>NC_091057.1:83370626-83993126 GCF_000393655.2 Nicotiana sylvestris | reverse complement strand
GATGGAACTCAATTGTATTTGGTAAATAAGTGTATAAGTCTTATAATAAGTAATTTGGAGTCCAAGGAAAGGCCTAAGTCTAAGTCAAATTGGAAAATTTCATAATAGGCTAAAATTCCAAATGAGTTCGCACAAGTCCACACTTAGGATGAGAATATGTAAATATATATAAGGTTTTATGTGATGAACAACCTATCAAATTAGAGGTCTTTGAGTCTAGTTTCTAACGCTTCAAACCGTTCATCATTTGGATATTCCTAAACAAAGTTATGATCAAATTACCAAAGGATAGAAAAATGTGATCCCATGGTAGATTCTGCGATCGCAAAATCATTCTGCGGTCCGCATAATTGATTTGCAGCCACAAAAATGGTCGCAAAATGGACCACTGTAGCCCAGTTCTGGGCACCAGTTTTGCGGTGCATAGTGCAACCCGCATACCAATTGTGCGGTCCATTATGCGACCGCAGACCAGAGTTCGGAGGGTTAATTTTCCTATTTTCATGACCTGACCCCATTTTGATATAGGCTTTGGGGCTTCATTTGGGGCGATATTCTGATGATTTTACAGAGAGTTAAGAGAATTTTAGAGAGAGAAGGAGGGAGCCTAACATTCTAACCATTCAATCTTTCACCGATCATCAATAATCAAGGAAACCAACCACAAGATCTTCATCTAAGCGGTAAAGTTCTATACACTAGACTTTAATTTCGAGTTTTGGGCATAAGATGGGTTATTGAGGTATGATTCTTGGGTGTAATAGTATTATGTATACATATATGTACAAATTAGGGTTGTGGGAAGATTTTTAAACAAAATTAAGTAAAGATTGGGTTGGGGAAAGAAGGAAATCTTGTAAAAGAGCTTTGAAATCAAGATGAACAATTAGTATTTGATAAAATGCTCAAATGAGCTGAAACCATGAATATCTTCCTAATTTGTGTCCGATTTTGTTAAGTCTCAAAGTAGATTGAGATTGCTAGAATTTCTGGAACATTGTAGTAACTTAAGGAAATCTTAAACAAGGTATGTATGGGGAATGAAGAAAATCTTGTAAAAGAGCTTTGAAATCAAGATGCACAATTAGTATTTGATAAAATGCTCAAATGAGATGAAACCATGAATATCTTCCTAATTTGTGTCCGATTTTGTTATGTCTCAAAGTATATTGGGATTGCTAGAATTTCCGGAACGTTGTAGTAACTTAAGGAAATCTTAAACAAGGTATGTATGGCTAAAACCCCCTCTTCTTAGAAATTGAGCTCCCATGGTGTCCATGCAAATATTGTAAGTCCGAAATTTGATTGATGTAGTACTTGTTATTTCAAAGGAATTGGTGTTGCAAGAATATATGTGAAAGGTGTATCTCAATGTGTTCAATATGCTATTCTTGGTAATTGAGGATATGTGAAGAATGTGAACTATGTGCTAAAATGCATAGATTTCAAGTCAAGTTTAAATTGAGATTGTTATGCCAAACTATGTAAAATCCTCTATGTATAAAGATGTTTGAAATAAATCAAATGAATTTGGGAAATAGTGTGTGGCCAACGTGCTGAGAACTTGAGTTATAATTCTGCCTTGTGATACCTATGACATGAGAAAATATGAAACAGATTATGAAATGAGCCTTGACTCTACTTTCCATAAATGACTTCAATAAAAAAAGTTCCCTAAAGGCTTTGTACACAATGTATGCCCATAAGTGGATGTTCGAGATAATGTTTTGCTTTATAAGTACATCTGATGTTATCCAAGTTGTTACATACTTCGATGTTAAAATTGTATATTGTCGTGATTGGAAAAGAGTTATTCAAGAATAATTCGTGTAATTGCTTGTTTATGACTTTGATATGTGTTTCTATTGTGGTTCGGTGTGTTCCCTCCTTTTTGGAAGAATCCTTTGTGTTTAAAGTTCCATTGCTAATGAACTTGAGGTGTATGCTTTCTGAAATATTGTTTATGTCCATGATTCATGATTTCCTCTCATGTGTACTTGACATCTTGGATTGAATGTCTTGTTGTTGAAATTGATATTGATGTGAAATGTGGGGGAAAAGAGCTCGAATTATGAAATGTGGTCTAGTGCCAAGTATGATGTGATAATTGTGGCCCCAAGTGCCGATGAGTTGATATGTGTGATATAAACTTGAAAAGAGATGATTGATGAAAAAATGGAAAGGTCTTGGTAAGATGGCATAGCCGATCCAGCCATGGTCGGACGCCATGCCGCCCACATGGCGGTATTGTGCTAATATTGAAACCGGAAAGTGAAAGTGAAATTGTGATTGAGGTATACGTCTCAAATGAGACGGCTTAGCCGATCGGGCCGAAATCGGACTCCGCGAAAAAAGGCGGTGGTATTGTGAATGATGGTGCTACAGTGTGAAATGTCCTAACCGAAAGCTATGGAAATTATGTGAAAGCTATGTGATTCCTTTTATTTGATTATGTAAAGCTTTTGTTGAACCCTTATGATTTCTTTGTTCTTGTATGATTGTTCTTTCTAATGAGATGGTGTTTAGTTATACATACTAGTGCTATTCGACGGTACTAACATCCCTTTTGCTGGGGGTGCTACGTCTTTAAATGGATGTAGGTGGTTCCATAGCAGGCAGTGTTGGTCGCAGCTAGTGATGCATCTTCCTTTCAGCTGACTTGGTGAGCCCTACTTCATTTCGGGGTCATGTACCATTGTTTATCATGTACTTTGTATTTTGAGGTATAGCTGGAGCCTTGTTACCGGCATTTCCATATTATTCTTCAGTTGTATTTAGTGGCTGCGTAGACAGGTTGTCGGTAGAGTTTGATAATGGAGAATTGAATTAGAAATATTGATATTTGGCAAAGATGTATAAAACTTGTAATATTTTGAAAATTATGAATGAAGTTGCTGATGGAAATAAAATGGAAGTCGTTAATGATATATTTACAAAGTATGCTTAATGGAGTCCATTTCCTCTTTATTCATGAATTAGATTGGGTAGAATGAAACCTAACAGGCTTGCTCAGTCGGGTTTACTCGGTTGAGCGTCGGTCGCGCTCCTCGGTTTTTGGGGCGTGACAAAGTTGGTATCAGAGCCTATTGTTTTAAGTGTCCTAGGATGTCTCGGAGCCGTATCTAGTAGAGTCCTTCTTATCGGTGTGTTGTCGACCACATCTATAAGTTGGAGGCTATTTGGACATTTAGGAATTTCTCCCTTCTTTGATACTCCAGATCGTGCAGTAGAACCCAAGATAGGGAGCTAATTTCCTCGCTATGTCTTACTCTCAAGATGAGTAATCCTGAAACTATAATCCATGAGTTTGAAGCAGTAAGGAGGGAATGACCCCACTATTGAATCTTCGGGAGATTGCCCAAGAGTTTGTTAGAAGAATGTATGGAGCCATGGAGGGATTGATAGAACTTGTTTCTAAGGAGAGTACCCTTGTTCCTATTAATGTCTCTGCACCACCAGATCATGTAGTATATCAGTATGTTACCAATGTACGTTAGGGATGTGGAGTCGAGGGGTATCGATTAAAATATCGCCCTATCAACCTAAAGTCACCAAGTAAGTCACTCCTTAGTACATCAATATGAACAACACAAAATTTCTACTTGTTGTATATGTACATCCATAGTGAAGAGTTCTCATAAAAATGGTCTTAACAAGATGTTGAATCACAAAACATTGTATGCACCAACTCTTTGAACTAGACAAATTATTCGTGAATCCACTTTAATACAAATTCTCTTATTTACATCCTCTTTGTGGAAATTAAGTTCTATAATTATGTCCTTGAATAGAGTTATAACTCTACGATTAATGCTTCTCACTTTCTTTCCTAAATTCTCAACAAGGGAATATACCTGATAAATTTCTTACAGGATATTTTTATTTAAATGGACAACATCTGCTCATTTGTGCCTATGCATGCACCATCGTAAAGTTTACTTATGTGGTGTCGAGTTCCATGTAAAGCATCCCAGTGTTGTGATACTTCTCGAGTCACTATTTAACTCACTGGTGTATATGGATTCTATGGTCTGAACAGTCACTCTACTCTCTTTTGAGTATCATCACGAAACCTTCTCACTGTCTAGTAACATGAGACCATACATCAGCACCTATCATATGAGTGCATGTCAATCGAAATGGTCACCGTGTGCATAAAGTCTCTCTGAAAATTGAGTTCCTCACATCTCCATCATAGGAAGATCTTGTGTCTCCATCTTAGAATAACTTTCATGTCCACTTGGGACATCCCGCAGTAAGTAGCTCATTTTGTTCCTAGTATTGTGGTCGCCCATGACGTGGTCTTGTATTGCAGCTTGGGAGTTAGTATAGCAGAAGCATGTCCAGCTCATAACAAATATTTATTTTCTCTTTATACCTCTACAACATGCGTTAATTGTGTTCCTTAGTTAGTGAATTCATTGTGCTAGTTTCCAAACACTTGTTCAATAACTATGAGAGAACATATCGTTCTATGTGTCATTGTAACACTTCCTTTCTCAAAAGGACCCTTACTAGGCTCTTAGTCAAGACCAAGCGCACCTTTGGGGGTTATCATAGCACAACGTCTGTTTCTCATGTTTTTCTATCTTTCATTAGCATCTGGGTATTTCTCAAGTCAAAATCCATGGAGAATTCATCATGAACATCTGCAAGCCTTCCATGATTATTTTGCACTATCTCATTGAGTTTGGTTGTATTTACACCCTCGACTTTTAGAATCACTAACTATGTCATTGTCATGTGCGGGGAGTTTTGCTACCCTTGGTATTCCACTTTCCTGAGTGGATAGGAGTGTTATTTGTCTTTCTCCCCGAAGCATCATGTTAACCATTAGAACCCCCCTAACCAATACATGATTTCATCCTAATATTAAGATGTCCTAGCTATGTGGTTTCACTCATGAAAGGTTGAGATTAGATGCCTTCAGATTTTTGCACATATCATGAGTATATTGATTTGGAAGCAAATTTATCGTATCTTTAGTTCTCTCATATAGGATCAATTATCAGGAAGGGTTAAGCTATTTGAAATAAGATAATCTTATAAGTTTTCAACTTCTTTTCATCCTCATGGGCTTGTGGCATAGATTCCTTGTGTCAGTTAACGTTAGGAGTGTAATTCAACTTCATGTATTTTGAAACCCATGTCGCATTCAAGGTGCTAGAGTATTCTCATTCTTGATAAACTGATTTTCCCTACACTCCAGGAGATGACTGGGTCACGTACTTGAATATTCCTCCTTAATGATTCTTATTGCCAATGTCCTAGTTACCCCTATGCCTCATTTGTCTAATAATTGATGTCGTCACAATGATTAACCATGTCAGTATTATTAGTAGTAATCTTCGTGTCTCTTAGTATATAACCTCATGAAATACTTTGCTCAGCACATTAATGAATTCCTGCATAATTCTAGCCCAATCTTGAACCCTGTTGTTCCACATTGCATTAAATCTATTAGGTATTAAAGGTCCAAACATGTCAAATGGGAAGCATCACCATGTGGTCACATATATTCGATAGGTAATTTTATGGTCAATTTAAGATAGCACATCTTAGTGTAATCGTTGAAGGTCATCAAAGATTTAGTGTGGGTGTTCGCGTAGAGATTTAGAATTTAGGAGGGTGAACAGGTTATTCTCAATATTTTCCCTTGAATATGTTATGTGAGTTGATAATAAAGGTTGTATAAGTGTATTTCACATTAGCCCGCACTAGGAGTATGAAGTTTCCCCATAGTTGTTCCCCATATATTTTTTGTTTTCATATGTGTATGTCTAAGAAGGTAGTTGGAGATCCTTTATGTATCATTCCAGTGGAAATTATTGAAGGTGAATTTAATGGATAGTTAGCTGATGCGAGGTATCTAGTTGTCATCCTTGTTAGATAAGTTTGGAGGTTGGGGTTATTTTCCGTGAATGTGTTATGGCAAAGCCTGTAAGTCGAGGAGGCCACCTTGAAGGCCGAAAGTGTCGTGGAAAGAAAATATTTTCGCTTGATTGTATAACAATTGGTTTTGATTTGAAAGGTACCTTATAGATGTTATGATTTAAAAATGTGCAGTTCATGTTCAGGTATCATTATGATAATGTAGCGCTTGTAATGCTGAGATTAGTGTTATGGATATATACTTTGTAGTGCTTTGTCGAGTTGTGGATGTATTGTTAGAATGGTTTTTGTGGTTCTCTGGCAGGTGGATAGGCCTAGTTACAAAGGAGATGCTGCCGAAATTTTTGAAAAATTTGGGAGTTGGTCAAAATTTAGGGACCTGGGGTAGGTTAGAAAAGAGATATATTATGCTAAGTGTTTGGGTCGGACTCTACTTCTCATTCGAGGAAGAATGATCCTAAGCGGAGGAGAATGTAATGCCCCGGAAAATTTCGCTAAGTAATTTAGGATTTCGTGGTACCAGGTAGGCTAATTATAATATTTTACGTGCTATTAGCATGATGGAACGCAATTGGATTTGGTAAATAAGTGTATAAGTCTTATAATAAGTAATTTGGGGTCCAAGGAAAGGCCTAAGTCTAAGTCAAACTGAAAAATTTCATAATAGGCTAAAATTCCAAATGAGTTCGCACAAGTACACACTTTGGACGAGCATATCTAAATATATATAAAGTATTATGTGATTAACAACCTACCAAACGAAAGTTCTTCGAGTCTAGTTTTTAACGCTTCAAACTGTTCATCATTTGGGACATTCCTACACAAAGTTATGATCAAATTATCAAAGGCTGGAAAAATGCGATCCCATGGTAAATTCTGCGATTGCAAAATTATTATGCGGTCTGCATAATTGATCTGCGACCGCAAAAATGGTCGCAAAAGGGACAGTGTAGCCCATTTCTGGGCACCAGGTTTGCGGTGCATTATGCAACTCGTATACCAATTATGTGGTCCATTATGCGACCGCAGACCTGAGTTCGGAGGGTTAATTTTCCTATTTTCATGACCCGACCCCATTTTGATATATAGGCTTTGGGGCTTCATATGGGGCGATATTCTGATGATTTTAGAGAGATTTAAGAGAATTTTAGAGAGAGAAGGAGGGAGCCTAACATTCTAACCATTCCATCTTTCATCGATCATCAAGAATCAAGGAAACCAATCACAAGATCTTCATCTAAGAGGTAAGGTTTTATATACTAGACTTTAATTTCGAGTTTTGGGTATAAGATGGGTTATTGAAGTATGATTCTTGGGTGTAATAGTATTATGTATACATCCATGTAAAAATTAGGGTTGTGGGAAAATTTTTAAACACAAATAAGTAAAGATTGGGTTGGGGAATAAAGGAAATCTTGTAAAAGAGCTTTGAAATCAAGATGCACAATTAGTATTTGATAAAATGCTCAAATGAGATGAAACCATGAATATCTTCGTAATTTGTGTCCGATTTTGTTGTGTCTCAAAGTAGATTGGGATTGCTAGAATTTCCGGAACGTTGTAGTAACTTAAGGAAATCTTAAACAAGGTATGTATGGCTAAAAAACCCTCTTCTTAGAAATTGATCTCCCATGGTGTCCATGCAAATATTATGAGTCCGAAATTTGATTGATGTAGTACTTGTTATTTCAAAGGAATTGGTGTTGCAAGAATATATGTGAAAGGTATATCTCAATGTGTTCAATATGCTATTCTTGGTAATTGAAGATATGTGAAGAATGTGAACTATGTGCTAAAATGCATAGATTTCAAGTCAAGTTTAAATTGAGATTGTTATGCCAAACTATGTGAAATCCTCTATGTATAAAGATGTTTGAAATAAATCAAATAAATTTGGGAAATAGAGTGTGGCCAACGTGCCAAGAACTTGAGTTATAATTGTGCCTGGCGATGCCTATGACATGAGAAAATATGAAACAGATTATGAAATGAGGCTTGACTCTACTTTCCATAGATGACTTGAATAATAAAGTGCCTTAAAGGCTTTGTACACAATGTATGCCCATAAGTGGTTGTTCGTGATAATGTTTTACCTTATAAGTACATCCAATGTTACCCGAGTTGTTACATACTTCGATGTTGAAATTGTATATTGTCGTGATTGGAAAAGAGTAATTCAAGAATAATTTGTGTAATTGCTTGTTTATGACTTTGATGTGTGTTTCTATTGTGGTTCGGTGTGTCCCCTCCTTTTTGGAAGAATCCTTTGTGTTTAAAGTTCCATTGCTAATGAACTTGAGGTGTATGCTTTCTGAAATTTTGTATATGCCTATGACTCATGATTTCCTCTCATGTATACTTGACATCTTGGATTGAATGACATGTTGTTGAAATTGATATTGATGTGAAATGTGGGGGAAAAGAGCTCGAATTATGAAATGTGGCTTATTGCCAAGTATGATGTGATAATTGTGGACCCAAGTGCCGATGAATTGATATGTGTGATATAAACTTAAAAGGAGATGATTGATGGAAAAATGGAAACGTCTTGGTAAGACGGCTTAGCCGATCGGGCCGTGGTCGAACGCCATGCCGCACACATGGTGGTATTGTGCTGATATTGAAACCGGAAAGTAAAAATAAAATTGTGATTGAGGTATACGTCTCAAATGAGACGGCTAAGTCGATCGGACTAAGATCGGACTCCGCGTAAAAAGGCGGTGGTATTGTGAATGATGGTGCAACAGTATGAAATGTTCCAACCTAAAGCTATGAAAATTATGCGAAAGCCATGTGATTCCTTTTATTTGATGATGTAAAGTTTTTGTTGAATCCTTATGATTTCTTTGTTCTTGTATGGTTGTTCTTTCTAATGAGATGGTGTTTAGTTATACATACTAGTACTATTCGACGGCACTAACATTTCTTTTGTCGGGGGTGCTGCGTTTTTAAATGGATGTAGGTGGTTCCATAGCAGACAGTATTGGTCGCAGCTAGTGACGCGTCTTCTTTTCAGCTGACTTGGTGAGCCCCACATCATTTCGGGGTCATGTACCATTGTTTATCATGTACTTTGTATTTTGAGGTATAGTCGGAGCCTTGTTGCCGGCATTTCCATATTATTCTTCAGTTGTATTTAGAGGCTCCGTAGACAGGTTGTGGGTGGAGTTTTATAATGGGGAATTGAATTAGAAATATTGATATTTGGCAAAGATGTATAAAACTTGTAATATTTTGAAAATTATGAATGAAGTTGCTAATGAAAATGAAATGGAAGTTGTTAATGATATATTTACAAAGTATGATTAATGGAGTCCATCTGCTCTTTATTCATGAATTAGTTTGGGTAGAATGAAACCTAACAGGTTCGCTCAGTCGGGTTTACTCGGTTGAGCGCCGGTCGCGCTCCTCGATTTTTGGGGCGTGACAATAATAGTATTAGGAAAAGAACTCAAGAAATGACGCCAAGTCAATAAGTCAATGACAATAACTCGATCCTCAAAACTCAGTGAAAATCATAAATATAAATTATCAAATCTTGCACAAAGGAACTAAAGTCAATACAGTAAAACACGGGATACCAAAATACAAGATATGTTGTTGCGCGCAACCCGATCCCACCATATAATATCAATTCACTTGTATTCCTCCTCATTATATTACCCTTATTCCTCTTGTTGCAGCGTGCAACCCGATCCCACCGTACACTATCAATTCACTCTTGTTCCTCCTCAATATATCACCCTTATTCCTCCTGTTGCGGTGTGCAACCCGATCCCACCGTACAATATCAATATCATAACAATAAGCATAATATGTTGCGGCGCGCAACCCGATCCCACCATATAATATCAATTCACCCTTATTCCTTCTTAATATATCACCCTTATTCCTCCTCAATATATCACCCTTATTTCTTTGGTTGCCGCGTGCAACCCGATCCCACCGTATATAATTTAAATCAACAAATAACAATTATAACTCAATTACAAGAATTTCTACCACCAAGAGTATGAGAACACGACAACAAGAGAATCACGTAAAAATCAAAGGAATACAACAACCTTTACAAAAATAACAAGACATGATAACTACACAGGTAATCACAACAATTTAGACAAGTAGCATAAATGCACAGAGTCATAGAGGAACTCACAATTAAGAAGTAAGAAAACAACAAGAAAATGCTATAACTTCAACTAAGGCAAATAAGGCCAAACAATGAGCAAGAGACAAACAAATGCTAACAACATCATATAGAGCATGTAAGTGTAGTCTAACAACAAGATACCATATATTATGACAATTTGATCAAAGTCATGGAAAAACACTAGACAATCTAACTGGTCAACACCACATATAAACTATGTACCCACTCGTCACATTACGTACACAGCTTTCACATATCGAGATAGCATAATTGACTCAATTCCTACGGGGTGGTTTCCCCACACACAAGGTTAGGCAAGATACTTATCTCAATTCGGCCAACTTAATACTCAATTTAACTTTTTCTTTACCAATTCACCATCGCTCGGCCCAATCTAGCCAAAGAATACATAAATACATCAAACAATGCAAGAGAAAATAATTTTAATTAACAAAGCTATGATCCTTATACAATTAGCAAAAAGTCAACTCCCCCGGCCCGCACCTCAAAACCTGACAAAATTTATAAAACCCGAACACCCATTCAATTACGAGTTCAACCATATTAGTGTCATTCAAATCCGGCTCCGAACCGATATTCAAAACTCAAGAATTCACTTTATGAAATTTTAGACAAAACCCCCAAATTTCACTTTGAAATCATCAATCAAATGCCTAAAACGAAGATGGATTTATGAAATATAACCAAAATCGAGTATAGAACACTTACCCCAATCCATATAGTGAAAATCACCTCCAAAAATTCTCCAAATCCGAGCTTCCCAACTCAAAATATGACCAAATGAACAAACTTTCGATATTAAGTATTTTTGTCCAGCTATTCTGCCTCGTTTTGCATGTCAAACGACCCCGAAACTCGCTTTTGATGCCTCCAATGGATTTCTTGTGAAATCTCAGTCAAGTTAGGCTTTTGAATCACGCCATTTGACCTTATAATGAAGGAGATATGTTGGTTTCAATATTCGAAAACAGTACAGATTTTTAAATACGAAGGCAGTGGCAATTTCGTAATTAATCTGAAGAATCTGACAGCCCAATTCTTAGCAAAATGACCATAAAATCCTCATACGATGTCCAAATTTGAATATTCTTTTTTGCTATGGGACCTTAATTATGATACGGATCTAATGCTTCAACAAAACAGAAATCAGAGCTTATTTGTTTAATGTGGTACCATTTATGCTTGAAGAAAAACGAATGCAACACAACCCAAACCTATCCAAAACTCACCTGATCCCATCGGGACCATGTACGAACATACCAACAAGTCCCATAACAAAACACGGACCTACTCGAGGCCTTAAATCATGCATAACAACATCGAAATGATAAAACGCGCCTCAAATCAAACTCAATGAACTTTCGAACTTTCGACTTCTAAAAACTCGCGCCGAAACATAGCAAATCAACTTGGAATGAACTCAAATTTTGCACACAAGTCCTAATACATCATACGGAGCTACTTATACCCCTAAACTATCGAGTGAAGTGAAAATTCTCAAAACGACTGTTCGGGTCGTTACAAAATTTCTCATGTAGGAAATCTTAGTTAATAAATAGAACTCATAATTTCATAATGTAAAATACAAAAATATAAAGATACTATTAGGATATTATACATTAGATAATCTATATATATATATAGACACATACACACTCACACTTATTATTATTGATAAATTTCGACAACTGAAGAATTTGAACAGTATAACATAAGTTTTAAAAATATAAAAATATTTTCAGAGTAAGTAAATATATCTATATTATATTAAAAGAGAAGTAATATCAAATATTAAGCCAATTGACAAGTTAATAAAAAGTCATATCAGTAAATATAAATAAGGAACAAATAATTTATTTGATTGCTATATAAATGTATATCCTTTGATTTTGAATAAATTTTGTTATATTTCTGTACATTATATTAAATAATAAAATAACAATTAATATTTATTAGAATAGTATAATATATTAGATCATAATATAATATATTATATTCGCCTAAACCTAACTCCTGAAGCCTTTAGGTTGCACTTGTCATTTAATTTTAGTTCCACTTGTCATTTGAAGCCTAGGAAAAGCCAGAGAAGTTAACCAGTGAGAAAAAAGTACTTCGTAAGGAAGAAAGCAGGAACAAGTAAGTGAAGAACATGTGTAATGTTGAAACCACAACTAAGAATAGTGGTAGTAAACATTTACATATTTCGAGGAAAGCCGCAACAAGGATGACCTTTTTGTGTGTGTCTGTCTCTGCTCGTGCAAACATGTGTGCTAAACTAATTGCCTTATATCAAATTCAGCTTTATCACAAGCCAAGGCACGTGGGAGCAGATGTGGATTCATAGAATACATCTCCTCATCTTAACCTTGTTCCGTTTATTTATTTAAACTTATGATTTAAGACAAGTTCGTGTACGTAGTTTAACACAAATTTGCCTTCGTTCACCTACTAGTTAAATAGAAAAAAATAATCTTGCCGACTCTATGATATAAGTTTACAGTTATTCTTTTAGGTGTCCTTCCAATTCTGCAATGGGCTTTTGGACAATTTGAAACTTGGTAACAAAAAAAAAATTAAACCCTAGATTTTAACAAAGTGAATGGATAATGGCAATAACTGAAGCTTTACTAAGTTTTTAAAATTCATTGCCCATAGGCTTATGTTTAGGGTGGCTTTGTACAATCATTTTATTAAATTAAAGTTTAAAAAAAAGATATAGGGACACTAAGTCATTCTTGAAGACTTGCACGTATAGAAACATCCTTAGGTCAGCAGTGCATTTCGGCGTTTAACTAACTTATAATATGCAGACTTCTGAAAGGCAATTTGGAATGCAAATTCAGATATATGGCATTATGTCTCTGAATAAATCCATCTGAATTTGCATCAGAGTTGAAATCTAAAAGCTGCTGAAGATATATATTCCATTGATATTATCAACATAAAGGTGATATTTTATCACTGTGTCATTTTTAGAAACATAAAACATTTGATGAATCGCCTCTTTATACCTAGTTAACCCATAGTCGTGTGGGTTTACCCTTTTCTATTTTCCTTATTACAATTCAAATTTCTGATTTTCGGACGTATGCACCGTCAGCAATTGGTCTATTTTATAATCCCTCAATATTCAACTGTATCAGAGATATTTCTTAGCTTCATTAGGTAGAAAGAAAATCTTCATGACTTTCCATAGCTAAGCATCAGTCTAACTTTATTCAGTCTTTATTGGAAATCAAGACTACATATTACTGCCAAAGAAACATGGCAGTAAATATAATGAATAGGATGTATGTGTTGTACAATAGACCTATCTAGGCTCACCTAGCTAATTAATGGTAAAGTCATGGATAGAAAGAATGAATGGTACTTTTCCATAACCAAAGATGCATGAACTTATACGGGCAATGGAATATGCCTGTTCATTTCAAGTTCCAAAAACTTCAAAATCCTCAAGATTATGTTATGCAAGAAATTGCACGTGAATTTCAGTCACAAAAAGAAAGATGTGGATCTGTACGTACATAGCAATGGTTGTGAAAGTCTATCCAAACAATAAGGTCTTACACATATTCTATATATAATATTAGTAATTAATTAATTAGCTCATCAACATAATAAATACTTACTTCATTTTTTTGTTGACTATAATAATCAAATTCATTATATTCACCGAACCATTTTCTCATATAGGAACCATCTAAAACTTTCATCACCTCAAAAACTAATTAACGAACTATCATACTGGTCAATACAAGTGTTTAAACAAGAAGATAATTGAAACGTAATACCAAATTGGGGACAAAGTTGCAATATTTTTTCAACACTAAGAATGTAATATTGGCCTTCAAAGATGTGAAAGCTACCTAATTAAAGTTCCATCAGTTAGAAGGATCTGATCATAAAAGAGTTGAGATCCCAATTAGGGAAAATATCTTGATGAGCATAATTATTCATACACTTGTGGAGTTGCTTTTTTCCTGCAAAAGAATTGGCATCCTCCCAATTAGCATCTAACTTGTAATTCTATATTAATTATTCTCCGTCTCATATTAACGGTCGTGATTATTAAAAATAATTGTCTCAAATTATTTGTCATTTTAAAAGTTCAAGAAAAAATTGATTATATTTTTTCTTTTTTACCCTTAGTAATAATTATCCTAGAAGACTATAAATTAACACCTTAATTATGGATAATTTTAATCAAAAACCAAGAAGTTAACCTTGTTATCTTAAACACTTTAATCACGTTTGCACTAATGCAATCAATACTGTAAATACCAAAATTCTTTATAAAGTCTATTCAAACCAAATTTCTGCTAGAATACATGATAATAAAAGAATATATAAAGAAAATGGAGAAGGAAATGAAGCATCCTCTTTTATAGGAAATTTTGGGTGGGAAATGTTAAATTTTCAAATGGAGTAAAGTATCTTTCAAGTTGAATTTTATTGCTCCAGAATAGTTTTAGTTGGAAAATTTTCAAATCACTCGTTTGAAAATATTTTGAAGGAAAGATGAATTCCATTTCATGCAATATCTGTTGAAAGAGTTAATTTTTCTGATTTGTTAATTTTATCCTAAGTGTCTCTTCATATATTTTATAATGCAAATCAATTGCATTCACACTTAGTAAAAATATAGATAATATTTTGATGGAGATAACACATAACTTGAGAAAATATTCAATAAAGAAAGATTAAATATTAAGACATGAATAAGGGTAAAGTAGTCAAAATTTTATCATAACTAATTTTTCTTAAGGAACGTGCACAAGATAATTATGACACATAATATAAGAGGAAAAGAGTAAAAATTAGCCGTCGAAATCATGGAATAAGATTTTTGTCACAACAGGTTAAACTATCACAGTGCGAAAATTATTTACTCTGTCGGTGGATATAAATAAAATCCAAGCCAAATTATGAAAGAAGAGAATGAAATAACTATACCAAGCTCTTTACTTTGGTGTAGAACCCAAAAACCCAAGCTGCTGAGCCAAAACATCCACATCTTCATCTTCTTCTTCAATACCAAGTAAAGTGATATCATCTTCAACATTTTCATCCAACAAATCCTCCCAAAATCCTTCATCAATTGCTTTATTCTCATGACTTTCTAATTCTCCAATATCTTCTTTCTCAATGGTGTAGTCTTCAATACTGATTGTGTTCCCACTTTGTCCTTGCATACTCACAGCAAGTCTCTCCAATTCAAAATCATCAAATCCATAAATTTCACCATAATATTCTTGAGGTTCTTGCTTTATATTATGATTTCCATCATTCACAGAATGGCCTAATTCTATAACTCCAACATTATTACTATGACCTTGATCAATTGGCCTCCTTCTCTTCTTCCTAATTTCATCCTCTATTTGTTCTTTCCTTCTTTCCTTTTGCTGCATCATCTGCTCCAAAAATCTTGGATTTTGTATTGCTTTAGCCATGAAATTCATCATTTGTTGCTGTTTTTGTTCTGTCCTTTTAAGCTTTTCTTCCATTGCTTTAATGTATGATTTAGTAGTCTGCTGCTGTTGTCTAAGCTTCACCAGTTCCATCATCAAAACCTGCTTCTCGCGCCTTAATCGATCAATTTCTCCATCTAATTCAAGCTTTCCCAATTCAATATAAGAGTCTATACCTTGATTTGAGGCTTGGCCAGGATGGAAATTACTTGTCTTTCTCCTCCTAATTGCTTTCAAGAGATGCCTTTGCCCCCTCAAGAAACCTTCATTAGCAAACTCCCATTGGTCTGGATTCACCTTCCTAAATCCCTGCATGATAAATCACACTGATAGTACTCTTCCATTAGGGAGGAAAAGAAAGGACGATGAGAAAATCAACAATATTGGGATTTTATTTTCTACAATATATATATATAAAATAACTTTTTATATTATTGTTGATTACCTACCTTATTTTCCAGTTTACTAAATATACTTTCCTGTATAATAGTTACATGATAGTTCTAGTTGTCTTTTAGTTGACATGATAGTATAAAAGTTCTTCCCTGTATAATAGTTGTACTCATAATAAAATTATCTTTTGTGCACTCATTAGTAGCTAGTCTGGAAGTTTAGCAGACCTGTACAAACTATAAGATGTCAAGAAACTCATACAAAAATTGCTACTGATATATACGAAAGAACTGCATACACTAATGAAATGTAGCTGGACAGAAGGTAATTGGAATTGGCTGATATTGTAATGATAAATACTCATAGGAAACTGACAATAACGACCCAGTAAAATCCCACTAGTGGGGTCTGGGGAAGGTAATGTGTACGCAGACCTTTCCCCTACTCGAAGGAGTAGAAAGGTTGTTTCCGAAAGACACTCGGGAAATCCCACGAGTAGGAAACTGAATATTTCATTTTTGTTTTGTAACCGAAGATTCACTTCCCTTTATTAGTGATTGAGCTGTCAATATATATAATTTTCTAAACACTTAAAATGAGCTGTCATTTTAAACAAAAGAAACAAATCTATTGCAACTTGCCAACAAAGGAAAAAATCTAGTGCAAGTGCCACTAAAGGAAACAAATCTGGTGCAACTGTGCAAGTTGTATTCCACAGACACCTCACGAACATGAGCGCAAATCATACAAAATTATAGAGCACTAAATAAATATCAACAACTATTTGGGTCAGTATGTAGAACTATAAGTCTTAAAACTTTTTTTGTTCCATACACTATCTAACTATATATAACCCTATATACTATTTGAGTTGGTTGGAGAAAATAATGCTTACATAAGTATTGAGCTGCCTGACAAAGCTTGAGAAATTGCTATGCTTGAAATACCTTGGAAGAAGATTCATAGCAAAGGTTTGAGGATCCCAAACAATGAAACTGTTATTACCTCTACTCCAAGAAACAATATCATTAGTGTTTGCATCATCCACAAGTTCATAAGTCTTTGTTAGAAATGGTGGAGGCCCATTCTCATGAAGCCCCTCCATTGGTTGAGGAATCCACATAAAAGAAGAAGGCTCACTAGATCCAGGAAACTCGTCTTTTATTAGGGCAAAATTAGGATCCATACTACAATTTTTGAAGAAACAATGGATAGAAAAATTAAATCGTATGAGGTGAAGCTCAAAAGAATAATATGCTTTGATAGAGCTGAAAATAACAAATGAGGATAATATATAATGTGTTTTTAGTTTTAAGGAGTTAGGGTTTGCGAGGAAGAGTTGGAAGTGAGGAGAATCAAGATTTAGATGGAAAAATGAAGAAAAAGGGAGGATAGATTATTTTCCAAAAAAGATGGTGGCCGGATACAGAGATATGCAAAAACAGTTCGTAAAGTCAGAAAGATTGGTTTTGGATATGGAAGAGAAGGAGATGGAAATATGTTGTAATGGAGGTCAAGAGGGAGGAGAGAGAGATGGAAAAAGAAGCTGTTAGGTCACAGCTTGATCAATATAGGTTATGAAAATAACAATAGTAGTTTATTATGGAATGGCCCTTAGATATTTTCAGTCCCTCTACCTTTTTCCTTTTTGCCTTTTCCCAATATCCCTCCTCACTAACCCCTTTAGGAAGGTTTCGTAGGAGAACAGTTCTAAATCCTTTTCCCAAAATCCCTCCAAATGCAAAATTGGATAACTCCGACATCTTTTTTTTTCCCGCTTCTAGTACTGTTATAGGTAGCTTTTACTTCTTTCTAATAACAACTTGCTTGGCTTTAATGGCTTACATAAAATAAGACCATTCTAATCTTGTGTTGATTTTGCCTACTTATTGTATTGCGGCGGGAGAAATGTGGATGCAAGACTCAAATTTGAGCGCAACTGGGGCGGCTCAACAGTATTTGTGGTCTAAAGCCAACATTTAACTAGAGGCCTTAAACCCCTTATTAAAGTGAATATATATATATATATATATATATATATATATAAATCTAGTTTTTTAATATTTTGAGATACAAAATTATATTCATTTTTAATAGATTCTATCTATAGTTAAAAGTAGAAGAAAAATCAATCTTATTAAGCCAAGTGGCATTGTTAAGACTAAATAAATTACCTTTTTAACTAATTGGTTACAGTATTTGAATTAATAAATATAAATATCTTTTCATTATCTATAATAAAAAACAAAAATATAAATATTAAACAAAAAAATTACTCATTCAAATTATGGAATACTTTCAAGTTGAAGTTTTTTTTGAATTTTAAATTTTGAATTTGATTGATTACTCTATTTGAATTAATAAATATAATATTTTATAATTATCTATAATAAAAACGAAAATATATATATAAAAAAACTACCCATTCAAATTATGAAATACTTTGAAGTTGAAGTCTTAAAATTATTTTAACATAAGAAAATAAGAAAAAATAAAACACAAAAAATTCAAATTGAATGGATAATAGTTTCTTCCTAATATCCATCTATAATTAAAAGTAGAATAAAAAACAATCTCATTAAGCCAAGTGGTAACTCCATATAGACAAGTGGTATTGTTAGTGTCACGACCAGGATTTCCCACCCTCGGGAGTCATGATGGCGCCTACTAGTGAAAGCTAGGGAAGCCAACCAATTGAACTATTTACCTTGTTTTTATTTTTAATTCGATAACAGGTAAGAGCCAACAATTAGATAACAACAGAATTGAATAAGCGGAAGGCTGCATTATAAAGTTTTAATAATACTGCTAATACTAATCCATAACAAATCTACCCAAGACTGGTGTCACAACTTCACAAACTGTCTAGGAGTACTACAATTAAAGGTCTGAAAGAAATAAATTCAACATTGTCTTTGCAAATACATGAAAGAAACATGAATAGTAGATAGAAGGAGATGCCAAGGCCTGCGGACGCCTGCAGGACTACCTCAGGTCGCCTGGTGAACAAGAAACAGCAATCTCACTGCGGTCAGAAGTCTATAGCACTGGGATCTGCACAAAAGAGTGCAGAGTGTAGTATCAGCACAACCGACCTCATGTGCTGGTAAGTGCGTAGCCTAACCTCGGCGAAGTAGTGACGAGGCTAGGACCAGACTACTAAATAAACCTGTGTAGTTAAATCATATACAGCGAAAATAGAAGCAGATAATTACAACTAAAGTTGGGTGGGGGAAACATGTTGCGGGGAGTATCGGATAACAACAGAATACCAGAGAGGAATGCAAAAAAACTAAAATTCAATTACTAACAGAGTAAGAAAAACAAACACAGTATTCACTTTCATCTCTTTCTTGTTGCAGGCGTGCAACCCGATCCCATTTCATATATCTCGTTGCTGACGTGCAACCCGCTCCCAGTCCATATATCTCGTTGCAGGCATACAACCCGCTCCCATTTCATATATCTCGTTGCAGGCGTGCAACCCGCTCCCATTTCATATGTCTCGTTACAGGCGTGTAACCCGCTCCCATTTCATATGTCTCCGTGATGACGTGCCACTCGCTCCCATTTACAAATCAACATCAATTACAAAAGGATCCCGTCCAGGGCACAAAAGTATACAACAATATCCCTGCAAGGAAGACAATATCGTAAACAATAACATCCCGGCAAGGAAGACAATGTCATAACAATAACATCCCGGCAAGGGAAACAATATTATAAACCATAACATCCTGGCAGGGGAACCAACAATGATAATCAACATTCTAGGCATGAACAAATCACAACGGAGTCACAACAATTACAATACGAGACTCACGGACATGCTTGACACCGACGTATAGATACTCGTCACCATGCCTATACATTGTACTCTGCAATTAACACATAACAAATAAGACACAACTCTTAATCCTTCAAGCTAAGGTTAGATCAAACACTTAACTCGATGCCACGAACACAATTCAAGCCTCAACTAGCGCTTTACCTCTTGATTCCACCATCAACTCGCTCGTATCTAGCCACAGGATACTTAATAATATTAATAAGTGCTAAATGAATCAATTCTAATGCATAAAAATAAGTTTTCTAAAGTTTTTCCCAAAAAGTCAAAAATCGACCCCGGGCCCGCTTGGTCCAAACCCGAAATCCGGACCAAAACCCGATTACTCATTGACCCCCGAGCCCGTATATATAATTGGTTTTGGAATCCGACCTCAATTTGAGGTCTAAATCCCTAGATTTTAATATTCTTAAATTTTACCCAAAATTCCCAATTCCACCATGAAAACCCTAGAATTCTAGGATGAAATCTTGTAAAAGAAGTTAAGAAGTAAAGAAAATGAGTTAGAAATCACTTACTAATGTTTTGGAGAGAAAGGTTTTTCGAAAAATCGCCTCTTATATTTTTGGGGTTTTGTGAAAGGAAAAATAACTTAAAATCTCGTTTAAATATACCCCTCTCAGACCCCCTCCGCGGACCGCACAAAAAGGAGTGTGGCCGCGGAGCTCACCGCGGAGACTGTAGTAACATACTTTAGTATTTTGGCCATAACATTCTCTACAGATGCCCAAATTGTGATATATTTACTTTTTTGGAAACTAGACACGAAGGTCTACAACTTTTGTTTTTGAATCATCTTACGATTCCTTGTAGATCAAAAAATATAGGCTTCCGAAGTCATACCAGTGAACCTGCGGATTCTTCCTTACCGCGGACCGCACAAAATCGAGTGCGGCTGCAAAGGCCCCTTCGCGGCAGCACAAAATCTATGCGGACCGCACTGGCGGGTTCAGAGATCTGCAACTTCTCTGAACCTGCAACAACTATATTTTAAGCCTAAAACATCGCGAAACCTACCCGAAACTCACCCGAGCCCTCGGGACCTCAAACCAAATGTGCATACTAAATCAAAAACATCATATGAACCTACTCGTGCGATCACATCATTAAAATAACCTGTAAAACCATGAATTATACCTCAAAACTCAACAGTCTCGTCAAGAACACTCAAAGTTCATAACTCTTCAACCGGAAATCCAACTCACGTCAAATAAACTCCATATTTTACCAAATTTCACAGTTATCATTCAAATACTAGAACAAGTTTGTACCGGGCTCCGGAACCAAAATACGGGCCCGATATCAATGATTTCAAACATTAATTCTTTTATTTATTTCTTAGATAATTCGGCAAAATAATTTCTTTCAAAAAATAATTTCTAAGGCTTGGGACCTCGGAATTCATTTACGAGCATACGTCCAAGTCCCATATTTTACTACGGACCTCCCGGGATCGTCGGAACACGGATCCGAGTCCATTTTCTCAAAATGTTGACCAAAGTCAACCAAAATCAAATTTTTTACTCTAGAAATTTCTATTTCTCATCTTTTCACATAGAAGTCTTTGCGAATATAGGTCCGGACCATGCACGCAAATGAAGGTGAGGTAAAAAGGAGGTCTTTAGGCCTCGGAACACTGAATTTGTTTCTAAAACAAGTGATGACCCATTTGGGTCATCACATCCTCCACCTCTAAAACAATTGTTCGTCCTCGAATGAACATAAGAAGGAAGTACCTAAGTCGGGAAAAAGATGGGGATAACAGCTTCGCATATCGTACTCAGACTCCTAGGCCGATGCCTCAGTAGGCTGACCTCTCCAGTGAACACGAACAGAAGGGAAACTCTTCGACCTCAACTAACGAACCTGCTAGTCTAAAATAGCTACCGGCTCCTCCTCGTTTGACAAGTCCTTGTCCAACTGGACAGTGCTGAAGTCTAACACGTGAGATGGATCGCCGTGATACTTCCGAAGCATGGACACATAAAACACTGGATGCACGGCTGATAAGCTCGGCGGCAACGCAAGTCTGTAAGCCACCTCCCTCACTCGATCAAGAATCTAAATTGGGCCAATAAACCTAGATCTAAGCTTGCCCCTCTTCCCAAATCTCATCACGCCCTTCATAAGCGACACCCGAAGCAATACCCGCTCACCGACCATGAATGCCAAATCACGAACCTTACGGTCGGCATAACTCTTTTACCTGGACTGAGATGTACGAAGCCTGTTCTGAATGATCCTGACCTTGTCCAATGCATCTTGCACTAGATCCGTACCCAACAACCGAGCCTCTCCCGGCTCAAACCATCCAACCAGAGACCGATACCGCCTACTATATAAAGCCTCATAAGGAGCTATCTGAATACTCGACTAGTAGCTGTTGTTGTAGGCAAACTCCGCTAAAGGCAAAAGCTGATCCCACGAGCCTCCAAAGTCAATGCCATAAGATCGGAGCATATCCTCCAAAATCTGAATAGTCCGCTTGGACTGCCCGTCCGTCTGAGGATGAAACGTTGTGCTCAACTCAACCCGTATGCCCAACTCCCCCTGAACTACTCTCCAGAAATGTAACGTAAACTGCATACCTCGGTCCGAAATGATAGACACGAGCACACCATGAAGGCGAACATTCTCCCGGATATAGATCTCAACTAACCTCTCAGAAGAATAGGAGACTGCCACATGAATGAAATGCGCTGACTTGGTCAGCCTATCAACAATAACCCACACTGCATCAAACTTCCTCTATGTCCGTGGGAGTCCAACAATGAAGTCCATAGTGATACGCTCCCACTTCTACTCAGGAATCTCAATCTTCTAGAACAGACCACCAGGTCTCTGATGCTTGTACTTAACCTGGTCACAATTCAAACACCGAGCCACATATGTATCAATGTCCTTCTTCATTCTCCTCTACCAATAATGCTGCCACAAATCCTGATACATCTTGGCGGTGCCCGGATGAATAAAGTACCGGGAACTATGGGCCTATTCTAAAATCAACTCCCGGAGCCCATCCACATTAGGCACACAAACTCAACCCTGCAGCCTCAAAACTCCATCATCTCCTAATGTAACCTGCTTGGCACCTCCGTGATGCACCGTGTCCCTAAGGACACACAAACGAGGATCATCATACTGCCGATCTCGGATACGCTCCAATAAAGAAGAGCGAGCAACTGTGCAAACTAATACACGGCTGGGCTCAGAAACATCCAACCTCATGAACTGATTGGCCAAAGCCTGAATATCCAAATCAAGCGGTTTCTCACCGATCGGAATATATGCAAGACTACCCATAGTGGCTGACTTCCTACTCAAAGCATCGGCCACCACATTGGCCTTTCCCGGATGATATAAGATGGTGATGTCATAATCTTTTAAAAGCTCCAACCACTTTCTCTATCTCAAATTCAGCTCCTTCTACTTGAACAAGTATTGCAAACTCTTATGATTCGTTAACTCCTCACATGCCACGCCATACAGATAATGCCTCCAAATCTTCAGTGCGTGAACAATGGCGGCTAACTCCAAATCATGGACCAGGTAGTTCTTCTCATGAATCTTCAACTGACCCGAAGCATAAGCAATGACCTTGCCATCCTGCATCAATATCGCACCAAGTCCAATACGAGATGCATCACAATAAACTGTATATGGCCCTGAAATTTTGGGCAAAACCAACACTGGCACCGTAGTCAGAGCTATCTTGAGCTTCTGAAAGCTTGCCTCACACTCGTCCGGCCACCTAAACTGAGCACCATTCTGGGTCAACCTGGTCATCAGGGCTGCGATAGATGAAAACCCTTCCACAAACCAACGATAATAGCCTACCAACCCCAAGAAACTCCGGATCTCTATAGCTGATGTGGGTCTAGGCCAGTCCTTGACTGCCTCTATCTTCTTTGGATCTACCTGAATACCCTCTGTTGAAACAACATGACCCAAGAAAGAAACTAAACATAACCAGAACTCACATTTCGAAAACTTCGCATACAACTGACTATCTCTCAAAGTCTGAAGAACCACTCTCAGATGCTGCTCGTGCTCCTCCCGGCTGCGGCAATAGATCAAAATATCGTCAATGAAGACTATCACGAACGAATCCAAGTAAGGGCTGAACACTTGGTTCATCAAATCCAACAAAGTTGTTGGGGCATTTGTCAACCCGAATGACATCACCAAGAACTCATAATGCCCGTACCGAGTGCGAAAAGCTGTCTTAGGGACATTGGATGCCCTAATCCTCAACTGATGGTAGCCAGATCTCAAGTCAATCTTCAAAAATACCTTGGCACCCTGAAGCTGATCAAACAAATCATCAATCATTGGCAATGGATACTTATTCTTGATTGTAACCTTATTCAACTACCGGTAATCTATACACATTCTCATCAATCCGTCATTCTTCTTAACAAACAATACTAGCGCACCCCAAGGTGAGACACTAGGTTTAATGAAGCCTTTTTCAAGCAAGTCCTGCAACTGCTCCTTCAACTCTTTCAATTCAGGCGGGGCTATACGATACGGCGGGATAGAAATGGGCTGGGTGCCCAGAGCCAAATCAATGCAGAAGTCAATATCCTAGTCGGGTAGCATACCCGGCAGGTCTGAAGGAAATACCTTAGGAAACTCATGAATAATAGGAAAATAATCAATAGAAGGAACATCGACACTAGAATCACAAACATATGCCAAGTAGGCCAAACACCTCTTCTAGACCATACACTGAGCCTTCACATATGAGATAACACCACGGGTAAAATTACCAGGGGTCCCTCTCCACTCTAAACGAGGCGAACCCATCTAGGCTAAGGTCACAGTCTTGGCATGACAATCTAAGATAGCGTGGTAAGGTGATAACCAATCCATCCCCAATATGACATCAAAATCAACCATGTACAGTAATAATAAGTCTACTTGGGTCTCAAGAACCCCAATCACAACTGCACAAGAGCGATGAACATGATCTACTATAATAGAATCACCCACCGGTGTAGACACATAAACAAGAGCACTCAAAGCATCGCTAGGCATGACCAGATACGACACAAAATAAGATGACACATAAAAGTATGTAGACACTGGATCAAATAGCACTGAAGCATCCCTACTACAAACCAGAACCGTACCTGTGATAACTACATCGGAAGCCTCAGCCTCAGGCCTGGTTGGAAGAGCATAACATCGGGACTGGACCCCATCACCCTGTACTACATCTCTGGGACGGCCTGCAGCTGGCTAGCCTCCACCTCTAGTGGTCTGAGCTCCACCTCTAACACCTCTACCTCCACCTCTAGCTCCTCTACCTCCACCTCTAGCTGGCTGGGCAGGTTGTGGAATACTCAGTGCCTGAAACATGGCACAGGAACCCGGATGCTGAGAGTTGCTCAATGCTCGAGGACAATATCTAGCAATGTGACTCGCGTCACCACAAGTAAAACAAGTCATTAGCTGCTGGGGTTGACGACCCTAAAAACTCTGAAGTGGAGGTGCACTGATAGGAACTGGTGGTGCATTGTAGGACTGCAGATCAGAATACTGCATGTGAGAACCACAACCACCTGGGGCACTATGAGAAGCCTGAAGTGTTGACTGAAAAGGCCTAGGAGGATGGCCTATACCAAAAGAATCTTTGCCTCCAGACAAGGCGCCACTGAATCTGCCTGAATGACGAGGCCTTTTGTCAGACCCTTGACCACCTCCCTGCGACAAAACCATCTCAACTCTCCTGACCACATTGGCCGCCTCCTGAAAAAAATCTCACTACCCGCCTCCTTAGCCATCTGAAGTCGAATAGGCTGAATGAGCCCCTCAACGAACATTCCCACTCTCTCTCTCAGTGGGAAGTACAATTAGAGCATGATGGGCCAAACCAATAAAACTGGTCTCGTACTGAGTAACAGTCATAGAACCTTGTTGAAGACGTTCAAACTGCCTCCGATAGATCTCTCTCTGAGTGACAGGAAGAAACTTCTCCAAAAACAGCTGAGAAAACTAATCCCAAGTCAAAGTTGGTGACCCAACTGGTCTAGCCAAACAATAATCCCTCCACCAAGTCTTGGCGGATCCAGATAAGCGAGAAGTAGCAAAGTCGACCCCATTGGTCTCTACTATCCCTATGTTCCTAAGAACCTCATGACAGCTATCCAAGTAATCCTGGGGATCCTCAGAAGATGCACCGCTGAAAGTGGTAGCAAAGAGCTTGGTAAACCTATCCAATCTACACAAGGCATCAGCAAACATAGCCACTCCATCACCGACCTGTGCTACTACACCCGGCTGGACTGATCCAACTGGCTGAGCTGCTGGAGTCTGAATCTGGGAGCCATCTACTCCGGAGTGCGAGTAGTAGGAGTTTGGGCCCCTCCTCAAGCCTGAGAGACGGCTGGTGTTACGCAAAGCAAACCTGCCCGAGTGACACTCTCCATAAGGCCCACTAGGCGGACCAGAGCATCCTGGAGTACTGGGTGTCGACGCCCCCTTTTTCTAATGGGTCGAAATCGGGTATACGACATTGGGAGGACAACTCTATTCCCTTTCGAGAATTGGGTTTAGAAGTTGAAGAGTTGCCACCTAATGATTATAGTGTATTAGGACACTTTAAGAAGGGTTTGAGATGAAGAGACCAGAGATTAGGGTAAGGGCTAGAAATTATCCCGAGGGGAAGGTGTTAGGCACCCCTCGAGATCCACTAGTGTGGTTCCCGGCCATGTTACAATTGTGACTTTACAAGTGAACAATCAAAGCTCAAATAAGGACTCGCATATAACATTGCAATTAGGTTGAAAACTTTTGAAAGTATATAGAGAGGGCAGAAATAAAAAAAGATTTGAATAATTTTACAAGAAAAGATGAAAGCAAATAAAGAGAGGGGGGTCCTAGATTTATAATTAATATGGATCACTTAAATGCAATATCCAGCAATCACTCCTCGGAAGAGGGGTCGCACGTGATATTAGCGCACCGGTCATCATATCCATAATCTACCCTTCCCACCCGTTAAGGTATTAAAGCGTGGAATGGTATCGTTACTTATTGCATGCTACTACCCGCCCCCAATCCTATCAGTCTTAGAGGCATTGAGACTACTAATCCTAAAGGGGAGGGAGTTGGGGCTTTTGGGGGAGTTTCAAAGGACAAAATACTAAGGCGTCAATAAAAACACATAATGCAATAAATGGGAGGGCAAATAAGCAAGTAAGGCTCAAGTAAACCTCCTGAAATCAGATAAGCCATAGAGTTTAGCATGTCTTGCACATACTGGTTTGGTCTGTATTAAACTTAAACATTAAGGCAGGCTGATTTATCACATATTTTAAGATAAGAAGTCCGAATTAGGACTGCCTGCTGGTTGTAATTATCAAAGACTGATGCAGTTATAAAATTTTACCCTAAGGCTTGCCTAGACGTTAAACAGAACCTATAGGCATGATATCTATCAATTTCAGGAAAAAACAAAGAGAGCAAACTGATTGCAGAAAAGATTTGTTAGTTACAAAAACATAAGTTCTGCAGGTGCTTACGCGTTATTGCTACTGATTTTAGACGAATTGGCGATTCAAGTTAGTTAACAGCTCCTATAGGCATGCTTTCTAGGTGTCACTGATTTTTAAACACTGTTATTATTATACAGAAATCCTATAGGCAAGTCATCTATATGCAATTGGTTAGTTGTTTAAATCCTACAACAAGTTTTCCTAATGACGGATGCACATGCAAAATTGCAGAAAATCCTATAGACATGGTATCTATATGAAAGTGCAGAAAATCCTATAGGCATAGTATGAAAATGCAGAGTTCCTACGGACATGGCATTTATATGAAAATGCAGAGTTTCAGTGATTTGTATAAGATGCCGAACTTTTAGAGACAGTAATTCCTACAAGCATGATCTCTAGATGGGATACAGAATTTCAGAAATGATAACCCCTATAGGCATGATATCTACCCCTTGCATGCATAGTTCCCCGCCCTCTTTTTTTTACTAGCCGACTCCAAATGTTATTACAAAATTATTACATACCAGAATTAATCAAAAAAATAAATAAAATACATCCGAAATCAGAATTCCAACCAAGGAGGGCCTAATTTAGACTCCCAGTCTGACATATGTAGTAAACCAACTTCCAAGGATCCAGGTTTCCAAAGCCTTCTCTTAGTTGGGATGTGTCAAAGTTCCAAGGAGCTTCAAGAGCTCCAGGCAGTGCTTACACCCCAAACGTCATTCCAGAATTATAGTAAAGTGCAGTGCAGAAAAGCCAGCCCTCAAATGTCCAAGTTCAGAGGGAACTCAAGGTCCCAAGGCAAGGCTCATATGAGAGGGGCAGAACTTAAAGTCTAAGAGTAAGTGCAAGTGTAGGGGAGGGGAAATGATAAGCTGGTGGTCGTGCCAAGCAATTTGAAGTGCTGGCACACCCCTGACCAATTTGTCATTTTCAAATTGAGGAGTTATGACTTATTGAAAGCCAGGTTCA
This sequence comes from Nicotiana sylvestris, assembly GCF_000393655.2. Taxonomy (NCBI): domain Eukaryota; kingdom Viridiplantae; phylum Streptophyta; class Magnoliopsida; order Solanales; family Solanaceae; genus Nicotiana; species Nicotiana sylvestris. The sequence continues at coordinate 83,964,875 of NC_091057.1, read as the reverse complement.
GGCATGGATAGTCATTTAAAGGCTACCAGACCATAAACTTTAACGCACCATACATAGGGGGTAATGATAGGGAATTCATAACAGAAATAGTAAACAAAGGAAAAGGGGGCAAAGGGCATGATCAGCAATGAAACATACTGACACACTCTTTACTTGGGGTCAAAATTTAGCTCATGGACAACAATTCAAGTTGTCATGCCCTGAATCCCCATTTGTAAACACATAGAGGATAAGGGAGTAGGGATCAAGCATTTGCAGGAAAGTAAAGCGAACAGTAGCATATGAACATGTCAAACTCTGCAGGTAATAGGCATAGATATAAAGACTATAAGTAAATACATTAGGATGATTGCCGGGAACTGAGTTAAGACATACTAGTAAAAGAGCAAGAGTAGGATGCAAAGACAAAGCAGTAATAGTATATTAGCGTTGGCTTTTAGTCGGCTAATAATAAGGAGCAGAGAACATCAGTAGAGAAAAAGTGCAAAAGGGAATGCAAATTTTGAAAGTATTCAGTGGTGTATGTAAGTCAGAAGACTGTTGTCTGTTTTTTGTAAAGACTTAGGGTATTTATAGTCAAAAGTAGGTGGTAAAATAAGGTAAAAATCATGGAAATATGTTAATTGAAGAACTCGGAATCAATTAATCAAAGAATCAAGGAAGTACTCCCATTAATTAAGGGAATCAAAATCAAAAGAAACGATTCAGCACCATATAAGGCAAATAGGAAAAATCAACGTAGGATTAAATAAGGAAAGAGTCAAGGTTCAGTATTGCATATAGTAGCCGAGTAAGACCAAATTAAGAAAAATTCCAATTAAGGAAAGGCTTAAAAGAACAGAGTATTATAACAAATGAGGTAACAAAACCAATTAATTCAAACGGGCGGGTAGAATGTTAGGTTTTTTTTAAGAAAGTTTTTGAATTACCAATCAATCAAGGAAAATCAGAATCAATCATGTAAAGTCATGATTCTACATTTTTAACATATAAATAGAGGTAAATGAACAAAAGTAGCGAGCAAAGTTAACTAGGAAGGAACAAGGGATGAACAAACATAACCGCTCAGAGATAATGAAAACAAGTTAAGATTCAGCAAGACATATTCGAAGCATGGTGACTATGAAACATCAACAAGAATCAAGCAAATAGGCCAGCAGGCAGAACCAAAGCAAGGAAAATCAGGCTAATACACACAATCAAACGAGGAAACATGCTAACACATAGAGACAAAACAAAGGAAACTAGGCTAACACAGGTAATCGAAACAAAGAAACATGCTAACACACATAATCGAATGAAGAAACATTTTCTAGAAATTAGGGTTTTTAGCAGAGTCAAACTAAAAAACAGTAAGAGCATAGAAATCGGTCAGAATAAACAAAGAAAAGGTTTTAATCATAAAGAAAATCAATCGAAGCATGCATAAAAAGAAATCCCAGAAATCCTAATTTCGAAGAAAGTAAAAAAAATGGTTCAAAGCAAAGGATCTTTCAGAATAAACTCGAGAATAAACAGAGCACAGAGGAAAACATGAGAATAGAATGAAATGACACCGTTTTTGAGAGATTCAGGAGAGAGTTAGGGTTTCAAAAAAAGGAAACCTAATAGAAGTGGGAAAAACCTGTCGTAACCTCATAGATCGTGACATATAGGGTGTGATTTTGCCTGAAATCACACCGGAGAACTCGCATATAGAAGAACCAGGAACCCTAGGTCTCAAATCGCCATGGTCCATAAGCCTCGAAGGTCCTCGAGGTGTTGAACAGGACGATGGGAGGTCCATCGGAGCCTTAGGGTTGAATGGAGGTGGCCGGAGATGGCCGGGAAGACGGTGGAGATCATCGGAGAAGAGAGAACCAGAAGGTTCTAGAGAGAAGGGAGGGGGAGAGATGATATAGATAGAGAGAGACCGTCTGTGGAAATGAGGGGTTTTGGGGGGTAATTGAATTTAATTCAGGGAATTAAATCTGGCCGTTGATCTTTTTTGATCAATGGCTCAGATTGGACCGAGTTATATTGGAGATTGGGCTGGGTTAATTTAATCAGGATATTGGGCCATTTGAATCTGATAGTGGGTGTGGCCAATTTGGCTAGAATTGAAATAATAAGGGATGTTTGTTAAATAGCCAATCTCCCCTTTTATTATTTTATAAAATAGTAAAAAGATGATTTAAAAATAAATTAAAGGCACTGAAATAATTAATAACATATAAATATTAATGTAAAAATACTAAAAGTGATCTTATAATTATAAAATGCTGTTAATTGTAAAATAGGCTATAATTGCAATTATATGCAATTAGCTTAAAAATGCCAAATAAATTTGTTAAAAATACACAAAAATCACCTTAATTATATTTTGGTGTAAATACGGGAATGAAATAAGTTATTCACCAAAAAATGATAATTTTGAGAATAACTATTGGATTTTGTGGTATTAAAATAGGTAGTAAATCGGTTTAAAAATCATTAAAAAATACTAAAACTCTTGGGTGTGCTTATATATGCACATACATGCTATTTTGGAAGTATTTTGGGTACAAAAATACCTAGGGAAAAATTGGGTATCAACAGCTTCCCCTCTTTACCCGAGGAGGATGAAAGAGTTGTCGGGTAAAGATAAGATGGCCAATTTTGACCGGAAACGGCGATTGAAAAGAATTTTGATCGAGATCTGGTTTTTGAGCTGCCTACATATCCCTGGTCTTACAGGAATCAGGCCATATGTAGTTCAGGAACCATTGACGGAATATGCCGATGGAGATTTGAAACGGATGAACGCGATGTTTAGATTGAGAGAGGTTTCTGAAAATCGATATGCTGCGGGAATCGGAGCGGGATCGCTCCTGCTGAGACGTTCGTTGCCAGCCGATGTACCTGCAAGTAAGCAATATGAGCGCATATTGTGCGTAAATTTAAACGTGATGTAAGTTCCCATTGGACCATGAATGTTGTCCTCGGACGGATAGGATGACGTCCTTGAACCATGACGTCCTGGGCCATGAAGCGTATGATAAAGGATTCGCAGGCTATGAAATGATGTTCTCGGGCTATGAGAATGGTGCCTCCGAACCATGATGCCTTTGAATAATAATATGTAAAAAATAAAATGGGGTCCTCAGGCCATGGAATGGCATTCTCGGGCTATGAAAATGGTGCCTCCGAACAATGACGCCTTTGGATAATTTGGCGATCTTTCAGCCCATGAAATGCCGAAGGTGGCGATCTTTCAGCCGATGCAAGACGTAAATAAAAAGTGGTGATATTTCAGCCGATGCAAGAAAGATAAGGTGGCGATCTTTCAGCCATGCAGGATGGAGACAGAGCTTAGTCTCGGAAGGCAGAAAGGCAGACTTATGCAGATGATGATGGAGGTAGAGCTTAACCTCGAAAGGTAGAAAATAGCCTTATGCAATGCAAAAATGCAGATGGAGACAATGCTTAGTCTCGGAAGGCAGAAAGGTAGCCTTATGCAGCGCAGGAAATGCAGATGGAGGTAGAGCTTAACCTCGGAAGGCAGAAAGGTAGCCTTATGCAATGCAGAGAAATGCAGGATGGAGATAGTGCTTAGTCTCGGAAGGCAGAAAGGTAGCCTTATGCAGAATGCAGATGGAGACAGAGTGTAGTCTCGAAAGGCAGAAAGATAGCCTTATGCAAAATGTAGATGGAGGTAGAGCTTAACCTCGGAAGGCAGAAAGGTAGCCTTATGCAAAAAATGCAGATGGAGGTAGAGCTTAACCTCGGAAGGCAGAAAGGTAGCCTTATGCAAAAAATGCAGATGGAGGTAGAGCTTAACCTCAGAAGGCGGAAAGGTAGCCTTATGCAAAAAATGCAGATGGAGGTAGAGCTTAACCTCGGAAGGCAGAAAGGTAGCCTTATGCAATGCAGAGAAATGCAGATGGAGACAATGCTTAGTCTCGAAAGGCAGAAAAGTAGCCTTATGCAGTGCAAGAATGTAAAAGGATGATCAGTAGTAAGATCTCTTAGCTGATAGCTGATTACGACAACATGACTGCTAGGGAGATTGTGTACGGATAGCAATTGCGGGCAAGTGATGATTCTGAGAAGTTGCATTCTTGGGAAAGTATGCGTACATAAATATACCTGACGATATTGCAAGTCGAGTGCCTGCATCCAAAGAAAATCGTGAGTTCTGTGAGGGGAAAGGTTAGTTCGTCTTCCCCGGGCTATTGACGTTGTGTGTCATTGGGGTAGCATCGCTAAACAACAACAATTCGGATAATATTTATGCATGATTTAGTAAATATAACGTATATAATCGAAAATAGTTTTCTTTAGATGAACCAACGACTGAGACGTGGTTCAGGACATTGCAACCTTTTTTCTCTGGAATTTTGAGGGTCCTCCTCAAAATTCTGCCCCAGTTTGCTGAGCGGACATTTCTGACGGCTGGGCTGAATGAACAAAAAACATCTTTGGAATTTTGAGGGTCTTCCTCAAAATTCTGCCCCAGTTTACTGGGTTGGCGCTTCTGGCGATGCATGAACTAAAATTGACTTCGGAATTTTGAGGGTCGTCCTCAAAATTCTGCCCCAGTTCCAATAGCGGGGAAAATGGAATATTTATTAAATTATGATCGAACCCATAGGGCTGCCTACGTATCCCCTCTTAAACGGAAATCAGGTCAGGCGTAGTTCAAATTACATCGTTAAGGGAATCATAAGTGGTTACACATAATATCGTTTCACTGCATCTGAATTGATTGGCTTCGTCCAGACTTCTCCATCCATCTCTGCAAGAATAAGGGCTCCTCCAGTTAGAACCCGGTGAACCATGTACGGACCCTGCCAATTAGGAGAGAACTTCCTCTTGGCTTCATCTTGATGTGGGAAGATTTTCTTCAACACCAGCTGCCCCGTTGTAAACTTCCTTGGCTTAACCCTTTTGTTGAAGGCTCTGGACATTCTGTTATGATACAACTGACCATGGCAAACCGCATTCATCCTTTTCCCATCTATAAGGGCTAACTGCTCGTAGCGACCTTTTACCCATTCTGCATCATCCAATTCTACTTCTTGTATGATCCTTAAGGAGGGTATTTCTACCTCGGCGGGGATGACTGCCCCTGTACCATAAACCAGCATGAAGGGAGTTGCTCTGGTCGATGTACGGACTGTAGTGCGGTATCCCAATAAGGTGAATGATAACTTCTCATGCCATTGTTTGTGCCTTTCGACCATCTTTCTTAGTATCTTCTTGATATTCTTGTTGGCTGCTTCCACAGCTCTATTCATCTGAGGCCTGTAGGCTGTAGAGTTCTTGTGTTTGATCTTGGAAGTTTCACACATTGCTTTCATCAAGTCGCTGTTGAGATTGGAACCATTATCGGTGATGATTGATTCTGGAACTCCGAACCGACAAACAATGCAGCCGCGGACGAAACCCGCCACAACCTTCTTAGTGACCACCTTGTATGATACTACTTTGACCCATTTGATAAAATAATCGATTGCCACTAGGATGAACCTGTGCCCATTTGATGCGGCAGGCTCGATAGGTCTGATAACATCCATTTCCCAAGCGGCGAATGGCCATGGTAAGCTTGTCGCAGTAAGCACGTTTGGAGGCGCCTTTATCATATCTGCATGTATCTGACAGCAATGGCATTTGCGAACATACTGGATACAGTCTGTTTCCATAGTCATCCAAAAATACCCTGCTCGGAGTATCTTCTTTGCTAAGACAAAACCATTCATGTGCGGCCCGCAGGTCCCTGCATGCACCTCGTTCAATAGCCTGGATGCTTCTTTTGCTTCGACACACCTTAGTAGACCCAAATCGGGAGTCCTCCTGTACAGGATTCCTCCACTGTGAAAAAAGGTTGCTGGATAGCCTACGAAGTGTACGCTTCTGATTAGCGTTGGCAAGTCCTAGATATTCCCCTGTCGTCAAGTACTCCTCGATGTCATGGAACCATGGTTTTCCATCCGCTTCTTCCTCAACGTGGGCACAATAAGCTAGCTGATCATGAATCTTTACTGGGATGGGATCAATGAAATTTGTATCTAGATGCTGGATCATGGACGATAAAGTAACTAATGCATCAGCAAACTCGTTCTGGACTCTGGAGACATGGTGAAATTCTGTCTTTGTGAACCTTTTCCTCAACTCCTGTATATGATGCAAGTAGGGAAGTATCTTAGAGTTCTTGGTTGCCCACTCTCCTCGAACCTGATGTATGAGCAAGTATGAATCCCCAATCACTAGCAACCCCTGAACGTTCATGTCAATAGCCATTTTGAGCCCCAAGATGCAGGCTTCATATTCGGCCATATTATTGGTGCAAGGGAACCTGAGCTTGGCGGATATCGGGTAGTGCTGGCCGATTTCTGATACTAAGACTGCTCCTATGCCAACTCCTTTGAAATTTGCAGCTCCGTCGAAAAACAACCTCCAACCATCGTAGGATTCTGCAATATCTTCTCCTATGAAAGATACCTCTTCATCGGGAAAATACATTTATAGGGGCTCGTATTTTCCATCCACGGGATTCTCGGTGAGATGGTCTGCCAAGGCTTGCCCTTTGATTGCTTTTTGGGTCACATAAACAATGTCAAATTCACTTAGCAAGATCTGCCACTTGGCGAGCTTGCCAGTGGGCATGGGCTTCTGGAAGATATACTTCAGAGGGTCCATTCTAGATATGAGATAAGTAGTGTAAGCACATAAGTAATGCCTCAACTTCTGCGCGACCCAAGTCAGAGCACAACAAGTGCGTTCTAAAAGAAAATACCGGGCCTCGTACGGTGTGAACTTCTTACTGAGATAGTAGATGGTTTGCTCCATCCTCCCTGTTTCATCATGTTGTCCTAGAACACAACCAAATGCTCTATCCAATACCACAAGGTAAAGCAATAGGGGTCTTCCTGGCTCAGGCGGAACTAAGACCGGCGGCGTTGATAGGTATTCCTTGATTCGGTCAAAAGCAATCATCAGTCCATTTGGTAGCAGCGTCCTTCTTCAACATTTTGAAGATAGGTTCACAAATGACCGTGGATTGAGCTATGAACCGGCTGATATAGTTGAGTCTTCCCAGGAAACTCATCACGTTCTTCTTATTCTTTGGCGATGACAATTCTTGGATAGTTTTGACCTTTGATGGATCCAATTCTATTCCTCGACCACTCACGATGAAACCCAATAATTTTCCAACAGGAACCCCGAATGCATACTTGGCAAGATTCAGTTTCAGATTGTACCTCCTCAGTCTGTTGAAGAACTTTCTTAGATCTGCCATGTGATCCCTGGCTTTCTTGGATTTGATGATGACGTCATCCACATATACCTAGATCTCCTTGTGTATCATGTCATGAAAGATGGTAGTCATGGATCTCATGTAGGTGGCACCAACGTTCTTCAAACCGAATGGCATCATTTTGTAACAGTACGTTCCCCACGGCATGATGAAAGCCGTTTTCTCTGCATCTTTCTCATCTATCCATATCTGATGATACCCAGCGAAACAATCAACAAAGGACTGCAACTCATGCTTAGCGCAGTTGTCGATAAGAATGTGTCTGTTAGGCAAGGGGAAGTCGTCTTTGGGACTGGCCCAATTAAGATCTTGGTAGTCAACACAAACTCTAACTTTCCCATCCTTTTTTGGCACTGGCACGATGTTGGCTAACCATGTCGGATACTCTACTACTCGGAGAACCTTGGCTTTGATTTTCTTGGTAACCTCTTCTTTGATTTTCAAAGTCATGTCGAGTTTGAATTTCCTGAGCTTCTGCTTTACCGGCAGGCATGTTGGATCTGTTAGTAGTTTGTGAGCTACAATGGATGTGCTGAGACCTGTCATATCATCATATGACCAGTCGAATATGTCTTCATATTCCTTTAGGAACTCCGTGTACTCTTTCTTTTCTGATGGTGACAGGTGAACACTGATGCACGTTTCTTTGACATTCTCTGCATCTCCCAGATTAACGACCTCAGTTTCATCCAAGTTAGATTTAGGCCTATTTTCAAAATTCTCAACTCCTCTAACGACCTCTTCTGGTATATCATCCTCTTCTGAGTCCGTATCCGTTTGTTGCGTTGTCTCGTTGCAAGTCACAATCGTTGGTTCATCATCAAGGCAAGTAATAGTAATGTTGTGTAAAATAAAGTGAATGATAGGAAAATAATAAGAGCGAGATATATAATAAAATGAAATGCTTCGATTAAATTCATAATTGTTTTGAGTATCAGAGCTCTTTTCGGAATTAAAGACAATGCGGAAATAAAATCAGCTAGTAAAAAGTAAAATGTGATGCATGGTGCTTTTGTTTAGCCTTGCTACCCCGAAGCTTTCCGGGCCCTGGTGGTTCTGATTGACCAATTGCTGAGGCGCTCTCCTCGGTTCACAACTTGTATAGAAGGTCCTTCCTCCCCTTTCTCCTCGAAAATAACACTGCAATCCATATCATCATCCTCCAGGAACAGATTCTTCACGGCTGCCAATGTTTCATCTTCCTCCAACCCATATATAGTATCTGCCGGCTGGAAAGTCTGCTCCTGGTGAGGTATCGGATGCTCCAGTGGGTAGTAGGGACCGCGCCATGGTGGCGACCAGTGATTGAACTCCTCCCAAGTGTACTCATACCCCAAACCAAATGTAGTGCCATGTTTCTTCAGCTTGATGGGTTTGGCGATTCCCTGGAGGTTTTTGCCGAGTCCCTTTCCAGGTTTATATTCACACCAATTCAGGATACTTTCAATCTTGTTATCCCACCATTTATCTTTGTCTACAACGTTGACTCTTTCAATGTGGTGGTATGTTTCTCCGCCTATTCTCCTTCTGCCTCCAATCATCGGGATGGTCTAACGACTATATATGGGGTTGCTACCATCGCCATGAATGATCACCTCTTGGTGATTCCATTCGAACTTCACTGCCTGATGCAGGGTCGATGCTACAGCTCCAACGGCATGGATCCATGGTCGTCCCAACAACAAATTGTAGGATGATGGGACATCTATCACTTGAAAGTCAACGTCGAACCAGGTTGGCCCCATTTGCAAGCATAGGCTGAGCTCCCCGATAGTAGACCTTTGGGACCCATCGAAGGCTTTGACATTGATGGCCCCATCTTTGAGCTCGTGCAGGCTCTTTCCCAATGTTCTGAGAGTTATCAATGGACAGATGTTGAGGGTGGAGCCTCAATCGATCAAGACTCTAGTGATGAAATAATCCTCGCATTGCACGGTGATGTGTAGGGCCATGTTGTGACTTAGTCCTTCTGGCGGCAGTTCATCTTCGTGGAAGGTGATTTTGTGGCTTTCCAGTATTTTTCCTACCATATTTGCCATTTTGCCCCCAGTTATGTTGCTGGGCACATAAGCTTCGCTCAATATCTTCATCAAGGCATTTTTGTGTGCGTCAGAGCTTTGTAGAAGAGCTAGGATGGAGATCTGTGATGGTGTTTTGTTCAACTGCTCAACGACCGAATACTCCTTAGCTTGTATTTTCCTCCAAAGATCATCAGGACCAGTTTCAGTAGTCCGCCACGAGGTTTGCTTACTGGACTCAGCTAGGTGCTCTGGAGTGTAAACCTTGCCTGTTCTGGTCATACCCTGCACAGCAATTGCTTCTCCCATCTTGGTCTTTCCTTTCCTCCTTGCTTCAGTTGTGTAATCCTATGGTATGGCATTTGAGTGGAACGATATTACGTCTGACATTGCTACAGGAATGGGTACCCTCGGTGGTAACACAGCAACTTCAAAGAGTACAGGTGCCTTTGGAGTCCCAAACTCAACCTCAATTGGCCCGGCCACCTTCGTAGAAGAAGGTGCTTCAAATTCAAGAGGTATAAACATGTTTACTTCATCGCCCCTGGAGGGCTGGTTCTGTACACCAATCGGGTTAAGTGTGACTACTGGTTTCTTTGGCTCATCATCCTCAGCAATCAGTCATATCAATCCCTTGGGGTCCTAGTCATCTTCGATCTCGATCATGTGAATGTCCCCACCTCTGTGGTCAGACAGAGGGTTGTTGCAGACATTAGGAGCAGGCTCTTTTGCTACGATAACCTTATTGTCGATCAGAGTTTGAATCTTGTCCTTCAACGAGCGGCACTCATCAATGGTATGACTTTTCATGCCGGAGTGGTACGCACATGTCTTATTAGGGTTGACCCACTGGGAAGGATTTTTTGGAGTTATGGCAAGGATAGGGGAGACGTAACCAGCAGCTTTAAGTTTCTCATACAGCTGGTCAATTGGCTCAGCGATGGCTGTATATTGTCTGGGAGGTCTGCGGTCAAAATTTGGTTTGGGTCTAAGGAAATTTTGGCGAGTGGGCGGTGATTGGTAGTGAGAGGGTTGGGCATTATAAGCTTGGTAAACAGGTGCAGGTTGAGAGTATCTGGGTGAAGTGGGTTGATATGCGAGAGGTGTAGATGATTGGTAAACGGGTGGTGGATTTTGGTAATAGGGTGTGAGTGCTTGGTAATTCGGGATAGACTGATATGTAAGTAGAGGTGACGGGTAGATGTGGTATTTTAGTAGTGATTTGGCTCCCTATGCGACCATCACGGCATTGACATCCTTCTTCTTGGACGTGCCACCAGACTGTAAAGCCTTGTTGGTGGCCTGCAATGCTTCAAGATTAGTAACCATACCATTCTTAATGCCTTCCTCAATTCTTTCTCCCAGCTTGATGATATCGGAGAATTTTTGGCCCTCGATCAGCATCAACCTCTCATAATATTGTGGGTCCTGATCCTGGACGAAGAATCTGTTCACCTATTCCTCTTCTAAGGTCGGCCTGACCTTAACAGTCTCTGATCTCCAACGAGTAGCATACTCGCGGAATGTCTCGGTAGGCTTCTTCTTCAGATTCTGCATGTAGAATACATCCGGTGCATTCTCTGTATTGAATCGGAACCTATCCATGAAATCCGATGCCATACCTACCCAGCTTGTCCATTTCTTGGGGTCCTGACTGATGTACCAGGATAAAGCATCCCCCTTCAGGCTTCTCATGAAGAGTTTCATACGGATTTTCTCATTCCTTCCGACTTCGACCAACTTATCACAATATGTCCTCAAATGGACTCTGGGATCTCCCGTGCCATCGAACATTTCGAACTTGGGAGGTTTGTATCCCTCCTAAAGTTCAACATATGGCTGAATGCAGAGGTCCTCATAATTCAGCCCCTCTATGCCTTTGTTTCCTTCCATGCCCTGGACTCGGCTGGTCAATTTCTTGAGTTCTACTGCCAAGTTTCTGATAAGAGAGTCCTTGTCATCAAACTCAGGTGCACTTGAGATTGATTGAGTGTAGTGGGGTATGGTATCTACGTAGATGGGAGTGTTGTGGGGGTGGTCATTTGTGGTGTTCAGTGGTTCAGGAATGGGTAGTGGAGTATGGCATATATTGCAATGTTGAGCATGGGTGGGTTGCATCTGTGGTTGTGGGGTGTTCTGTGGAGGTGCGGGATTTTGAGCATTTGAAAAGTTGACATCAGGAGCGGTGAGAGTGAATGATAAATTTGCCAAGTTCCGAACTTGATCCAGTTCTTCTTGGAACTTCAACAGTTTCTGCTCAAGTTGGGCAGCAGTTTCCTTAGCAACCGGGGTACCCTGAGGAATCTCAATTCTTTCAATTTCCTTTCTGGCGCTTGAATCTCCCATTCTACCTTTGTTCTTGTTCCGGATAGGACTCAGAGGATGAGGAGGAAGAGGGCCCTTGGATCTCGTACTGTATGATGATGGTGTCAGAATGCATGAACTAACCTTTGGGGAGGGGAATAAAAAAAAAAAAAAAAGGTAACAAGTTAGTGCGGGTTATGAGAAGAAAATGTTGCAATATTTAAACACATTGTGCAAGAATATAAATCACGTCCTAATTTGGGGTCCCTCGTTGTGCCCGAGGTAGGCCTAGCGACAAATTAATTTGGAGAACTTATAATGCTAAATGGCTCATTTTATTGATAAAAAATAAGACGAATCCAAAGCAACGCTAAATAACGGAAAATAAAATGTCACTAGTGGCCATCGGCCTTATTACATCATTAGAAGCAAAATAAAAGACTCCTAACTACTTGGTCCCAGAAGGACCTTCCCCAGATTCAGTATCTTTATCCCCTTCGAACAGCTTCACCAGCTCGCGCAGTCCTAACAGTAGATAAGCTTGGGCCAAATGTCCGTCTGCATTCCCTTCAGTGTTTCGACAATCTTCAATCCTCTTGACGAACTTTCCATCTAGCTCCACTAGACCCCGCTCCAAATACCCTAGTCGCTTGTTGGCGCTGACAGCCATATCCTTCCATTCCTCGATCAACTTCTGATGGGCTTCTTGTATTTCCCGATGCTCACTTTCACACTCTCGAATCCTCTTGCGCAGTTGATTGTACTTAACCCGTGCTTCAACTTTTTCATCGATGATTCTGTGTCCGTGAGTGAACCCGGGCTGACCCATACCATTGTGATTATCTTCCAACCAACCCGAATAGTGCGGCATGCAACCAGCGTGATACCTGTCTGGCTAAATAGATTCCTTCCCCAAAACGAGCTTGCAATGCCACATGTGTTGAGCTTGGCATTTGTGAGGGATATCATCGTCCTGGAAATCAGCCATAAAGTGACTCATTTTGTCGACCCTTGGTATGATTTGCTTTCTTCTAGCCTGCCTCATGGCTCGGAGGGGAACGTAGGGATAAGTTCCTCTTAGACCAATGAGTATGAGAAATGGTACGTCTCGGGATCGAACAATGAATTCTTCCGTAGGGAACCATTCGACCATCCACTGTACCTGGTCTTCTTTTAGATTCTCAAATAGCTCCACCCATCTTCCAGCGTCCTCTGACTGAGCGAACATGTTAGGCATATAATTCATACGCCTTGGCTGGTGGAAGGCAATGTGATCATCCCAGTCTCTGCGTAAGATCTCTTGTTTGGTATTCTCCTTTCTGGAGGTGCTCCATGAGCCAGAGCCGAAGTAACAAATTGCATCCCTCAAAATGACTGGCCTTTCACTGGCAGTTGTTTAGAGCCCGGTATATCTCAGCAACAATCATGGGCACTATACTGAAAGGCTGTCCACCAATTCCTTCCATCAGAGTCTTGGTTACCATGGCCAGTCTGGTGTGGATCCTAGCCTTCTTCATAGGGAACACTATCATCCCCAGGAAACAAAACATGAATACGAAGACCCTTCTGTGAATATGCCCCAGTGAGGTGAGGGCAAATTCATCTGAGTAGGTGCGGTATGACTTGCTATGGTCGTACCTCTCATACAGATAATCAAATGGGATGTACGAGTCTTTCAAACAGGTCAAGTCTGGGTTCTTCTTCAGTCCCATCATCTTAAGGAAACCCCTACCCTTGCGATTCTCTGGCATAAGCAAACCCGGAGTCTCCCAAGGAATACCAGCTAAGCCTCCTATTTCTTCAAGCAAAGGAGTCATTTCAAGGTTCCCGAAGAGGAATACGGACCTGTCACTATCCCAGAACAGAGTTGCAGCCTCTATGATTTTGTTGTCAGGCTAAATTTCTAGAAGAGAAGGCAGATTCCCTAAGTATTTGCGGACGAGTGTCTGATCACTGGAGTAGAGATATTCCCACCAATTCAGCAGCCTTGGATGGATGTTGGTTACCATGCCAAATCTGGGGACTTCGTGCCTCATTTTCTGCAAAATAGAGTGTTAGACCCTTACCCCGTCAGACTCGACTATCTAAACCAATAATTAGCATAAAAAGCATTTAGTTCTCCAAATAAATGCACAGAACATGTAGGTGTCCATTTGGGTTTCAGGGAAACCCGATGGACTTTGGACGAGGATATCTTAATGAGTTATTATGTGGACAACATATCTGACTCGGCTAGGTTTGACCATGATGCATGCACAGTTAGACAGAGTAAGGTTTCTATTGGGGTATTAGACAGGTACCCTTGAGCGGACAACTCAAGAGGGAAAGGCACGGAACCGTCGACTGCACCGCTGATCGACTAGTTTTACCGCAAATACGCCTTTGCCGAATTTAAAGGGTGATAATATTGAAAGAGCGCAACCACTCATTATAAGCATTGCTATGGTATTTGTTTGGCACGAGTGGAATATGATGTTGAAGATGCAGTTTACAAGAATGAAATAAATTGACATGTATTTTCACGTTCATAAGATAAATGATTACAATAATTGCAGTAATTACAACATCATTGAAATAAAGTAGTAAAGGAAAGCAGCTAAAGGAAAGAAAAGACATGAAGAGCCAAGTCAGTTTCATAGTGAAAGAATAAAAGACAGTAAATAAAGCAATTAATGAGATAGTAAAGTCACAAGCAACATGCAATGGTAAAAGCCTAAAGAAAATCCCCAGCAGAGTCGCCATGTTGTCGACGCCCCCTTTTTCTAATGGGTCGAAATCGGGTATACGACATTGGGAGGACAACTCTATTCCCTTTCGAGAATTGGGTTTAGAAGTTGAAGAGTCACCACCTAATAATTATAGTGCATTAGGACACTTTAAGAAGGGTTTGAGATGAAGAGACCAGAGATTAGGGTAAGGGCTAGAAATTATCCCGAGGGGAAGGTGTTAGGCACGCCTCGAGGCTAGAAATCAGTATTGCATATAGTAGCCGAGTAAGACCAAATTCAAGAAAATTCCAATTAAGGAAAGGCTTAAAAGAACAGAGTAATATAACAAATGAGGTAACAAAACCAATTAATTCAAACGGGCGGGTAGAATGTTAGTTTTTTTTAAGAAAGTTTTTGAATTACCAATCAATCAAGGAAAATCAGAATCAATCATGTAAAGTCATGATTCTGCATTTTTAACATATAAATAGAGGTAAATGAACAAAAGTAGCGAGCAAAGTTAACTAGGAAGGAACAAGGGATGAACAAACATAACCGCTCAGAGATAGTGAAAACAAGTTAAGATTCAGCAAGACATATTCGAAGCATGGTGACTATGAAACATCAACAAGAATCAAGCAAATAGGCCAGCAGGCAGAACCAAAGCAAGGAAAATCAGGCTAATACACACAATCAAACGAGGAAACATGCTAACACATAGAGACAAGACAAAGGAAACTAGGCTAACACAGGTAATCGAAGCAAAGAAACATGCTAACACACATAATCGAATGAAGAAACATTTTCTAGAAATTAGGGTTTTTAGCAAAGTCAAACTAAAAAATAGTAAGAGCATAGAAATCGGTCAGAGTAAACAAAGAAAAGTTTTTAATCATAAAGAATATCAATCGAAGCATGCATAAAAAGAAATCCCAGAAATCCTAATTTCGAAGAAAGTAAAAAAAAATGGTTCAAAGCAAAGGATCTTTCAGAATAAACTCGAGAATAAACATAGCACAGAGGAAAACATGAGAATAGCATGAAATGACACCTTTTTTGAGAGATTCAGGAGAGAGTTAGGGTTTCAAAAAAAGGAAATCTAATAGAAGTGGGAAAAACCTATCGTAACCTCATAGATCGTGACATATAGGGTGTGATTTCGCCTGAAATCACACCGGAGAACTCGCATATAGAAGAACCAGGAACCCTAGGTCTCAAATCGCCATGGTCCATAAGCCTCGAAGGTCCTCGAGGTTTTGAACAGGACGATGGGAGGTCCATCGGAGCCTTAGGGTTGAAGGGAGGTGGCCGGAGATGGACAGGAAGACGGTGGAGATCATCGAAGAAGAGAGAACCAGAAGGTTCTAGAGAGAAGGGAGGGGGAGAGATGATATAGAGAGAGAGACCGTCTGTGGAAATGAGGGGTTTTGGGGGGGGGGTAATTGAATTTAATTAAGGGAATTAAATCTGGGTCGTTAATCTTTTTTGATCAATGGCTCAGATTGGACCGGGTTATATTGGGGATTGGGTTGGGTTAATTTAATCAGGATATTAGGCCATTTGAATCTGATAGTGGGTGTGGCCAATTTGGCTAGAATTGAAATAATAAGGGATGTTTGTTAAATAGCCAATCTCCCCTTTTATTATTTAATAAAATAGTAAAAAGATGATTTAACTGAAATAATTAATAACATATAAATATTAATGTAAAAATACTAAAAGTGATCTTATAATTATAAAATGTTGTTAATTGTAAGATAGGCTATAATTGCAATTACATGCAATTAGCTTAAAAATGCCAAATAAATTTGTAAAAAATATGCAAAAATCACCTTAATTATATTTTGGTGTAAATACAGGAATGAAATAAGTTATTCACCAAAAAATGATAATTTTGATAATAACTATTGGACTTTGTGGTATTAAAATAGGTAGTAAATCGGTTTAAAAATCATTAAAAAATACTAAAACTCTTGGGTGTGCTTATATATGCACATACATGCTATTTTGGAAGTATTTTGGGTACAAAAATACCTAGGAAAAAATTGGGTATCAACACTGGGGTGGCAATGGACCCCTCTGGGACCTGAGCTAGTCTTGTTAGAACTGCTGGGCCGGAACCTCCTCGTCAAACTCAACTCGAGGCTCCACCACTGGTGCTGCTGCCCTGGCTGAGCTCTGCCCCTACCTCGGCCTCTAGCATGACCTCGACCTCGCCCTCTGCCCCTCTTGGGAGCTACTGCTGGGGGCTCGGGCTGGTGATCAATGGATGAGGAAGCGCGTGTTCTCGGCATCTGTGAAAGAACAGAGTAGAAATCCAATCAGCATTGAGAAACCAAACCGCACGATAGGAAAGAATAGATGTGAAGTTGTTTCCTAACTCTATAGCCTCTGTGGGATAAATACAAACGTCTCTGTACCAATTTCTCAAACTCTACTAAGCTTGTCTGTGAATTTTGAGACCTATGTAACCTAGAGATCTGATTCCAACTTGTCACGATCCAGATTTTTCACCCTCGGGAGTCGTGATGGCGCCTACTAGTGAAATCTAGGCAAGATAACCAACTAAACTATTTACCTTGTTTCCATTTTTAATCCGATAATAGTTAAGAGCCAACAATTAGATAACAACAGAATTAAATAAGTGGAAGGTTGCATTGTAAAGTTTTAATAATACTCCTAATCCCAATCCATAATAAATCTACCCAAGATGGGTGTCACAACTTCACAAACTGTCTAGGAGTACTACAATTAAAGGTTTGAAAGAAATAAATACAACACTGTCTCTGTAAATACATGAAAGAAACAGGAATAGTAGATAGAAGGAGACGCCAAGGCCTACGGACGCCTGCAGGACTACCTTGAGTCGCCTGGTGAACAAGAAACATCAATCTCACTGCGGTCCGAAGTCTATAGCACTGGGATCTGCACAAAAGAGTGCAGAGTATAGTATCAGCACAACCGACCCCATGTGCTGGTAAGAGCCTAGCCTAACCTCAGCGAAGTAATGATGAGGCTAGGACCAGACTACCGAATAAACCTGTGTAGTTAAATCATATACAATGAAAATAGAAGCAGAAAATTACAACTAAAGTTGGGAGGGGGAAACATGCTGCGGGGAGTATCGGATAACAACAGAATACAAGAGAGGAATGCAAAGAAACTAAAATTCAATTACTAACAGAGTAAGAAAAACAAACACAGTATTCACTTTCATCTCTTACTTGTTGCAGGCGTGCAACCCGATCCCATTTCAAATATTACCGTGGAGGCGTGCCACCCGACCCCATTTCATATGTATTGTTACAGTCGTGCAACCCGATCCCATTTCATATATCTCGTTACATGCTTGCAACCCTCTCCCAGTCCATATATCTCGTTGCAAGCGTGCAATCTGCTCCCATTTCATAAATCTCGTTGCAGGCGTGCGACCCGCTCCCATTTCATATGTCTCGTTGCAGGCGTAAAATCCGCTCCCATTTCATTCGTCTCCATGGTGGCGTGCCACCCGCTCCCATTTACAAATCAACATCAATCATAAAAGTATCCCGGTAAGGGCATAAAAGTACACAACAATATCCCGGCAAGGGAGACACT
The DNA here is from genome assembly GCF_000393655.2 of Nicotiana sylvestris. Classification (NCBI taxonomy): domain Eukaryota; kingdom Viridiplantae; phylum Streptophyta; class Magnoliopsida; order Solanales; family Solanaceae; genus Nicotiana; species Nicotiana sylvestris. Next base: position 83,946,969 of record NC_091057.1, on the reverse strand, counting down.
ATCGTAAACAATAACATCCTGGCAAGGAAGACAATGTCATAACAATAACATCCCGGCAAGGGAGACAATATTATAAACCATAACATCCCGGCAAGGGAACCAACAATGATAATCAACATTCTAGGCATGAACAAATCACAACAGAGTCACAACAATTACAATAAGAGACTGACGGGCATGCTTGACACCGACGTATAGATACTCGTCAACATGCCTATACGTCGTACTCTACAATTAACACATAGCAAATAAGATACAACTCCTAATCCCTCAAGCTAAGGTTAGACCAAAAACTTACCTCGATGCCGCTAACACAATTCAAGCCTCAACTTTCGCTTTACCTCTTGATTCCACCACCAACTCACTCATATCTAGCCACAAGTTACTTAATAATATTAATAAGTGCTAAATGAATCAATTCTAATGCGTGGAAATAAATTTTCTAAAGTTTTTCCCAAAAAGTCAAAAATTGACCTTGGGCCCACTAGGTCCAAACCCGAAATTCGGACCAAAACCCGATTACCCATTCACCCGAGCCCTGATATATAATTGATTTTGGAATCCGACCTCAATTTGAGGTCTAAATCTCCAAATTTTAATATTCTTAGGTTTTACCCAAAATTCCCAATTTCACCATGAAAACCCTAGAATTCTAGAATGAAATCTTGTAAAAAGAAGTTGAGTAAAGAAAATGAAAAATGAGTTAGAATTCACTTACTAAGTTTTGGAGAGAAAAGTTGTTTGAAAAATCACCTCTTATATTTTTTGGGTTTTGAAAAATAAAAAATAACTGAAAATCCCGTTTAAATATACCCCTCTCAGACCCCCTCCGTGGACCGCACAAAAAGAAGTGTGGCCGCGGAGCTCACCGCGGAGACTGTAGTAATATACTTTAATATTTTTGCCATAACATTCTCTACAGATGTCCAAATTGTGATATATTTACTTTTTTGAAAACTAGACACGAAGGGCTAAAACTTTCGGTTTTGAATCATCTCAAAATTCCTTGTAGATCAAAAGATATAGGCTTCTGAAGTCAGGCCAGTGAACCTGCGGATTCTTCCTCACCAGCAGACCGCACAAAATCGAGTGCGGCCGCAAAGGCCCCTCCACGGCATCACAAAATCAATGTGGACCGCACTGGCGGGTTCAGAGATCTACAACTTCTCTGAACCTGTAACAACTATTTTTAAAGCCTAAAATATCCCGGAACCTACCCGAAACTCACCCGAGCCCTCGGGACCTCAAACCAAATGTGCATACTAACTTAAAAACATTATATGGACCTACTTGTGCGATCACATCATCAAAATAACCTGTAAAACCATGAATTAAACCTCAAAACTCAACAGTCTCGTCAAGAACACTCAAAGTTCATAACTCTTCAACCGGAAGACCAACTCACGTCAAATTGACTTCATTTTTCACCAAATTTCACAGTTATCATTCAAATACTAGAACAAGTTTTTACCGATCTCTGAAACTAAAATACGGGCCCTATACCAATGGTTTCAAATATTTTTTTTTTTTCATTTCTTAGATAATTCAGCAAAATAATTTCTTTCAAAAATTAATTTCTAAGGCTTGGTACCTCGGAATTCATTTTCGGGCATACGCCCAAGTCCCGTATTTTACTGCGGACCTCTCGGGATCGTCGAAACACGAATCCGAGTCCCTTTGCTCAAAATGTTGATCAAAGTCAACCAAAATCAAATTTTTAACTCTAGATATTTCTATTTCTCATCTTTTCACATAGAAGGCTTTTCGGATATAGGTCCGGACCATACACGCAAATCAAGGTGAGGTAAAAAGGAGATCTTTAGGCCTCAAAATACTGAATTTATTTCTAAAACAAGTAATGACCTTTTGGGCCATTACAGTTAGACAAAATAAACTACCTTTCTACCTAAAAAATATGTTGAATTAATTGGTTACTCTATTTGAATTAATAAATATAAATATCTTGTAATTATCTATAATAAAAAAACGAAAATATATATAAAAAAGATTTTTTTTAAAAATACCAATTCAAATTATGGAGTATTTTTAAGTTGAAGTTTTAAAAAAAATTTAAAATAAAAAATAAGAAAAATTTAAAAACTAAATATTCAAATTGAATGGATAGTAGTTTCTTCCTAATATTTATCTATACTTAAAAGTAGAAGAAAAAGCAATCTCATTAAGTCAAGTGGCATAACTACAAAAAGTCAAGCAGCACTATTAAGACAAAATAAACTACCTTTCTAACTAAAAAATATTTTGAATTTAAAATTTTGAAATAACTGGTTACTCTATTTTAATTAATAAATATAAATATCTTATAATTATCTATAATAAAAAACGAAAATATATAAAAAAAAAATTACCCTTTAAAATTATGGAGTACTATCAAGTTGAAGTTTTAAAATTATTTTAAAATAAAAATAATAAAAATAAAAAACTAAACATTTAGAGGAGATGGTTGTGTGAATGGTATAGAAAAAAGCTAGAGCTTGATAGAAAATTGAAGGAGCAGCTGAATTAGGTCTAATAATCATGCAAGTACTTGAAGTATTACTCTTTAAAATTTAGAATAAAATATATCATGCTTTGAGTTATAGTAAAATACAATATGAAAACAAGACACTATAATATTATAAGATGCACAATAATATATAAAGAGTGGAAAATTTAGATAGTGTGGGGCTAATTATACTGTAAATTAACTTAAGAAATAGAATAAACTATCAAAATAATACTCAAAGATATTATTGATAATTTTAAATAATAAAATAATTCTGAGCAATAAAATAAAGTCTAAGAGACATATATTAAAAGAACTTATTTGTTTAACCTTTGAACTAATTCAACACAATCTATTTAGAAAAATAATGCAATAATATTCGTATTATAGATAAACATAATGAAAAAAATCAAAATATTGTAGAACAAAAATTAAAGTATAAAGAGGATAACAGATATAATGTTATTCTATCCTCACATTAAATTTATTTGATAAAATTAAGTAAATAAATAATACTCGAAAATATTATTGATAAATTTAAGTATCGAAATAACTATGAGAAAGTCATATAGGATAAAGTCAAGTTCAATTTCAAGAGTAATACAAAATTATATTTATTGTATTATATTAAACTGGTAATTTATTAATAATACATACGACAATTTAAAAATATTAAGTAATTGATAATGCAATGTCACGACCCGGAATCTCCAGCATCAGGACCGTGATGGCGCCTAACATCACACTTGCTAGGCTAACCAACGTTAGAGTATTATTAGCTAATTCCTGTACGTGTCAGTGATTAACAATAAACAAGCTAAAGCAAGTCGAAATAAATACGAAAGTAAATAAATAACCTCTTTGATTATATACTATTACTACCCAGAATTCGGTGTCACAATCCACGAACATTCTAAGATTTTATTACAAGTATTTGCCTGAAAGAAAACATAACTATTTACGAAATAAGGAAAACAGTAAAGTGTGGAGTATATAAGGGGGTGCCAGGGCCTGCAGACGCCAACAAGACTACCTTGGGTCTCCAGGCAAGTGAATCCTATCGCCAACCTCTCGATCAACCCGAACCTACTCCAAAATCTATACAGAAAGTGCAGAGTGCAGTATCAGTACAACCAACTCCATATAGTGGTAAGTGCCTAGCCTAACCTCGATGAGGTAGTGACGAGGCTACGACGGGGTAATCACACTATAACCTGCATACAATGTATAATAAAAGCAGAAAGAAAGAAAGGATAAAATAGAGCAGTAACTTGCAAGGAATAAATACAGTTCTCGAAGAATATCATTAGTGATCGGCTATTACCAATCCTTAAGTGCAATTTAAGATTACCATTTAGCTAACACATTCAAGGGAAAATATAAGCATAAAGGTTGTTGCGGGGTGCAAGCCGATCTCACCATATCACAATAATCACAATCATAGTTCACCCTTATTTCACAACAATCTACCTCTTATTACACTTGTTGCGGCGTGCAACCCGATCCCACCGTACATAGCATTTCACCCTTATTTCTCTTTAATATATCACCATTATTCCACATGTTGCAGCGCACAACCTGATCTCACCATATCAATATCATTTACTCAGCAAGTACAAAAATTACACAATTCAAATCATATAACTCTTCACAAGGATCAACTTCAAACCAAACACATTTAGGAAGATTATACACTATGAGACTTTATACAAGTAATACTACTCAGCGAGACCAATCCAGAATATGCCTTGAAAGTACCAATAACCAGCTCAAGCAAATAATAGGAGATAACGAAGCTACGAAAGAACTAATACTTTCAACAAAGAGATACATTGTCTAACAAGTAGAAATTAGGCATGGAAATACAAGTAAAATATGTAGAAGTTAAGGCAGAAAAAGGCAATATAAGAAGGACGGGAAGGAAATAGGAAAAACAGATAAATTGGTGGCACATAGGTACTCGTCACCTCACCTATACACCTCTCACATGGATTTCATATAGCAAATAAGTCAAGGGTTCCTAATCTCTCGAGTCAAAGTTAGACACGACACTTACCTCGCTCCGCGGGCCACTCAATGCTCAATTACCTCTTTTTCTCTAGTATCCACCTCCAAACCACTCGTATCTAGCCACAATTAACTCAATAACATCAATTATTGCTAAAGAAATCAACTACAATGCTCAAATTTAGATTTCTCAAACTTTTTTCCAAAAAGTCAAAAATTGACCCCGGGCCCGCTTGGTCAAAACCCGAGGTTCGGATCAAGCTCCATTTATCCATTCACCCCCGAGTCCGGATATATAATTGATTTTGAAATCCGACCTCAAATTGAGGTCTAAATCCCCAATTTGCAAAAATTCTCATTTCTTCCTAAATCCCTAATTTTCTACCATGAAAGAACAAAGATTAAGGCTAGGAATTGAATATGTGATGTTAGAAATGGAAGAAAACGAGTTAAAGAGTACAAACCTATGATGTAGTGTTGAGTTTTCCCTTCAAAATTGCTCCTAGGCCGAGTTCTAATGAAAGAGTTATGAAATAGTGGGAAAAATCCCGTCACTCTTCTATTTCAAGTCACAGGCGTCAGGCCTTCTTCACGTTCGCGAAGGGCCTACCGTGATCGTGAAGTAGCAGCTCAATTAGCCTACGCGTTTGCGAGATACTCTTCGCGTTCGTGAAGGCTTATTCCCATCAGCCTACACGTTCACGAGCCATGTGCCGCATTCGCGAAGAGTATAGGTCACTTCCCCTCCTCCATGTCCCAAGCCTTCGCGTTCGCAATAGGCTGGTCGCATTCGCGAAGGGTAATGCCCCCGTTGCTATGCATTGCGACCTAGCCTTCGCGTTTGCGAAGAATAATTTTCCACACAACTCAAGTTCACTCTTCGCGTTCGCGAGAGTTACTTCGCGAACATGAAGAAAGAGACACCAGATGACAGCTGAAGCACTAAAACCTAATTTTTCTAAGTTCTAAACATCCCGTAGACTATCTGAAACTCATCCAAGCCCTCGGGGCTCCAAACCAAACATGCACACAAGTCCTAAAATATCATATGAACTTGCTCACGTGATCAAATCTCCAAAATAACACCTAGAACTATGAATTTAGCACCAAATCGAATGAAATTTTCAAGAAAGCTTTAAAACCTCTATTTTCACAACCAGACGTCCGAATCACATCAAACCAACTCTGTTTCTCATCAAATTTTGCAGACAAGTCCTAAATATCATAATGAACCTTTACCGGGCTTCAAAATCAAAATACGGACCCGATACCAACAAGATCAAGCATTAACCAAATTCTTAAAACCATTCGATTTTCAGTCTTTCAATTTTTTTAAAAGAATTTATATCTCGAGCTAGAGACCTCGGAATTCGATTCTGGGTATATGCCCAGGTCCTATATTTTATTACGGATCCACCAGGACCGTCAAAATATGGGTCCGGGTCCGTTTACTCAAAACGTTGACCGAAGTCCACTAAAATCAACTTTTATGGCAAAAAATTATTATATTCATCAGTTTTCAACATAAAAGCTTTCCGGAAACACACACGGACTGTGCATGCAAATCGAAGAGGGTAAAAATGAGATTTTAAGGCTTAAGAGAACGGAATCGAGTTCTAAAAAACATAAGATGACTTTTTGGTTCATCACATGCTCCACCTCTAAAACAACCGTTCACCCTCGAACGGACATAGAAAATGACCTGAGCTGGTGAAAAGGTGGGGATATCAGCTCTGCATATCGGACTCAGACTCCTAGGTAGCTACCTCAAAAGGCTGACCTCTTCACTGCACTCGAATTGAAGGATAACTCTTTGACCTTAACTGACGAACCTACCGATCTAGAATAGCTACTGGCTCCTCCTCGTAGGTCAAACCCTTGTCCAATTGGACAGTGCTGAAATCCAACACGTGGGATGGATCGCTGTGATACTTTCGGAGCATGGACACATGGAACAACGGATGGACTGCTGATAACCCGGGTGGCAACGAATGTCTGTAGGTCACCTCTCCCACTCGCTCAAGGATCTCAAAAGGCCCGATATACCTAGGGCTCAACTTGCCCTTCTTTCCAAACCTCAATACACCCTTCATGGGTGATACCTGAAGCAACACTCTCTCTCTCCGAACATGAATGTCACATCATAAGCCTTACGGTCAGCATAACTCTTCTGCCTGGACTGAGCTGTGCGAAGTCTATCCTAAATTATCTTAACCTTATCCAAGGCATCCTGTACCAAATTTGTACCCAATAACCGAGACTCCCTTGGTTCAAACCATCCAACCAGCGATCGACACCGTCTACCATATAATGCCTCATAAGGAGCCATCTGAATGTTCGACTGATAGTTGTTGTTGTAGGCGAACTCTGCAAGGGGAAAGAACTGATCCCACGATCCTCTAAAGTCTATAACACATGTCTGGAGCATATCCTCCAATATCTGAATAGTACGCTCGGACTGTCCGTCCGTCTGAGGATAAAATGCAGTGCTCAACTCATAATGTACTGCCCTCCAAAAGTGCAAGGTAAATTGCGTACCTCGATCAGAAATGATAGACATGGGCACACCCTGAAGATGAACGATCTCACGAATATAAATCTCTGCCAACCGCTCTGAAGAATAGGTAACTGCCACAGGAATGAAATGCGCTGACTTGGTCAGTCTGTCCATAATAACCCAAACTGCATCGAACTTCCTTTGAGTCCGCAAGAGTCCAACAATGAAATCCATAGTGATACGCTCCTACTTCCACTCAGGAATCTCTATCTTCTAAAGTGAACCACCAGGCCTCTAATGCTCATACTTTACTTGTTGACAATTTAAACACCGAGCTACATATGCAACTATATCCTTCTTCATCCTCCTCCACTAATAATGTTCCTAAAAATTCAGATACATCTTGGCGGCACCCGGATGAATAGAATACCGTAACTATGGGCCTCCTCTAGAATCAACTCACATAGTCCATCCACATTAGGCACACAAACACAACCTTGCATCCTCAAAACTCCATCATCTCCAACCGTAACCTGCTTGGCATCACCGTGCCATACTATTTCATGTCCCTAAGGACAAGTAAATGAGGGTCATCATATTGCCGCTCCCTGATGCGCTCAAACAAAGAAGATCGAGCAACTATGCAAGTTAAAACGTGACTGAGCTCAGAAACATCCAACCTTATGAACTGATTAGCTAAAGCCTGAACATCTAATGCAAGTGGTCTCTCACCGATTGGAATATACACAAGGCTGCCCATACTAGATGACTTCCTACTCAAATCATCGGCCACCACATTGGCTTTCCCGGTATGATACAAGATGGTGATATCATAGTCATTTAATAGCTCTAACCACCTCCTCTGCCTCAAATTGAGCTCCTTTTTCTTGAACAAATACTGCAAACTTTGATGATCCGTGAACACATCACACGACATGCCATAAAGATAATGCCTCTAAATTTTCAGCGCGTGAACAATGGCTGCCACACCAAGTCATAAATAGGATAATTCTTCTCGTAAACCTTCAGCTGCCGTGAAGCATATGCAATAACCCTTCTACCCTGCATCAATACCGCACCAAGTCCAATACGAGATACGTTACAATATACTATATAAGGCCCTGAAGCTGTGGGCAACACCAACACCGGGGCCGTAGTCAAAGCTGTCTTGAGCTTTTGAAAGCTCGCCTCACACTTATCTGACCATCTGAATGGGGCATCCTTCTGGGTCAACCTAGCCAATGGGGCTGCTATAGATGAGAACCCCTCCACAAACCGACAATAATAACCTACCAATCCCAAGAAACTACGAATCTTTGTGGCTGAAGTAGACCTAGGATAATTCTGAAAGGCTTTAATCTTCTTAGGATCCACCTGAATACCCTCTACTGATACAACGTGCCCCTAGAAAGCGACTGAGTCCAACAAAAACTTGCATTTTGAAAACATAGCATACAATTGGCTGTCTCTCAGCATCTGAAGTACGATTCGAATGTGCTACTCATGATCCTCTCGGCTGTGGGAGTAGATCAAGATATCAACAACAAACACAATCACAAAGGAATTCATGTAAAGCTTGAACACCCGGTTCATCAAATCCATAAATGTTGCTGGGGCATTTGTCAAACAAATGACATCACCAGGAACTCATAATGCCCATATCGAGTTCGAAAAGTTGTCTTAGGGACATCAAACGCCCTAATCCTCAACTGATGGTAGCTAGACCTCAGATCGATCTTTAAAAACACTTTGGCACTGTGAAGCTGATCAAATAAGTCATCAATCCTCAGCAATGGATACTTGTTCTTGATAGTGACTTTGTTCAACTATCGGTAATCAATGCATATCCCCTACAGGTATGGACACATATACAGAGGCACTCAAGGAATTACGGGGCACAATCAAATATGAAGCAAAGTAAGATGACACATATGAGTAGGTAGACCCTGGATCAAATAGAACTGAAGCATCTCTACTACAAACTGAAACAGTACTTGTGATAACAACATCGGATGACTCAGCCTCAGGCCTAGCTGGAAAAGCATAACATTGGGGTTGGGCCCCACCACTCTAAACCATATCCCTGGGATAACCTCTTACTGGCTGGCCTCCACCTCTAGCGGTCTAACCTCCACCTCTAATGGCCTGACCTCCACCTTTAGCGGCCTGACCTCTACCTCTAGCTGCCTGACCCCTACCACTAGCTGGTTGAGCGGGCGTGGTGCACCTGGTGCCAAAATCATGGCACGAGAACTCTGCTGCTGTGGCAAAATGCCCAATAACCTCAAACAGGTCCTTTTAATATGCCCATAGCCACCACACTTGAAACATCCATCCTAATAATGTGGCCGTAGAAACTGGGACTGACCCGAACGGGCCGGCTGACCATGATAATAACTCTGAATAGGAGGTGCACTGATAGGAGCTGGTGGTGCACTGTAGGCTAGTTGATCCGAATAATGCATGTGAGGATCACAACCACCTGAAGCACCATGGGATGCCTGGATGAAATGGCCTGGGAGGATAGCCTCTACCAAAAGTACCTCAACCTCCAGATGAGGCCCCACTGAATCCACTGGGGTGACACGGCCTCTTGTAAGATCCCTGACCACTCCCCTGAGATAAATTCATCTCGACTCGCCTAGCAACATTGGCTGTCTCCTAGAAAGACATCTTACTCCCAGTCTCCTTATCCATCTGCAATCAGATAGGCTGAGCAAGTCTCTTAATAAACCTTTTCACCCTCTCTCTCTCTCTCTCTCGGTAAGAAGCAGAAGAATAGCATAACGGGCCAGATCCACAAATCGAGTCTTATACTGAGTGACGGTCATAGAACCCTACTATAGATGCTTGAACTACCTCTGATAGTCCTCTCTCTGAGTGATAGGAAGATACTTCTCATGAAATAGCTGAGAGAAATAGTCCTAAGTAAGAGCCGGCGACCTAGCTGGTCTGGCCAACATATAATCCCTTCATCATTTCTTGGTGGATCTCGACATATGAAATGTATCAAAGTCAACCCCATTGGTCTCCACTATTCCCATGTTCCGTAACACCTCATGACAACTGTCTATATAGTCCCGGGGATTCTCTGAAGATGCACCGCTATAGTGAACTGAGAAAAGCTTGGTAAACCTATTAAATCTCCACAAAGCCTCAGAAGACATAGGCGATCCATCACCGGTCTGTGCTGCAACACCCGGCGGAACTACCCCAACAAGCTGAGCTGCTGGAGTCTGAAATTGAGGAGCCATCTACTCTGGAGTGTGGATAGCGGGAGCCTGTGCTCCTCCCCCAGCCTGAGAGACGGCTGGTGCTACAGGAAATGTGTCGGCTTGAGCCACACTCTCCATGAGTCCTACCAAACGGACCAAAGTATCCTGAAATACTGAGGTAGCGATGAACCCCTCTGGAACCTGAGTTGGCCCTACCGAAATGGTCTGGGCTGGAGCCTCATCATCAAACTCTACCTGAGGCTCCGCTGCTGGTGCTGCTGCTCGAGCTCTAAGCTAAGCCTTGCCCCTACCTTGGCCTCTTACATGGCCTCATCCTCTGGAACAGCCTCGGCCTCATCCTCTGTCTCTCGTAAGAGCTGCCACTGAGGGCTCTGGTTGCTGCTCAGTTGAAGAAGTGGTACGTGTTCTCGCCATCTACGAAAGAACAAGAGTAGAAGAGTTTGATTAGCACAAAGAGAACAAAATCGCACGACATAGAAGAATAGAAGTGTAATTGTTTCTAAACTCTATAGCCTCTGGGAGATAAGTACAGACGTCTCCGTACCGATCCTCTAGACCCTACTAATCTTGTTCGTGAATCATGACACCAAGGCAACCTAGAGCTCTGATACCAACTTGTCACAACCTGGAATCCCCACCATCGGGACATGATGGCGCCTAATATCACACTTGTTAGGCAAGCCAATGTTAGAGTTTTATTAGCCAATTCCTTTATGTCTTAGTGATTAACAATCAACAAGCTAAAACAAGTTGAAATGAATACGGAAGTAAATGAATAGCCACTTTGATTATATACTATTACTACCCAAATTTCGATGTCACAATCGATGAACATTCTAAGATTTTACTACAAGTATTTGTCCGAAAGAAAATACAACTTTTTACAAAATAAGGAAAACAGTAAAGTGTGGAGTATAGAAGGGGACGCCAGGGCCTGCGGATGCTAATAGGACTACCTTAGGTCTCTAGTCAAGTGAATCCTATCGCCAACCTCTCGATCAGCCCGAACCTGCTCCAAAATCTACAACGTAAGTGCAGAGTGCAGTATCAGTACAACTGACCCTATGTACTAGTAAGTATCGAGCCTAACCTCGACGAGGTAGTGACGAGGCTACGGTGGTACAATCACATTATAACATACATACAATGTATAACAAAAGCAGAAAGAAAGATAGGATAAAATAGAGTAGTAACTTGCAAGGAATGAATACAGTTCTCGAAGTATATCATCAGTGCTCAGCTATTCCCAATCCTTAAGTGCAATTTAAGACTACCGTTCAGCTAACACAGTCAAGGGAAATATAAGCATAAAGGTTTTTGCGGCGTGCAACCCGATCCCACCATATTACAATAATCACAATCACAGTTTCCCTTGTTTCACCACAATCCACCCTTATTACACATGTTGCAACGTGCAACCCGATCCTGATGTACATAACATTTCACCCTTATTCCTCCTCAATATATCTCCCTTATTGCACCTGTTGTAGCGCACAATCCAATCCCACCATATCAATATCATTTACTCAGCAAGTAGAAAAACTACACAATTCAAATCACATAACTCTTCACAAGGCTCAACTTCAAACCAAACCATTTAGGAAGATTATATACTATGAGAATTTACACAAATAATACTACTAAGCGAGACCAATCCAGAATATGCCTTGAAAGTACCAATAACCAGCTCAAGCAAATAATAGGAGAAAACGAAGCTACGAATGAGCTAATACTTTAAATAAAGATATACAATATCTAACAAGTAGCAATTAGGCATGGAAATACAAGTAAAGCATGTAGCAGTTAAGGCAGGAAAAGACAATATAAGAAGAATGGGAAGGAAACAGGCAAAATAGATAAATTGGCAGCGCATAGGTACTCGTCACATCACCTATACACCGTTCACATGGATTTCATATAGCAAATAAGTTAAGGATTACTAATCCCTCGAGTCAAAGTTAGACACGACACTTACCTCGCTCTACGGTCCTAAGATGACCCAAAAAGTCATCTCGTGTTTTAGAACCCAATCTAGGGTTCTAAGACCTTCAAGACCTCATTTCCCTTCTCCTTGATTTGCGTGCGCAGTCCGGACGTGCATCCAGAAATTCTTATGTGAAAATTTGAGAAAATGTCAATTTTGCCTTTAAATTTGAATTTAAGTTGACTTCGGTCAACCTTTTGGGTAAACAGATCTGGACTCATGATTTGACGGTCCCGGAGGGTCCATAGAAAAATATAGGACTTGGTCGTATGCCCAAAATTTAATTCCGATGTTCCTAGCTCGAGAAATGAGTTTTTGAAGAAAATTGTTTAACTGAAAAATATAAGAAGTTTGGAAATTGAATAATATTTAAATATGATGGTATCGGGACCGTATATTGGTTTCGGAGCCCGGTACAGGTTTAAAATAATGTTTAAGTCTAATCTGTGAAGTTTGGTAGGAATCAGACTTGATTTTCTATGAATCGGACCCTCGGTTGTAAAAATAGTAACTTTAGGTGTTCTTGAGAATTTCATTGATTTTGAGGTTAAATTCATAGTTGTTGATGTTATTTTGATAATTTGATCATACGAGCAAGTCCATATAATATTTTTGGACTTGCGTGCATGTTTGGTTTGGAGCCCCGAGGGCTCGGTTGAGTTTTGGATAGGCCCCGGAGTGTTTTGAACTTAGGAAAAACTGCTGGTGTATTGCAGGTCTCTGAACGGGAGTCTTGCGGTCCGCGGTGAATTTTTGAGGCCGCGCTGAGGATTCTGCAGTCGTGGTGAGGTTTTGCGGTCAATGGTGGGCAAGGCCAGGGTTTTCGCTGCTGCACCCGATATTTCGCGATCCGCGTTCTGAGGATCTGTGAGGGATATATAAGCGGGACTTTTCATCCATTTTTATTTTTTCAAACCCCTAAGGCATAAGAGGTGATTTTTCAAATACTCTTTCTTTCCTAAATCATATGTAAGTGATTTTAAACTCATTTCTTTCACTCCTTAACTTCTTTTTATAAGATTCCATCCTAGAATCTAGGGTTTTCATGGTGGAATTGGGAATTTTGGGTAGATCATAGGAATATCAAATTTGGGGACTTATACCTCAAATTGAGGTCGCATTCCAAAACCAATTGTATATCCGAGCTCGGGTGTGAATGGGTAATCGGGTTTTGGTCCGAATTTCAGGTTTGGACCAAGCAGGCCCGGGCTCGATTTTTGACCTTTTGGGGAAAACATTGGGAAATTTATATTCATGCATTAGAATTAGTTTATTTAGCTTATATGCTATTAAGTAATTTATGACTAGATACGAGAGGATTAGAGGTGAAACCGAGAGGTAAAGCGATAATTGAGGCTTGATTTTATCCGTGGAATCGAGGTAAATGTTTGGTCTAACCTTAGCTTGAGGGAATATGTGGTGTGTCTTATTTGCTATGTGCTAGTGTAGTATACGATGTATAGGTGTGGTGACGAGTGTCTATACGTTGGTGTCAAAAATGCCCGTGAGTCCTATATTGTGATCGTTGTGATTCTTATTAAGTGCTACCAATGTCTTAATTGATGATTATCCATGATGAGAAAGACATGATCATTTTCTTGATAATTGTTCATTGTTGAGTATTGGCTCCAGTTGAGGTTCATTTTGTGAAGTTAATTGTTGGAACAAGATTGGTTATAGCTGATTCCCTTGCCGGGATGTAATTATTCTATTATTGATTCCCTAGCCGGGATGTTGTTGTTGCCACTATTTGGATGAGTAAAAAGAGATAAAGCACGAAGGGTGATGTCGTGCACATTCGCACGTATGCATATGGTGAGGAAAGAGTGATAAAGCACAAAGGGTGATGTCGTGCGCATTTACATTGATATTGATGCATCTGGTGAGGAAGAGAGATAAAGCACAAAGGGTGATGCCATGCAAAATTCTAATATTCTTATGTTGAGGAAGAGAGATAAAGCACGAAGGGTGATACCTTGCATATTTTCATTATTGATTACATGGTGAGGATTGAGAGTAAAAGCACAAAGGGTGATGACGTGCATTCATTGTATATTTGTTGAGATTACTTGTTGCTTTCAGTTCAGGTGCCTTAATTATTTCATTCCGTTATTTCTGTGTTTCCTTATGTTGGTATCCCCCATAGCATGTTACCCCTCCCCGTTACTTTCTGATTAGCTTCTATTACTATTATTCTGTTAGATATTTTTTAACTGTAGGTTATGTTGTTTGTTGTGTTCTAGCCTCGTCACTACTTCGTCGAGGTTAGGCTCAACACTTACTCAGTACATGGATTCGGTTGTACTGATACTTTACTCTGCACTCTTTTGTGCAAATCCTTGTACTGAGCATACGGACCATAGTTAGAGGTTGCTGCCTTCAGTCCAGCGGAGACTCAAGGTAGCCCTGCAGGCGTCTGCAGGCCTTGGCGTCCCCTTCAATCCTGTTTCTTTCTGTTCTTATCTATTTCGGAGACATACATGTACTTTCTTTGTTCAGACCACTATATGTAGTATTCGTAGATAGTCCGTAAGATTGTGACACCATTTCTAGGTGAAGTATTATTATGGAATCGTATTGGTATTAGTTAAACCGTTAAATTCTGTTCTTCCGCATTTCTATTTCCATTGTTTACTTGTATTAACTTGGTAAGTTGTTAAAGATAAAGGTAATAAGATAAACTAATCAGTAACATTGGCTTGCCTAGCGGGTTCAATGTTAGGCGCCATCACGGTCCCGACGGTGGGTAATTCGGGTTGTGACAAGTTGGTATCAGAGCTCTAGGTATCTTAGGTCTCACAATTCATGGACAAGCTTAGTAGAGTCTGAGGGATCAGTATGGAGATGTCTGTGCTTATCCCCTAGAGGATACAGAGTTAGGAACAATTTCAGTTCTATTCATTTCTATCGTACGGTTTGGTTTTTCAATGCTAATTAAACTTCTACTCTGTCTTTCGTAGATGGCGAGAACATGTACTGCTTCAGCAGCCAATCCACAACTCGAGCCCCCAATAGTAGCTCCCACAAGGGGTAGGGGACGAGGCCGTGATAGGGGCCGAGGTAGGGGCAGAGCTCATCCCAGAGCAGCAACACCAGCGGCATAGCCTCAGGTAGAGTTTGATGATGAGGTTCCGGCCCAGACAATTCCAGCGGGCCAAGCTCAAGTCCCAGAGGGGTTCATCGCTACTCCGGTACTCCAAGATACTCTGGTCCGTCTAGTGGGCCTTATGAGAGTGTTACCCAGGCAGGCTTACTTCTTGTAGCACCAACTGTCTCTCAGGCTTGGGGAGGATCATAGACTCCCACTACCCGCACTCCGGAGAAGATGTCTCCCTAGTTTTAGACTCCAGCAGCTCAACCAATTGGAATAGTTCAGCTAGGTGTAGTAGCTTAGACCGGTGACGGAGCAGCTATATCTGCCAATGCTTTGTGGAGATTGGACAGGTTCACCAAACTCTTCACTACTACCATGGTAGTACATCTTCAGAGGATCCCCAAGATTACGTAAACAACTGTCATGCGGTTCTTCGGATCATGGGGATAGTGGAGACCAATGGGGTCGACTTTGCTACTTTTCATCTGTCAGGTTCCGCCAAAAAATAGTGGAGAGATTATTGTTTGGCCAGACAAGCTGGGTCACCAGCTCTCACTTGGGACCAGTTCTCACAGCTATTTCTCGAGAAGTTCCTTCCCATCACTCAGAGAGAGGAGTACTGCAAGAGATTCAAGCATCTTCAGCAGGGTTCTATGACTGTCACCCAGTACGAGATGAGGTTTATCGATTTGGCTCATCATTCTCTTCTGATACTCCCCACCGAGATTGAGAGAGGGTGAGGAGGTTTATTAAGGGACTCGCTTAGCCTATTAGACTGTAGATGGCTAAGCAGACAGGTAGCGAGATTTATTTCCCGGATGCGGCCAATGTGGCTAGGCAGGTGAGATGGTTCTAGCTCAGGGGAACGGTCAAGGGTCAAATAAGAGGCCTCGTCATTCTGGCAGATTCAGTGTTGCCTCGTTTGGAGTTAGGGATTCTTTTGGCAGAGGCCATCCTCCCAGACCATTTCAGTCAGCACTTCAAGCTTCTCACGGTGCTCCAGGTTGTCGTGGTTCTCACATGCAGTATTCTGATCAGTTGCCCAACAATGCACCACCAGCTCCTATAAGTGTACCTCCGGTCCAGAGTTTTTAGGATGGTTATCCAGGCCGTCAGGGTTAGTTTCAGGGCTAGCAGTCTCAGCAGTCGAAGTCTTGTTATACTTGTGGCGATACGAGGCACATTGCTAGGTTTTGCCCTCAAGCCTTGAGCAGCTCTCAGCACCAAGGTTCTCGTACTATGGTTCCAGCACCGGGTGTTCCACTGCCCGCTCATCCAGCTAGAGGTAGGGGTCGAGGTGTTAGAGGTGGAGGTCAGGCCGTTAAAGGTGGAGGTCAGGTAGCTAGAAGTGGAGGCTAGCCAGCAGGAGGTCGTCCTAGGGATGTAGTTCAGAGTGGTGGGGTCGAGCCTCGATGTGATGCTATTCCGGCCAGACCTGAGGCTGAAGCCTCCGATGCAGTTATCACAGGTACGGTCTCAGTTTGCAGTAGAAATGCCTCAGTTCTATTTGATCTAGAGTCCATATAGTCTTATGTATCATCTTATTTTGCCCCTTATCTAGTTGTGCCTCATGATTCTTTCAGTGCTCCTGTATATATGTCTACACCGGTGGGTGATTCTATTGTGGTAGATTATGTCTATCACGCTTGTGTGGTTGTTATTGAGATTCTCGAGACTAGTATAGATCTCCTACTTCTTGACATGGTGGATTTTGATGTCATTTTGGGGATGGAGTGGTTACCCCCTTATCATGCTATATTGGATTGTCATGCCATGACCGTGACCTTAGCATTGCCGAGGTTTCCTTGTTTGGAGTGGAGAGGGACTTCTTGTCATTCTACCAGCAGGGTTATCTCATATATGACGGCTAGGTGTGTGGTTGATAAGGGATGTTTGGCCTATTTGGCATATGTTCATGATTCTAGTGCTGAGGTTCCTTCTATGGATTCTGTGCCTATTGTTCGTGAGTTTCCAGAGGAATTTCTTTCAGACTTGCCGGAGATGCCACTCGAGAAGGATATTTACTTTTGCATTGATTTGGACCCGGGCACTCAACCCATTTCTATTTTGCCATATCGTATGGCCCCGCTTGAGTTGAAAGGATTAAAATAATAGTTGCAGGACTTGCTGGATAAAGGCTTTATTAGACCTAGTGTCTCGCCTTGGGATGCGCCGGTGTTGTTTGTTAAGAAGAAGGATGGGTCGATGAGGATGTGCACAGATTATCGGCAGTTGAACAAAGTCACAATCAAGAACAAGTATCCATTGTTGCGGATTGATGATTTGTTTGATCAGCTTCAGGGTGCCAGGGTATTTCCGAAGATTGATTTGAGATATGACTACCATCAGTTGAGGATTACGGCGTCCAATGTCCCTAAGATAGCTTCTCGCACTCGATATGGGCATTATGAGTTCTCAGTGATGTCATTCGGGTTAACAAATACCCCAGCAGCTTTCATGGATTTGATGAACCGAGTGTTCAAGCCTTACTTGGATTCTTTCGTGATCATCTTCATTGATGATATTTTGATCTATTCCCACAGCCGGGAGGAGCATGAGCAGCATCTTCGAGTCGTTATTCATACTCTGAGAGACAATTAGTTGTATGTAAAGTTTTTGAAGTGTGAGTTTTGGTTGAGTTCACTAGTATTCTTGGGTCACGTTGTATTAGCATAGGGTATTCAGGTGGATCCTAAAAAGATTGCGGCGGTCAAGGACTGGCCTAGACCCACATCAACTACAGAGATCCGGAGTTTCTTGGGATTGGTAGGCTATTACCGTCGGTTTGTGGAGGGATTTTCATCTATTGCAGCCCCAATGACCCGGTTAACCCAGAAGGGTGCCCAGTTCAGGTGGTCGAATGAGTGTAAGGCGAGCTTTTAGAAGCTCAAGACAGCTTTGACTACGGCGTCGATGTTGTTTGTTATGTCCTAGCCTCGTCACTACTTCACTGAGGTTAGGCTTGACACTTACTCAGTACATGGGGTTGGTTGTACTGATACTATACTTTGCACTCTTTTGTGCAGATCCCGGTACTGGAGCATACGGACCATAGTTAGAGGTTGTTGCCTTCAGTCCATCGGAGACCCGAGGTAGCCTTGCAGGCGTCTGCAGGCCTTGGCGTCCCCTTCAATCCTGTTTTTTTTCTGTTCTTATCTATTTTGGAGACAGACATGTACTTTCTTTGTTCAGACCACTATATGTAGTATTCGTAGATAGCCCATGAGATTGTGACACCAGTTCTAGGTGAAGTATTATTATGGAATCGTATTGGTATTAGTTAAACCATTAAATTCTATTCATCCGCATTTATATTTCTGTTATTTACTTGTATTAACTTGGTAAACTGTTAAAGATAAAGTTAATAAGATAAACTAATCAGTAACATTGTCTTGCTTAGGGGGTTCAATGTTAGGCGCCATCACGGTACCGACGGTGGGTAATTCAGGTCGTGACAAGTTGATATCAGATCTCTAGGTTGCTTAGGTATCAATACTCAATTTCCGTTTTTCCTCTAGTTTCCACCTCCAAACTAGTCGGATCTAGCCACAATTAACTCAATAACATCAATTATTTCTAAAGGAATCAACTACAATGCATAAATTTTGATTTGTCAAACTTTCCCCCAAAAGGTCAAAAATCGACCAGGGTCCGCTGGATCAAAACCCAAGATTCGGACCAAACTCCATTTACCCATTCACCTCCGAGCCCGTATATACAATTGGTTTTCGAATCCGACCTCAAATTGAGGTCTAACTCCCCAATTTGCAAGAATTCCCATTTATTCCTAATACCTAGTTTTCTACCATGAAAGAACAAAGACTAGGGCTAGGAATTCAATAGGTGATGCTAGAAATAGAAGAAAATGAGTTAAAGAGTATAACCTATGATTTGGTGTTGAGTTTTCCCTTCAAAATCGCTCCTAGGCCGAGTTCTAATGAAAGAGTTATGAAATTTTGGGAAAAATCCCATCACTGTTCTGTTTAAGTCAATGGCGTCAGGCCTTCTTTGCGTTCGCGAAGGGCTTGCCGAGATCGCGAAGCAGCGACTCAATTAGCCTACGCTTTTGCGAATGCTTATTCCCACCAGCCTACGCATTCCCGAGCCATGTTCCTCCTTCGCGAAGAGTATGGCTCATTTTCCCTCCCCCAGGTCCCAGGCCTTCGCGTTCGCGATAGGCTGGTCGCGTTTGTGAAGGGTAATGCTCCCGTTGCTCCTTGTTCGCGACCAAGCCTTCGTATTTGTGAAGAAGAATTTTCCACACAGCTCCAGTTCTCTCTTCACGTTCGCGAGAGTTCCTTCGTGAACGCGAATAAGAAGAAGACACCAGATGACAACTGAAGCACTAAAGCCAGATTTTTCCAAGTTCTAAACATCCCGTAGTCTATCCGAAACTCACCAGCGCCCAGTGAGATCCAAACCAAACATGCACACAAGTCCTAAAACATCATACGAACTTGCTCGCGAATCGCCAAAATAACATCTAGAACTACGAATTTAGCACCAAATCGAATGAAATTTTCAAGAAAGCTTTAAAACCTCTATTTTCACAACTGGACGTTCAAATCACGTCAAACCAACTCCGTTTCTTACCAAATTTCGTAGAAAAGTCTTAAATATCATAATGAACCTATACCGAGCTCTGAAACTAAAATACGGACCCGATACCAATAAGATCAAATATTAACCAAATTCTTAAAACCAGTAGATTTTTAGTCTTTCAATTTTTAATAAAAAATCATATCTCAAGCTAGAGACCTCGGAATTCGATTCCGGGTATACGTCCAAGTCCCATATTTTATTACGGACCCACCGGGACCATCAAAACACGGGTCCGGGTCCGTTTACTCAAAAAGTTGACCGAAGTCAACTAAAATTAACTTTTAAGGCAAAAATTATTATTTTCATCAACTTTCAACATAAAAGCTTTCCGAAAATACGTCCGAACTGCGTACGGAAATTGAAGAGGGTAAAAATGAGATTTTTAAGTCTTAAGAGCATAGAATCGAGTTCTAAAACATAAGATGACCTTTTGGGTCATCACATGCAATTAGATAAGCAAGGAACAAAAACAATTGATATAAAAATATAACACTTATAATTAGAATTATGATTAGAAAATTTGTACATATACACATAATTAAAATCTAATAAATAAATAGTTATAAAGGAATAATACTAAAAAAATCAAGCGACAACGTAAAATGTATATACTAATTAAATTTCTCATTTAGGAAATTTAGTGAATAAATAGAACTCATAATTTCATAATGAAAAATATAAGATACTATTATGATATTATATATAAGATAAGCATATTATATATAACAAAAGTTAATAATTATTAAAATATTGATAGGTTTTTTATAAAACTAATAAAATGCTTAGCTCTTTATAGTTTTGATGAATTTGAAATTATAATTTAGTAAAAAAATAGTATATTATTTAAATTTTCAGCAAACTACAAAATGAGAAAACTCATCAAATATTATAGTAAAGCATAATATATGGAAAGATGGGGATAAAGATAATTTTATGATATTTATATTATGAATTGATTAAAAAATAAAAGAAAAAAAAATAACACTCAAAAAAATTATCAATAAATTTAGTTAATTGAAGAATTTTGTACAGTATAACATAAGCTTAAAAAATAATTTTATCTCAAGAGTAAGAAAATATATCTCTATGTTATATTAAAAGAGAAGTAGTATCAAAATATTAAGCTAGGTTATAAGTTAATAAAAAGTCACATTAGTAAATGTACAGTATTAACTACTTACTAATTTGACTATAAGAATAAATAAGGAACAAACAATTTATTTGTTACTATATGATGTGTATCCTTTAAGTTTGTATAGATTTTGTTATATTTATGCACACTATATTAAATAATAAAATATAACTAATATTTATTAAAATTTTATGATATATTCTATCATAGTTACTAAAAGGTAAGTTTTATAGAGTAGTAGTTAGGCCTGCCATGTTGTATGGAACTGAGTGTTGGCCGGTGAAGAACTCACACATCTAGAAGATGAAAGTAGCAGAGATGAGGATGTTGAGGTGGATGTGCAGGCATACTAAGATGGATAAGAGTAAGAATGAAGATATTCGGGAGAAGGTGGGCGTGGCCCCCATGGAGGACAAGATATGGGAAGCAAGACTCAGATGGTTCGGGCATATTCAGAGGAGGAGCACTGATGCAAGTGACTGGCTATGGTGGGCACGAAGAGAGGTAGAGGGCGGCCCAAGAAGTATTGGGGAGAGGTGATCAGGCAGGACATGACACGACTTAGGGTTACGGAGAACATGGCCCTTGACAGGGAATTGTGGAGTCGAGCATTAAGGTTGTAGGTTAGAAGGAAGTTGTGAATATTTCTACGGAGCACTAGAGTGAAACTAGCCAGGATTTTGTCACGACCCTAAAACCAGCCCGGTCGTGATGGCGCCTATCGTGAAACTAGGCCAGCCGACACAACTCCCGAATGAACCATTTATCAATAAAAGCATTTTTAAGTCTTTACTTAATCAAATATTTCATAGTGAAAGTCTAAATGAACAATGCGAAATAAATATACAAGCCTGACATCGGGATATCATAAGTTACGAGCATCCACTAAGGTTTGAATACAACAAAGAGTCTAAAATTGTACTAAATACAGTCTAAGGAAGACAAGAGGGAGAAAAACAGTGCTGTGAACGTCAGGTAGCTACCTTGCTAGCTCCGATGACTCTGCCACTGAGCAATCAACACCCGCTACTGGGTCCAAAAATACCTAAATCTGCACACAAGGTGCAGGGAGTAATGTGAGTACGCTAACTCAGTAAGTAATAAAAGTAAATGAATGCTGAGCAGTAAGAAAATATGTAAGCCACGTAATAACGCTACAGCAAATGCAGTACATTTCCAAAACAATACAAATATTATTTAATTCATAAATAAAGCTCAGTTTCAGTAAAACCTTTTAAAACAACTTTCAATAGTTTCAAACGAGTGATAAAACAGTGAGTAAGAATGATGGAAACATAAATAGCCTTTCGGGCAAAACGTGTACCATAAACCACCCCTCGGACATAATATCAACAGAACCAGCTCCTCGAGCTACCTCACAATCACTCGTAATTAACCCCTCGGGTATAACATGAATCAAGAACCGCCCCTTGGGCAAACATAGATCAAGAACAACCTCTCGGGCTACAACACGTCTCTCACACTAGGTACCCGCGCTCACTGGGGGTGTACAGACTCCAGGAGGGGCCCCTTACGGCCCAAGCGCAATAACAAGCCATCTCGTGGAATAATCAAACAGGATTTCGGCCTCATATCAAGCCACCTCGTAGCGTAACAAATCAGGCCCTCGGCCTCATAATCATGAATCAGTACAACACTGCTGCGGCCCGCAGCCCGATCCCACAATATCCTCACAACCCAGGCCCTCGGCCTCACTTAGTCAGAAATCTCTCAAGCCACTCGAGCAATAGTAAAACATGATACTCAGCCAAAAATATCATTTAAAATATCAAAAAGGAGTAAATATGGCTGAGTTATGAAAACAGTAGAAGAGAGTGTGACTAAGTACAAATATGAAGTCAAAAAGTGAGGAATAGTAGTAAAAGTCCCCTAAGGGTCCAAAACAGTTGGCACGAGGCCCAAATATGGCATTCAGCCCAAAACATGATATTACTTTCAAAAACACAATGATAGCAAACAGTTTTCAATCAAATACACGGTTTAACAGTCATACGGGACGGACTGAGTCACAATCCCCAATAGTCCACGACCCCACGCTCGTCATCTAGCATGTGTGTCACCTTAAAGTAACACAACAATGTGAAATTCGGGGTTTCATACCCTCCGGACAATATTTACAATCATTACTTACCTCAATCCAATCCAAACTCTAGACCGCAATGACCTTGCCTCTCGACTCGATCTCCAAATGCTCCAAATCTAACCAAATACAGATTTATACCATCAAAATATGCTAAGCGAATAAAGCCCACTCAAAAATAACCAATTTACATAAAAAATCATGAAATTGGCCAAACCCGACCTCGGGCCCATGTCTCGGAATCCGATAAAAATCACATCAATAGAATCCTTATTCCGTTATGAGTTCATTCATACAAAAAGTACCAAAAACAGACCTCAAATGGCCCCTCAAATCACCACTCAAAGCTCTCCAATTAACCAAGCCCTAACCCCCAATTCACTACTGATTTTCCCTTAAATTTTCATGCTAACAACGATAAAATTCACCATAATAACGAGCTTATGAACCAAGGACCTTACCTCAATAAATCCCTCTAAAAATCTCCATTGAAATTGCTCTCAAAAGCTTCTTCCCGAATGAAATATTGAGAAAAATGGCCAAAAATCGCCAAGGGCGGAATTTATAGTTTCTGACCCAGCAAAACCGCACCTGCAGTTAAATGGTCGCACCTGCGGACCTGCACCTGCGGACCCAGGTGCGCACCTGTGAAATTCACTTAAAACTCCAAGGCCGCATTTGCGCAAAGAAATCCACACCTGCACAATCGCAGGTGCGACTAGGACCTCGCTTCTGCCGTCCCAGCCTGCCCCTCTCCTGGCCGCTTCTGCGGCTCCAAAATCCACTTCTGCGAGTCCACACCTACGGTCCCCTAGCCGCAGGTGCGGTTATGACAACAACAGAAAAACATTAGCTGCCAAACCCAACTCAGAATCATCCTTTAACCATCCGAAATCACCCCGAGGCTCCTGGGACCTCAACTAAAAGCACGAACAAGTCATATACCACTATCCAAACTTATGCCAATCTTCAAAACACCTCAAACAACATCGAATCAACAAAATAACATCGGATTCAAGCCTAAGGTTCCAAGAATCTTCTGAATTCCGCTTTTGATCAAAAGGTCTATCAAACCTCGTCAGAATGACCTGAAATTTTGCACACACATCACATTTGACACAACGAACCTACTGCAACTTCCGGAATTCCATTCCGATATCTATATCAAAATCTCCCCTATCAACCGGAAAACACCAAAATTCTAATTTCGCTAATTCAAGCCTAAATTTAATCCGGACCTCCAAAATGCATTCCGATCATGCTCTTAAGTCCTAAATCACCTAACGGAGCTAACCAAATCATTAAAATTCAAATCTGAGATCATATACTAACAAGTCAAAACTTGATCAAACCTTTCAAATTTTAAGCTTCAAACTGAGGATTGTCCTTCCAAATCCATTCCGATTACCGTGAAAACCAAAACCGACGATTTGGATAAGTCATAATACATCACACGGGGCTAGTCATGCTAGAAAGCTAGCGAGTGAAGTGCCAAAGCTCAAAACGACCAGTCGGGTCGTTACATCCTCCCCCACTTAAACATACGTTCGTCCTCGAACGTTCCCAGAGTTATTTCAAAAACCATAAATCACTGAGTAACCTTACCATGCACATACTCGGGGGTGATCCCACGTCATCCTATCTCATATAGGTCTGATAACCCAATGTAACTGAAGTTTCACAATCCAACCTAGCCCATAAACCTTAGAACCACATTTCCACTTCTGAAATCATCCACAAGATCAGAATCTCACATCTATACTCTGAATACGCCCAAACAAGCTATAACAAACCATATTTGCAACCTCAGATGCAATTAAATGATATATCACATAACTCAAACACTCGTAGCGATAACTTCTAATCATAGCAGTTGCTCAAAACAACCGAATATCGATAATAAGCCTCTTTTCAAATAAAGCATCATTCCAACACTTCTGTATACTGCTAATGATAAATGAAACACGTAGAAAGTCATAACCATTTCTCAGATCAACCATTCGGGTAGCCACTCTTCCTTTTGGCAAGGACCATAGCAAATTTCTAAGCCGAACATCGATATTATCCTTCCAACACGCTGAAATTGAATCCATTTGTATTCATTCTAGATCCCAACAATCTCATCTAATCCAACACAACTACTCTGGCGACATGACACATCAATACAATCTAAAGCCACAACTCGTGCAATCTGCACACTAATAAGCAACAATCCGAATGTACTCAAATCATGAAAAACGACTCAAATG
The DNA here is from genome assembly GCF_000393655.2 of Nicotiana sylvestris. Taxonomy (NCBI): domain Eukaryota; kingdom Viridiplantae; phylum Streptophyta; class Magnoliopsida; order Solanales; family Solanaceae; genus Nicotiana; species Nicotiana sylvestris. Next base: position 83,921,564 of record NC_091057.1, on the reverse strand, counting down.
AAAGAGTTATACCACAAGCTCACCAGTACCACCAAAACACAATGCTGAGAACCCATCACACGTCGTAGAAACGGAGCACCCAAATCTAACCTGAAGGGCCATACCTCCACATAACTTCGTTGCAATGCGCAACCCTATCCAAATAGTGGTCCACATGAAACACCTCCAGTCACTATGCTCAAAATTGATAACCATGCGCAATTTGATGTCTAGTACCCAAGTAAATCATCATAACCATGGTGAAGCAATTGACATAACATTACACAAACCCGAAAAGACACAACCGATACGCCATCCATCGGGCAATACCCAATACTCTTCCCGCTTGAATTCCACTAAGAGACCCCAATAAAGCCGCACCACATGTGCTTATAACCAACAAATCCTAATGCCTCGCAACACGGAAAGGTAACTCATAGATCTCCCCAAATAACTAATAAGCTCAATAACAATCGAATCAACACATCCCTCAACAATAACAACTCAGAGTCAACCAAACCGACTCGATGCAGAACACACATCCATATTGGCCTACCAATGAACCCCTTGTCAAGGAGTTTCTGAAGATGCTCCTTCAACTCCTTAACTCCGCCGGTTCCATATGATACGGTGCCCAGTGCCAAATCAATATCGAAATCAACAACCCTGTCTGGAAACATGCCCGGCAGCAGTAAACATATCCGGAAAATCCCTCACCACTGGAACTGAAACAATAGTAGGAGTCTCTGCACTGACATCTATCACGAAGGACAAATAAGAAAGACAAGCCTTCCCAGCCATCCGCTGGGTCTTCAAAAATGAAACCACCCTACTAGGAACAAAATCCATCGAACCTTGCCACTCCCTCCGTGGCATTCCCGACATAGCCAACGTCATCGTCCTAGCGCAACAGCCCAGAATAACACAACACTAAGACAACCACTCTATACCCAATATCACATCCAAAATCTAACATACCAAGCAATAAAGGATCCACTCGGTTCTCCAATCCTCCAATAGTTATCACACAAGACCGATATACGTGGCCCACAACCATGAGCTAACCTGTTTATGAGAACTCCCAGTCTCCAAATCCATACAGCATGCGAATCATCATATCTGATCCCAACTCCCCCGTCCGAATGTACAACACACCTCTAATACCCAATCATCCCATAAGAGGTACTCCTATAATTCTTCTGTGCCACCAAGCAGACTCAAATATCAGCAGTCGATCCAATAAGAGAGTGCTGCAATACTAATGAAGTATTATCGACTCAATCACATTGTCCCTTTTTTGAAACATATACCCTCATCAAGCCACACCAATTAGTAATATTATTTCCCTAATCATCTGAAACTGTCCATGCTACCTAAGAATCTGTGAACTTCCTTTCGAAACTGAACTGTGACCTTACACATGCAAATCTCAATCCTACACAACATACCGCATATACCATACCATTCTAGGATAAATATGAGAACTCCATATCGCTTCCGAGCCATAAGCAAGTACGTACTCAACTATCCAAGAACTTTCCATTGATCCCATCTAGAAGAAAATCTCTATACATCCCATGCTCCTCACACTCGTAGAAATTATACGTCTCTAACCGTGGTAGAAACCATCAAGAACCCTCTGAATTCCGTTTGCACAAAACTAAACTGTTAGGACTGAATCTTTCCAACACAACCAAGCTACGTAGGCCACTAAAACCTAAGAGCATTGCCGCGACACACCTGTAGAAACTCATTACCTCGTAAGCACCCAAAGAACTAGTCATATCCATACCATGCCGATACAGCCTACTACCAGGCTATCCCATCTATCCCAATTCCTTCTGATTTACCTTCAACTTGATACTTCTTCTCGCTATAACACCGCAACTCTCAACCCAAACTCACCACACGAGACCCAAGCATAAAACCATACCGTCTAAGGCTCATAAGACACTAGATACTCTCTTAAATATTCCCAAAGGCACCACATTCAAAATACCTACCCTGAAGTGACTCCATGCGAACCCAAAGCCATTACTTTCACCTTCTTGATACTGATATATAGAATCCCATATTGATATAGAAATATCGTGAGTCTTGACACCCTTTAATGCAAACCTCAGTTTCTAGCCAATTATACAACTTGAAAATCTCCAAATATTACAAGTAAAATCTTGAACTCATTAGAACCATTCTCGAGAGTACTCCACTCTACTCAACCGCAATTAGACCGATCAAACAGACTGGACAACTTGTACTCCATTAGCAGTTCCGGCGCCGTAGAATATAACCTCACCTTAACGCAACTGAGCAACTTCATGTTCTATGCACCGTACATCCTTTACCAATAACAACTCAAGTCATTCCATGATTCTCATACACCCATAAAGCATAACATAACCTTTATTGAAATTTCCTTTACTCGAGTCATCCTCGGTCTCAACCTCTGTAAGCCATAACTAATTTGCCAGTACGCCTCAAACTGGAACCAACAAAGCACATAATTGTTCAATTGAGTAATCAATAGCAGACTCCCCCACTTGGCTCAAGGCCAAAGGTCAAAACATACAATAACTCATAATGCATATACTCTATTACTGCCATAATACCGTAGTGAGATTAAACTCAATCCTTCATAAACTCGTGCAATATAGACCATATAGTACTTCAAACTTTCTGGAAATCTCACATTCACTCTCGTAACAGTCAAGCCCACTCTCTTAAGCGATCTAAATTCAAATTGCAACACATATATTTCACTGCTAATAGAGATCTTCCAACAAATAACATAAGGATCACATAAACTTCAGAACACTCCGTAGGAGATAACCCACCTGCTTCGCCTCAAACTAACATCTCTTTATACCCTTCCGCCGTCATAAACATTGCGCAGTCGCTTAATCTTCCTGAGTCTGAACTCATATCACAACGTGAAATCTACTTCACTTCCCAACTAGGCAACATGAAAATATCCTTCAACACGCCCACGACTCGGGCTATACATCAAATCATGATGGAAACCAAGCACCAAATAGTTCTTCTATCCTCAAGCAGACCCTTCTCGTCGCTTCCAAGTCATATGAATACATCTCGCAGTCATATCATACTCATCATATAGTCATCCAGCCATCAATTCTACTAATAGGGACACTACCAAACATATAAGTTCAAAAACATGTACTCATCCAATCATCACCTCGGTGGTCAAGCTACAGGAAAAAATCCGGCCTCAAGTCCTCCAGACTGGCCCAACATCAACGTACAGAAATCACATCTCGCCCCTCGATCAGGGAATCACAAGCCGTCAATGCACAGCTAATACCGAGCGCTCATGCGCACATACGAACGCGTGAAAGAAATTCAAAGAGTTACATTTCAAGCTAAATCAAGGACGCACGATAAGAATTCAAGAATGTGAAGTTTTTCCTAAAGGTTCTGCGGCCTCCCGAGGATAAGTATAGATGTCGCTCTACCGATCCGCGAGACTCTACAAAACTTGCTCATAACTAGTGAGACCTATGTAACCTAGACTCTAATACCAACTTGTCATGACCCTAAAACCGTCCCAATCGTGATGGTGCCTATCATGAAACTAGGCCAGCCGACACAACTCCCTAACTAACCATTTATCAATAAAAGCCATTTTTAAGTCTTTACTTAATCAAATACTCCTTATGTTCCAATTTATGTAAACCTATTTCCTTTTTGGTCCGTTTTCTAAATTTGGTAACAATTTAGCTTTAACTTACAATTTTATCCTTAATAAGAAGCTTTTATAACCACGCAAATACTCTGTGCCCCTTTTTGACTTGTTTAGGACCACAAATTCTAAAAGTCTTCATTTTTTCTTAAACTTCGTGCCAGTCAAATAGGTTCACATAAATTTGAATTGAGGGAGTATTTCATAGTGAAAGTCTAAATGAATAGTGCGGAATAAATGCACAAGCCCGACATTGGGGTGTCACAAGTCACGAGCAACTACTAAGGTCTGACTATAACGAAGAGTCTAAAAATGTACTAAATACAGTGTAAGGAAGACAAGAGGGAGAAAGGCAGTGTTGCGAACGTCGGGTAGCTACATAGCTAACTCCGATGGCTCTGCCACTAAGCAATCAACACACACTACCGGGTCCAGAAATACCTAAACCAACACCCAAGGTACAGGGATTAATGCGAGTATGCCAACTCAGTAAGTAATAAAAGTAAATAAAAGTTGAGCAGTAAGAAAACACATAGGCCATGTCATAACGCTACAACAAATGCAGTACATTTCCAAAACAGCACAGAAATCACTTAATTCGTAAATCAAGCTCAGTTTCAGTAAAACCTTTTAAAACAACTTTCAATAGTTTCAAACGAGTGATAAAACAATGAGTAAAAATGATGGAAACATAAATAGCCTCTCGGGCAAAACATGTACCATAAACCGCCCCTTGGGGATAATATCAACAGAACCAGCCCCTCGTGCTACCTCATAATCACTCGTAATCAGCCCCTCGGGCATAACATGAATTAAGAACCGCACCTCGGGCAAACATGGATCAAAAACAGCCCATCAGGCTCCAATATGAAACAACAATAGCCCCTATGGCTACAAAGTAGCACAACAATATGAAATTTGGGGTTTCATACCCTCATGACAACATTTACAATTATTATTTACCTCATCCGATCCAAACTCTAGCCCGCAATGCCCTTGCCTCTCGACTCGGTCTCCAAATGCTCAAAATCTAACGAAATACAGATTTATACCCTCAAAATATGCTAAGGAAGCAAAGTCCACTCAAAAATAACCAATTTACATCAAAAATCCCGAAATTGGCCAAACCCGACCTCGGGCCCACATCTTTGAATCTGATAAAAATCACATCAATAGAATCCTTATTCCGTTACGAGTTCATTCATACAAAAAGTACCAAAATCGGACATCAAATGGCCCCTCAAATCACCATTCAAAGCTCTCTAATTAACCAAGCTCTAACCCCCAATTCACCACTGATTTTCCCTTGAATTTTCATGCTAACAATGATAAAAATCACCATAATAACTAGCTTAGGAACCAAGGACCTTACCTCAATGAATCCCTCTTAAATTCTTCCTTGAAATTGCTCCCAAAAGCTTCTTCCCGAATGAAATATTGAGAAAAATTGCCAAGGGCGGAATTTATAGTTTCTGACCCAGCAAAACCGTACCTGCAATTAAATGGTCGCACCTACGGACCCACACCTGCGGTACTAGGTGCGCACCTACAAAATTCACTTAAAACTCCAAGGCCACATCTGCCCAAAGAAATCTGCACCTACGCAATCGCAGGTGCGACCAGGACCTCGTTTCTGCGGTCCCAGCCTCCCCCTCTCCTGGCCGCTTCTGCAACTCCAAAATCCGCTTCTGTGAGTCCGCACCTACGATCCCCTAGCCGCAGGTGCTGTTATGACAGCAACAGAAAAACTTCAGTTGCCAAACCTAACTCAAAATCACCCGTTAACCACCCGAAATCTCCTCGAGGCCCCCGGGACCTCAACCAAAAGCACGGACAAGTCATATACCACTATCCAAACTTATGTCAATCTTCAAAATACCTCAAACAACATCGAATCAACCAAATATCATCAGGTTCAAGCCTAAGGTTCCAAGAATCTTCCGAATTCCGCTTTTGATCAAAAAGTCTACCAAACCTCATCTGTATGACCTGAAAGTTTGCACACAAGTCACATTTGACGCAACAAACCTACTGCAACTTCCGGAATTCTATTCCAACCTCTATATCAAAATCTCCCCTATCAACCGGAAAATACCAAAATTTCAATTTCGCTAATTCAAGCCTAAATTTAATTCAGACCTCCAAAATGCATTCCGATCACGCTCCTAAGTCCCAAATCACCTAACGTAGCTAACCAAATCATTAAAATTCAAATCTTAGATCATATACTAACAAGTCAAAACTTGGTCAAACCTTTCAAATTTTAAGCTTCAAACTGAGAATTGTCCTTTCAAATCCATTCTGATTACCCTGAAAACCAAAACCGACGATTTGCATAAGTTATAATACATCATGCGGGGCTATTCATGCTCGAGAACTAGCGAGGAAAGTGCAAAATCTCAAAATGACCGGTCGGGTCGTTACAAATTTAGTTTTAGGATGCTAGTGGTTATCTACTAATGCAGGGCTTTATCTTCTAGTTATTGTTGTACTTTCCATCTATTTCGTATTTCTTATATTGTTGTTATTTTATTAGGATTCTATTGATGATACTAATATATCGTCTCTTTGTCGCCTTCTTGAACCGAAGGTCTCCTGGAAACAGCCTTTCTGCCCCTCGGGGTAGGGGTAAGGTCTGCGTACACATTACCCTCCCCAGACCCACTTGTGGGATTACACTGGGCCATTGTTATTGTTGTTTTTGTTAATATATTATATCATAATTTTATAAGACTAATATTCTGTTAAATTATTTGCGCATCGCACGGGTTCTAACACTAGTTTTTCCTAATAATCCTTTTTGGGATTGTATTACAGTTTTAATTCCTTTTTTTGAGCTGTGAGCATCAAATTCATATTTTTCTAGTTGACATATTTATATTTTAATATATTATTAATAAGATAATCTATAAGTAAGAAGTAAAAATCTCAAAAATAACAATCGTTAGATAAAAATAACACTTAAAAAGTTAAAAATAAGAGAGTCTTGTGCATCGCGTTCGCAAGGTCCATGTCGCGTTCGCGTAGCGTAAATTTATTAGATGGGCTTGAGGCATTTTATTCATCGCGTTCACGAGTGGTGAAATGCGATCGCGAAGGTTTAGTCCGAGGAAGCATCATGTTCGCGATGGGCTGGTCGTGATCGCGAAGAGGAAATTCTAGTCAAGGTTATTTTCTGCTTTGCGAACGCGAGGCTTTGACCGCATTCGCGAAGAAGGAAATTTTACCTGAGGCAAAATGCTTAAAAATGGGTTTCGCGAGCTTTGGTCTATTTTCTCCATTGTTGAATGATTTTTGGAGCTTTTGAGAAAGATTGAAGAGGGAATCGAAGGGTAACACTTGGAGGTAAGATTTTTGAACTCTATACTCGATCCTATGTTAATTCCTACTTGTTTAATCATGAAATATATAGAAATTAAAGCCTAAAATTGGAGAATTAGGGCTTGTAATTGGAGACCTAGAAATTGGGATTTGAGGGGCCATTTGAAGTCCGATTTTGATGTTCTTGGTATGTATAAACTCGTGAGAGATGAGGATTCTACTAATGTAACTTTTATTGGATTCTGAGACGTGGTCCCGGGGGCCGGGTTTGAGCAATTTCGAGATTTTTGATGTAAATTGGATATTTTCGAGTGGGCTTCATTTCCGTAGCATATTTTAATAGTTATATACTGATTGTGGCTATATTTGGAGCATTCGAAGGTCGATTCGTGAGGGTAAAGGCATCGCAAGCTAGGGTTTGGACCGGATCGAGGTAAGTAATGATTGTAAATGTTGTTCTGAGGGTTTGAAACCTCGGATTTCACATTGTTGTGCTACTTGAGGTGACGCACACGCTAGATGACGAGCGTGGAGTCGTGCACCGTTGGGGATTGTGAGTTGGTCCGTCCCGTACAACTGCTAAGTCGCATATGTGATTTGAAAAACTTATGATATTCCAAGTCTTAGAGATTGATATTATATTTGGGCGGTATGCCATGTTTGGGGCCTTGTGCCGACCTATTGAGACCCTTAGGGGCATTTTAACTATTTTTTCTCGCTCTATTTGTTTTGAAAGCATATCCTCAGTCATGTTTTACCTGTTTATTGTTTGAATCTGGTTTTATCACTTTACTCCTTAAAATGTGAAAATGGTTGGGCTGAGTTCCCTATTTTACTGATGGTCCAAGTGATCGTGAGGTTGATAACTGAGATAGACCGAGGGTCTGATTGTGAGGTTGATGACTGAGATAGACCGAGGGTCTGATTGTGAGGTTAATGACTGAGAGGTTTGCCCGAGGGGCTATAGATATACATGTACATGAGTGATGCTTTCCCTGAGGGGCCTGTTTATGAACTTACTATTTTTCACTCCTCCTTAAAGTGAGTTTCTATAGAATAGTTTGATTTAATTACTGCTTTCACTCATCTTTAGACCGAGCCTCTATTGAAAATGTTGAACAAATGTTTTAAATAATCTTTCATTTAAACTGAAGATTTTAAATTACAAAAAGGGTTCTGAATTTCTGTTATGCCGAGGGGCTGTATACGAACTAAGTTTTTGCCCGAGGGGCCGATTATGGTTTTCATCTCTTTTATTATAAATGGTATTGAACCCCTACTGAAACTGTTGGAAAGTATTTTTAAATGATTTTTACCAAAAATTGGATTTTAAATGAGACGATTGACCGTATTCTGATTGAAAGCCTGTTGTGCTTATTGAGTTATCATAATTGTGGATTCTTCGTTTCCTACTACTCAGTCTTTATTTACTCTTATCACTTTACTCGCTCTATTTGTTTTGAAAGTATATCCACAGTCATGGTTTACCTGTTTATTATTTGAATCTAGTTTTATTACTTTACTTCTTAAAATATGAAAACTGGTTGGGTTGAGTTCCCTGTTTTACTGATGGTCTGAGTGATTGTGAGGTTGATGACTGAGATAGACCGATGGTCTGATTGTGAGGCTGATGACTAAGATAGACCGAGGGTCTGATTGTGAAGTTAATGACTAAGAGAGGCTGAGGGCCTGGTTGTGAGTATTATATATCTATGGATCGGGTTGCACGCCGCAACAATATATATATATATATATATATATATATATATATATATATATATATATATATATATATGGATCAGGCTGCACGCCGTCGGACTGCACGCCGCAGCGATATATATATATATTAGATCGGGCTGCGTGCCGCAGCGATATAGAGCTTGGGTTGTAAGAGCCCCTCCGGAGTCTGTACACCCCCAGTGAGCGTAGTTGACTATATATATGGATCGGGCTGCACACCGCGACGATTACTATATGGTACTTATTGAGTGTGAGTGTTGAGTGTGAGCGCTGATTGGTAAGAGTTGAGTCACGAGTGACTGAGAGGCTTGCCCGAGGGGCTATAGATATACATGTACATGAGTGATGTTTTGCCTGAGGGGCCTGTTTTTGAACTTACTGTTTTTCACTCCTCCTTAAAGTGAGTTTCTATTGAATAGTTTTATATAATTACTGCTTTCACTCATCTTTAGACTGAGCCTCTATTGAAAATATTGAACAAATGTTTTAAATAATCTTTCATTTAAACTGAAGTTTTTAAGTTACGAAAAGGGTTGTGAATTTCTGTTATGCCAAGGGGCTGTATAAAAACTAAGGTTTTGCCCGAGGGGTCGATTATGGTTTTCATCTCTTTTATATAAATGGTATTGAACCCCTACTGAAACTGTTGGAAAGCATTTTTAAATGATTTTTACCAAAAACTGAATTTTAAATGAGACGATTGACTCGTATTCTGATTGAAAGCCTGTTGTGCTTATTGAGTTATCATAATTGTCGATTCATCGTTTCCTACTGCTTAGTCTTTATTTACTCTTATTACTTACTAGGTTAGAGTACTCACATTACTCCCTGCACCTCGTGTACAGATTCAGGTATTTCGAAACCCGGTAGCGAGTGTTGATTGCTCAGACGCGGAGTCATCCGAGTTAGCAAGGTGGTTGCACGACGTTCGCATCACTGCTTCCTTCCTCTCATTTTCATTATTGTACTTAGTACACTTTTGACTGTTTTATTGTATTCAGACCTTGGTAGTTGCTCATGACTAGTGACACCCTGATGTCGGGCTTGTATGTTATTTCCGCACTGTTCATTCAGACTTTTATTATGAAACATTTGCTAAATTGAAGGCTTAAAAGTGACTCTTAATGATTGAGGGGTTAAAATAGGTGTTGTGTCGGCTGGTCTTATCTTCACGAGAGGCGCCATCACGACCAGGTCTGAATTTTGGGTCGTCACAGTCATTCCGTTAGGGTGAGGTAAAATGGGTAAGGCACGGGAGCTCCGGTCTCTAAATCGATTGGTCAGAGAACAACGACCTCACTTATTATTTGAATTTAGTATTAATATGGCTCAAAAATTAAATATTTAAGTAATTTTAATTAAAACTTTTTGTTATATTTATATATAAAAAAAATTTAGAGTACACATCACGCATGCACCTCATCTCGAGAAGTACCTGAATTTTAAAATGTATTAATTATTATCTTAAAACTTGTTTTTGAGATATATAATAAAAATTAAAGAAAAAAATATAAAATTATGCACATGATAATTTTCGATCATATTTAGTTGACTCAATAAAGAAGAAACTCTGCCATATAGCTCTCAGTATAATCGATTATCTCTATGTATTATATTCAACTTAAACTTTATTCAAGTTTTATAATTTTATTACTTCTATCTCACAAGATATCATACTTACTTTTTCATGTCTTCAAGAACACATAACTTTAGTAAAGTTGATGGATTCAAATGTTAAAATTCTTAATTGGCACTAAATTTATTTTATTTTTTTTTAAAAATGTGGGTTAATAATCTATGTTACATGTCGATATTTAATTAACGCAGAGCACAAAGGCACCATCTGCCTCTTTGCTATTGATGCATTCTTGTTAAATTTCTAAGAGATGGAGTTGTGGGTAGAGTTAATAAATTGTTGCAAGGGAAGTAGCGTTTCAATAATAGTTGAACACTCTCTAAGCTCTTAAGTTACTTTTTGGGTTGCTTTTATTTAATTTTTAATGTTGTGATTAGACTATATTTATAAGAGGAAAATTTTACCGACATGTTCAGTTGGAAAAGGGAAGCTAGGAGCCTAGGACGCAAGTGCTTGATTGAAAGTTTGTATTCTTTATTTATGTTATTTTTAGTAAAACAATTGTTATGTTGGTTGTCAATCTATATTATCATTCTCCTTCTTTATTTATGTCTTAGGCATGCTATATATAGATTAGGAAAATAGTTATGATTATTCCTAGCTAAATATAAAACAAAATAATTAAATGACTATTCTTCTACATTAGAAAAATAATTTAAATTATTATTTTAACCAATGTAAACTTTATTTTTAACAGGTAAAAAAGATTATACGATATTTAATGGCGTTCGTGCTTTTAGTAGAATAATATTAATATAGATACACATGTCAAACCAATATTTGAAATTCTACTTTCAATTAAAGTGTTTCACCTAAAACAAGATGGAGAGATTATCAGGAAGTCATGACACATGCTATTTTATTATCTTCAATATCCAAATATTACTTGTTTGAAATTATAGCATTCAACAATTCTTGAACATAAAAAGAACAAATTCCATCTGTTTAAGTGAATTAAAGTGTGTACGTCTTAATAGTTGTAACTGGATCAACACTGCCGGTTTCTCGTTTTAGAGTAACTTTGCTGTTTCCACCCAAAATAATTTCGAGGAAAAATAAAATCTGACCTTTATTTTCCATATAAAGGAAACATCAGAGGATATATATATATGTATTGGTGTTTGTGCATTTTAATATTTAAATTATAATATTAAAGTATATTATTTCTTGTGATATAGTGATTATAAATTGGTAAGAACTGGTCATTATTTTGATGTAACTCATAAAACCACTAATGTCATAACCACTTATTATCCACCAAAATTTATATTTTGTAACCACCAACCCATGTTCTACTATTTTATTATTCTACTATCTTATTATTTCTTTCAAGGAAGAGATTCTACACATATAAATTGTGGTGTTTCTTCCTTTTGTTGTAGATGAAAAAATATGATAGTGAGTATGATAAAAGTGTTAAGATGTACATGAAAAAGGTGTGGTTTGCATTGTGAAAAAGAGAGTTAAGAGAAGGAGAAAATCTAAGTCTCCAACTTATTCTCTACAAAAGAGACTATTATTTTTGTTGAAGGAAGGTGTTCATCTTGGTGGAGTTTTGGACTCAACAACTTGTCCAGAGTTTGTTCGAGTCATACGACATTGTTGGGTTGTTGTATCCTGGAGGGGACAAGTCAAGAGTATTACTGTTGGACCAGTGAAGAAGCTACCGCAGTGGACTTGAATCTCCTTAAAGAGAGCGAGATATCCGCGCCTCAGCCTGAAGAATATTTATTTACTTTTCTATGTCATATTTTTTAACTGTAATTACTTGTAATTTCACCAATATTTTTAAGGAGATTCAAATTTTTATGCAGTTGAAAAAATAGCGGATATCAAGATAGAAGTTCACTCTCTTTAAGAGATAGAAGGGTAAAGTATTTTTCTACTTATTTAACTCAAGCGGAGGAAAGGTATAAAATTTTTGCCTCATATTTTTCATGAATATGTGATATTCTTTTTTATGAAAAATAAATTTTATAATGCTAAAAATAGTGGGGGTAAAAAAAAAATCTTGCATGAATAATTTGAGTATTCATGCATTGAGCGAAAGTTGATTAAATCAAGAAGTGATAAGTGCATCTATGATAAGTCTTGGAATAATTTACATGTTGTTGTTTACCTATATGTTGATGATTTGTTAATATTTGCCCAAACATAAATGTTATTAGAGAAACTAAAAGCATGCTGAGTAGCCATTTTGACATGAAAGATTTGGGTGAGTCAAATTTCATTCTTGGAAAGAAGATTACTAGAACATGTAATGGAATTTTTCTTGACCCAGTCACATTGTGTTGAGAAAATTTTTAAAAAAATATAATTTTATTGATTGCAAGCATGTTGTAACTCCTTTTGATTCAAGTGTTATTTCTCGTACAAAGTGACAATGATTTGATAACTCAAAAGGAATATGGTAGCTTAATTGGAAGCTTGAGAATATGTGACTGATTGCACTTGGCCTGATATTGCATAAGCAGTAGGAGTACTCAGCAGGTTACAAGCAAGTAAGGTAATGAATATTGACATGTTATAACAAGAGTTATGAGATATTTACTTGGTACAAAAATCTATGGCTTATCTTATAAAAATATCCTATTGTACTTGACGGCTCTTCTGATGCAGACTGAAACATTTTATCTTTGAGAGGTGGTGCTATTTGCTGGAAATTAAAAAATAATAATTGGTAGCTCTACCATGGAGGCTGAACTTATTGCTTTAGCTTCAGCTAGTGAGGAAGCAAATTAGTTGAGAGACTTATTATTTAAAATTCCTTATTTTGAAAAACCAATTCTTCCTTGTTGGCCCAAGTAAAGGAGAATTATGAAGATTGACAAAGGAACTCAAACATGGACCAGATCCATCATAGTGAAGCATAGATATGGTCAACTCAAGCATGTGAGATGCACGTGAATGAGATAAACCTAACTTACCAGAAGTGTTATCTCCTGATCCTGATCGAAAAGGTTGCATATTGGATAAGAAAAAAGACTCCTTACATAAAGAGAACATGGTCTAAGAGAAAGATAGAGTTAGAGGTTGAGATCAACTAGAACTCTTCCACCAAGGAAGAGTAGCATCAGAATTCTAGTTAATCTCTATTTACTAACTCCATAAATATCAGTGTTGTTCTCTTTTATAGGTAATGCACATAAGCAGAAGTTAAACGTGAATTACATTCTGACAGGGCCTAAGTGAGTGAAAAGCACAAAATTTGTCATCATCAAAAAGGGGGAATTTGTTGTCCCAAGTAAAGGAGAATTTTGAAGATTGACAAAGGAACTTAGACATGGACCAGGTCCATCCTAGTGAAGCACAGATATGGTCAACTCAAGCATGTGAGATGCACGTGAAGGAGATAAACTTAACTTACCAAAAGTGATATCTCCTGATCCTGATCGAAAAGGTTGCATATTGGATAAGGAGAAAGATTCCTTATGCAAAGAGAACACGGTTTAAGAGAATGATAGAGTTAGAGGTTGAGATCAACTAGAACTCTTACACCAAGGAAGAGTAGCGTCAGAATTCTAGTTAATCTCTATTTACTAACTCCATAAATATCAGTGTTGTTCTCTTTAACAGGTAACACACATAAGCAGAAGTTAAATGTGAATTGAGAGCAAAATAGCAAGGTTATTTTGCAAAAAAATTGTGTGTGATTCAAGCGTGCAAACCTGAAGCTACTTGAACCAGATAGAAGAACCAGTTCCAAGTGTCTATCTTTTATTCTAGTTCAATTGTAGTAGGTGTTGTCATATTGTACCTTTCAGCTTATCTAGAAACAATTGTATTAGGTACTCAGAGTTTTCAATTTAGAGTTAACTTTACGTTGTCACAATAGTTAAGTCTATGTGCTACAACGGGATTAGAGTTAATCCTAGGTTTACAAAAGAGTTTTTGTGAATGAAGTTTTTGGCTCAGTGATTTTAGTGGAAAGTTGGGAAAATCTTACTGGAAAGTAGGTCATGGTTTTTTCACCTTTTGAGCTAGGTGTTTTTCACGTAAAATCTCTGTGTTCTTTAATTTCTGTACTTATTATTCCACAACAGCAGTAGTTGGAACACATAGAAGAACTAGGCCCTTCTATAATCAGGTTAAGCAAAAAATTGGACACCACAAAAATCCCCTCCCCCCTATGTGGTATTGAAGTTTAAAACATCAATTGGTATCAAAGCAGGTTATCCTTGAAGTGGCTAACACCTTAGGAACAGATCAAGATGAGTGTACCACCTGGAAACTAGGAAGGACAATCCACTACTAGGGCTTCAATATTCAATGACCATTACTACTCCTGGTGGAAAAACAGGATGAGAGATCACATCATCGGAGAGGATTATGAACTATGGGACATCTTTACTGATGGTCCCTTGGCTACCATGAAGAAAAATACTGAAGGAGTGGATGTGCCAAAGACTAGAGCTGACTGCAATGCTAAGGACTTGAAGAAGTGGGAAAAGAATGCTAAGGCCAAGAAATGGCTTGTGTGTGGACTTGGTCCAGACGAGTACAACAGAATTCAAAGTTGCACTACTGCTAAGGAAATTTGGGACACTCTGCAAGTGGCTCATCATGGAACTCCTCAAGTGAAGAGATCAAGAGGAACACTGCTATATTTTCAATATGAGAATTTCACCATGAAGGAAGGAGAAACCATCTAAGAGATATATACAAGGTTTACAACACTAACAAATGAACTTAAGTCTCTTAGAAGGATTATCCTTGAAGAAGACAAGGTTGAAAAAATTCTGACAAGGGTTTTGCCACTTACTTGGGAAAGCAAAATCACTGCTATTCAGGAATCAAAGAACATTGCCACTCTCAAGTTGGACGAGTTAATTGGAAATATCATTGCCTATGAACTGAGAAGGCAAACTATAAAGATGGATGCTCTTAAGAAGGAAAGAAGTCTGGCTCTTAGAATCGCTGAAGGTGCAGATCTAGAGGAGGATGAAATGGCTATGATCACGAGGGATTTCAAGAAGTATCTAATGAGATGAAAGGGTTCTTCAAGAGGTACAACTTACAACACACCAAGGGTCCCTAAAAAACAGACCAACGAGGGCTGTTACAAATGTGGTAAGACTAACCACATGATAAAAAATGGTCCTTAATGGGAAATTGAATGGAAGAAAGAAAGGGTTGAACGAAGAAATAGGAAGAAAGAACAGGTTCATCATAAAAAGAGCAAAGGATCAACAAAGGCTATGGTTACTGCAGGGGAAGAAAGCTCATAAGATGATTCAGAAGATGAAGATAGAGATTAACAAGCACTTATGGCCATTGGAGAATCAGATGATGAACCAGAGGTAAGTGTGATTCATCTCAAAGACAAGATTAAATTTTTGTCTAAAAAAAGGCTATCTAAGTTATTGGTAGATTTCATTGATGAATTTGAGGTCATAAACAATGAAAAGGAACAGCTGTCTAAGAAATGTTTAATCTTAAAAGCTAACTGCAAAAATCTGGAACTCAGGGCTAGTGAAAGTGATAGTAAAAATATTGAGTTGAAGAACCAGGTTCTTGAACTTGACACCACAGTGTTAGAGCTTAGATCTGAAAATTTAAAACTGAAATTAGGAACATGTAAAAAGGAAGCTGATCACATACATCTCACCTTAGAAGAAAATCTAGGAAAAATGAAGGATGAGCTGTACAAAAAGGATAAGCAGATAAGAGTCCTAAAAGAAGATCTAGGCAAGGTTAAGCATGAACTAGACAGAACTTGAAAATGGAATAAGTCCTCTGATGCACTATAATGGCTACAAGAATATCACAGTAGCAATAAGAGAGGACTTGGCTATGGGACCCCTGCACCTAAGTGGATCCCAAAAGCAAGTACATCACACTTTCTGAGAACAAAATCTGCACACACTGTGGTAAGATTGGTTACTACAAAAGTGAATATAATGCAAAAGAAAAGACCAGTCAAAAGAACAAAAGCTTTGTTCTAAGGAAAAATAGGTTGTCAGAATGGGCTAAAAAAATTTAATTCACCCTTTTGCCTATAGAAAAGGACCCAAACTAGCTTGGGTTCCTAAGACTAACCCCTAATTTCCTTTTGCAGGTCCAAGTGAAGGGGAGCAGCCAAATATGGTACATGTATAGCGGATGTTCAAAACATATGACTGGAAGTAAGAACCAGTTCCTTTCACTTGAGGACCTAAAAGGAGGTAATGTCTCCTTTGGAAACGGTAAGAAAGGTGAGATCATTGGGGTTGGAAAGGTAGGTAAGACAGACTCACATTCCACTGAGACTGCCTACTTGATAGATGGCTTGAAATATAGCCTAATCAGTGTATCACAACTGTGTGACAGAGGTAACTTGGTGGCATTTACCTCTACCAAATATTTTGTGATAAATCTTACCACTGACAAGATTGTTTTGATATATACATTGTAGATATGTCCACTCTTTCAGAAAATGAACTCACTTGCTTAAGTGTGTTGGACAATGATCCCCTCCTTTGGCACAAAAGATTTGGACATGCTAGTCTAAGTCAACTCAACAAATTAGTCTCCAAGGACCTGGTGATAGGGCTACCTAGCATCAAGTTTAAGGAAGACAAAGTTTGTGAGGCTTATACAAGGGGGAAGCAGGTAAGATCCTCTTTTAAAAGCAAGAAAGTGGTAAGCACGACCAGGTCGATGGAACTGGTCCATATGGATCTCTGTACTCCAATGAGAACATTAAGTAGAGGTGGTAAAAAATATGTGATAGTGCTTGTTGATGATTACTCTAGGTTTACTTGGACATTATATTTAACATGTAAGGATGAAGCATTTGACATGTTTACTGCCTTTGTTAGAAAAACTTAGAAACAACTAGGTAATCAACTTGCATCAATTAGGTTTGATCATGGAACTGAATTTGAAAATGCTAAGTTTGCTGAATTTTGTGATGAACATGGCATAGATCATAATTTTTCTGCCCCTATGACTCCACAACAAAATGGAGTAGTTGAAAGAAAGAATAGGACACTTGAGTATATGGCTATGACTATGCTTCTTTCTAGTAAACTGCCCCATAGTTTCTGGGCAGAAGTTGTAAACAATGCATGTTACATCATTAATAGGTGCATGACTAAACCTCTTGTAGAGAAGACTCCCTATGAGTTACTTAAAGGGAGAAAACCAAATATTTCCCATCTTAGGGCATTTGGATGCAAGTGCTTTGTGCACAACAACGGAAAGGACTCCCTAGGTAAGTTTGATCCCAGAAGTGATGAGGGAGTATTCTTGGAATATTCTTCACATATCAAAGCTTATAAAGTGTACAACAAAAGAACTATGTGTGTAGAAGAAAGTATACATGTAGTCTTTGATGAAACTAACATTCTTTCTGAGAGACATGAACATGAAGAAGAAGCTATTGGGCTAGTAAAAGATTTAAATGAAGTCACAACCCAAGCTGAAGCTGCATCAGAAGAAGGAACAGGTGATGGAATAGGTTCTTCCATCCAGGGCAACCTGACAGGGGGAACTAAACAAAGAAGAACTGAATCTAATTCCCAAATGGAACCTGTCCATGAGCCTGTTCCCCAGCAACATAACATGGGAGAAACATCAAACAGAAACCAGTTGGTTGTGAAACCTTACAAGTATCAAAGTTCTCATCCCATTGAGAACATACTTACTGATCCAACTTTTGGAATTAAAACCAGATATGATTAAAGAATCTATGTGCTTTTGATGCTTTCCTATATTTTATTGAACTTAAAAATGTTGCTGAGGTTTTGCAGGATGCAGACTGGGTAAATGCAATGCAAGATAAACTCAATCAATTTGAAAGAAGTCAAGTTCGGCATCTGGTTCCAAGACCCAAGGACAGATCAGTAATTGGAACTAAATGGGTCTTCAAAAACAAACTTGATGAAGATGGAACTATTACAAGGAACAAGGCAAGGTTGGTGGTTCAAGGTTATAGCCAAGAGGAAGGCATAGACTATGATGAGACCTTTGCTCCAGTTGCAAGGTTGGAAGCAATAAGACTCCTCATAGACTTTGCTGCATATATGGAATTTACTCTTCACCAGATGGACATCAAGAGTGCCTTTCTAAATGGCTACTTAAAGGAAGAAGTGTTTGTCAAACAACTTCCAGGGTTTGAAAGCAAGGAGTGTCCGGATCATGTATACAAACTAGACAAGGCACTCTATGGATTCAAGTAGGCTCCTAGAGCATGCTATGAACGACTATCCAAATTCCTTCTTGAACATGGCTACAAGAGAAGTAAAATTGATAGCACTCTATTCTTGAGGGAAAAAGGTAAGGATCTTCTTGTAGTACAAATATATGTTGATGACATATTTTTTGGGGCAACCACTGAAAAATTAAGCAAGGAATTTGCTAAACTTATGGGGAGTAAATTTGAAATGAGGATGATAGGTGAGCTTAATTTCTTCTTAGACTTACAAATTAAATAAAACTCAAATGGAACCATGATCTATCAGTAGAAATATGAAAAAGAGTTAATTAAGAAGTTTAAAATGGAAGAATCAAATGAAATAGACACTTCTATTGCAACAACCACAAAATTGGACATAGATGAACCTGGTTCATCTGTTGATCAGAAGTTATATAGGGGTATGATTGGTTCACTTTTGTATCTTACTGCCAGCAGACCTGACATTGTTTTCAATGTAGGGCTTTGTGCTCAATTTCAAGCAAATCCAAACAAATCCCACTTGACTGTTGTCAAGAGAATATTGAGATACTTGAAAGGCATTGTTGATCACTGTCTTTGGTATCCAAAAGGTAGTAACTTTAACCTAGTGGGATTTGCTGATGCTGACTATGTAGGTTTCCTTGTGGATAGGAAGAGCACCTCAAGTATGGCATACTTCCTTGGTTCATGTCTTGTGTCATGGACTACTAAAAAGCAAAAATCAGTGGTCTTATCCACTGCTGAAGCTGAGTATGTTGTTGCTGCTTCCTATTGTGCTCAATTGTTGTGGATCAAACAACAGTTGATGGATCAAACAACAGTTGATGGATTTTGGTATTGAAGTTGGTTGCATCCCTATTTTTTGTGATAACAATAGTGCTATTAGAATGACTAAGAACCCGATTCATTATAAGAGAACTAAGTACATAGATGTTAGACACCATTTTTTGAGGGACAACTATGAGAAAGCAATGATTACTATAGAATTTTGTGCTACTGATAAAGAGATTACTGACATCTTCACAAAAGCACTGAGTAGAGAGCACATTGAAAGGAACATGTTAGAATTAGGGATGATTAAGATCACTTAATGGGACAAGTTCGGAATGCACAATGAAAAATTGAAAAAAAAATGAAAAAAAAAATTTGGTTAGAAAATCTGGAACTTGTGTAAGTATCTAGATTAATCTTTGCTCAGTTTCATACTGTAAATAGTATACTCATGTGACATGTGTTAATATGACTCACTGATCTCTCACAAAATTTTCTCTATTTTCGTAAATTGAGGCATGATCAAGAGGATTCTTAGTAAAGAACCTGGTTCATCTGAATAACGAAGTATGTTTTCTACACTCTGCACAATTAGAAATATTAATATTTAATTCGTGAGAAGAGTTCTACCTATGTTAAAAAACATCAGAAAAACCTATCCTTTTGAGTTTGAACAGTTCCGTCTCTATTAGAATTCTCACCGCATAAAATGCCTAGAATCTAGGGAAGCTTAACCGCTCATTCAAACTCAAATTTTAGGTTGATTAGACTTCTAATTGACTAAAAGCTGCCGTTAGACATTAATTAACCATCTCTCTTTAAAAACCATCATCACCATCACTGCCACTCTCATAATTTTCTAAACCGTCAATTCTCTTTCGTTTTCTACTCTTCTCTCGTCCAAAAACCCAATTCAAAAATCCTCTTCCAGGATTAGCAAAGATGACCAACCCCCAAGATAACCTAGGCAGTCCTCCACCACCTACACCCCTCAACCTAGCACAACCCCAACCTAGGAGAAGGTGGATAAAGATGCTTGCTCGCAAAACTGTGGCTACAGGTGCTCTTTCAAAGAAACTAAACGCCAAATTAAAGGCTAGTCAAGCCCAAGATTCTGAAAATTCTGATGATTCTTTCAAGTCTGCGAGTGAGGGGGATGGAACTGAGTCTTCTAATTCTGAAAAAGGGCAAAATCCCCCTTCTGAGGTACGTTCTATTTTAGTTGAAAATTTAGAAAATTATTTTGTTCTGGTTAGGTCTGTTATGAATGTGGAAATTCCTGAGTCAAGAAGGAGAGGAGGTAAAAATAAAAGTGAAAAGGAAAAGGATAGTGAGGATGTGAGTAGTGATGTGAGGGGAAAAAGGAAAGAAATGGTTGATTCCTCACCCACTTCTGAAATGGTTAGACCGGCTATCTCTGGTAGATGAAGGGCTGTTGAAGGGCTGGTCAATCTCAGTTCAAATGTAGATGAAACTGGTTCATCTATTGAGGAGACCCTAGCAGACCTTCTGAAGGAAATGGGTGCAAGCTATAACCCCAAGAAAAAGAGAACCCCAACACCAAAAGCTCTTAGCACTGAAAAACTACCAATAAAAGGAAGGCTACTTCTCCAACAACTGCTGAGATTCCTCTACCAAAAGGAAGGGCCACAAGGAGTAAGTTGAAGCAGAGTGAGGATGAGTTACAAAAAGCTATGGCAGAAAGCAAGAAGAAAAGAATAGACAAAAGGAAAGCTAAGGTTGCAGAGCCTGCTGAGGCTGTTGATGTGGATGTGATGGACCCCGGTCCATCAAGATGAACATGTGACTGTGGATCTGGAGGTTCAGATCTCTAAGCCAAATAAAACCAAGACTTCTTCAAAGAAGTCTTCATCTGTTTCCAAGGCTATTGAACCTTCTTCTTTGGCAAAAAGAACAAGGTCTACTATGAAAGCCAAGCAAGTTAAGATTACTGAGGAAGAAGATTGGAGTTGTGAAGAAGAGGGTGAATCTGACTATGAACAAGATAAACTGTCCAAGTTTGTCAAACAAAAAATCTTGAAGGGTAGACTGTTGAAGGATTTGGAGGAACCAGGGATGGTTTGGCTGGTTGATGCTCTAGTTGTTCAGGGCTGGAAGGACATGGTCCTTCAGTTGGATGGAAGGCTGGCAAGAAATGAGGTTATTGAGTTTATGGCCAATGTAAAGGTCAAGGATGGCAGAGTTACCAGTCAGGTGAAAGGGGTTCAAGTGACGTTTGATGCAAAAGAGTTGGGTGAAATCCTTGACATTCCTTCTGAAAGGTATAATGACTACACGAGGTAAAGATGGCCAAGTCTGGACTCCCTTCCTACTGCCATTGCCATTGCTAGGAATTTTTGTGATGTCACAGAAGTGAATGAGGCCAAGGTTGTGCATAAAAGTGAGATGAAGCCTTGCCACAAAGTCCTATTTGAATTTGTCAACAAGTGTTTGCTGCCTAGGCAGGGAAGAAGACATATTGCTAACTATATGAATTTGGTTTTGATAGAGTGTCTTGAAAATGGAAGGCAGATCAACTGGCATGCATTTATGATCAAGTTACTTGATAGAGTTATCAATGGCTCCAAGGCCCATGCTACTCCTGATGGGTTTATTCTCACCATTGTTCTTTATCGTTGCAATGTGACACTGAAGAAGTGGGAGATGGCCACAAGCAAAGACTATTTTGGAATCAACACTTTGATTGCTTGTGACTATGAGATCAATGCCATTCTTAATGAACCTGGTTTATCTAAAAAGACACCTATCAATAGCAAGGTCAGAGCTCTAGTGCAGGAGAGTGAGGCAAAGGATGCTGAGATAGCTAGGTTGAAGGCTCGTTTAGCAGAGGTTGAATCTGAGAGAGATGCTCTCAGAACTGAGCTCACAAAGGAAAATGAGAAGAATGATGGCATTCTTCAAGACATGATGCACCTTCTCCAAGCCAAGACCCAACCCTCTAGTTCTTCCAAGCCTTAAGTTCTTTAGCCTTCATTTCCTGAACCTTGTCTAGACCTTTCAGTGACCCAATTTAGGGATTTTTCTTGTTTTGCTCATATTTTGACTTTTTTTGTTTCTTTTTGTGGATTGTGGAAGAATCATATTCTCTATCAATGAAGTTTGTTGTTTTTGCTCTTGTTGACTGTTTATATTTCCTTTATAGTTTGAATATGTTTAGTTGATTACTGATGATTAATCCATGATTGCACTTGCAGTTTCCCTAGTGGCAATGAGTAATTGTTAAAAGTTTGGGAATCACACTGTGTTTATGCAACTTTTCGATGATGCCAAAAGGGGAAAGAGATATTGTGCTTTATATTCTGAATAAGTGATGTTTATAACCTAATGAACCTGGTCCTTAATGATAAGTAACAAAATTTCTAATTTTGCATTGATGAATAAGCTGAGTTCTGACATGGCCTAAGTGAGTGAAAAGCACAGAATTTGTCATCATCAAAAAGGGGGAATTTGTTGGCCCAAGTAAAGGAAAATTTTGAAGATTGACAAAGGAACTCAGACATAGACCAGGTCCATCCAAGTGAAGCACATATATGGTCAACTCAAGCATGTGAGATGCACGTGAAGGAGATAAAACTAACTTACCAGAAGTGATATCTCCTGATCCTAATCAAAAAGGTTACATATTGGATAAGGAAAAAGACTCCTTACGTAAAGAAAACACGAAAGACAAGGATAGATTAGAGATTGAGATCAACTAGAACTCTTCCACCAAGGAAGAGTAGCATCAAAATTCTACTTAATTTCTATTTACTAACTCCATAAATATCAATGTTGTTATCTTTTACAAGTAACGCACATAAGCAGAAGTTAAACGTGAATTAAGTTCTGACAGGACCTAAGTGAGTGAAAAGCACAGAGTTTGTCATCATCAAAAAGAGGGAATTTATTGGCCCAAGTAGAGAGAATTTTGATGATTGATAAAGGAACTCAAACATGGACCAGGTCCATCCTAGTGAAGCACAAATATGGTCAACTCAAGCATGTGAGAAGTACGTGAAGAAGATAAACATAACTTACCAGAAGTGATATCTCCTGATCTTGATCGAAGCGGGTGCATATTGGATAAGGAGAAAGACTCCTTACGCAAAGAGAACATGTTTAAGAGAATGATAGAGTTAGAGGTTGAGATCAACTAGAATGATAGAGTTAGAGGTTGAGAGTTAGAGGTTGAGATCAACTAGAACTCTTCCACCAAGGAAGAGTAGCATCAGAATTCTAGTTAATCTCTATTTGCTAACTCCATAAATATCAGTGTTGTTCTCTTTTACAGGTAACACACATAAGCAGAAGTTAAACGTGAATTGAGAGCAAAATAGCAAGGCAATTTCGCAAGCAATTTGTGTGTGATTCAAGCGTGCAAACCTGAAGCTACTTGAACTAGATAGAAGAACCAGTTCCAAGTGTCTGTATTTTATTCTAGTTCACTTGTAGTATGTATTTTCATATTGTACCTTTCAGATTATCTAGAAGCAATTGTATTAGGTACTCAGAGTTATCAAGTTAGAGTTAACTTGAAGTTGTCACAATAGTTGAGGTTGTGTGCTACAACGAGATTAGAGTTAATCCTAGGTTTACAAAAGAGTTTTTGTAAATGCGATTTTTGGCTTAGTGATTTTTGTGGAGAGTTTGAAAAAATCATATGGGAAAGTAGGTCATGGTTTTTTCATCTTTTGAGTCAGGTGTTTTTCACATAATATTTATGTGTTCTTTAATTTCTGTACTTGTTATTCCGCAATAGTAGTAGTTGGAACACATAGAATAACCAGGTCCTTCTATAATCAGGTTAAGCGAAATTTAGATACCACACAAATCACCACCTCCCCCCTCTTGTGTGGTATTGAAGTATAAAACATCATTCCTTTTTTAATTTATTGTGATAGCACCGCTGCTATTGATAGAGTACAAAATTGTTATTACAACAGTAAATCCAGACCTATAAGGAGAAAATACAATATTGTGTGATATTTGAAAAGTGGTAAAATTGATGTTGATTATGTGATAATTTTGTAGATCCACTAACCAAGGCCTTGGCAACAGAAAAAGCTTGAAGTACATCGGGAGGGGGGGGATTGAAGCTCATATACTCATCAGTCATATATGAGGAAACCTAACCTGGAGACTAAAGATCCTATAACCAAGTTCAATGGGAAGAACGAATCATATGATGGCTTGATTTGAAATGCACTATTCTTATTATTGTTTCATCCCTATGATGTAAGTGCATATATCCTGTAATGATTTGCGAGGTTGATTTTTATTAATTCTTAGTGAAAATCTATAGCTCGTATGAGTGGGGTGTTAGAGTTACAGGAGCACTTTTGATAGATTTCACCTATATGAGTGTGAAAGTAGGCCGCTTCCTATGAGAATTGGGCTTGTTCTCAAAAACACTCATGACAATCGAGATAGCACAAAGTCGTAATGTGCTGGTTAATAAAGCTCATGTCAACACCTTGATTATTATGTGTAAGCAGTGATACTTTATTTTCCTAAAGCAGTCATAGTTCAAGTCTGAGACCACTACTGACTCTGGAGTAGTGATTGCTGTTTTACTAAGTGGAGGTTCAATACAGAACACACCTTCATTATGCATGATAGTCTCCCTTCGACTGGTAAACTCTCTTATTTTAATATTAAAATGAGTAGGGGAATGTTGGTATTTGTGCATTTTAACATTAAAATTATAACAGTAAAATCTAAATTTCCAACTTATTCTCTACAAAAGAGAATATTATTTTTGTTGAAGGAATGTGTTCATCTTGGTGGAGCTTTGGACTCAACAACTTGTCCAGAGTTTGTTCGAGTCATACGACGTTGTTGGATTGTTTTATTCTGGAGGGGACAAGTCAAGAGTATTACTGCTGGACCAGTGAACAAGCTACCGCAGTGGGCTTGAATCTCCTTAAAGAGAGTGGGATATCCGCGCCCCAGCCTGAAGAATATTTATTTACTTTTCTACGTCATATTTTTTTAACTGTAATTACTTGTAATTTCACCGACAATAAACATAAAGTTATTACTATTTTTAACTTTCATATCTGTAGCTAAAACAATTCTTATTTCCTTTAACTCTCTCTTTTTTTAACCTTTTAGAATTTCCATTTCACAATTTGAACTCTATTGAATTCCAGAATGATCTGGCAGCAAATTATATCGTTCAGCCTGTTCAACCAAACCTGCATTCAAGAAAACTTAACAAACTATGAATTCCAGAGATTTCTAGGGCTGGTAAACATCACTATGGCTAATCAAAAGAAATGATGTAATGATTTATCAAAGACAGTAAGACCCCACAAAAATATTGATACAGTTATTTTAACTGGAAATTTTTAGCTCGTTTGGCCAAACTGCAAAAATCAGCTTATTTTGAGAAGTGTTTTTTTAAAAGTGTTTTTCTCAAAATTACTTTTGGTGAGAAGCAGTTTATGTTTGGATAATTAGTTTGAAAAGCACTTCTGAGCAGCAATTAGTGTTTGGCCAAACTTAAAAAATTTACTTCTAGGTATATTTTTCTCAAAAATGTTTCTCAAAAAAGTGCTTTTGGAGAGAAACTATTTTTTTCTGCTTCTCCAAAACTATTTTTGCTTCTTCTCAAAAGCACTTTTTTTCCTTCAATAAGCTTGGTCAAACACCTCAATTTTTGGCCAAAAGCGCTTTTGGCCAAAAAAAATACTTTTGACTAAAAATAAGCTTGGTTGTTCTCTTCTCATTTTATATTAATATCTTTTCTTTCTACTATCACACATGGACCACCTGCAGATTTTAAGGTAGTGGATGGCAATTTGGTCTTGGAAATCAAACTTTCAGATCTAGTAGAGCTGAAAAATTTAAATACACATGAATACATAACGGGCTTCTTCGTATATCGTATATAGTATTATTATTATTAATTATATTGATAATACAGTTTTTTATTGTAAGTTATCACTTAATCAAAATAAATTAATATAATTTGATGCAAATATCAACTACATGTCAAGCTTTACATAGGATATTATGCACAAGAAACTGTCCTATATAATGTTGCTTTTCATTTCGAAATTCTTGGGAATGTGTAGTAAAAGTTGGTTTGAAATATCTTGCCTGCGTCCCAAAAATAAGGAAAATATCTTGGCCAGTGCACATTATTATATGCGTTAATTAAATTAAAATTTAAATTGGCAGGTGCAGCTTCTGTCATTTATAATTATTAAAGAGTCCACCATCTTGAATGCAATGGAACGAAGCATCTAGGACCTGCATTAAGCAATTTTTTTTTTTTTTGTACTTTATATAATCTCTTGGAAGAACAGCTTACTCAACCGTTCCGGGCTGCCAGTTGATTTGGATCGAATCCCCCCTCAATGCCTTCTGGGTTGAGCTTGCCGTATAGGCCTTGCCTAATGCGGTTTATATTCCCTGTGTGATTTGCAGGCTATTACAATGGAGGAAGGTTTACCCAGTGCGCACAAAATGCTCATTACAGAGTGCTCACCCGAAAGTAGAGGCTATGGCAAAGCGGCTTCGGGTTTCCCGCTTCCCAAAAAAAGAAATAGCTTACCCAAATCGAGTATTATTAGGTTAAACAAAAAATTCGATATACGACTATCAATAAAATAATAAATAAATTGAATAGATGACCTGTCTCATAAGTTGTTTCGGTTAATAACTCTAAACAATTAGGATTACTATTTATAGTAGTATTCGTTTGCTAAAAATGGACGTTAAGAGGGTTTAGTTTATATCGTGGCAAATAATTCCAAAAAGGGGTTCTGTACTTACTTGGATTATATAAAAGTAGTAAGACTGTGTACGGTGAAATCGGAGGGTGCAATTTCTCATTATCAAAGTAGCTCAGAAGACCATCTCGAAGTTTCGAGGCTACAAGATTATAATCGAGTATCCTCCCTCAAGGATCGTCGACACTCGGTCTTAGGATAATGTTGACCACGGTCACGGTAGAAACAGGGATTTTGAAAGGCACGTGGCTAGGGCTGACAGAGCCTAGAGAGCTACTCTAAGACCCGAGTCAGGGTATCATCTAGTGGTCACATCTCCATATCTTTGTTAATGGTTGTTGTACTATAGATGGGATTTGTCTCCTATATAAAGGAGATCCCTATCACTTTGTAAGAGTTGGTCACTTCAGTTGCTCCAAACGAAAATATATAAGAACTCTCTATGTCACTCTCAAATATATTCTCTTGATATTTTAGCTTTTATTTATTATCTTCATATTTGTTCATCATTTATTGCTTATCATTGGCCATAAAGAGTCCTATTTAAATTCCTCATAACTGTTAGCCCTACCCCGATTATCCTCAACAGTTCGTGGTCGAGCCCCAGGATCGACCTCGAGGCCCAGAATCGACAAGCCCGAGGTCCCAAGTAACTAGCCTATCAGTTTGGTTATAGCTCCCTCCATAACTTTATGTCGTCTCTAAATCTCACATATATAGCATTAACTACTCAACAAACTAGCTAAAAATAGATCACATATTTTTAGAGTCCCATCAATAAATTTAATTGTTATTACCATTTTCATGGTAAATAGTTTGGCGCCCACCGTGGGGCTAAAAATAATAGTGATTATTTTCTTGCTGATTTCGTCACACAACACAAGTTATCTTTCACGTTTTTTCTTGTCCAAGATCTTCGATTTCAGGTCAACGTGTCTAACTCAGTGAACGGAGGCGAAAACAACAATCTCAAGGACCACGAGGAGAATAGTGTGGATGTTCCGGGTGTTGGTGTGCTGCTACAAAACCTTGGGAATGCACCAGAGCCAGTCTCTATGGACGCAATCTCACGCGACGCCCAACGGGTCGATAATGGCCCCTGATGAGGCCTTATATGGGAGGCAGTGTCGTTCTCTAGTTGGTTGGTTTGAGCCGGTAGAGGCTAGGTTGTTGGGTACTGATTTGGTTCGGGATGCCTTGGAGAAAGTCAAGTTGATTTAGGATTGGCTTTGTACAACACAGTCTAGACAAAAAATTTATGTTGATAGGAAGGTTCGTGATGTTGCATATATGGGGGATAAGAAGGTGTTACTTAGAGTTTTGCCCATGAAGGGTGTGATGAGGTTCGGAAAAAAAAACAAATTGAGCCTCGGTATATTGGTCCTTATGAGGTGCTTGAGAGGATTGGAGAGATGGCCTACAAACTTGCATTGTCACCTAGTCTATCGGGTGTTCACCCAATGTTGCATGTTTCCGGAAGTATTATGGTGACCCGTCTCATGTTTTAGATTTCGGCACGGCGCAGTTTCGGAAGTCTTATCGCTCCTTTTATGCTTATTTGCGATTATGTGATTTGCCGGGGTGGTTGGATTGGTTCTAGGGAGGTTTCAGAGTGGATTGGGGCACTTAGTCCCAAGTTGAAGGCTTAAGTTGAAATAGTTGACCGAAGTTTGACTTTTGTGTAGACGACTCTTGAATGGATTTTTGATAGTTTCAAAAGCTTCGTATGATAATTTTGGACTCTGGCATATGTTCGGATATTGATTTGAAGGTCTGTAGGCCATTTTAGCTTGAATTGGCGAAAATTGGAAAGTTGAATGTTTAGAAGTTTGAAAAGTTTGACCTAGAATTGACTTTGATATCGAGTTCGGATTTCGGTTCCAAGACTTGGAGTATGTCCATTGTGTTATTTATGACTTATGTGCAAAATTTAAGATCAATCGGAGTTGGTTTGATATGATTTGACCTTAGTTTTAGAAGTTGAAAGTTCATTAGTTCATTAGGTTTGAATTGGGGTGCGATTTGTGATTTTGATGTTGTTAGATGTGATTTAAGGCTTCGAGTGCAAGAGTTTAAGTGTGTGGCGTTGATATTCGGCTAAAAGTATACACATTTGTATGCACGATGCCTCAGATTTTACTTGAATCTCGTCTATTTTTATGTGTATTGTAATTAGTTGAGCTTAATTTTTACGTTTATATGTGTAAGAATCGATTGGGAGCAACAAGGGATGAATGTGTATGAATTGAAGTGGAAAACGAAAAAAAATTGAACGAGGTGCACGCCCATCATCAAAACTAGTGCTAGGCGCTGCTTGTAGTGCTGGGGCATGTGAAACAAGAGCAGAAAGAAGGTCCAGCACCCAGCCTAGCGTGACGCATTGGCCAGGAATCTCCGTCCGAGATTTGTCCTATTCTGCCCGGGACAAGATTTTTTTGGTCCTACACACGCCAACTCGTACAAAGTGCAAAAGGGTCTTTAAACCTAATTTTGAGGGGAACAAGACACTTTGGAGGCAAAACGCATGTTGTGAGCAAGTTGAAGCAAGAATTAAAGAATTCTTCTACTATTTATTTTTGGAGTAATATATAATTACCCAGGTTGAGCCATTTTACCAGATGCACTTTTTATCTTTGCAGGGTTCTTATAAGCCCCCTATAAATATATTTGAAGTGAAATCATTACTCCTTTTTATGCTTATATGTAGCATGGAGAATATTTTGCACCTCTAAGTAGCGCTGAAAGGATAAAACTTAGCATATTTAACGGAGACTTTTCTTTTATTTTTTTCTCTTTCTTCCTTTTGCTTCTCCCACATACAGCCCGCCACCTTCATCCTACATAACCACCATCATGTCATTAGGTTTTACGTTAATTATCAGTCATTTTCTTTTTTCTTTTTTTGTTTTATTTTCGTTTTGTTTAATTAATGTTTAACCTATCCTAACCTTTCCTCCTTTGATTTTTTAAAGCCCAAGGAGAAGATGTGAAAATTGGAGACTGATTTGAGTATTAAAATCAGAGATTGAGGCTTCGAGTTGGAGTCAAATAAAAACTTTACTAAAACTGACGAATTAGGGGGTGGGGGAAGTGATTTGGTGATGGGCTTAGTTGGAGAAAAAGGAGAAAAGGGTTGAGAGTGGGAGTGATTCGCTGGAAAAGGAGGTTGGGGAAGAATGAGGGGTGGAGGCTACATCAATAATGGTGGTGCTATGGGCAGAGGTTACAGGAGAAGAAGAAAGAAAAAAATGAGAGAAAAAGAGAAAAAAGGTAAAATTGTTATGAAATAAAGACTATAAAGTAAAGACAAGTATAGAGAGAAACTGATATAGTATTCGAATTCAAACTAATGTACATAATGAACTGAAATCTCTTCTATTTATAGAAGAAAGGAAGTTGCTCCGTAAGCTGCTACTACAAGCTGCTGTGTAAGTTGCTACTACAAGCTGCAGTGTAAGCTACTATAAGCTGCTGTGTAAGCTGCTACTACAAGCTGTTGTGTAAGCTGCTACAAGCTCCTGTGTAAGCTGCTGATGTACCAGATATGGATAATCTTCTACTGAGAGCAATATTTATCCATAACGGAGTACTGAATGGATAAGCTTATTATACCCGGTATGGATAATCTTCTACCGGGGGTAATGTTTATCCATAACTGGGTACTGAAAAGATAAGCTTATTATACCCGATATGGATAAACTTCTACTGGGGGTAATGTTTATCCATAACCGGGTACCGAAGTGATAAGCTTCTTCAGGAAGCTTATTTCCAATATAGTACTAAATAGATAAACATATTTACGGTGGAGTCCCATATGGATAAGCTTCTTCAGGAAGCTTATTTACAACGGAGTACTAAATGAACATCCATAATATAATATATTTATAACACACCCCCTTGGATGTTCATTAAAAGATAATGTGCCTCATTAAAACCTTACTAGGAAAAACCACGTGGGAAAAAAAATCCCAGTGAAGGAAAAAGAGTACACATATTTAGTAAGACGCATTGCTAGGTGCCTCATTAAAAACCTTATAAGGAAAACTCCATGGGAAAAACCTTAGTAAGGGAAAAAGAGTGCATCGCGTATTTTACTCCCCCTGATGAAAACCTTGTTTCAAATATTTGAGTCTCCGTGTAGGAGAAGAACTATATCTTGCTAGTAAATTAACAGAAAATGCTATGTCAGGCCTTGTAGCATTATCAAGATACATTAGTGCACCAATTGCACTAAGATAGGGTACTTCGTGACCAAAGAGTTCCTCGTCCTCTTCTGGAGGTCGGAACAAATCCTTATTCACTTCAAGTGATCGAACAACCATTGGTGTACTCAATAGGTGCGCTTTGTCCATGTAAAAGCGTTTTAAGACTCTTTCTGTATAGGCAGATTGATGGATAAAGATCTCGTCTGCTAAATGTTCAATTTGCAGACCAAGACAAAGTTTTGTCTTTCCAAGATTTTTCATCTCAAATTCTTTCTTAAGATATTCAATTGCCTTTTGGAGCTCTTCTGGAGTTCCAACAAGATTTATGTCATCAACAAAAACAGCAAGTATAACAAATTTTGATGCCATTTTCTTTATAAAAATACATGGACAAATAACATCATTTATGTAACCTTATTTCAGCAAATATTCACTAAGGCGATTATACCACATGCGCCCAAATTGCTTTAAACCGTACAAAGATCTTTATAATTTGATCGAGTACATTTCTCAAGACTTTGAATTATATGCTTCGGGCATTTTCAATCCTTCAAGGATCTTCATATAGATTTAGCCAAATAAGTCATATAGGTTAAGACTTGTATCTAAATGGTACGACATCTTCAAGTGTCTGGACTGCTAGTCCGATCCTCACAATCGTTTACAATATTGTGCACTATATTGTATTAAATGTATCGTCGACGATCATTTTGTGTCAGTTCCGAAGCGACATAACTTGTGGAGATCTCATCACTTTCTTTATTTTCAGGTACCTGAACTTTTTCGGGAGTTTCATGAAATGTTATGTCGTGGGCTCTTCTAGAGCTTATTTCCTCCTCATTTTGATCATTTCGATCATTAGCTCCTACTATTTTTCAAGGATTGTTACCTTTGGAACCGATTGGTCTACCACGCTTCATGCGTACAGTAAACTCTATCCTTCAGGGACTTTAATTTTAATAGGAGCATTTGCAGCTGAAATATGATATTTAATTTTGGATCAAGCAAATGCTTCTGGCATTCGACTTGAATTATCTTCTAAGTGAGGATCATGATAATTCGATTCATATAGCATATTTTTCAACTGTTTATTCCATCCCCCAAATGTTAGAAAAACTAACATATATCCCCAATCATCTTTGGGAAACATATCTTTGTGTATTATGGTAGAGAAATTAATCATATACCACGCAACAAAAGATAGTAAAAATATTTGGTTTCTGATCCTAAACCAATTGTGAAGGGAGGACTTATCATATATTGTTGATCTGATGCATACAAGTGCTGCTATATGCAATTTAGAAAATCTTAGACCAACACATGAAGCTTTGTTCTCATAAGCAATGGTTTAGACATTAATAGGAGGTATTCAATGCTAAACCAGCTTGGATATAAACCAGCATTATCAAGATGAACTGTCTTGATTTCATAATCTGAAAATTATGCTCTTAATCGAGAAAAGCAATTCCAAATGCCAAACTGCAGGTTGACAATAATTACACATGTAACCATCTCATATATGCACCTATAAGTGGTTCACATGATAGGTGAACGGGCCCATATTCACCTTTTATATATTTCAGAATCAGGGGTCTTAGTCCCAACTTTAGCTGGTATAATCAATTCATTATGAGAACAAGCAACACATGAGAATTCCTGAAGAATCTTCTAGTTCTTTAGTATATGCTTATCTGAATTCTCAAATAGCTCATTTAAAAATGGCAAATGAAAACTTCAAGTTTATCATGTCATGTGCTATCTCTTAGTAAACTTCTGGTTTACTATGGCATAAACTTTTGCTTTAGTAAACTTCTGGTTTACTGTGATACATGATATAGTACAAATTAAAGAATAAGGCAGGTAACTTCTCACATACATATTATTTTACCCCCTATGATTGTGGAAACATGAAGATTATCAATCTTCCAATCATTTGTAGTCTCAATATGATAGCCATTTGTATTAGTAAACTTCAGGTTTACTACAACATATGTTTTGACCATAATCATATAATATGAATGACATATTTGTATATAAGCTCTTCGAGAGCCTTAATTTATTATCCACAATCTAATATTTATCTGGCACTACTGGTGTCATGTATTCTTTAGGCAAACATTTAGCTCTTCAGGAGTTATTGATACATTTTGTACTATCAAATATTGCTCAGACACTGCTGGTGTCATGAGAGAAAATCACAATCAAATAAACAATGTAAAACAATTGTTTAAGCACACGAAAACTCTTCTTCATAATATTTTTCCACTTCAGGAGGCAATTTCAACTGTGTTACTTCTTCAGGAGCAAATTTAAAATACGAAATATTGAGTATATATTCTCTCAATTATATTAACTCTTCTGGAGGTGAATTGTAATGTATTCACATCAAGAGCGCGTTCATATTTACCCGACTTATTAGTATTGTCACATTCACTTCAGGGAATGGATTAATATTATCAAAAGTTCTCATCCTTCAGGAAATCGAACATAATTATCTGAATGCGCATTAATCACATCAAATTGTGATGCCTCAACCTCTTTTAAAATATTTACTACTTCAGGAGCAAATCGAGGCGTGCATTTAATATAGAGAATATTTATGTAGCTTATCTTCAATTGTAACTATAGAAAGCCTAAATTATCACTTCTGGTGATCATAGACATATACCACTTCTGGTGGTTAACAAAATATAATTACAATGAGATATATGAAATATAACTACTTCTGGTGGTTGTATATTTCTTGCAAACTCTGCTAGAGTTTAAGTTGATCTAATAATATTATCCATATTCTTTAAAATGACATAAATAAGATATATTATAGTAAACATCATTATCAAATCATAATTTTTCTTTATGTACAACAATTACATAACCATACTATCTATTACAAATAACAAAAATTAAAATATTTACATTTCTACAGATTCACCACCGATTACATGACTTGTTTCTCCTTCTGGGAGTGCAAAGTAATCAGCTACATCCAAATGCATGAAGTCTAAATTATCTTCAGAAATAAAATT
Source organism: Nicotiana sylvestris (assembly GCF_000393655.2). NCBI lineage: Eukaryota > Viridiplantae > Streptophyta > Magnoliopsida > Solanales > Solanaceae > Nicotiana > Nicotiana sylvestris. The sequence continues at coordinate 83,887,289 of NC_091057.1, read as the reverse complement.
TGCTTCAGCATTTTTCTCTGTCTTCTTCAGGGAGGCTTGATAAAGCTCAACCAGGTGCTTTGGCGTACGACAGGTACGTGACCAGTGCCCTTTTCCTCCACATCTATAGCATGCATTTTCTACATTTGGCGCTTGCACCGCTTCATGCTTTTGTTCCTTCCTTTTCCACTGCTGGTGGTGAGAAGGCTTCTTTGGTGCATTATTATTACCATGATTGGGGTTTCTTCCCCGACCACGGTCATGACCACGACTGGGGCCACGACCTCTTCCACGTTTAGCTTGGTGGAAGTTCGTCTCATTCACTTCAGGGAATGGACAAGAACCAATAGGTCGGTTTTCATGATTTTTCATTAATAGCCCATTATGTTGCTCTGCTATAAGAAGATGTGAGATAAGTTCAGAATACTTTTTAAATTCCATCTCTCGATATTGCTGCTGCAGGAGCATATTCGAGGCATGAAAAGTGGTGAAAGTTTTCTCCAACATATCATGATCAGTAATATTATCACCACATAATTTTAATTGGGAAATAATTCTGAACATAGCAGAATTATACTCACTGATAGATTTAAAATCTTGTAGCCTTAGATGAGTCCAATCATAACGTGCCTGTGGAAGAACGACCATCTTCAGGTGGTCATATCTATCTTTCAAATTATTCCACAGTATGACTGGATCTTTAATAGTGAGATATTCCATTTTCAGGCCCTCATCAAGGTGATGGCGTAGGAATATCATTGCTTTGGCACGGTCTTGGTTTGATGCCTGATTTTTATCCTTGATGGTGTCTGCCAGACCCATCGCATCAAGATGAATTTCAGCATCAAGCACCCAAGACATGTAGCTTTTGCCCGATATATCCAGGGCTACAAATTCAAGTTTAGAAAGATTTGACATTATTTAGGAAAAGAAAGTTCTTACCTCAGATACTTTCAAAATATTTGCTCGAGATGGTAGAGCTTCGTGCTGATAACGTGTTATGAAATAAAGACTATAAAGTAAAGACAAGTATAGAGAGAAACTGATATATTATTCGAATTCAAACTAATGTACATAATGAACTGAAATCTCTTCTATTTATAGAAGAAAGGAAGCTGCTCTGTAAGCTGCTACTACAAGCTGCTGTGTAAGCTGCTACTACAAGCTGCAGTGTAAGCTGCTACTACAAGCTGTTGTGTAAGCTGCTACTACAAGCTGTTGTGTAAGCTGCTACAAGACCAGATATGGATAATCTTCTACTGAGAGCAATATTTATCCATAACGGAGTACTGAATGGATAAGCTTATTATACCCGGTATGGATAATCTTCTACCGGGGGTAATGTTTATCCATAACTGGGTACTGAAAAGATAAGCTTATTATACCCGATATGGATAAACTTCTACTGGGGGTAATGTTTATCCATAACCGGGTACCGAAGTGATAAGCTTCTTCAGGAAGCTTATTTCCAATATAGTACTAAATAGATAAACATATTTACGGTGGAGTCCCATATGGATAAGCTTCTTCAGGAAGCTTATTTACAACGGAGTACTAAATGAACATCCATAATATAATATATTTATAACAAAAATGAAAAAATAGTGAATGAAAAACAATTAAAAGTAGTACTTAAAACTGACGTGGCATCACCTGGTTGGTGCGTGTGTTACACATATTTGTGTGAAACTGGTGCTCGTAAAAAAAGGGGTAATAGTTTCACTTCAAGCATATATAGGGCCATAGGACCCCTGCAAAGATAAACGGTTCATATGGCAAATTGGTTAAACCTCAATGAGATAATTATATATTATCCCTTTATTTTTCTAAGTACTTTGATCATTCAAATACTTATGAATTTATATGATGATTATGCATGGCTAAGTCCTTTTATTTTGGAGTTCTGTTTAGCCATGAATATTGATGTTTGATTACTACTTTTGCCTTTAATACAAATTGCTATTATACAAAATTTTGTACTTAATTGCTTGATTGTTTGGCCAACAGTTATGTTCTATCAACTATCTAGATTTTGCTTGAAAAAGTCATTTTTAGATTAGAGAAGAGTTAAAGAAAGCATGATCTTATCAAAAATTAGGGGATGAATTTAAAATTATACCTAGTCCCCATGTTTAATTGAATATTGTGATCTTAATGCATCTTTGATATATTAATTCCACAGAAATATAGACACTAAACTATCCTGGACAGGCGCATAGTAATACGATAGAATACTATGAGAACATATAATTCGGTCAATTAGCAACCATAAGTGATTCGACTTGAAGGAGAATTAGCTAAGACTCAATAGGATTGGTGAATCTATTACAACCTCAGAATATTCATCTCTGCTGAAGTAACTCTAAATAATAATTATCTAATGTCCTAAATTCTCGTTTTACTTTTACATCCATAGTTTAGCAACAAAAACTCAACCTTTGATATGCTTGGTTAAATAACGATTTTAGTTGAATTAGTAGGTAGTTAACAATAAGTCTTTGCGGGTTTGGGAACAACAAACATTCTAATGTCAATCGACATAATTATGAACTTATCCACATTTGTAGCTATCTACGTATGAACACTACTTTTGGTTTAAAAGAACAATACATAAAAGAGGTTTAATTATAATCCAAAGAGAACAAAAGCTGGAGTATAGACCAAGACAAATGATGATCAAACGTTTAATATTCATCAATTAAATAGAAGTAGGGAGTAGCAGTACTAGCAGTTAGTAAATTGGGCAGTAAGTATGAAGATCTGCCATGCAATGGAATGAAGTGACAAATGGAAGTGGGAAGAATGCACTAGATGAAATGTTCAGACAAGTTTTATCCTATATTATCTCTGCAGAGGAAGTAATAACTTAGAAGCCAAGATCTAAATTTTTATCCTTGCATATATGTGGTACAGCAGATGGAATGCATAGGCAGTTGAGTTCTGGTATTTGGGACTATGTCCAAGTTCAGTTTTTCTCTGGTCTTGTACATAATTCTCAGTTGGTAAATAAAAATTTTCTTAAGTCACCAAAATGGGTAATTTTGTTGCTGTGAGAGATAGACAGAAATATTTTTCCATCCGTTCCTTTGAATTAGAAGGAAAAAAATTCTCAATCCAAACCAAGCCAGCGACATACTTAGTTTAAATGGATAAGTATATCCCCAAAAATTATTTATAGATAATAAAGAATTTGCCAAATAATACTCAAGGTCAATTAGTAAAGGTTGTATACATAAATAGGATTATGAGTAGCATGTACCTGTATCTTCTTGCAAGTCTACAGAGGGAGGATTCTGCAAAAGGAAAGAGAACTATGTTGGACACAGAACAAGTTCAAGAGTTCATGTCATTGACATCCAACAACAAAAATGGCAGAGCTAATTACGCCCCGACACAGGAAATATTGGACCACTCAACAAGCACAAGTGTTTAAATTCACAACATAGACTCCACTTGTATATAACTATTAAGTTCAATATCCCCATAGGAGATTTATTTAGTGCTCGAATTGCAACATTCAACAAGCTGAGCGAAGCGCACACTTCAGGAACCACACAACCGCCATATGGTAACATTTATTACAGCCTATAAGGATTTCAACTTCTTCGCCTCTAGTAACTTTAAGCAGCAGCATTAACTGCACAGCCAGCGCCTTCTGCATGGACAAACGATTCAATATATTCTTTCCTGCATTATCAAAAAAGATTCATTAGCTTCCACGCCCAAGACCGTTTCTGATTATCCAACGTAAAACTAGAGTATAGCAAGCGCCTAGAAACAGACCTTGCAGGGAGATGGTCATGTGGGCGATTGTATGGAGTCCAAATTGGGTCACCAACAAAGAGTCGCATTGCCTACACAAACCAAATATTATTACCAACAGAATTGAAAACCGTTCCTCTGATCAAATATACCATGCAAGAAGTGCAATCAAGAGTAAGTGCCAAAAATGTGCCTTGACAGGGGAAGCAATAAAAAGAAAATGGTGGTGCTCTTTTCATCATTAACCATGTATGTTAAAATGCATGCTCTTAAGAAGTACCTTAATGTAATTGTCTGAATCAAGTGTGAAGCGGTGATAAATTCCAGCAGGCAGAACAATCATTCCACCTTTCTTTACCCAGACACGAATCCAGGCATCATTCCGATCCCGGAGATCAAAATAACCTACATCCGGAAGTATATATTTAGAAACAGCAGCAAAGTGAGCAGCTGGACTTGCAAAGTCCAATCAATTTACAGCAACCATACCACTTCCTGCAACACAGTAACGGATCTCTTCGTCGGTGTGCAGGTGTTCTTCAAAAAAGTTCTTGATTTTCTCCTCGTAATTCGGTAGTTTCTCAGGGCAAACCTCACAGAAATCCTGAAGTAAATTGTGAACCCTTAATGCTTTGGCATTTCCCAAAACTTTACAAGATAAGGACCACGATATATCAATATAACAGATGAAAGGTCTCCGTTTTGTAGCTTTTAACATACCATGTAAGAATAGCCGCGAGCCTCCCGAATTTTCTTCAACTCCTCGTCTGTCTCATAATTGTCAGCATCAAGTCTCCAGCTGAGCACTCCAAGCTCTGAAATATTCACAGTAATTATGGAGGGAGTATGAAGGCAGGCCAAATCCAGCAATCAACTTGTAAGGAATACCTACACTCTGCCCTGACGGCCTAGTTTGAGTAGCAAAGGTTAAGGGACTTGTTACTCAGGTCACAGGTTCGAGCCGCGCAGCATGCGAAGTAAGCCCCATATTTAGGTAGAGAAAGGTTAGAGGGGAGGAGCCATTATGCCCGAGTGACAAAGGCTGTGGTTGGTCCTAAGGATTGGCCCCAAACAAATTTCTCGGACATCAAAAAGAAAAGGACTACCTACATTAAGGGTTGGTTCACTTTTATTATTCCTTGTTCATCATATGATGAAGTACCCGGTTGGAATTTGGAGAAAAGATACTAATTCCTATCTATGTTGCTCGGACTCTCCGAAAATGTGGCTGGATACGTGTCAGATCTTTCAAAAGTAGTGCATTTTTAAAGGATCTGACACGGGTGCGGCTACATTTTGGAGAGTCCGTGCAACATAGCTTCCTATCCATGTGGGATTCTCACCCACCAATCAGGCAATCACAACATAAAAAAGATTTTCACCTATTCAATTTCTAACGCCCAAAATACCAAGAGTTAATAAAAATTAGATTAGCAGTCTGGAAAGTAACTTATCCACTTAACAATAATTTACCAGGTAGAGATCCTAATCCAAAGAAGTCCAAAAACTTATCTGAAGGTATTGGAGAAAAGGTATAAACTGGCCCCAAAACCCACGCGATGTCTTTTTGAGAGGCAGGGTGAAGAGGGTTTTTCTGTTCCTCGCGGATAAATTAAATAGATATAAAACTTTGCCTACCAGCAAGTTTGTCAAGAGACACAAATTCCTTTGGCTCACGGTGATGAGGAAGCCTCTGGTCCTCATCGCTGTCATCCATGTACCATGCTTGAATAACGTCCTCTCGTGGATCCTGCACGAATTGAAAAAAATAAGAGAGGTTGCAAATAATTCTCCAGTTCATTCTCCAACTCACTAATTTTATGGTAAAATATACTTTGTTTTGATCAGTAAAAAGTCATTCAAAAACAGATCTAAGAGCATTCTCCCCTTTGCATATTTAGGGGGCCGAGGAACTCCGTTAAAGTACCCAAATATTCTGTTAACATGTTAAACTAAATGGCCTAAAGGTATAACCATGTGTAATGATAGCAACATGGTTAAAGTAATATATATATATATATATATATATATATATATAAAGTAATAGTACTCAAGGTATGCTTAACATGATCCTTAAACCCAAACCAAAAAAAGGAGGCACAGAAAATAATATTCGGTGTAGCATAGATCTCAACTCGTCTTCATTCTCCTTTTAAAAATAAGCTAAGTATGCCTGATTCATATTGTTTTTTCATTTGCTGTCTGTCGTAAAATGTATTATAAGTTTTTCATCCAGGCTAGAGGAGCTAACTTATTATAACAAACTCAGAACCAGAACCTGTTTCCTTTACTCCGGAAAGTAATTGCAGTTTGTTCCCAGACTGTTACCTATTCAAGATCTCATTCAGATTTCACATGAAACAGGCTTTCCAGCTCTTCAATGTTTCTCACCTTGGAAGATGCCTCAAAACTATAAGACTCGTATGCTTTTTGCAATAAAATCGAAAAATTCAAAACTTTTAGTGGAGCACATAAAAATCAAATAAAACACAAAGTGATTACTATAAGGCAATTCAGTAGAAGTTACTAATCATCATCATGATGTTTCCAGGGCTTGTACCCTACAAGGCCCTTTGATTGTACAATGATTCTCTAGTTGGTATGAGACCTCACATTCATGTCGTGTGGTGTTATTACAAAAATGTTATTCAACAGCTAATATGGAGCTTCTGTTGTCTACTGAAACTTTGTCCCCATTGTGTTATGCCATTTTTACTTTGTACCCATGTTTGAGTTTAATAAAGTCAAATTGCACTCTACCTGATATGGAAAAGAAAAATCAAGTTGCACTCTATTATGGCCAAATAAAAGATAATCACCATATTAGAAAACCATACTTCACCCTAGGCAATGACCAAATGCATCAACTAGTAGGAAAATGCAAGCATTATTAAGACCATGACGAGGCAATATTGGCCTGTCATCCCTCTTCAAACAATAAAATCCAAAACTCTCTTTGTCTAGTATGTAACATTTTATTTGCACCTCTTGTCATGGTTTACTCGGATGGTTCACCTTTAAGCAAATCACTCTCCAACATAAAAGCTGTCTACACTGTTTAAAGCAGTTTGCAACTAACTCAAGCCATCCAGAAATATGTCCTGTTGTATTATGCGCAAGGTACACAAAAGTACCTTCATGGACATTACAAATATTGCTATAAACCCCTAAATTTTGAAACACAACTCATATTTGAGACTAATTTTCTTATTCCTCGCATCTTATTAAAAGATCTAGCTCGTTCGTAAATTGATCAACTTTCTTTTGAACGTCATATAATTTTGCTTTGTTCATCTTTTTCTATTCACCACAACTCCTTTTTTATTCTATAATGACTTCTATCTAATACAATGAAATAGACAATAGGTCAGTAATCAACTATCCTACAGTCAACATTATTTATTTTTAGCAATCGAACCGAACAACTTGAGATGGGGTAATCAGCACTCACTAATCAGCTCTGCTCTATGCATGCTAGCAAACTAATAGTTTTTGCAGAATAAGAAATAGCAAGTCAGATAGCTTGAATGTCATAAAAGATTTGGTGGGCGTTTGGACATAAGAATTGTAAAATTCCAAAACATGATGAAAATGGTATTTGAAATTTAGAGTTGTGTTTGGACATGAATATAATTTTGGGTTGTTTTTGAAATTTTGTGAGTGATTTGAGTGAAAATTTTGAAAAGCTTTTTGGAGTTTTTAAAATTTTCGAATATTTTCAAAATGCATCTTCAAGCGAAAATTGAAAATTTTATGAACAAACACTGATTTCGAAAAAAAATGAAAACTTCTTGGTGAAAAGGAAAAAAAAAAATTATGTCCAAACGGGCTCTTCATAAAATGCAAAAACACTTTGACAGTTTTCTCACCCAAAAAGGTTGTTTGAGGGGGAGGGGGGATGGTGTAAGTTGGGTGTATCAAACAACCTAGAAAATCCAAACAAAACATAAAACTGATCAAACCCTTTACAGCAATCAAAATCAAGATCAAGTAAAAAAGTTAAAGCAAATGATAATCCCGGTTGCAAAATCCCCATCTTTATGTGTATGCACAAACAACGACGAATAATACATGTATGCGTATCAAACAAGCTATCAACCATATTTCTATAAGAACAGAAATTTGCCCAAGTAAAAACGAACTGGAACTTTCATAAAACATCATATAAATAGCATCACAAGAACCCAAACAACACTGAGAATTTAATTCAGAAACAGATCAAAAGATTTCCCAGAAAAAAGGAATTTCCAGACCATCATAAATAGCATCTAAAACACGAAAACAAAGAAAAAATTCAACAAAATTAATGGGCACAAAGAGAACGGAAATTAAGAAAATAAAATTCAGAAGAAGAGATTATAATTTACATACCTTTGCGATGGAACCCATTTTTTGTTATTGCTTCTGAATTTCGGAGCGTTACGGAATCAAATGTGAGAATTGCAGAGGAAAATTATAGAACCCTCCTTAAATCTGAGTCTCACGTTTTTCTCAAGTGTTCTATCTTATACCGGCACGTACTCATTTGTTAAAAGACTAAATTAACCTTTCTGTTTTCACGCTGAAAATCTGTGATCCGTCCAGGTTAGACGAATTCACTGCTTTGAGGTTAGTTGAAGTGAGGGTGTTCCTGTCATTTAGGGATGAAATGGTAGGTGGGACACGTGTATCTTATGTAAGAGTGTGAGAATTATTTGGATTGAAATGCAGAAACTGCCATGCCAATTTTTTTTTACTAGAGTTTGACAATAGATTCTCAAATTTGTCTTGAAAAATTTAATTTGGGTAAAATTTAGTTTGGAGATGAAAATGTGTTTGGTCATCATTTTCCAAAAAATATTTTCCAAATTTATTTTGAAAAAACATGAAACATGACTTATACCCATAAGTTCTAAAAACTATCACAAATACCCAATAGTACTATTATCAATAACATTTATTATATTATCGCAAACTATAGTCCTGAACATAAATAAATTTGGTACAAAATTATCATTTTTATAATGAACTACTTGATACACTATCGGATGATCGAGAAGACGAAGCAACATTGTTACAAAATAATATATGGTGGCCCTTTTATAAAATACAAAAGTTTGGGGCGATTTTTAAAAAATATAATAGCGATATTTTGGCCGAAAACCAGGTATTGAGCTACTTTTGGAATTTGGGATTTGGGATTCGGAATTTTGCCAAAATGAAGACCAAATCTGTGGCCAATCATGTGTTTGCCAAATAAAACCCAAATTTATTTTGACAAGATCTATGGCCAAACGGGTCCTTAATATCTACTTCAATTTATTGGAATTCCATTGAAAAGTTTTCATTAATTATGATCTATGTGATCGGCAGAGGCAGATTCAAAATTTAAATTCTATGGGTTCAATCTTTAAGGTTCTTGACATAAAATTTATTATATATTTAAAGTTATAGGTTTACATCTACTATTTTTATAAATTTAGTAGAATTTTACACGTAAAGTTATGGGTAACACTATACTGGATCACCCCTGATGGTTGGGCAGCTATTTTAGAGGAAGAAAACAATATTAAAACTAATTACACAATAAGTAAGAAGCAAGAAGCAAAAGAAACTTTAAAGACCATGCACGAGCTAGGATAAGAGTTCAGTGCTCTGTAAATGGAAATAACTCAAACGCGGTACTTGTATTGCTATTTGAATATGCATGCAGTAACTGTTTGGACACACTGATTGAAATCCTCTGCGTTACTTTTGTCTACGGGTACGTTATTGTAATGTATACAGTAATACTATCTCAACCTTTAGATTTATAATGTCAATTAGAAGTTTATTCCTTTTACCTTCCAACAATTATTCAAAAGTCACGAAAAAATTTATTTTATTTGTATGTTTAATTATATTCCTACAATAGATTTCACTATTCTAGAGGTCTTTCATAGATCATTGTCTTGGGAGTTGAGATCATCAGGCATTACATCCCTAAAAAAATTCATAAATAATGATGAGAAACGGCTTCAAATGATTGAGATCAAGCATGTCAAAAGTCAAAACTTGTATGCTTCAACTTAGTGTTAGTTTAAAAAGTTAATATAAGCATGGAAAATAAAAAAGTAATAAGATCATAATTATGAACACTTTAAAATTACAAGGAAATATTAGGAAAAAACTAATACAAATGGCGATGACAACATAAATAAGTAGAACACATTTTTTTTTCTTCAGGAAACAACTTCTGGTTTGGTTGTCACTTTACAAACAAGAAATGGAAAAGGCTAGAACCCCTCACTTACATAACGCCTCACTTATGGTTTGTTTTCATTTGTCGTTTTTCTTGCTTTGTAGTTTGTATCACACTTATAATATAGTATGATGTTATTCTTTTTTTTTTAATTCTTGACAACATCACATAAACGTTAGATATCAAATAGTATATTTTTTTTATCTGGTAATCTATCCTAGCACACATAAAAACTTAATTTTATGAGTGTGCATCGAATTATATTAATTTATTATTAATTAAATAATAAAATAAAGTAAAAATAAAAATTAGTTAACTATAATTTAGTGACAATTATATTTGTAAAAATATATATTATATATTTGTTAAATTAATATAAACGCTCAATGGGATAAGTGTTTATCAAGCACACCCCTTGAATCAAAATTGCGTCGTGTATGATTAATTAGCGTGCACACAAGCGGTTTTACGTCATGAAATGAAGTTGCTATGCTTCTTTATTTTAATGACAATGATACTAAAGTCCGTTGTGTGCAGTTGACTAATTAATCGGTCAATCTATTAAATAAAACACATAAAGTTGACTATCAAAACTGAGACAAATGAATTCACACAAAATGTGGCAATAATAATACGGACCCGAGGTCTCCACAATTTTATTTTAACTAGTGATAATTAGCCGCGCTTTGCGCGGTCACTAAATTTTTTAGGAAATTTAAAAAGTGAGTAGTTTTTCAATTCATTACTATTTGAGAAGTTAAATTTATTTTTTCACAGCTGTATTTTTGAAGCAGTCTTTAAATTATATATTTTAAGTTGTTAAGAACGGGAGCGTTTTTGCCTTTTCATGTATCCCTAAATACATGAACATATGTCACAACAAAGAAAAACCAACTCTGAAATGAAAATTTAATGTATAAACTATTGTCTCTGAACCCCAACAGTCATTTTGGAATGTACAGAGCAATGAAGAAGAGTGAACAAAAGTATATAGTGTTGTAAATGTGAGATTTGGTTTTAAAGTAAAAATTGTATGCACATAGGTATTTGATCCTCCTTCCATAATTTAAAAGTTACTCCAGCCGGTTCCAAATAAGTGTTTTGTTAACCTTTCAAATTTGGCACTTTAAAAAAATAAAGGAGAAGTAATATGGCAATCGAAATTAACATGATCATCAGCTACGTCTATCTTCTTTTGTCATTTTATTATCTCTTTTTTCTTAATTTCTTTTTTATCATTTTCTTTTTACTTGTTTCTCCATATTTAACGCTTTTTTTCTCTTCACAAAAGAAGCATAAGAAAAAAAAAAATTGACACACCGTCCGTTCATGATGCTGTTGACATTATATTTGACAAAAAGAATATGTAAGAAATATTTCAAATTAAATATGACACTACTCTTTTAAGTCAACATTGTTGGAACATGCGCAGCGGAAACAAGCATACAAATCAGGCATCAAATACATAAAGCTAAACAATGCTATAATTACTAGATTAGAATCACTAACCTCTTGAAATCGTTGCACAAATCCTCCACATAACAAGAATCTAGGGTTGCAGTCTTCTGCTATATGCCTAGTAAAACTTTGGACGATTTTTTGCTTTTTTGGGTGGGCAAGAACAATACAACTCTAAAAGGTAAGTTATTGGGTGAAATTAATCTTCCTTAAGTAGACCAGTTTTTGGCCGAAAATCCGCTCCAAAAAACGTGTAGGATTTTGCTTTCACAAGTAGAATCCTACTCTAGCTCTACCAAATGACTTTTCTCCCAAGTCATTTTTTACCCAAGTCAAGTTCAGGTTTTTACTAGATATAGCAGGGACCACAGAAATAATAAGAGACTACCAATTATACCATTGATTCGAAATTAGCATGAATTAATTTATTATAATTAATTGCAGTTTATTCCATTAAAACTGCAATTGAACTCCTTAATATAAATTTCGAAAATTCAATAACACTTATTTTAACTCCCCATATTAAGATCTCAAATACCAGTTAATTAAATTAAATCACTGAAAATTTTATTTAATCAACTAATTAAATCCTTAATAATTCCGCTTAAACCATTTCATGTGACAGATACAAAATCCATCGGCCGGGTTTTCACATGAAAACTTATAAGCTTACATAAAAGGGTATCATCAAACTCAAAACTGAGTCATAGATTCTATCAACTAATTATTATTTCACGAATGTTATTCGTTATTGTCCAATCTATTAGGCATACACTAACTCTGAATAGAGTCGTATCTTTTGATAAATCAAAATAATAAATAAATTACATTGATCATAATAATTATATCAAGATTAGGAGGATAAGCTCATTTAATGAGTTAGAGAAAATATTTTATATATATTAAGTACAAAAACATCTTTTCTCTATTTGGTCCGTTCAATATACACTAAGTATACTAGCACAAGAAGTCGGAGTAAAAACACTCCCATAATCAAGACAAATTATACTATAATCTTGTGCTGCAATCATGAAGATATTTTGTCCAATAATATCTTTGATTGTTAACATAGTTTATTAATTATGAGAACCGACAATTTAATCTTCTTTGCATGAGTTAAGACTCCATGCACTAAATTGTCTACTACATAACTAAAAGGACATATATGTAACAAATGATCTATTTAAAATAGTACTTTATTGAATTGAATAAATTAAATAAATAATTGTTCCATAAAGAATAAAATAAAATAATATGTCTAAACCGCATAGTTAATAGTATATTCCAACAATCTCCCACTTAGACTCATAACTATGCATCTACTACTCTAATACTCATTCCTTCTACATGCTTGTCAAAAATCATCTGTGTCAAGCTCTTTGTAAGCGGGTCTCCCAAATTATCCTCTGACGCAATCTTCAACACTCTTGCATCACCTCTCTAAGTTATGTCCCCAATTAAGTGATATTTACGCACAATATGCTTACTCCTTTTATGGCTTCTTGGTTCCTTCGAGTTTGCAACTGCACCACTATTGTCACAATAAAGTACAATCGGTGCTTGAACCGAAGGAACTACATTAAGCTCTTTTAGAAAGTTCCTGAGCCAAACAACCTCTTTATCTGCCTCAGATGCAGCTACATATTCGGCTTCCATGATGGAATCAGCAACACATGATTACTTGTTGCTCCTCCAACTTATGGCTCCACCTCCTAAGGTAAAGACATATCCTGAGGTAGATTTTCTAGAATCTTTATCTGACTGGAAATCTGAATCACTATAGCTAATGGGTGCAAGATCACCTAAGTGATACACCAACATATAATCCCTAGTCTTTTTCAAGTACTTGATTATATGCTTAACGACAGTCCAGTGTTCTCGTCTAGGGTTAGACTGAAATCTACTAATCATGCCAATAGCAAAGCAGATATCCGGTCTAGTACATAGCATAGCATACATAAGACTCCCTACAGTAGAAGCATAAGGGATCGCCTTCATCTTTTCTATCTCATCAGTCATTTTTGGGGACTGATCTTTTGACAGAGAGATTTCATGTCTAAAAGAGAGAAAGTCTTTCTTAGAATCTTGCATGCTAAACCTGGTAAGAATAGTATCAATATAAAGTGCTTGGGATAAGCCTAATATCCTTCGCTTGCGATCTCGCATAAGCTTGATCCCAAGGATATGTGTTGCCTATCCCAGGTCTTTCATATTGAAACGTGAGAACAACCATTCTTTTACTTAATTCAACATGCTCATATTATTTTCTATGAGCAAAATATCATCTACGTACAAAATAAAAAATGTAACTTTATCTCCATCCCACTTCTTATAGACACAAGACTCATTTTCACATTGATCAAAACCAAAGGTTTTAATCGATGCGTCAAAACAAGTGTTCCATTCTCTAGAAGCTTGTTTCAATCTATAAATGGATTTATTTAATTTACACAATATGTGCTCATTACCACTTTTTATGAAACCAATTGGTGGAGCCATATAGATGCAGTCATCAATACTTTCATTTAGAAAAGCTATTTTGACATCCATTTGCCAAATCTCACAATCATAATGAGCAACAATGGATAAGAGAATCCTAATGGATTTAAGCATGGCTATAATCTATCCCTTCTTTTTGAGGAAACCCTTTTGCAACAAGCCTAGCTTTAAAAGTTTGCACTCTTCCATCCACCCCTCTCTTTTTCTTATGGATCCATCTACAACCAATGGGTTTGACTCCAGTAGGTTGTTTTACAAGATCCTAGACTTGATTGGAGTACATGGACTCCATTTTAGATTTCATAGCATCAACCCACTTTTCAACATCTGTATCCTGTAGTGCTTCGTTGTAATTAATAGGTTTTATATTAGGCTCTTCAGGGATTCTATCATAAGATTCTCCCAAGAGCGCAAACCGGAGAGGTTTTCTAATAATTCTTCCACTACGACTAGTCACTACATGTGTAGTCTGATTTTGTTGTTGAATCACAATATCATTTTTTGGAACTGAAGCCTCAATGTTATCCTCCACACCTTGTGCTACTGGGATATCAATAACCTCTTCCTGCAGTGCAGGCTGTGGAACAATTTCAGGTTGTTCAACAATCTAAGGTTGCTCAACAATTTGATGTTGCTCAATACTACTCCCACTAATTTGGGGTAGTGAGATGTCAGGCAATTGCTCTTGTGCATTCTGCTGCCTATTGACATTTCTCCCACTACAATAATGCAGTGGTATGTCAATACTGGCTTCCGAAATACATTCCAGAGATGAATCTTTAGTTACTCCATTACTTAATTCATGTAAAACTAGTTTACTTCTAGGAATATGGTTCATTAAATAGTCCTCTTCTAAAAATCTGGGATTTATCATAACAATTACCTTCTTTTTTTTGGGACAATAAAACAAACCGCCTTTAGTTCCTTTAGGATATCCAATAAAAATGCATACTTCTGTCCTTGATTCCTATTTATCCGCTTTCCCTTTCAGCACATATGCTGGACAACCCCAAACCCGAATGTACTATAAACTTGGCTTGTGACCTATCCATAATTCGACTGGAGTTGAAGGTACTGACTTTGAAGGAACCAAATTTAGAATGTAATTTGCTATTTCTAAAGCAATCCCCAAAAGGAAGAAGGCAAATCAGAATAAATTAACATTGATCTAACCATTTCCATAAAGGTCATATTTCTTCTTTTTGCCACACCATTTTGTTGTCGTGTTCCTGGGGTAGATAATTGAGATGTAATTACACTGTCTGATAAGTATTTAATGAATTCCACAAAAAAGTATTCACCATCACGATCAGATCGCAATGTTTTGATATATTTATCATGTCGTTTCTCCGTTTCCGCCTTAAATTCTTTAACTTTCTCAAAGCATTCAAACTTACATCGCAATAGATAAATGTATCCATATTTTGAGTAATCATCTGTAAAAGTCACAAAGTACTCAAAACCACCTCTTGCTTGTATATTCATAGGGCCATACAAATCAGAGTGAATTAATTCTAGCTTATCGCTGGCTCTATTTCCTTTTGAGGAAAAATGTCTCTTGGTCATTTTACCTTCTAAATAAGATTCGCATGTTGACAGTGACTCCACTTTCAATAAACTCAAAGGTCCATCAGAGACCAATCTCGAAATCCTATTTAGATTTATATGACCTAGACGTAAGTGCCACAAATAAGTTTGACTCAATTAAGAAATACGTATTCTTTTATGTGGCAGATTAATGTTATTTAATTCTTTTGGTTGTTGTAGCACATGAGGAGATATATCAAGAATAAAAAAGTCATGTACTATAGTAGAAGTATAGATAAAACTTTTATTAAACTTAATAATAGCAGAGTTATTAGCAAAATAAACATTGTAACCAACCAGGCCTGAGGCTGAGTCCTTCGATGTAGTTATCACAGGTACTGTTCTGGTTTGTAGTAGAGATGCTTCAGTTCTGTTTGATCCAGGGTCTACATATTCCTATGGGTCTTCTTATTTTGCTTCATATTTGGTTGTACCTCGTGATTCTTTGAGTGCTCCCATATATGTCTCCACGCCGGTGGGTGATTCCATTATTGTAGATCGTGTCAATCGTTTATGTGTGGTTGTTATTGGGGGTCTTGAGACAATGTAGATCTCCTACTTCTCAAAATGGTGGATTTCGATGTCATTTTGGGGATGGATTGGCTTTCACCTTATCATGCCATATTGGATTGTCACGCTAAGACCATGACCTTAGCATTGTTAGGGTTACCTCGATTAGAGTGGAGAGGACTCCTGGTCATTCTACCAGCAAGGTTATCTCTTATATGAAGGTTCCGCGTATGGTTGAGAAGGGGTGTTTGGCTTATTTGGCTTATGTTCGTGATTCAAGTGCTGAGGTTCCTTCTATGGATTCTGTGTCAGTTGTTCAGGAGTTTCTCGAGGTATTTCCTGCAGACCTGCCGGGGATGCCACCCGATAGGGATATCAATTTTTACATTGATTTGGCTCTGGGAACTCAGCCAATTTCTATCCTACCATACTGTATGCCCGCTAGAGTTGAAGGAATTGAAGGAGCAGTTGCAAGACTTGCTTGATAAGGGCTTTATTAGGCCTAGTGTGTCACCTTGGGGTGCATCGGTGTTGTTTGTTAAAAAGAAGAATGGATCGATGATGATGTGCATAGATTACCAGCAATTGAACAAAGTCGCTATCAAGAACAAGTATCCATTGTTGAGGATTGATGATTTATTTGATCAGCTTCAGGGTGCCAAAGTGTTTTCGAAGATTGATTTGAGATCTGGCTACCATCAGTTGAGGATTAGGGCATCCGATGTCCCTAAGACAGCTTTTCAGACCCGATATGGGCATTATGAGTTTCTAGTGATGTCATTTGGGTTGACAAATTCCCAGCAGCATTTATAGATTCGATGAACCGGGTGTTCAAGCTCTACTAGATTCCTTTGTGATTATCTTCATTGACGATATCTTGATCTACTCCCGCAACCGACAGGAGCATGATCAGCATCTCCGATTCATTCTCCAGACTCTGAGGGACAACCAGTTGTATGCTAAATTTTCAAAATGTGAGTTTTGGTTGAGTTCAGTTGCATTCTTGGGTCACGTTGTATCAGCAGAGGGTATTCAAGTGGATCCTAAGAAGATTGAGGCAGTCAAGGACTGACCTAAGCCCACATCAGCTACAGAGATCCGGAGTTTCCTAGGTTTGGCGGATTATTACCGTTGGTTTGTAGAGGGGTTTTCATCTATAGCAGCCTCGATGACCAGGTTGATCCAAAAGGCTGCCCAGTTCAGGTGGTCGGACAAGTGTGAGGCGAGCTTTCAGAAGCTCAAGACAGCTTTGACTACGGCGCCGGTGTTGGTGTTGCCCACAGGTTCAGGGCCACATACAGTTTATTGTGATGCATCTCGTATTGGACTCGGTGTGGTGTTGATGCAAAATAGCAAGGTTATTGCATATGTTTCGCGACAGTTGAAGATTCACGAGGAGAATTATGCAGTTATGATTTGGAACTAGCAGCCATTGTTCACGCGCTGAATATTTGGAGGCACTATCTATATGGCGTATCGTGTGAGGTGTTCACAGATCATAAGAGTTTGCAGTACTTGTTCAAGCAGAAGGAGCTAAATTTGAGGCAGAGAAGGTGGTTTGAGCTATTGAAAGACTATGATATCAACATCTTGTACCATCCCGAGAAGGCCAATGTGGTGGCCGATGCTTTGAGTAGGACGTCATCCAATCTGGGCAGCCTTGCATATATTCCAATCAGTGAGAGGCCGCTTGCTTTGGATGTTCAAGCTTTGGCCAATTAGTTCGTGAGGTTGGATGTTTCTGAGCCTAGTCGTGTTTTTGCTTGCACAGTTGCCCGGTCTCCCTTGTTTGAGCGTATCAGAGATATGTATCTCAATCACAATTTCATTCTCACTTTCCGATTTCAATATCAGCACAGTACCACCATGTGTGCGGCATAACGTCCGATCACGGCCTGATCGGCTAGGCCATCTCACCAAGACATTTTCATATTTCATCAATCATCTCATTTCAAATTTATTTCACATTTATCAATTCATCTGCACTTGGGGCCACAATTTTTATATCATGCTTGGCACTACGCCACATTTCATAACCCAAGCTCTTTTCCCCCCACATTTCACATCATTTCCACTTTCAACATTAAATCTTTCGATTCAAGATAATAGGCACATATATGAGCAATTATAAGTCGTAAGCAGAAAGAGGATCTCACACATTTCGGCATAACAATCTCAATTTAAACTCGACTTGAAGTCTAGGAATTTTAGCACATGTTTAACATTCTTCACACATTCTTAATTGACAAAATAGCATATTGAAAGCATTGAGACACACCTTGCACATATATTCTTGCAATACAAATTCATTTGAAATAGCAACCATTACATCAATCAATTTTCGGAACTTACAACATTTGCATAGACACCAATAGCGTTCAATTTCTAAGAAGAGGGGGTTTTAGCCATACATACCTCAATAGAGCTTTCCTTAAATTCTTACAATAGTTTCAGAATCCTTAGCAACTTCGATCTATTTCACGAACATTACATGTTGAACCAAAAATTAGAGAGATGGTCAAGATTCTAGCTCATTTGAGCACATTATCAAGCACTAAGTGTGCATTTTGATTTTAAGACCTTTTTGTGAGAGATTCTATCATCCTACACCCCATTTATTATATTTTTAGCTCACAATCTCCCCATACCCTTTTATCATACACGCATGCAAGATAATCAATCCTTGTACCCATAAACCCACTTACACTACAAGAAATCACCCTTATTGTGCCGACTTTAACCTATAAGAGTTGCTGCTAAAAGGTATTAGCGGCGACTTTTGTATTGCCACAAGAAAAACCGTAACTGAAGGTTATTTGTGGTGACATTTCATAGTCGCCACTAAAAGAACATATTTTGTGGTGACCAAGTTGCCACAAAAGGTTGGAAAAAACGCTTCAAAAAATTGTTCCATAAGAACAAATATTAGATGGGTCGCCACTATAAATGTCCTTTAGTAGCGACTAAACTTGCCACAAAAAATATTTATGTTCAGTGGCAAGATTATGTCGCCACTATAAATGTCCTTTAGTAGCGACTAAACTTGCCACAAAAAATATTTATGTTCAGTGGCAAGATTATGTTGCCACTATAAATGTCATTTAGTAGTGACTAAAGTGGCCACAAAAGTTTTAACCATGAAAGACACAATATTTTTTGTAGTGACTAAAGTCGCTGCAAAAGAAATTGACATTCTGTGGCAACTTATATATCGCAACAGTTACTAATTTTTTGACAAAACTATGTCACCACTAAAAGTTATTTTCTCAGCAATTATAACGACCAAAATTATATACATTTCCATGCCAATAGGAACCTAATTCTCTAAAATTTCATATAGAGATATTCATATCAATTAACTATCAATATTAAAGCAACCAATAATGCTTGACAAACACCAAAAGAATTTCTCAAGCCGAATATTATAAATATAATCATTACTAAAAAGTCAATTACATATATACTACCCGACACTTCATTGTGCATTGTAATTGTACGCATATACATATCCCAAAAACGACAAAATATTAAGTGCCTTGTAACTGCTTCTTGCCCGACACCATCCTTGAACGATACCACTGTTTAAGTGCTTTGTCCCTGCTAGACAAACAGAATGTTGAAAGTGAAGAATCAGAGAAATGATAGTTATAACAGTAGTATATATATATATATATATATATATTGTAGCACATATGATTTGACAAAGTAGATTTTCTCTCTTCTTGCTATATATAAAGGTCATATAAGAAGGAAACAATCACAGTAGCTTTCTTTTGAACTTTCCTGTCTTTCTATTCTTTGCCCTTTCAAGAAACTATACATAGAAATCATGCATCAAAATAATGATTGAAACTTCTTCAATTTACAGATAACTAGAAACATATAAGATTGATAGAGACAGTTAAATGGGCATTGCATGAAATAGAGAAATAAATACCGCAAGAACAGTGTTGCAGAAGCTACAACGGACATAACAAAGATAGCTACTGGAAAAATGTCTATAATTGGAAACAACGGACATAACAAAGATAGCTACGGACATAAACGGACAAATTTATGGCCAAGAACTCCCACGAGATACTCAATGTGCAAAAGGCTGTAAACATGTATCGGTGGCTATTAACATCAAATTCCTCCAAATTCAGCTAGTCAATCTAAAAGGTATCAGTGGCTATTAACATCAGATTCCTCCAAGTAGATAAGCTACAAGAAACGACATGAATGCTAACTGTCGGTTTTTTATTCAATAAAAAAGAATAGGAGCTCTATACTTACGGGAAGGGTCTCCCATATAGCCTCATCACTCATGTTTTCTTCATCTCTGGGCATCAGAGCCCTGCACATTCTGAACATGAGGAAAAGTGCAAAAGGAATTAAATACACGTCCAAAACCAAGACCAATTTTTCCTGCTCTAAAATGTATGCTGCAAAAAGCATATTTTTGGAAATGTTATCTCATATCTCTTTATTCCAAAAATGACTCAACACTGCCACCAGATGGTTTAAAGGTCAATATTTCTTGGCAGAATAAGTATCTTACCTAACATTATACAATGCTAGCCAACTCAGCTACACATTGCAAGCACTCAACTTTTCTATACAAACTTGTTGAAAAATAAAATAAAAACTCTTCTATACCAATTTACACCAACTAATATATGAGCTTACAAGTAGAAAATACTCAACTCATCTACACAACACAATTCAACATATATTGAAGCCTAAATCTTCATCTACAGTCCAAACAACATAATTTCAAAGCCAAGACAACTATCAGTCTCCAATGGAAAATCCAAAAAGTATAGCCTAGTCCTCAAAGAAGTAAATAACAACACAAGTAGTCAAGTACTTAAAACTTAAAAACAACCACTAAGTAATCTATTAACCCACCTGGATGAACCATAATCATCTCTAAGAAGGGCATTTTTGCAAATACTTAACAGAATTTTCTATAGCATACAAAATTCTAAGGCTACTTTCAACTGTTTGCTCGATATTAATTGTACACATTACTACACACAGTACTCCAATTGATTAAATTTTAATATGATAAGTTGACAGCACATGCTTTCATCTTAGTATCCACTGAATGAAAAAAAAATCAAGCATTAGAATCAAAACATATCGTACCAAGTCTAGCTAAATCTTAGATGATCAATGTTGGAAAATTTTCAATAGTTAACCTAGTTGAAACACCCATATTGCTACAATATCGCTACATTCAAGCCAGAAAAAAGCTAAATGCCGTGAAAAATTCATACAGGACATGTGAAGAGCTGAAATATAACTCTCATATAACCATAATATATACAGTAAATTATCTAAAGATGCTACTTATTTGTTATAGCCAAGTTATAAAAGCAATAAATAAGAGGTAGTATTAATTTGCAACCAAAAGTAAAATCTTAAAACCATAACAGTCCAAGAGCTCATATTCTCTCAAAATATTATGATAACAAATTGACAACAGTCCTCCAAAGAATCACTTTCAGCTATCATCATGTATATAGATTGTGGCTTATTAACTGCATGGAGTTGTTGAGTAATCTAAGACTTTTAGAGAAAGGAGCTGATGTATATATTCGTAATAGTATAATATGTGACTCTAATTCTCATACGAATTTTCAGCATGGGAGATGTAATGCTTAGGCTTTTTCAGTGAATAAAATGCCATTCAATTCTCATTAATATTCTCTGTAAATTCAAAACAGAAAACAACCTACAAATAGAAACGGGATTATTCAACCGATAGTTACAAGTATGGATTCACCAACAGTCAGTAGTAAACCATGGTCAAGCAGCAACCTTTTACCAGCAGTAAAAATAAGAATGAAAAGATACCAACAACAAAAAGTATAGATTCACCAACAGTCAAAATTGAAGAGTTTACATCAATGAAACAGTAAAACAAGAGTTTGGAGGGGAAAGATAATAGATATCATGAAATAAGAAGCGTCATGATAAAGACACATCGATATCATTGCCTGAACACTTGGGGCCTGGAATAAGAAGCGTCATCATGAAATATGGATTTTTCATGCAATCCCATGGTGGCAAGTTATACGTAGCTAGTACGACTAGCCAAATGCTATGATTAGAACTCATGTTCCATAAGGTTGGAACCCGTCACTCGCCAAACCTAATCGAACATTTCTTAACTCAGCTGAAAAGGTGGGATGTCGTGCATCAAAGGATTTCCATGTTATTGAGTCAGATGGATGTCGCAAGACACCATCATCAACATTTCCCTCCTTGTGCCACCTCATCTTTTTAGTTGTTTCTCTTGCCATGTACAATCTTTGAAGCCTTGGTTTGATTGGAAAATGCCGCAAGATTTTATGAGCTACTTTCTTGCCTCCGTGTTCTTCGGACTTCCATCTAGACGTACCACACTTAGGACATGCTTGGACATCGGCATAAGCACGCCAATATAAAATACAATCATTCCGACATGCATCTATTTTGGTGTACCCCAAGCCGAGGTCACAAAGAACTTTCTGTGCTTCATAGAAAGAATTAGGCACAAGTGACCCCTCGGGAAGAACTTCTTTAAAGAAGCTAAATAATGCATCCATCGATTTGTTGCTCCAATGGTTAAGACACTTCAAGTGAAGTAGTTTAACAACAAAAGATAACTTCGAGGCTTTTTTACAACCAGGATAAAGTTCTGTCTCAGCATCTTCTAACAATTTGTAGAACTTTATTGCATGTACATTTGTCTCTTCATTGTCCTCTGAATTATTATTATTATCCTCCACATTCGTATATCCACAAGCATCGTGAATCATTTCAATAATATTATCCTCTTCAATGCTATCATCTTCCGCTTCATCACTAACTGTAGTATTGGAAGTTTCAACTCTAACTAACACTTCTCCATGCATGTCCTACACTTTATAAGAATCCCAGAAACCCTTCCTCAATAAATCCCCTCTTACACCAACCCTTAGCTTGAACGCGGTATTCATACATCCTTTACAAGGACACCGAATCATAGTGTTCACAGTTGGTTGACTGAATGCCCAATTAAGAAAGTTGTCTACTCCATCTCTATACCTTTGGTCGACTCTATTCCTTATATTCAACCAACTTTTATCCATCATATCTATTTTCAAAGAAAGATGAACAAATCAAATCACTTAGAAATAAAATAGAATTATTGTAGCAATTTTTTCTTCTCACACACCTTTTGATTAACAAGGAAAACAAATAGTTTCATAAAAAGAATTTATACACTACCACATAATATAAACACCTTTTTGATAAAAGATGTAACATATCTTACCCAACTAGACTCAAAGTGTCATGAATCTTACTTTTAGTTCAATTCAATCGTTTTAACCTGTAGTGTTTCTATGAGCATGAGACTATACCTTTTGTGAGCATGAGACTACATATTGTTGATGAAAATGAGAATATATATATAACAGATACTATGAAATATAACAGACACTACGAAATAAGAAGCTTTAAGTATTCAAGAAAGACATTTAATAAACTGCTCCTTTGCAATTCTTTTTAAACTTCATATCAAATGCAATAACAAAAGAAATATGGCAAGGACTTAAAACAACTCCCTTTCAAATACTAGGAAGAGAAAATCACATTATTGCGATATCAAAGTCGAGATCTAACTGGTAAGGGGACATAACTGAAAGAACCTACGAAACTCATATAATAATTCAAACTGAATTGAATGTCGACATGTAAAACGTCTCTCAAGAAGAAGATTTTAACTTACCCAGGAAAAGAGATAGCTGAGATTCAGTCAAGACCGAGAATCGACAATAACAACACCAAATACGCTTCAAATGATTCTTTCTGTGTGATCTTTTTGGTATTTCTGTAGATTATCAAATGGCTCAGAGAAATTTGAGATAAAATCTGAGAATAGAAAAGTGAAATTGTTGAAAAAATAATTATCTCTAACTGCATGTTGAAACTTTTGTCTTACAGAATCAATATACAAAAATACCCAAATGTAAATATATCTTATATAAATCTTTATGGTTCTGGACATTGTCCATCATTATAGTTTTACTTTTTTTTGGTTCATTCTGTTTTTGAACTGTGTTATTCCAATTGTGCATATACTAATCCGTGCATGAGTAAGTATTGGAAATGCTCCATTCTTTCCATAATGTCAGAAATCATTTACTAGTTATATTTGTATATCAATAGATAGCATTTCTTACAAGTTAATCGATTACCTACTACTGCATAATTTTTTATTTCAATATTTCCACATTTAGTTATTATTATTTTTTTGGTCATAACCACATCTAGTTATAAGTTTGCAAGTGCAGTTAGACATTCAAACTAACAAGGTTTTTCAATTTTAAGTGAAACTTATTCTTTATAAACATTTATCAGAAAGTTCATGAAAGACCAAGGAGGAAAACAATCCCTATTCTGTCATTTTGTTGGATAATTCAACAAGAAAGTTCAAATAAACTTGAAGAATTGACATGAATTCCAACGGAAATATTGCTTTTTTACAAGCAATAGCGAATGAAATCATTTGTACTAGATGCATTTAAACTGCTTAGCCACTTGCTCTCTATTACTAGATGAAGCTCTTTCTAGGTAGTACAAAACTACTTATATCTTACATAAGCAAGCAGAAGATGTAGGTTTCATCAGAACTAAAGCTTCCAGTATATGCCTAATCGATGAAGTTGGCCAGAACGTTGTTAAACAAACATAGAAGGTGTTCACTCGATGCTGTTAAACTACAACTTCAAGTCCATAAAATTGAGACCTCAATACAAAATCGATCGATTCTGTTAAACAGAAATCGTTTATTTGATTCTTCCTCCAGCACACGAAATCGATCGATTATCAACTGCTTTCCCTAAAAAAAATGAAAAGATTAGGGGTTTGAACATACCTGACAAATGAGATTCACATTTTGATTTGAGGGGTTTTGATTTGGATACAATTTTAGATGAAGACCTGATTTAAATTTTAGGGAGAGAGCGCCGATGCCGATATTCTCTTGAGAGTTTTGCTCCTTTGTTAGTTTCACTCGCAGCTTTGTGGGTTCTGTTCCACAGACAAGTTTTAATTAGCTTATTTAATTTTTATTTTCTTTATTATTTTAAAAGTGAAAATCTAGGTTATAGGAGCGACCCAGTCGCTGCCAAATACTTTTAGCGGTGACTTTTCCATAGTCGCCACAAATATTATGGAGCCAAAATTTTATTTTTAGCGGGACTGAAAATTTCAGCCATATCAGAGGCGACCCAAAATAAGTCGCTGCTTAAAATTATCCTTCTACAGCAACTTTAGATGTCTCTGCTAATAATATAGATGTTGTAGCAACCTATAGGGTCGCTGCTATATGTTGCCACTAATA
This sequence comes from Nicotiana sylvestris, assembly GCF_000393655.2. Lineage (NCBI taxonomy): Eukaryota > Viridiplantae > Streptophyta > Magnoliopsida > Solanales > Solanaceae > Nicotiana > Nicotiana sylvestris. The sequence continues at coordinate 83,861,916 of NC_091057.1, read as the reverse complement.
ATCCAATTTCTTGTAGTGTTACTACTTATCCGTTCTTAGAAGAATTTCAAAATTTAGAGCTAGGGCACATATTTTTACCTCTTAGGAAGAAGGCTTAGTAGACTTTACTTGAGAATTTTCAAATATTGGGTAAGGATTGAAGAGTGATTTGGTGAGGATCACTTTCTCCCTCTAGAACTCTTTCTCTCACACTAAAGGTAGCAGAAAATAGCACAACATAGTCTAATTGGGCGTTTCTAACGGGATGGGGTCGGGTTTTAAAAGTTAAAAAATAGGAGCTCTGACTCAATCTGTGGTCGCATATACGCCGCATAACTGATATGCAGCCTGCAAAGGGACCACAAAAGTATCCCTCAAGGGCTTGAATCTTCTGACTTGGTATGCGGCCAATATGAGGTCCACATTCTTGTTCTGTAGTCGCATAATGCACCGCAAAACTACCCTTCACAAAAAAGGCCAAGGAGGTTATGCAACGACTATGCGGCCCGCAATTCGATTATGTGATCGCATAACTGGCCGCATAGTTGTCCTCGAAACTAGCCAACCTTCTGCCTCACTTTGCGGCAACTATGCGGTCTGCATAGTTATTATGCGGCCACATAATGGGCCGCAGAAACGCGCTCTTCTGAATAATTTTATAAATTTCTAAAACATATTCCTAGCTTGGCACTACGAGATTTCAGGTTTTTGAGTAAAAATTTCATGGGGCCTTACAGAATGCAGTGCTGTAGGCCCATAGTGCATCATCCAATTTTTTCGCGCAATCAGTCCGAGTAGCATTTGCAGTTTTGGTCAAAACACTCTTGATTTCTCTGTTTGACACCTCCACTTACCCACTTGTTTGGGGGTGATACAGAGTGCCAACCTTATGGCGAACACCATATTTCTTCAAAAACTTTGCAATGGCTCGATTGCTGAAATGGATGCCTCTATCACTGATGATCGCTCTTGGAGTGCCAAGTCAGGTGAAGATATTTTTTCTTAGAAAACCAATATCTCCATTTGCATCATTTGTTGGGAGTGCCACGACTTCTACCCATATCGAGACATAGTCCACACCTACCAGTATGTACTTATTGCCATATAAGCTGACAAATGGTCTCATAAAATCGATTCCCCATACATCAAATACTTCTACCTCTTGAATTGGGTTCATGGGCATCTCATGTCCACGGGAAATATTTCCCGTCTTTTGGCACTCAGCACAGCTCTTTACCCAAAAGTGTGCATCTTTAAACAACGTCGGCCAATAAAAGCCCGACTCCAACACTTTAGTATCTATCCTGACTCCACCAAAATGGCCTTCATAAGGTAAAACATGACATGCCTGCAAATAGAAGCTTGGTCTGTCTCGGTAATACATCTCCAAATCATGTTATTAATACAAATCCAAAACAAATATGGTTCATCCCAGAAATACATGCGACAATCACAAAAGAACTTTTTCTTCTACATAGAGGAAAAGTCATAGGGAACGATACTGCTCGCCAGGTAGTTTGCAATATCTGCATACCATGGCGCTACCACAAGTCTCGTGGCTAAAATTTGTTCATATGGGAAAGTCTCCACTATCTCTTCCACCTCAACCTTCTTTTTAGCTTATTCAAGCCTGGACAAATGATCAACAACTTGGTTTTCCGTTCCCTTTTGGTCACGGATTTCCAAGTCAAACTCTTGAAACAGTATCACCCATCGAATCAAGCGTGGATTTGACTCCTTCTTCTCAATTAGGTACCTAAGAGAAGCATGGTCAGTATAAACAATTACCTTCAAGCCTTTCAGATATGACCTGAATTTATCAAATGCGAACACCGTTGCTAGCATCTCTTTCTCTAACACTATGTAATTCAGTTGGGCACCACTCAAGGTTCTACTTGCATAGTAGATTGGATGCATGACTTTATCTTTTCTCTACCCAAGAACTGCTCCCATAGCATAGTCGCTTGCATCACACATCAGCTCAAAAGGTTGTCCCCAATCAGGTGCCACTATGATTGTTGCAGTCACTAGTCTATTCTTCAACTCCGCAAACGCTACCCTGCAGTCATTAGAAAACACAAAGAGGTGATCTTTTTCAAGCAATTTACACAAAGAGTTAGCAATTTTGGAAAAGTCTTTTATAAATCGCTTGTAGAAACCAACGTGACCAAGGGAACTTCTTATGTCCTTGATGAGCGTGGGTGGAGGTAACTTCTTAGTTATATCAACTTTGCACGGTCCACTTCAACGCCCTTACTTGACACTAGGTGTCCCAAGACTATACCTTCTTGTACCATGAAGTGGCACTTTTACTAGTTCAATACCAGATTAGTCTCCATACACCTCTTCAATACTCTTTTCAAGTTCATAAGGAAATCATCGAATTATTTCCCCACCACTGAAAAATCATCCATGAAAACCTCTATTATGTCCTCTACCATATATTTGAAGATGGCCATCTTGCACCTTTGGAATGTGGCGGGTGCATTGCATAGCCCGAATGGCATTCTCCGAAAGGCATAGATGTCATAAAAACATGTGAATGATATTTTATCTCTATCCTCTTGGGCAATAGAGATCTGGTTATACCGCGTATGTCCATCTAGGAAGCAAAAAGTGGGACCTCCCCGCCAATCTATCAAGCATTTGATCAATGAATGGCAGTGTAAAATGATATTTTTGGGTGGCCTTGTTCAATCTTCTGTAATCCATACAGATTTGGAATCTCGTGACTATTCTTGTTGAGATCAACTCATTGTTCTCATTTTGCACTACAGTCATTCCATCCCTTTTTGACACATACTGAACTGGGCTGACCCAATTGCTGTAGGAGATAGGGAAGATGATTCCTGTATCTAACCACTTGATCACTTCCTTCTTCACCACTTCTTTCATGTTGGGGTTCAAACATCTTTGATGTTCTCTAGAAGGTTTATGCCCATCTTCCAGTAGAATTTTATGCATGCAAAACGTTGAGCTGATACCGTTTATGTCTGCAATGGTCCACCCAATTGTAGTCTTGCACTCCTTCAGAACATGTAAAAGTTGTTCTACCTGTACATCTAACAAACCAGATGAGATAATAACAGGTAATGTCGAGATAGGTCCCAAGAAAGCATACCAAAGGTGAGACGGTAACGACTTTAGTTTTAACTGTGGTGGCTCTTTAATTGATGGCTTAGCTGGAGGGGTCTTTCTTTCTTCTAAGTGTAAAGGCTTGAATTGAAGCTCTTTTTTCCAGTACCCCTGGTCTTCAAGGGATAAAACCCACTCCACTAAGTCCTCATCATCTACATCTTCTAGGTTCATCAGGCAGGCTGCTAGGGAGTCTTTTGCATTTAGTGCCTCATCTTCTTCCTCCAAAATCACTTCCACAACTTCTACTAGAAAGTAGTTAGCAAACTCACTAGGTCACCGCATAGACATCTGCACATTGAACGTTATCTCTTCATCGTTCAGTATCATTTTTAGCTCCTAGTTTCACAATTAATCAGAGCCCTCCCAGTGACCAAGAATTTCCTTCCTAAAATTATGGGAATCTCCTCGTCAACCTTGCTGTTCAAAATGACAAAATTTGCCAGAAACACAAACTTTCCAACCTGCACAAGTACATCATCAATTATACTTGATGGCCTCTTCACCGTTCGGTTAGCTAGATGTAGTAACATGGATGTGGGTCTTGCTCTTACAATACCTAACCTTTTATAGATATACAAGGGCTTCAAGTTTATGCTTGCCCTCAAATTACACAATGCTTTAGCAAAAGCATAATTGCCTATTGTGCATGGAATTGTGAACTCCCTGGTTCGGATAGCTTTTCAGCTCTGGGTCTCATCATGACAACACTACATGTCTGAGTTAGTGTAACAATTCCCAAGTCTTGAAAGTCGAACTTGTGAGACATCAAGTCCTTCATCATTTTTGCATAACCAGGCATCTCCCTCAAGGCATCAATTAGTGGGATGTTTACCTGAATCTACTTCAACATCTCCCTGGATTTCGTATACTGCTCATCCTTCTAAGATTTGGATAACCTCTATGGGAAAGGTGCTGGCAGTCGCTTCTTTCCTATGAATTGAGTTCGATCATGCTCAGGCACTTTATCTAATGCCTTCTCTTGCACTTTCTCAGCCTCCTCTACAACCTCTTTTTCCTTTTTTATTTCCTGCTGAGCTAGCTGGATTCTTACTTCTTTTAGCTCAGTTGACTCATCTACCTCAATCAATACTGGCACGAGTATCTCAGTTGGTCGAATTTCGCGAGCAATTTCTTGCTCTGGATCAAGATCTCTACCATTTCTCAGACTCACAACTATCAGCTGCTTTGGGCTCTATTCTTTTGTGTTAACATGTGTGTCCGTATGTAATGTCCCTTAAGAATGATTGTTAAGGGCCATAGATATTTGCCGTAGTTGAATCTTAATGCCCTTGATAACTGAGTCGTGTGATACTACCTTTTCTTGCATCTGGTGGACCTTTTCACCATTTTCCCGCTAGACCCAATGAGTTGTTACAACATTCCTTTAATTTCAAACGACCCATCATTTTGTCGCACTATATATTACTGTTGAGGTTATTGATAAGCTAGTTGCTGATTCTGCTAATTATACCCGTATTGCCTTTGATAAGGCACAACCTGACCTTGTGGTCATGCAGCTCCAGGATTATTATTATTATTATTATTATTATTATTATTATTATTATTATTATTATTGTACTGTTACTGTGCTGGCCTATATTATTTATTCTGCTGTCCCTAAGTCTAACCACCTTGTCTCTGGCCTTCATGGTTTTCCATATAGTTCATATTCTCTTGATAGTTCTGATTGTCACTCTTACCACTCCTCGAGCACACATGTGGCTGATTAATGCATGGTGTGCATAATCCTCCATTTCTAGTGTCAACTATGTGTACCTGCTTCTGGCCTAATTCATCAATCTTTTTGGTTCAGATACTCAATTGCATCATCATCGTAGCCATATTCTTAGCGTGAAGTTGTTTAGGTATAAAGCTACTGAGTAAACTGCCTGAGTGATTGTAGAGTCTCTTGTCATCCATCCTGAGTTTTGAGTCATTTTATCAAGTGAGACCTTATATTCCCTGAATGATTTGCTCAAAAATGCTCCTCCTGCTGAAGCATCAACATTAGCCTTCAAGATGTCTGTCAATCCCATGTAGAACCTTTGACCCAACATTTGACCTGGAATTCCATGACGTGGACACTTAATCAGCATCCCTTGGAAGCTCTCCCACGTTCCTTGCAACGTTTTAGCTGGTTTCTGCCTGAAGCTCAATATCTCATCAACTCGCATGGCAATCTTATTGGTTTGGTAGAACTTGTTCAAAAACTGCTTGACTAATTCCTCCCAAGTGCTGATAGAGTTTACAAGGAGCGAATTGAGCCAAATCTTAGCCTCTCCTGTCACTGAGAATGAAAATAAAAATAGTCTTATGGCTTCTGGTGTCAAATTTGATTGCCTTTGTGTGACACAAATCGATAGGAAATTTTTTAGATGTTGCTGTGGATCTTCAATGTAGCATGTTGTTTGTAATTTGAAATGATTCTGCTTGTATCGAAAGGACTGCAATTGCGATTTCCAGGTTTTCAGAGGTGGATAGTGCCCAATCATACAAGGTTGCTTCTGGCGCAAGAGGTTCCACACCCTGATTGTTCGGGTCATTCACATTATTTTGGTTGCTTATTATGTCTAGTTTGATTCGTTCCGTTGAGTTCTGTTGTTGTTTGTCTTTCTTGTTTGCTCGATTTAGTGCCTTGAAAACTTTCTCAGTGTCCGGTAATGCTTTGTACAATTCACTATTTCTTGAGGAGTTTCTAGTCATGCACCTGTAACACATAAGACTACACACATTAGAGTTTCAATATATTGAATTTCAAGTCAAGAAAGCTGAATAAACTACAAATTCTAACAATTCTTTTAGCCGTAATTAATAACACTATTAATTTTCCAGCAACGACACCAAAATTTGATCACGCCCAACTATGCCTTATAAAAAGGACTAAGCGGTCGTTGTAAGTATAATCCGATTTGAGAATCCGAAGTCGTATCCCACAGAGAACTAAGATTTTGCTACAACTGTTTGCTGTCTCTAAGGAGACAAGTTTGAACAAATTCTAAAATTATAAAGAATGAGATTTTATTTCTAACTAATTAAAGTATTAAATTATAACCTAGAGATACTAAGGGTTGGAGAAAAGATTAAGGAAAGGTCTAGAGTTACGATTTTTCCTATTGTCGGAATCTCCCCCGCTACGTTTCCTATAAATTTGCCTAAGTATTCTCTACCAATCGTAAGCACTTTGTGTGCCATAGATCTCTCTCGAGCAACTACTACAATTTACTAGACATATTCTCTCAAACTACGCTAACTAGCACTAATTCATCGCTCATTACGACCGCACCAAGGTTTCGTTATCTCTAATTCCGCCTTTAAACCCTCCGTATTGATCTCTCACATACGTTAGGAGTGATGTTATTCAACAATTACCTAAATGTGTACTCTCTCTTGAGTAATATACACACTAAATAGGAACAGTTAATTGAGATCTCTTCAATCAATAACAACAAAAATATAGTTGAACGAGTGGAGAAAAATCAAAGGCAAATATATATTAAATGTAGTAGAAAATCATCCTCCAATAGGTTCCATCAAACCCTAGATTAGAAGGTTTAGCTATTCTAACCATACTAACAATCATGATAATAATTGAAAGCATTAAAATACAGATTAAGGAAGAATGGAAGAGCAAAACTCATGCGATTCGTTGCTTCTAAGTATTCACGTAGTCTTTTTCCTCTCCGATAATGTCTAACACCTAAGAAATAGGTGTAGAATCCCTTTTATACATGTTGGGGGCGTGTAGGATTTAAACTACCAAGTACTAGCCGAAATAGGACGATATCTACTCTTAGCCGTCTCGTTTGGTGCCAGGTGCCAATCAGGACGCCGAAATGTTTCCACTTCTGTGCTATTCTGCCATTGGTATTTTGGTTGGTTCATAGCACCAACCTGGGCACCAAAATTATATTCCCTCCAAATTCTTCTGTTTTTACTTCACTTTGCATGCAAGCTTGCCAAATCACTTTAAATAGACCCCTACACATATAAACACCATTATTAAGATCGAGTCATAAATATTTACACCAAAGTTAACAAGATTGAGGTATAATGCAAGGAAAATTGCATGAGAAAACATGAATTTTTAGCCTAACATCAATACTTTTAAGAACAAAAGAGTTGATTCTGCTACATTAGCTCATTACTTCAAGAATAAAGTCCAAAACTATCCCAAGTTTAAGGTTAGTGAAATGAGGGGAGAACCATTTAAATGTGTCCAAACATAAGTTGAAAAGGGCAAAAAACTAGCTTTGGAGAAACTGTAGGGAAGCTTTCTTGATGATTATAATAAGCTCGATGCAGAGCTTTCTTTGATCAACAATGTAAAAACATGATGGTGGATGATAACTTTACTGAATCATTAAATGCATGGATTTTGGAGGCTAGAAGCAAGCCTATCATTAAAATGCTTGAAGAAATAAGGATAAAGGTAATAGAAATGTTGGCGAACCTTCACAACCTAAAATCCACTAGCCGTGATGGCACCTAACCCAACCCGCTAGGTAAGCCAACTATACTATCCAATTCCCATAATATTTAATAAGGCAGTTTAAACAAGAAAATTATCTAAATCTTATAAACTTTCCCAAGGACTGGTAGTACAAATTATGAGCTTCTAAGAATAGAATTTACAAAGCTGATATGAAGTAAATACATCTTATGTTTGAAAAATACATAAACAGAGTTTTATAAATCTACGACTACCATGAACAAGAGGGAGCTACAATCTGAACGCAGGTACATCTTCAAATCTAGCAACCATCGAACACAACAACAACAACATACAACATCTGCACGCAATGTGCATAAGTATAGTATCAGTACAACCGACCCTATGTATTGGTAAGTAACAAACCTAACCTTAGGTTGAAAATAATGACGAGATGGAATATAGGTCGGGTCCAACACCAATAACCAACAACAGTTCATAACAATGTAGGGCATATAAATGAGGAAGTAACTCAGAGATAAAATGCTCAGCTTTTTCACAGTTTTCCTAAAATACTTTCGCTTTTCAAGAATATTAGTGAAACTCAAATGCTTTACCGAAATTGTCGTAAAATATGAGATAGTTTGAAAACTGTAATTTTTCTAAAAATATTTTTCATAATAAATAAGATGTTTCATTTTCTTTCCAGATAACAAGTGTGAAATACATTTCTATGCCACATATCAATGTGTGTAAAAGTCATGAATGACATGATACCGTATATCATGAGGAAAAATGCATCTCTATACCTGTATGTCATGTGTGCATGCCAATGCCATGTATCTCAGAGATGAATCATGTAGTCACACTCTCAGAGCACTCAATCTGTCTCACACTTTCCACTCATCATGCTCAACAACTCGGTACTGTATATGGACCATTTGGCCCAGGGAAGATCCATCCCGGAATATATACATCACTAGTAATCAGTCACTCAGTACCAAGGAAGGTCAATCCGGCCCCATATAGAAGATCCATCTCCAGGTATATAAATGCTTCTGACAAGATCCATGTCCAGGGAAGATCCATCCCTCAATATAATCAACCGCGCTCACTGGGGGTGTGTACAGACTCCAGAGGGGCTCCTTCAACCCAAGCGCTATCACAAGCCATATCCAGGCATAAATAAATATAACATGTTGCGGCGTGCAGCCCGATCCCATAACTGTCACTCATAATCAGGATTTCGGCCTCACTCAGTCATCAATCTCTCTAGTCTCACCCACAGGCTCACAATATCATGAAGACTAATCCGGAACAATGATATGATGTGCCAATGAATAATAACTGAGACTGAGATATGATATAAAAGTATGAATATGACTAAGTACGAAATATCAATGAAAACCAGTGGGATGACATCAAGAAATGACCACTATGGGTCCCAACAGTATCTGCATAAAACCTAAACATGATATCTAGCATGATTAACACCTCAAATACTTTATCACATGGTGAAAACGCAGATATCAACAAGATAGGGCCATTATATAGTGCCATGAAAAACAACAGAGTAACAATTCACAGGGTGCACACCCACACGCCTGTCACCTGGCATTTGCGTCACCTCAATACCAATCACATAACACGTAATTCAGGGTTTCATACCCTCAGCACTAAGTTTAGAAAAGTTACTTACCTCGAACAAGCCAATTCCAATACCGAGCAAGCCAAGCGATGGTCCAAAAATACCATCTCGCGCGTTTTAACCTCCGAACGGCTCGAAACTAACCAAAAAAAAAAAAACTCAATACATCAAATAATGCTAAAGGAACCAATCCCAATTGAAAAAGGTCGAATCTTTAATCAAAAGCCCAAAATCGGCCAAAAATCCTAACCCAGGCCCGCGCCTCGAAACCCGACAACCTATTCAATTATGAGTCCAACAATACTAATTTCACTCAAACCCGACTCTGAATCAATGTTCAAAACTTAAAAATTCACATTATGAAATTTTAGGCAAAACCCTCAAATTTCACTTTGAAATCATCAATCAAATCCCAAAAATGAAAATGGATTCATGAAATATTTTTTTTGGTAACTAAACATTTTTATTACCAAGTAATATTTTACACACATCTTCTTTCTATAGCTTGTTCTGAACATGAGTCCCAGACTAAGCTATTTCTTCTGTATCTCTATCCTTCCTACACTTTCTATACAATTCAATGGACATTAGGATAGTAATTCAATTCTAGTAATCTTCCTTTCAGTTGCTGTTTCACATTTACTCTACAGTGTAGATCCTGAACTAGGAGTCGAGTAATTATTTCTGCATTTCTTTGTGTTGCCTGAAAAACTCTTGCATTCCTCTCCTGCCATATATAGTATATGCTCCCAGCTAGCATCATCTTGTATATTTCAGCATTTGCATTTCTTCCACGACAGTGTTGCTCAGCCCATTTGAGTTCATGCTCCCATGTCATCACCTATATATAGATCCTCATCCATTCCAGCATTGTGCAGAAAATGAGCATGTAAAGAAGAGATGATCAGTAGTCTTTACTTCTGTGTTGCATAGTGGGCAAGTATCATCTTCTACACAGCCCCATCTTCTCAGCCTGTCTCTTGTTTAGAGTCTCCTATGAGCAGCTAGGAACATGATGAATATCCACTTAGGTAGTTCACTGTTGTTACAAATGAGTCATCTCCATGAAACTTTGCTAAAGTGTCCTCTTTGCTTCAGGTACATGCTTTTAGTCGGGAATGTTTCCAGTTTAAGTACATCTTCCTTTGTATATCCAACTTCTTCAAAGTATTTCTTGTCTTTGAAAATCTTCTTAATCACCCAAGATGCTTGCTTTGGCTCATCTCCCCACCCTGGACTATATTTCTTATAGTATACATAGACCCATTGCACCCACATTTTGTCCTTCTTCTTGCATAGGTTCCACAATAGCTTGCATATGTCAGCTTTATTCCATAAGCCTATATCTATCAAATTCAAACCACCAACTGTTTTAGGCCAGCATATCTGTCCCATGCTATAGGTGCTTTCCTTGTAGCCTCAACACTGCCTGTCCATAAGAATCTTCTACATATACTTTCAATCAGATGGATTAGTTTCTTTGGAAGTAAGAATATCTGGTACCAATACACTTGGATGGATAGTAACACACTCCTAATAAGTTGGACTCTTCCTGCATAGGATAGGAACTTAGTAGTCCAGGACTGAATTCTTCTTATCATTTTCTCAAGAAGTGGTTGACATTGCTGTATTGACATCCTCTTAGTACTCAGAGGTATCCCCAGGTATCTCACTGGAAGAAGCCCCTTAGAGAACCCTAACAGTTGCAGAATTTCCTGCTGAATATCATCTTTGACTCCTCCAAAATATATTGAACTTTTTCCATTGTTAGCCACTAATCCTGATGCCTGTGAAAACTCTTGGAAGCATTGGTATAGTAGCTTTACTGATATAGTATCACCTCGACAGAATAGTAACATCTTTTCAGCATGGATTTCATGAAATATAACCAAAATCGAGTAGAGAACATTTATCCCAATTCATATGGTGAAAATAGCCTCCAAAATCTCCTAAATCCGAGCTCCCCAACTCAAAATATGACCAAATGAATAAACCCTTATATATATATATATATATATATATATATATATATATATATAGCCTCGTTATTCATGCTAAACAATTCCGAAACTCATTTTTTATACCTCTAATGGATTCCTTGTGAACTTTTAGTCAAGTTAGGCTTTTGATTTACTCCATTTGACCTTATAATGAAGGAGATATGTTGGTTTTAATATTTGCAAATAGTGCAGATTTTTAAATACGAATTCAGTGGCAATTTCGTAATTTATCTGAAAAATTTGGCGACCCAATTCTTATTAAAATGACCATAAATTCCTCATACGATGTCTAAATTCGACTATTTTTTTTTGCTATGGCTCCATAATTACGATACGAGTCTAATGCTTTAATAAAAATAAAAATTGGAGATCATTTGCTTAATGTGGTACCATTTATGCTTGAAAAAACGATGTCGAAACATAAGAAAAACGAGCGCATCGCAACCCAAACCTATCCGAAACTCACCCGAGCCCCTTAGAACCCCGTACGAACATACCAACAAGTCCCATAATATAACACAGACCAACTTGGGGCCTCAAATCATGCATAACAATATTGAAACGATGAAACGCGCCTCAAATCAAACTTAATAAACTTTCGAACTTTCGACTTCCAAAAACTCGCGCCGAAACATATCAAATCAACTTGGAATGAACTCAAATTTTACACACAAGTCATAATACATCATACGGAGCTACTCGTTCCCCCAAACTACCGAGCGAAATACAAATGCTCAAAACAACTTGTCGGATCGTCACACGAACAATGAAGCTAAAGTGAGGACTTGGAATGTTGACTACAGTCCATAATCCATGAAACTATATAGTGATTATAGGCAAATTTCCTCACATTTGTCAATCTGGAGAGGAAGAGATGTACGTGTAGGATATGGGACTTGGGTAGAGTACCATGCCCCCATGCAATTAAAGCCATGATGTATGAAAAGGTGGATCCTATAACTGAAATAAGTTGGTGTTATACTAAAGAGGCTTATATGCTAGCATATAAGGAAAAGGTGCAGCCATTGAGAGGTCAAAAATTTTGGAAATTTGATCCTTCTCAAAACATGGAGCCACTTGATGTTGGAAAAATCTATTGGCAGACCCAAAATTAAGAGAAACAGGGAGCCAGATAAGGCAAGGAAAAGAAAAGGAGAATGGAGTCAATCAAGAAAGGGGACTCAATTTTTTTTCAACAAATGTGGTGAGCCTAACCACAATGCAAGGGGGTATTTCAAGGTACAAAGTACAATATTTTGCTTTTATTAGATTACATTGATATAACTGACATACACTTTTATAGTAGGATTCTAGTGCTGGAGCCAGTGCACAGGAACTGAAGATGAATCCTAACCAAAAACGATTGAAGAAGAGTCCATGACGAATCTTACTGAATATCTCCAAGCTGTAACACAGGGAACACAACATTCTGTTGGTTATGGTCCTAAAATAGGAAGTGATGAAGACCCACCATTAGGCCACAGGTTATTTCTGAGACAGACATAAGACTGGAAAGCAAAAAAAAAAAAAAAAAAAAGGCAAAATCCAACTGTGACAAGAAGGATTCAGTTCAGGGGAGATCACTAAAAGGGCAAGTTCTGAAACTTTTATCACCGTCATTCCGTTAAATGTTAAACTTATGATCTTATCATGCCTGTCCTTCCCATTCAAAAGCCTCTGCACAAAGTCTACGTGATCCTTTAACTTTTCTGGATTAGTGATATGAAAAGTTAATAATTAATTCCTGGATTCCAAATATATAATGCTAGACAAATGAGTAGATCTCATTAATTTTTATTCGTAAAGAATCAGTAACTATGTAATTTACAGTAATTTGTGCACATTATTTTTTGTGCTTCATATTGTTCATAAAAATTTGTCTACTGGGTGAAATGTTCACCTGAACTAAATTAACTGAGTTCAAGTGCAGACAAAAAAATAGGCAATTTAACAACTACGTTAATTTTCCACTTCTTTGGGTTACATTTTCCTGTTCCTTCAATTTCTTCTCCAAATAGTCACTGGATGTGCTACAATAACAATAATATCATCAACTTTTCCTCTTCTATGACTAAACCATTCCCTTTCAAATGCTTACCAATTTCTTTCCATATGAACCAACTTGTGCATATGGGTTTCGATCATCTTCTTCTCTACCACATTAGTAATTTTGGATTCACTTTTTGCATCCAAATAGTTGATCTCTTCATAAATTCAAACCAAGATCATTACCAAGGCCAACGTGCCACACAAATCACTTCAGGATAGAACATCCCTTTTAACATACATATTGGAACAGAAAAGTAGAACAAATACGTTAACTAGCTACAAGATCCAACATTAGTTCAAAAGATTCATCTACTAGCTACGGTTAATCCAACATCTCGATTGTCATTCCATCTTCCAAGACGCGATTATACCAACAAAACAACACAAGATACAAATAACAATCCACTGTTTGCATACTTTATTTTTCAACTTTTGTGTCACTACAGCATCATGTACCAGCAAATTCTCAAGATCCGCCACCTTCTTCTTCAAAACATCATTTTCCTTCAACATTTCAGTCCCTCCAACTACCACATATTTTTCAAGATCAATCACCTTCCACTGCTAATCATTTGTCACGACCCAAGTTCGCCCTCCGTGAATTGTCGTGACGGCACCTAGTCTCTATGACTAGGTAAGCCTAACAATTGCGGAAAAAGAAACAAAATGCGGAAAAACAAATAAAAATTGAAGACAAACAAATATAAAAGCGTTTAAGATACCGCTCGGCATATACTAATACAAGATCTCAAAAACTGAACAACTTTCCAAAACCTGGAATCTCATGAAATCACAAGCTAAGGATACTACATAGTGCTCTAACTCCAAAATGTCTAAAACAAAGTAAATACACAAGGGTTGTAACTACAAGAGAGAATGGAGAGGGACTCCTCGGTCTAAGGACGCGACAGATATACCTCGAAGTCTCTAAAGGATTGCTTCGCCTCAAGGATGGTAGGGCTGAGCCAAAGAACCTAGATCTGCACATGAAAAACATGCGCAGAAAGGGCATGAGTACACCACAGTAGTACTCAGTAAGTGTCAAGCCTAACCTCGATCGGGTAGTGACGAGGAAAGTCAGGCCCTACTGAATATAGATGGAATAAACAAGGTAAACAATATAGAATACGACAATATAATTTAAGTGCTAACAGTCTATATTAATTAAAAACACAGAAGGAATCTAACTCAGTACATAGAAATAGCAACAGGGGATCTCCCGGGATACCGTTCTGTAGTCCCAAACGTAAATGTCCAGAGGATCTCCCAGGATACCGTCCCGTAGTCCGAATCATAAAGATGCAGGGGAAACTCCCGGAATACCAATCCGTAGTCCCAAAGTAAATATCCAGTACAAGGGATCTACCGGGTGTTGTCCCGTAGTCCCAAAGTAAACAAACAGGGGGATCTCCCGGGATACCGTCCCATAGTCCCAAAGTAAACATATAGCAGCAACACGAAGAATATTCAATTCAATCCAATTTCCTACCAAGGTAAAACAAGTATTTCTAACCTACCATGCTGCACAGAATTCAAATAAAGCAGTTTGAACAAATAAAGTAATTAAATCAATTAGACATGCTTCCCTAATCTAACAGTAGGTTTAAATTGAAAGTAATGTACGACATGGAAGAAAAACATAGTTATAGTTACTTACTGAAAATAGGATTTTCAACAATTAGTACATGTACGCGCTCGTCACCTCACGCACAAGGCATTTCATATATCAACAACACCAAATCCTAAGGGGAGTTTCCCCCACACAAGGTTAGACAAGCCATTTACCTCGAACCGGCTCAAAAATAAGCCCGGAACCACGCCCTTGCCACGAGTACTCCACTCCAAATTTTCCAAATCTATTCAAATCAATTGCATAATGTAAATATAACTTCAAGTAACTAATTCCACTAATTAATTCGAAGCTAACAGGCAAAATTAAGAAAATTTCCCAAAAAGTCCCTCGGGCCCACATCTCGGAATCGGGTAAAATTTCCGAATTATGAACCCTCATTCACTCATGAGTCTAACCATACCAAAATTATCCAAATCCGATGTCGAATCCCCAATCAAAACTCGAAAATTAGGCCTAAGAATTTTTCCAAATTTTCCCCTAATTTCTCACCCCAAATTCGAAATTAGATGATGAATTCATGTTTAGGTTAATGGGTTATAAGCAAAAAGGAGTTAAGAATCATTACCCGCAAAATCCCTCCGAAATTCTCTCCAAAATTCGTCTCCTACTGAGCTCCCAATTCAATTTTGTGATATGAACTCAAAACCCTCGATTTTGAACTTTATGTTCTGCCCAGACGCGACCTTAATCGCGATCGCGGAAACTTCCACGCGATCGCGAAGAGAAACTTCACTGGCCCCCAAATTAACCGTACACGAATGCGATAATACCTACACGATCATGATGTTGCACTGCTCAGCTCTACCCGATCGCGGTTGACCTCATGCGATTGCGAAGAGCAACTTCCACTCCTCAGCTGCCTCATTTCTTCCTCTTCACGAACGCGGCGTAGCCCACGCGTTCACGATTAAACTTCTGCCAATACTACGCGTTCGCACACCCTTTCCTGCGATCGCGTAGAATAAAATCCCCTCTGCCTCATCTAAGCCTTCACGATCGTGAGCCTCCTCACGCGATCGCGATGAAGAAAAGTCTGCAACAGAAAACCAGCAAAAATCTGATCCTTCTCCAAGTCCAAAAATAGTCTGTTGAGCATTCGAAACACACTCGAGGCCCTCGAGACCTCAACCAAGCATGCCAACCAATCATAAAACATCATTCAAACTTGTTCCAACCTTCAGAACATTCAAAACAACATCAAAACTTCAATTGAACATCAGATTGAAGCCTAAGAACTCCAAAACTCTCAAATTACATTTTCGATCAAAAAGTCTATCAAACCTTGTCCGAATGACCTAAAATTTTGCAAGCAAGTCACATTCAACACTACAGAGCTACTACAATTTCCGTAATTCCATTCCGACCCCGATATAAAAATCTCACTATCTAACCGAAAACTTCAAAAATTTAACTTTCGGCATTTCAAGCCTAAATAAGCTACGGACCTCCAAAATACAATCTGAACACGCCCCTAAGCCCAAAATCACCCAACGGAGCTAACGGAATCGATAGAATTCTATTTCGAGGTTATCTTCACACTGTTTCGACTACGGTCCAAATTCTAAAGCTTAAGCTCTCTTTTAGGGACCAAGTGTCCCAAAACACTCCGAAACTCAAAGAAAAATATCCCGACAAATCAAAATAGTAGAAACAACCACAGGGAAAGCAGTTAATAGGGGATAGAGGCATTAATTCTTAAAACGACCGGCCGGATCGTTACATCATTTCTTTCACGTTTAAGCCAATTTTTTCCTTTTTTAAATTGCATATAAGTTCTGTAACTCTAGGTGGAAACTAATTATCCTCCCATTACTAATAAGCACATTTCCCCCCCCTGTCCAAAATTATAAAACAATTACCAAAAATTATTCATCATACCTGTCACGACCCAAAAACCACAAGTGATGGCTCCTAACTCAACCCGCTAGATAAGCCAACTAATAGAAAGTACAACTCAACAGAGATTATAAGAGAATAGAGAATAGATAACTAAACATTTACAAATTTACCCAAGACAAGCTAGTACGACTCATGAGCTTCTAAGACTTGGAATTTACAAAGCTAGTACAAATAAATACACATTCTGTTTGAAAGATACATAAACAGAATAGTAAAACCTAAGCTACTAAGGACAAGTGGCAGCTATATCCAAAATGCACGAACATCTTCCGAAGAAGCACCCGACATCACCAACAACTCCGCTCCAAAGAATCTATACACATCGTACAGAATTGTAGTATCAGTACAACCGATCCCATGTACTGGAAAGTATTTTGTCTAACCACGTCGAAGTCGTGACGAGGCTTTTAGTTAAATGATGCTTGTTGTTATAACCTGTACATTAGATTAACAGTAAAAGCAGTTCAAAGCATAACAGTTAAAAGTACCGTATACAACTCGGCGAGACAGTCAACAATTACTAGAAGGAATCACATAGAAGATTTACAACCTTTCCTGATTTGAGAGGTATATCCAAGATACCAAATCAAATGGCATGTAACACCTTTTGTGCTTTTATCTCCACCTCACCATATATAAGTATAATTTTTGTGACAAATCTATTAGCACAACAACACCTTATGTGCGTTTGACTCATCCTCCCAAATGTACAAGTAACAGAACCAACCAGATGACAGAAATATCGATAATAGGAATTACAAAGTAGAGAATGCGCAAGTAACAACAATGGACAAAGATACACATGTGGGCAACAGTAAAAGACTAAGCGGAAAGCACGTGAGTAATAAAAATAATTTGGAAAACAAGAAATATCAACTTCAGTTAACTAGCATATTGTAGGCCTAAGTACAAATATAACAAATAAGACGGAAACACATGATCTTTACAAGTTGACAAGTAAGGGCATGAATGACTAAGATGGTGGAAGGCTTATACTAAGTGCTACAGAATAGATACAACATGAGTATAATTATAAAAGCAGGAAATATACATGGTATTTGCAAGTTAAGAAAGTAGAAGGTATGAGCAACACGACAAGAATTGAAATAGAGATCAATGACAGAACAATAGCAACAAGTCACATCAGATCTATAATTACGACAATAACAGTTCAAGGTAAAGACATGAACGTATGCACGGAAAAATGATATCAAACACAATGCATGTCCCTCATACTCGCCTGCACGGAAACACCCATCATTACATGACCTCATGATAACACACAATCATAACAATATAAATGAAGTGACACAATATCACCCTTCGTATTTTTACTCTCAAATGACATGGCACAACATCACCCTTCATGCTTTTACTCTCAAATAATATGGCACGACATCACCCTTCGTTCTTTTACTCTCAATAACATGGCACGACATTACCCTTCGTGCTTTACACTCTTCCTCATATGATAATGATTATAAAATGGCACGGCATCACCCTTCATGCTTTACACTCTTCCTCACATGATAATGAATATAAAATAACACGGCATCACCCTTCGTGCTATACACTCTTCCTTACCAAGCATATGAATATCAATAAAATGGCAAGGCAGGAAGTATAAATATCATCGAGGAGAGTGTTCAAATGAATATTCTAAAAAAATTCCATATCACAAATTTCCAAGTCAACAATGATTCAACAACCCTCAAGTACCGTATTATTCAAATACTTCCACGTATCTCATAAATGACCCACAACACAAGTATAAAGTCTAGCATCACAAGAATATCTATTGTAGTTGTTACGCCTCGCAGTATTATGTCGATGTTATGCTCTGCAGTAAAATATTACGATGATGTTACGCCTTGCAGTATTACATTACGATGATGTTACGCTTCGCAGTATTAAGTTACTACAGTATTGCACCCAGCTGTATTACATTACGGTGATGTTATGCTTTGCGGTATTAAGTTATGATAGTGTTGAACCTAGCAATATTACCCTACGATGATGTTATGCTTCGCAGTATTAAGTTACGACGATGTTGCACCCTGAAGTATTGAACGTTGAATTTGTCGTAAGGTAATTGGTATTAGTCCAAGTTAAAGATTATTTGGAGATTATAAGAATTATGCTATTTCACAAGTGATTAGTAAATTCGTGAAGGTGAAAGGGGGAGCAAGTAAAAGAAAATGAATTTTGTCCAAGTTTAGCATTTTGGGGTAAAATACGGCCCAAGCTAAAATACCCGGTATTTTGTGGACTAGTACCATACAAGGTACCACATGACCATAATAGTAAGGAGTATAAGGTATGTGAAAAGTAAGTAATATTTTAAGTAAGTGGGAATAATTCTCAATTTTGCGGATAATTGATTAATTATCGAGTAACGAGACATTACCTAATTAATTGGGGATATATTTGGATAAGATTAATCCTCCCCCAAAATGTGGCAGCCATTAAGCTAGTCAAATAGATGACTAAGAGTCATATTAGCCTAGGTGGCTAACTAAGAGCAATTGAAACTTAATAGGTAAGACTTAATACAAGCCTTTGTTCCATCCTTTACTTTAGAGAATAATCAGAACTTAGAAAAGTATTATTTTCCATTTTCATTTTGGACGTTCATATCCAAAGAATAAGGAACTTATACCATTTTTCTTAGTCTAGAATACATTAGGAATAGAATATAAATTCAGTTCATGAAGGCTTCCAACAAAAAGATTTTTACAGTGCTAAAGGAGAATGGTACAATCGTTTCCAAGAAATATTATATGAATTTTCCCCTATTCCAGGTCCCGATAGACAGGTCGAGAGCCCTCCAAGTAGGCTATCAGCTCAGCGGAAGATGTTGGTGCGCTCTATTTGCTTCGAAGTTGCTTGTTTGGTTAGTATGAGTTAATTGTGTATTATTTAGTATGGCGGGACTCTTTCCCGACCTTTATGAAAACTATATATTCTTAGAGGTTTGTAGACAGATGTCATGTACGTTAAAGATTGTATGGCCTTGTCGGCCTATGTTCAGTGCTCAAATGGTTATTTTGATCTTAGAGACCCATATATCTCATGTATAAGTTGGCGTTACCTATTGTATTCTACCTATTTTATGGAAGCCTCTCCGGCTCAGTTATTTTTGATAGTATGACATGAAAAGATACGTTATGTTGGTACTCGGTTGAGTAAGGTACTGGGTGCCCGTCGCGGCCCATCGGTTTGGGCCGTGACAAAAGTGGTATCATAGCAGTTCTGTCTTAGGGAGTTTGCAAGCCGTGTCTAGTAGAGTCTTGTTTATGGGTATGTCATGCACCACACTTATAAGCATGAGGCTATAGGGCATTAAGGATTGTCACTCTTTGTTCTTGCTCTAGATCGTGTGGTGGAGCTCATTTATAAGAATTCAAATTCCGAAATTCTATTTATTCGTAATAAGACGATACCTACATCTGGAAAGAAGGTTTGAAAGAGAGATAGTTGTGTAAGAGCTGAGTAAGATGAATTGGATTTTTGTATGATGCCTACGATAAGTAAATGTGAGGTGTTTAGTAGATCATGGGTGTACTGAAAGGTGTAAGCTTCCTGATAAGAAGCCTTAAGGAAAGAATGTCTATCCATATTTATGGTGAAATATAATGAGAGATTAAGTAGATAAATACAAGTTTCAACAAGCAAAAGAATCAAGATGAAGAAGGGTACGAGGCGCCCAATTAATGAAAGTTAATAGCGTTTATAATTGAGGTAGAGGAACATAAGCTTTTTGAGTTATATTCAATAGTAACAGAGGTATATACAATTGGCCGCACCTATTCCAGATATGCCCTATGGGGGTTAACAGAAGTAGAAGATATGATGGATGAATTGTTTGCGTCAGTTGACATTTCCAAAGGATATTGCAAATATGCTAATAGATCTCTTTATGAGACACCCAGATTGTGCACTCTAAAATAGTACAGCTAGATATGAGTACTACAAAGATAGGCACTAGAAGCCTTGAAGGGATAAATATTACCTTAGTATGGCTCCCATCCCTAGTAGAACGAGAGTGCTTGGCAACCCGAAGAGCCAATGCATGAGCAAAGGGGAGCTAAAATCAAAAGGATGTCTTATTCGGGTTTTCAGAATAAAGTAATAAGCATAAATATTAGCGAGAAATAAAAAAAGAGTTAATGAAGCATTATGAGTAAGATATGATACAAAGATGACAACGGTAGATCAAAAGATGACAGTATTACAGAATCTATAGTCAAGTGAAGGAAGAGATGAAAGGTGACAGGCCTTAGGACAACAAAAAGAGTATATGCCACACAATCATGTCCTCATTTCAAGAAATAAGTTTGCAACTCTAACGCGATTACCAAAAAGGAAAAGTTAGACCCCAAAGTAATAGAACAAGTATGGATTGTTGAACAAGATAAACTAAACATGAAGTAGGGACTGTGTGATTGATAACAGTCGGCATCATGAAAGTTTCGGATTTCGTTTTGGGAATAATAGAATGGACAACAGAAGAAGATCCATGATGAATTCAGAGAATGGTCATTCAGGGAGACGCTTCCCTAAAGCAAGCAATATGAGCAAAGTTGAGCTTAAGGGACTGTATGTGCCAGTTAAACTAAGTGTCACGATCGCGAGTAAGGAATTTTGTTATCCTTGGTACAGAAGGATTACCGCAAGGTGAGTAAGGGTCATTGATGATGTGAAAGGAGATCAAAGATGAAGAGGAAAAACATCTATAGGTAGGTCGTCATAGTTCCAAGTCTTAGTACTCCCCTAAAGGGGAGAATATGGAATAATAAAGGAAAAATGCGATAAAAAAATGAGAAAGGGATGAGGTTGCCCTTATCCAAATGTTACAGATATGCTATAATTCCAGAATGTTATGTAAGCACAACGTCAAAAAAAAGGAAGTAAGGGTTCCTACACAGGATGTTATTGATAAATAAGGAGCCAGTACGTAAGGTAAGTTAAGACATAGAAATAACCCAAGGAGGAAATAGTCTTATAATGACAGTCTCACAACAATATTGTATGCACTCAAAAAGAAAATGACACTTACGGTGGCTAAGGAATGGGAAGTAAAATCAGAAGTGATATTCAAGATCATATGAGTTCTACGGAATTCCAATATGCGTGGACACCAAGATAAGCTATGTATGCACGCAAGAAAGGGGCAAAAAAACCAAGAAAAGTAACTACTTACGTTTTAAGAAAGCTGGGATGGAACAAAAAGAATTATTCTTTTCATGATCCAGAGTTAGTTACGTTATGAACGCACGTAAGAGTTTGGAATTTTCTACATGCAGCATATACAGCCGTAGAAAATTCCGATATAAGTTAAAAGATAGAATTGAGCCCAGGTCATAGACAAAAGACTGTATCATGGATATTCCTCAATGCCTAGAAAGGCTAAACGTAATAACTAATACCATAAATCGCATATCGGGAGGTAGCTTAAGCCTACATAAAGGCTGATCAGAAGAAGTTGGAAACTAAAGAGATACATCAACGAAGTAAATCATGAATCTGATTATTGGACCCTGAAATTAATAGAAATCGTGATTGAGAACATTGTAGAACACTCTCACTATCAAAGGTACAAGAGAGATAATACAGTAGCCATATTCTATAACGGCTCTATGATAAAGCCAGTTAGAATTGTCCCAACCGCATAAGAAGTTAGTATGAAGCTCTCACGAGATTGTATAAAGAGGTGCATGTATTATAATAGAAGTTCAAGTCGTTGATGTGAATTATACCTATACGGAGGAAAGGTTATGAAAGAGATAGAAGATGTGATATAAGTCTTTAAGGAAAGTAAGGTAAAGGTGAACAATATACGAGATACTCAAAAGCAGAAGGTTGAGAACATTCCATACTTGGGATAGAAGGCTAGAAGCACGGGGATTCAATATCCAGGAATGATAGCAGCGGCATCAGTAGCATATCTTCCAGCCTATGGTCTAGGTATCGAAAAACCTGATTATGAGAGTAAAGAATAGTTAGAGACGATGTGATGTCTCGCTTGGTGTTCCAGAACAACATAAGGAAATCTATGGTGCAAGTAAGTTGAAGGAAGGCACAAATACTATAAATAGATATGTATAGGGCCCAAGCTAAAGTATAGTAAAGTGACAAAGTTTTATGACAGGGGTAAGAATGATAATGTCACGACCCGGTTCGCCCTCCATGAACTATCATGAAGGCACCTAGTGTCTACGACTAGGTAAGCCTAAAATGCGGAAAAATAACCCAAACTTGCGGAGGAAAAGAAAAAATAAAACAATTTAAAATATAAATAGAGAAATGAAACAACATTTTAAAGGTGCTGCTCGGCATACACAACATTTAACTTTTCAAAACCAATACATACTCCCAAAACCCGGAAACCCATGAATCACAAGCTACAAAACATAGTAAAATGCTCCAGAATGTCTACATCAACAGTAAGATAGAAGGGCTATCACTACAAGATAGAATAAATGGAGAGAGACTCCTCGGTCTACGGGCGCGGCAGATGTACCTTGAAGTCACCGAAAGATCGCCTCGCCTCAAGGATGGTAGGTCTGAGTATAGGTACCTGGATCTACACATGAAAAACAAGCACAGAAAGGGCATGAGTACACCACAACAGTACTCAGTAAGTGCCAATCCTACCCTCGGTCGGGTAGTGATGAGGAAGGTCAAGGCCCTACTGAGATTAAATAAATATAAAGATGACAAAATAAGATAAGCAGTACAATTTAGAATCTACAGTAAGAATTTATACATGATAATAAGGAGTACAATAACAAAAACAGAGATAAAGACAAAACACAAGGAAGTACCACTCATAACAAGGATGATAGCCGGGGATCTCTTGGTATCCCGAGGATCTCTTGGTATCCCAAGGATCTCTTGATATCCTCAATATATGTTTGGGATCTCTTGGTATCCCGAGGATCTCTAGGTATCCTCAATATATGTGCCAGGGATCTCTTGGTATCCCGCACCTCAGTTCAAATCATAAATACGTACAGGAGATCTCTCGGAATGCCATCCCGTAGTCCCAAAGTAAAAACACACAGCAGCAACACAAGAATACACAATTAAGCTAATTTTCGTACTAAGTAAACAAGTAATTCTAGTCTAATATGCTTCACATAATGCAATTAAGGCAGTTTAAGCAAGTAGGCAATTAAGTCAACTAAACATAATTTTCTAGACTAATAACGCAAGTAGAATAAAACAGGAAAAAGGAACTCAATTGAAATACTTAAAGAAAACCGGATTTTCAACAATTAGCTCAAGTACGCACTCATCTCCTCACGTACAAGGCATTTAAATTATCAAATATACCATATCCTAAGGGGAAGGTCCCCCACACAAGGATAGGCAAGCCACTTACCTCGAACCAGCTCAATTCAATCCGAAACCACGCTCTTGCCACGAGTACTCGACTCCAAATGGCCCAAATCTATTCAATTCAATTGCATAATGTAAATAACACTTCAAGTAAATGATTCTACAATTAAATTCTAAGATAATACGCGAAACTAGGTAAAATGACTAAAACGCCCCTCGGGTCCACGTCTCGGAATCGGGTGAAATTTATATTTCCAGAATTCTCGCACTTTCACGAGTTCAGTCATACCAAAAGTACCAAAATCGGACCTCAAATGGTCCCTCAAATCATCACTCAAAGTTCTCCAATTAGTCAAGCCCTAACCCCCCCCCCCAATTACCATTGTTTTTCCTTAATATTTCATGCTTAAATTGATAAGAATCATTCCAATAACGAGTTTAGGGTCCAAAGACCTTACCCCAATGAACTCCTCTGAAAATCCCTCTTGAAAAGTGCTTCCCAAGCTTCTTCCCATTTGAAAAATATAAAAAATGGCTAAACTTCGCAAAGGCAAGAATTTATATGTTCTGCCCAGCGATTACCGCATCTGCGGTCCAATAATCGCATCTGCGATACCGCTTCTGCGCTGGGGGAACTGCTTATGCGGTTCTCACATAGAATCTCAATCTCGCACCTGTGACCTCAGATTCTGCATCTGTGGTCACGCTGGTGCGGTCCATTATGTCACTTCTGCGGTTTCTTGCCCCCTTCCTCATTTTCGCTTCTACGGTTAAATCCTCCGCTTCTGCGGCTCCGCACCTGCGGTTCCACACTCGCAGGTGCAGTTATGACAGAAGAATAGCTGAAGCTGCAACTCCAATTCCAAAAATCTTTTCGTCAACCATTCGAAATCATCCCGAGGCCCCCGGGACCTCAACCAAAGGCATCAACAAGTCACAAACCACTACCCAAACTTGTACCAATCCTTAAAACACCTAAAACAACATCAAAACCTCGAATTAACCATGGATTTAATCCTAAGAACTCCAAAATTTTCAAAATACGTTTTCGATCAAAAAGTCTATCAAACCTCGTCCGAATGACCTGAAATTTTGCACACACGTTACATTAAACACTACGGAGCTACTCCAACTTCCGGAATTCCATTCCGACCCTCAGATCAAAATCTCATTATCGAACCGGAAACTTCAAAAATTCAACTTTCGACATTTCAGGCCTAAATTAGCTACGGACCTCCAAAATATAATCTGAATATGTCCCTAAGCCCGAAATCACCCAACGGAGCTAACGGAATCATCGGATTTCCATTCTGAGGCCGTCTTCACACTGTTCCAACTACGATCAACTTTCCAACACTTAAGCTCTCATTTAGGGACTAATTATCCCAAAACTCTCCAAAACTCAAAACCGAACGTCCCCACAAATCAAAATAGCGGAAATAAACTCAGGGAAAGCAGTTAATATGGGATCGGGGCGTTAATTCTTAAAACGACCGGCCAGGTCGTTACAGAGAAAGAGAGAGTGAGAATGTGACGAGAATGGATAAGTCCTCGAGATTAAGTCCAAGAAAACAAGAGATATAATGGTTTCTCTAAGTTATTGAAAGTTTAGTATAGCCTGAATGAACTCAAAGGAGTCTAAGATTAATAGCATTTAGAAAGAATGAAATGCTACCTGATAATAGAATGAGGGTGTAATTGTGATAGATAAAGGGTGACGTTCGGGCCTTCGATTGAGCATTGATTTGAAGAAAGGGATTCATGAATTGTACATGATTAATTTACTCACGTAAGGTGAATCACATTGGGATGCTAGGAAATACGGTTATGGAGGTACAGTATCATCCCCAAATGGGTAAGAAAAATCACTTAAAATGTTCCTCAATGCCACGTGAGCCCTAGTGATTACGTAAGTAGTTCTAAGTTATCAGTGGTAAATTATAGATCAATATTGAGGGGAATCAACAATGGATAGACAAATGTCATAAAGTATGAGATACAATTAGGTCATCATTCTTAAGATAAACAGTAATGAGGGAGCATTAAAGGACTTGGATATATACATATGGGATAAGCAACAAAAGTAACCGGGAGTTGGGTCGCAGACCTTAGTAAGGATAAATTGAAGTAAGAGTTATGGTAGTAAATTCATACGGATGGCTAAACGAACCCATGCTATAAGATATAGAAATATTCTTGAATTCTACAAAGTACCGAGCGAAGAACTCCAGTATGCTTATAGATTCCCAAAGGGACATCTTATCAAGCTCTACATATGAAGCCTAGAGATTGGGAAAACTTACAAGGTCAAAATCGTACAAGTTGCATGATGAAAGGTAGCAATAGTTATGAGATTGGAAGGATTCCGACTACAAGTTGTGGTGTGAGAAGGAGGCTTAAAGGGGGAATGCCCTGGACTTTGGACTTATTCACAGAACAGTCACCTAGATGGCAAGGGATGTTCTAAAGTACTCGGAAGATATAAGTTATAAAAATGATAAGTGCATCAGTCAACATTCGAGGACGATTGTTCCAAAGGGGGGAATAATGTTACGCCCCGCAATATTACGTTGATGTTATGCTCTGCAGTAATATATTACGATGATATTACGCCTTGCAGTATTACATTACAATGATGTTACGCTTCGTAGTATTAAGTTACTACAGTATTGCACCCATCAGTATTACATTACGGCGATGTTACGCTTCATAGTATTAAGTTACGACGATGTTATACCCTGAAGTATTATACGTTGAATTTGTCGTAAGGTAACTAACATCAGTCCAAGTAAAAGATTATTTGGAGATTATAAAGATTATGCTATTTCACAAGTGATTAGTAAATTCGTGAAGGTGAAAGGGGGAGCAAGTCAAAGAAAATGAATTTTGTCCAAGTTTGGCATTTTGGGGTAAAATATGGCCCAAGATAAAATACCCAGTATTTATGGACTAGTACCATACAAGGTACCACATGTCCATAATAGTAAGGTATATAAGGTATGTGAAAAGTGAGTAATATTTTAAGTAAGTGAGAATAATTCTTAATTATGCGGATAATTGATTAATTACCGGTAACGGGACATTACATAATTAATTGGGGATATATTTGGATAAGATTAATCCCCCCCACAAAAACGTGGCAGCCATTAAGCTAGCCAAATAGATGACTAAGAGTCATATTAGCCTAGATGGCTAACTAAGAGCAATTGAAACTTAATAGGTAAGACTTAATACAAGCCTTTGTTCCATCCTTTACTTTAGAGAACAATCATAACTTAGAAAAAGTCTTGTTTCCCATTTTCATTTTGGACGTTCATATCCAAAGAACAAGAAACTTATACCATTCTATTAGTCTAGAATACGTTAGGAACAGAAGATAAAATCAGTTCATGAAGGCTTCCAGCATGAAGATTTTTACAGTGCTAAAGGAGTGCGGTACAATCATTTCCAAGAAATATTATACGAGTTTTCCCCTACTCCATGTCCCGATAGACAGGTCGATAGCCCTCCAAGTAAGCTATCAGCTCAGTGGAAGATGTTGGTGAGCTCTATTTGCTTCGGAGTTGCTTGTTTGGTTAGTATGAGTTAAATGTGTATTGTTTGGTATGGCAGGACTCTATCCCGGTCTTTATGAATACTATATATTCTTAGAGACTTGTAGACATATGTCATGTACGTAAAAGATTGTATGGCCTTGTTGGCCTATATTCAGTGCTCAAGTGGTTATTCTTATCTTAGAGGCCCATATGTCTCATGTATAAGTTGGCGTTACCCATTGTATTCTACCTATTTTATGGCAGCCTCTCCAGCTCAGTTATTTATGATAGTATGACATGAAAAGATACGTTATGTTGATACTCGGTTGAGTAAGCCACTGGGTGCCCATCGAGGCCCATCAGTTTGGGTCGTGATAGTAGTAATGTAGTAATAATTTCGCATAGAGGTGACCGAATTAGACACATCAATGTACTCTCACAATTTCCATCAAGTTTGATCAAGTTATAACAAACTAAATCTTTATTTCTATCATTTAATATTATGTCATTAGTATCTAAGAGTCAAGTAAGGCATTAAGCAGTATGTCACGAAATTCTATAAACACAAATATAACATAATCCATCCCCCGAGCATGATTAACCCTGGCACATACATATACGCTCGTCACCCCATATATGTATCACACCTGCACGGAGCAAACAATGACAAATAAGAGGAAAAATTCCCTCAATAAAGCTAGGCAAAACACTTACCTCGAACAAGCAAATTACAATACTGAGCAAGCCAAACGATGCTCCAAAAATGCCATCACGCGCGTATTGCCCTCCGAACGGCTCAAAACTAGCAAAAAGCAACTCAAATATATCAAATAAAGCCCAAGGAAATAATTCAAAATGATAAAGATTGAATCCTAAATCAAATCTCAAATCTGGCCAAAAATCACACCCGGGACCATGCCTCGGAATCCGACAAAATTCATAAAATTCGACAACCCATTCAATTACGAGTCCAACCATACTAGTTTTACTCAATTCGACTCCAAATCGATGTTCAAAACACAAAAGTTCATATTATGAAACTTTAGGCCAAACCCCTAATTTCCTCTTTAAAATTCATCAACCAAAAGTTAAAATCGAAGATAAATTCATGGAATATAACCAAAATCAAGTAGAGAACACTTACCCAATTCATATGGTGAAAATCGCCAAACAATTTGCCCAATTCCGAGCTCACCAACTCAAAATATGTTAAATGAACAAAACCCTAATTTTAATACTGTTCTGCCTCATTTCTTGTGCCAAAAGATCTCGAAACTTGCTTCTGAGGCCTCCAACTGATTCCTTGTGAAATTCTAGTCAAGTTAGACTTTTAAATCACTCCATTTGACATTATATTGAAGGAGATATGTTGGTTTCAACATTTGAAAATAGTGCAGATTTTTAAATACGAAGTGAGTAGCAATTTCGTAATTAATCTAAAAAATCTGACAACTCAATTCTTAATAAAATGACCATAAACTCCACATACAATGTCCAAATTCGATGATTCTTTTTACTATGGCTCAAAAATTATGATACGGATCTAATGCTTTAATAAAAATAGAAATTGAAGCTCATTTGCTTAATGTAGTACCATTTATTCTTGAAGAAACAACGTCGAAACATAAAAAAAAGTGAGCGCAACACAACCCAAACCTATCCGAAACTCACCCGAGCCCCTCGGGACCATGTCCAAACATACCAACAAGTCCCATAAAATAACATGGACTTACTCAAGGCCTCAAAACACACATAACAATGTCGAAATGACGAATCACACCTCAATCCAAAAATCAATGAACTTGAAATTTCAATCTTCCATAACCGATGTCGAAACCCATCAAATCATGTCCAATTGACCTCATATTGTGCACATAAGTCACATTTGATATTATGGGCCAGCTTCAACTTCCAAAATTGAAATCTGACCCAGATATCAAAATGTCCACTCTCGGTCAAACTTTTCAAAAAATCCAACTTTCGTCATTTCGAGCCAAATTCAACTACGAACCTCCAAATCACAATCTGGACACGCTCATAAGTCCAAAATTACCCAATGGTGCTAAAGGAACCGTCAAAATTCTAATTCGAGGTCAAATACTAAAAAGTCAAACTCGGTCAATTCTTTCAAATTTAAAGCTCCCTAGTTGAGAATCATTTTTCCAAATCAGTCTCGAATAACCTAAAAACCAAAACCGACGATTTACATAAGTCAAAATACATTATACAAAGATAGTTGAGCCCTCAAAATACTGAGCGAAGTGCAGATACTCAAAATGACCAGTCGGGTCGTTACATCCTCCACCACTTAAACACAAGTTCGTCCTCGAACATTCCAGGAGTCGTTCCAAAGCTATCAAATCATGGTGTAACCTTACTATTTATCAACACGGGGGTGATCCCACGTCACCCTGATCCACATAAGCCCGCCAACTCAACATAACCAGAGATTCTTATTTGACCTTGGTCCTTAAACCTTAGAACCCAATCTCTATCATCCAGAATTCATTACAAGGCCCAAATCCCACTTCTACACACTGTATAAGTCTGAACAAGATTTATCATCTCATAAACATAACCCAAGATGTAATTACATGATATACCCCATCACTTCGACACTCACAGTAGGAACTGCTGACCACCATTACTGTCTAAAACAAATCCGGTGCCGGTAGCAAACCTCATATCGATTAGAAACTCGTTCAAAACCTTCATACCCTACCGATGATGAAAGAAACAAGCATAACCGCTTAACCACTCATCGGATCAATAAGCCAAGAAACTCACTCGCTCGGCCAGGGCAACTTTCCAAATCCTCAACAAAATATAGTGTTATTCTTCCAAACCTTCCTCATCCCAATACAATATCGCAAATCTCAGTTGTAGAAGCCCCATCTCAGCCAATACAAGCAACCATACCGACAAGTACCAACAATGATCATATAAATCCCTACACAACCCAGTTCCATACACCAACAAGTAATAATTTAGACATGATAGATAACAGTAAGAAAACTAAATGAGAAAACTACTAAGCAAGTTAAGCAGACAGGGAAATTTAAGCATTTTACTATGAACTATTTTCAACAAGGTGAAAGCATAATACACGAAATAGAAATAAGGAGCCTCATCTCACTACTGTACCATTACAGCGTGCAACCCGATCCCATCATATCAATCCACATAGGGAACCCTTCGAGCCATAATACTCGGGTTCACTGATCACATGTGCATCAACATCAAGCACAATAGAGTGCATAAGAATATAACTATAGGGAAAATCATTAGGAACAAACAATACTAAGAACGACAAGCACAACTATGGTGTAATAAGCAAATCAACATCACAAAGGCCACCTTGCCCATAGTGCCATGAGGTCTAAACTGAATCACAATATGCCTGCGAAGAATCATGTAACCCTCACAATATATCATAGTATAATAGAGAAACATATAACATAAACCCAGGCGCGAATAACATCCATTCCGCCGGATGATATACATGTGATAACAATTGCGCAAGAACAAACAAATCCGATCCAATACAGAATACGCATTCTCATTAAGATCAAAAGCAACTCCCAAACCAATTTTCGATCATCCCCAACATGTAATAAACCTTCAAAAAGTCTATAGCAACCTTTCCGTAACACCTACCATCAATAATCCTATCCTCTACATTTCTTCACAACTCGCAATTAAGGAATAGTCTGCCAATAAGAACATTCGGTCTCTGAACCTCATGAATACCAGAATCTGCATACCCAATTTCCAAATCCACTACTCAAATGGCTGATGCATAACTCATACTCCATTATCCTATGGAAAATTGCTCATAAGTCAAAACACAATGTACCTGCTAACAGGCGAACTCTACTGCGATGGGAACATATAGTGCCAACAAAACCTTAAACACCCAAAATTGTCTGAGACATCAAAAACTCATATCCTTCCCTCCGAAACTATCTGCAACCTTGTACATGCAACTTTCAACCCCGTACGGTGCATCGCCTCTAACATGCTATCTCGCAGCACTACGAGAATCTCACAACCAACTTTGAACCATAAGCAAATTGAACACCTTATCAACCGAGAATATTTCATTTAACTTTATCCAGGAAAACATCACCACAGGCAATATAGCCTCTATACCTGTGGAAAACATCAACTCTGACCGTGGTCATAACCATGATAAATTCTTCGGAACTCAGTAACACATAATCAAGTAATCAGAACCAATCGCCTCTAACTCAACCGAGTCACGCAGACCGCCAACTCGAGAGTAACTCAATCCGATATAAACATCTCGAGGGATCTTCCTGGGAACCCGATGCCATTTCTTCCATTACCCCAGTATTGATTTGTAGACCTTTCTTGAAAAGTAAATATCGCAGATCCAATTACCATTCGCTACCGTTTGCAAGCCCACCCGTAGACAATTGAAAAATCCTTAAAGGCTGCATAAGACTTGGAACTCTCCAGAACCTTCCCGATAACCACTTATCTTACTCTAATCTTCAATACACAGCTAATACGCGTTGAGCAACCCGTGCTTCACCAGCATATGCCCATTCAAAGAAATAACCAAGCAATCTCTCGGTCCGGAAACTGATACGGGCCATGATCCTACAATCCGATCGTCATTAGCAGACTCCACCACTTAGCTCAAAACCATAGAATACCTCATCAGCAACCCAAAGTACCATATCTTCACAGCATGCCCCGATACTACACGACTATTTAGCTAAATACTTCAAAACTCCTGTAATGCTGATCATAGAATGCTAGAAGACTCTGCCAAGCGCTTACCCATCATTGCAATAGTTAAACAACTTCCCTAAATGCTCTGAAATGATGACATATGCACTCCACTGAATGGAAACCTCATACGAGACACACGATCCAAACTTATCATGCAGGAGATGGCCCACCAATTATACCCAAATCGACACCTAGCCATGAACCCACCTTAATCACAATAGCCTGGCCACCAACCAATCTTCCCAAATCTGTGCTTACCAACCAGACATAGGAACCCGCCTCATACCACAAATGGACGACTAGAAGATTTAACACTGCATCTGCTTCCGAGGCTAGATAACACAACGCGATGATAATCAAACATCCATAGCCCGTTGTAATCCATCTGCAACATCACCAATCATCGGCACATAGCCAATACTGAGCACACCACATCATATAAGAGCGATTAGGAAGAGTCAAAGTCGTAGATTGCAAGCTGAAACAAAGCCGCACAATGAGGAAAGAAGAAGGAAAATTTTCCTAAATGCCATGTAGCCTCCTGAAGATAGGTATAGACGTCTTCATACTGATCCGCAGGACTCTACTAGACACTTGCTCATAACTCGTAGAACCTACGAACCTAGTGCTCTAATACCACCTTGTCACGACCCAAAAATCACAAGTTGTGATGGAACCTAGCTCAACCCACTAGGTAAGCCAACTAACAGAAAGTACAACTCAACTAAGATTATAAGAGAATAAAGAATAGATAACTGAATATTTATAAATTTACCCAAAACCTGTTAGTACGACTCATGAGCTTCTAAGACTTGGAATTTACAGAGCTAGTACAAATAAATACACGTTCTATTTGAAAGATACATAAGCCGAATAGTAAAACCTAAGTTACCAAGGACAAGTTCCACCTATATCCGAAACACACGAACATCTTCCGAAGCAGCACCCGACGTCACCAACAGCTCCTCTCTAAAGAATCTGTATACATCGTACAGAAGTATAGTATCAGTACAACCGATCCCATATACTGGTAAGTATTTTGTCTAACCTTATTGAAGTAGTGGCGAGGCTTTTAGTTAAAAGATGCTTATTGTTATAACATGTATATTAGATTAACAGTAAAAGCAGTTCAAAGTATAACCCTTAAAAGTACCGTATACAACTCGATGAGACAATCGACAATTACTAAAAGGAATCACAAAAGAGGATTTATAATCTTTCCTTGTATGAGAAGTCTATCCAAGATATCAAATCAAACAGCACGGTAACACCCTTCGTGCTTTCATCTATGCCTCACCATATATATGTAAAATTTTTGTGACAAATAAATTAGCACGGCAACACCTTTCATGCGTTCGACTAATCCTCCCAAATGTACAAGTAACAGAACTAACTAGATGATAGAAATATCGATAACATGAATTACAAAGTAGGGAATACGCAAGTAACAACAATGGACAAGGATACATATATGGGCAACAGTAAAAGACTAAGAGGAAAGCATTTGAGTAATAACAATAATTTGTAAAAAAAAGAAATATCAACTTCAATTAACTAGCATATTGAAGGCCGAAGTACAAATATAACAAATAAGACGAAAACACATGATCTTTACAAGTTGACAAGTAAGGGCATGAATGACTAACATGGTGGAAGGCTTATACTAAGTGCTACAGAATAGATACAACATGAGTATAATTATAAAAGCAGGAAATATGCATGGTATTTGCAAGTTAAGCAAGTAGAAGGTATGAGCAACATGACAATAATAGAAATAGAGATCAATGACAGAACAATAGCAACAAGTCACATCAGGTCTATAATTACGACAATAACAATTCAAGGTAAAGACATGAACATATACACGGAAAACTGATATCAAACATAATGCATGTCTCTCATACTCGCCTACACGGAAACACCCATCGTGTCATGATCTCACGACAACACACAGTCATAACAATACAAATGAAATGACATGACATCAACCTTCGTGTTTTTACTCTCAAATGATATGGCATGGCATCACCCTTCGTGCTTTTACTCTCAAATGATATGGCACGACATCACCTTTTGTGCTTTTACTCTCAATAACATGGCGCGACATCACCCTTCGTGCTTTACACTCTTCCTCACATGAAAATGAATATAAAATAGCATGACATCACCCTTCGTGCTTTACAGTCTTCCTCACATGATAATGAATATAAAATGGCACCGCATCACCCTTCGTGTTATACACTCTTCCTTACCAAGCATATGAATATAATAAAATGGCAAGGCATGAAGTATAAATAACATCGAGGAGAGTGATCAAACGAATATTCCAAACAAGTTCCAAATCACAACTTTCCAAGTCAACAATGGTTCAACAACCCTCAAGTACTGTATTATTCAAATACTTCCACGTATCTCATAAATGACCCACAACACAAGTATAGACTCTAGCATCACAAGAATATCGATTGTAGTAATGTAGTAATGATTTCGTATACAGGTGACCGAATTAGACACGTCAATGTATTCTCACAATTTCCATCAAGTTTGATCAAGTTATAACAAACTAAGTCTTGATTTCTATCATTTACTATTATGTCCTTAGTATCTAAGAGTTAAGTAAGGCATTAAGCAGTATGTCACGAAATTCTACAAACACAAATATAACATAATCCACCCCCCGAGCATGATTAACCTAGAACATACATATACACTCGTCACCTTACATATGTATCACCCCCGCATGTAGCAAACAATGACAAATAGAAGGAAAAATTCCCTTAATAAATCTAGGAAAAATACTTACCTCGAACAAGCAAATTACATTATCGAGCAAGCCTAACGATGCTCCAAAAATACTATCGCGTGCGTGGTGACCTCCAAACAGCTCAAAACTAGCCAAAAGCAACTCAAATACATCAAATAAATCCCAAGGAAATAATTTCAAATGATAAAGATCGAATCCTAAACCAAAATACAAATCCGGCCAAAAATCACACCCGGGACCATGCCTCGGAACCTGACAAAACTCATAAAATCTGACAACCCATCCAATTACGAGTCCAACCATACTAGTTTCACTCAATTTGACTCCAAATCGATGTTCAAAACTCAAAAAATTATATTATGAAACTTTAGGCAAAAACCCCCAATTTCCTCTTTAAAATTAATCAACCAAAAGCTAAAATCGAAGATAGATTCATGGAATATAACCAAAATCGAGTAGAGAATACTTACCTCAATTCATATGGTGAAATCGCTTCAAAAATTGCCCAATTCCGGGCTCCCCAACTTAAAATATGTTAAATGAACAAAACCCTCGTTTTAACACTGTTCTGCCTCGTTTCTTATGCCAAAAGATCTCAAAACTCGCTTTTGATGCCTCCAATGGATTCCTTGTGAAATTCTAGTCAAGTTAGACTTTTGAATCACTAAATTTGACCAATTGAAGGAGATATGTTGGTTTAAATATTTAAATATAGTTCAGATTTTTAAATACGAAGTCAGTGACAATTTTGTAATTGATCTGAAAAATCTAGCAACCCAATTCTTAATAAAATGACCATAAACACCTTATACGATGTCCAAATTTGATGATTCTTTTTTCTATGGCTCCGAAATTACGACACAATCTAATGCTTAAATAAAAATAGAAATTGGAGCTCAGCTCAATGTAGTATCATTTATGCTTGAATAAACAATGTCGAAACATAAGAAAAAGCGAGCGCAACACAACCCAAACCTATCCAAAACTCACCCGAGCCCCTCGGGACCACTTCCAAACATACCAACAAGTATCATAACATAGCACGGACTTCAATGCCTTAAAACACACATAACAACATCGAAACGGCGAATCAGATTTCAATCTAAAAATCAATGAACTTGAAACTTCAAACTTCCACAACCAATGCCGAAACCCATCAAATCACGTCCGATTGACCTTAAATTTTGTACACAAGTAACATTTGACATTACAGGCATGCTCCAACTTCCGAAATTGAAATACGACCCCGATATCAAAAAGTCCACTCTCGGTCAAACATTCCAAAAAATCAAACTTTTGCCATTTCGAGCCAAATTCAACTACGGACCTCTAATTCACAATCTGAACTCGCTCCTAAGTCCAAAATTTTCCAACGGCGCTAACGGAACCATCAAAATTCTAATCCGAGATCAAATACTAAAAATTCAAACTCGGTTAACTCTTTCAAATTTAAAGATCCCTAGTTGAGAATCATTTTTTCAAATCAGTCCCGAATAAAAAACCAAAACTGACGATTTACATAATTTAAAATACATCATATGGAGATACTCGAGCCCACAAAATACCGAGCGAAGTGCAGATACTCAAAATAACCAGTCGGATCGTTACAATACCAATGCGAAAGAATCGAAAAAAGACAAATGATATTAAAAACTATAACTTACATTCGATTTCGGGCACTTGAAGAATCATCTCCCTACATTGAAGGGAGTCCATTTTTAGTAGTAAAGATGGAGAATTGACCAGGAATATAGCAAATTAAACCTTGCCTAAAATTATTTTCGAAGAGAAGAGATGATGATCCCTTCGGAACCCTAACAGCTGAAATTGGGAAAAATGATAAAGGGTATTTTGATTTTGTGGGGGAGAAGCAAACAAGGGGAAGGGGTTAATAATTGGAAAGTAAATTAAGTAGGGGTGCTGGTAACTAAATCTACGTGACAAAAAAGGTGTTGAATAATAAGTTTAATGATTTTTAGTGGTCGGCTGTTTGGGTATCGAGTATTTGTGCTTCAGTTGAGTAACGAGAAGGGTATGAAGAGGCCTAACTATTAATAGAGGATATATTTTCTCCTAGTTGTAAGGTTTAGGAATATTTTTGGATCATTTTTGTTATATATTTGATGCCTATTCTACTCAACCACCTCTTTGAAATAACTAGTAACTACTAACCTCTTTGTCAAGTTATATGTGCTGCAACTTTTCACATTTGAATTTAGCTTTAAGAATCTAGTAAAGGGGAGATGGGGCGAAAACTGTTTTGAACAATAAAAGAGTAATATATTCAATAATATTTTTTCTTACATATTTGTATACGGGTGAAATCGGGAGGCCCGATTTCACGATCACTGTGTCTTTCCCTTAGCTTTAAAAAGGCCTCGAAGACCCGGGGGCGCAACTCGAAGTTTTGGCCTCGAGGATTCTTCACACTCGACCTCGATGCAGCACGAGTCGATAGTTATCAAGGGCAAGCGGAAAGTTCCTTAGGCATGTGGTCCGAACTGACATCACCTATAAGAATAGTACCAGACTGCTAGGTAGCTGTGCCAGCTACTCTACTTTGTAATAAGTACATACGTACTATGATGGGGTTCCCTCCTCCTATATAAATGGGACCTTTACTATTTTTTGGACACACAAGATATCATTCTTACAACATTGAATATACAAGAACACTGTATGCGGTGAAATTAGGGGGGTTTATTTCTCGCCGTTAAGGCATATTCGGGAAGTCATATCAGCATCTCGAGGCTGCAGGATTACAATCAAGCTCCTTCCCTCGAGGTTCGTCTGCAACCCAGCAAAGATTCTGAGGATAGGGAATTTGTTCGTGACCCAACAAAGGTTCCGAGGATGGGGGATTCCCGAGGCGAGCAGCTAGAATCAGTAAACACTAGTACCATGCCTAGTCGTTCCATCCCCATATCTTTACATTGAATGCACCCTGTACTATATGGTATTCCCTCTTCTATATAAGGGGAAACCATGCCACTTTGTAAAAGGATGATGTTGCTCCATTTTCTCCACAAAGTGCAATAATATCTCTCTCCCTCTCTTCTTTCTAACTCGCTCATTCTCACTGGCCCGAGGCCACTTTAATATTTATCGCTGTCTTATTTGTTCTTCATTTTATCGCTTGGTATTGGATATAAAGAGCCTTATTTAATCATATCTTAACTGTTATCCCATTCCCGTCCGCCCCCAATAGCTCGAGCTCGACCCTAACATTGACCCCGAGGTCCCCCATCAACCAGTCCTACTTCGCCCTTTAAGTGACAAAGGGGTGAGCCGCTCCAAGCGGAAAGCGATAGTAAATCCCGAACTTGCCCACGCTCATCCAAACCGGCCTCAAAAAGCGACGGAAAGCAAAGCCCTTCCTTCCAATCCAAGCCTGCTAACTTCCACATCAGCTAAGAATTATCTCAGGTTTTTCGTTAGTGCGCTCTGGAAAGAAGGAGCAAAGGCAAAAAGCTCAAGTGATTTTCCCTTGACTACTGTCAGGCCAGGGATATCCGGGTAGCAGGCCCCTCAGTTTGATTACTGCCTCGTTTTAGCTTGCATTTCATCATTAAACTCCACATTCTTAGCATCACCAGCTCTAACAACTAGCATAAAAATAGATCACGTATTTTTAGAATCTCATTTACAAATTTAATTGTTGTTACCATTTTTACTGTAAACAGTTTGGCGCCCATCGTGGGGCTAAAAATAATAGTGATTATTTTCTTGCTGGTTTCATTACACAAACGCATGTCATCTTTCACACTTTTTCTTGCCCAAGATCCCTTGAGTTCAGGTCAAAATGTTTGGCTCGGTAAATGAAGTCGAGAACAACAACCTCGAAAATCATGGGGAAAACGGCGTGGCTGTCCCGGCCACTGGGGTAACACCACAGAATTCTGATAATACGCCCGGATCGATTCTAGAAGACGCGGATTTATAGGACGCACAACAAGTCGACGAAACTTCTCACACCGACAGGAGCATACGGCACAACGACCGATAGGAAGCTCAAAAAACCCTGGCCCGGGAAGAACATGAAGTTAGTCTTCATGTTTTTTTTGAAATATTGCAGGCACAACAGTTGGCCATTGCTCGGTTACAAAGCAATCCGAAGCCTCCCAGCACAGTAGCACTAGAAATAGCTCCCCCCGCCGAACAAATACCCGAGAGATCAACCAACAACGGATCGGTAGCCGACCCTACCATAATAAAGATGCTCGAGGACCTCGCTAGAAGGATTGAATTGGGTGAGAAAATGATAGCAGCCAACGATAAAAAGGTCGAGACCTAAAACTCTAGAGTTTATAAGATCCTGGGAGGACCCCCGGTCCTGAAAGGTGTAGATTCGAGAAAGTTCGAGCAACGGCTGTTCTCAAAGGAAGCACCTTCGAAACCCATTCCAAAGAAGTTTAGTATTATAGAACTCCCAAAATACAGCGGGACCACGGATCCCAACGAACACGTCACCGCCTACACGTGCGCGGTGAAGGGCAACAACATAAAAATGATGAGATCGAGTCAGTCCTGCTGAAGAAATTTGGAGAAACACTCTTGAAGGGGGCTATGATGTGGTACAACAACCTGGCTCCCAACTCCATAGATTCGTTCGCCATGCTAGCGTACTCCTTCGTAAGTGCGCACACCAGCGCCATCAAGGTAGCAACAAGGCAGTTTGACGTGTTAAAGATTAGGCAAAGGGAGAATGAAATGCTGCGAGAATTCGTGTCTCGTTTTTGGACAGAATGAATGGAGCTCCCCCGGTCTCCAATGATTGGGCAGTGCAAGCCTTTACTCAAGGCCTGAATGAACGAAGCTTGGTGGCATCAAGGCAGCTGAAAGAGAATTTGATCGAGTATCCCGTTGTAACCTAGTTGGACGTCCACAACCGATACTAGTCAAATATCAGGGTCGAGGACGACCAGCTTGGATCCCCTTCGGGATCAGTATACCCGAGCAGGCTTTTGGCGAAGGAATCAAGATCGAATAAAAAAAGGTACTAGCCATATCTCGATGATAGGAAAAATGCTCTAAAGTGCAATTCGCCTCGTAACGGCCGATCGGTAAACCAAAGACAGAACCCTCGGGGACCCCTCAACGGGGGTGGCATCGACGGGTACGGAGGGCTAACAGGGGCACCCCACCTATTAGAGTATAGCTTTAACATCGATGTGTCAGACATTGTGTTCGCCATTAGCAAAATCAGAGATGCCAGATGGCCCAGGCCGTTACATTCGGATCCTTCCTATAGGAACTGCAATTTTATTTGCGAGTTATTTCACAACTCGCACGGGCACCAAACCGAAGATTGCAGGCATCTCCAGGAGGAAGTGGCCCTATTGCTCGATAACGGGCACTTTCAGGAACTTCTCAGCAACCGGGCTAAAAATCAATTGCAAGAAGGAGAAATAGCAAAAAGGAACAAAACAGACGAGCCTCAACACGTCGTCCATAAAAAGCCCACGGGAAAAATAGCGTAAGAGCCATTGTCGCCAGCCAAATGATCCTCTGGGCCGCACATTAAAAGGTCTCAAAGACCCAACAATGTAAGAGCCATTGTTGCCAACTTGCAAATTGAAAACTTGAGGATTAAAATGAGCTCGAATCGTAACCTGATTCGGAGACCGGATCCAAAATAGTTAACTATACATGCCTAAGGGCCACATATATAGAAGGTCGCTCCGACCCAAGGCGTAAGAGCCACTATTGCTAGCCTATACAACCGCAAAACTGGAGGGTAAATTAAGACCAAGTCGGATCCCGACTTGAAGACTGAACTCGAAGACGGTTAAAGCACGCAAGCCTAAGGGCAAGTCCGAGGTCAAATCGACCCAATTAAAACTCCAACAAGCAGAAATACAGAAGATACAAATTGCGGGGGGTTCCCCATCTTATTTCTACATATTGGTGATGGAGCGTAATCTCAGCCTACGTCATATAATGAAAGCTATATACACAATAAATAAGGTAGGGAATAGACATTTTCCCTTTTTCCGGCAGCTATGGCCCGGCGGTCTCCTCCTCATCATTCTCAGCATCGGACAATAGGAACTTGGAATCGTACTCCTCTCCTTTGGCTTGCTCGATATCCCCCGAGAGATGCCCCTGGCGTGAATCTCATCAAAGATTTCCCTCCTGGATCTGCACCTCACATACTCCTTGCTATTGTTTGCACGACCGAGGGTCTTCTTCAACTCAACTTTAGCAACGGTAGCACTTCTTGAATAAGCCATCATTTTCTGTCCCGCCCTGTTATTATTCATCACAACCTCAGCCCAGACATTCACCACCTCGGTTTTCACCCTTGAAAGCTTGGATGAGAGTCTTGCGATCATCTTTGCTCGAGCATAATCATTCACACGGGCGGTCTGAATTTGCGCCTCAAGAGTAGAAGCCCCGGCCTGAGCCCTCTCTTTGGCCATAGAATAGGTATTCACATGCGCCTGCAGCTCGTTGAATTCACGTTTGGCTTTGCTAAGCTCGCCCTAGAGTTGTTCCAGCTCATCCGCCTTATCCTTCAACTAAAATAGCAAAACATCAAGGCGGGGAGATAAAAAGGGAATGCAGGCCAGCGCGAAATGCAGGGTACCTATTTCTCTAAGAGGGCCTCCCGGGCCTTGCTCTAGTCCACTTCATGCCGTAAAGAGACGAGCTCGCTTTCCTTTGACGCACAAAGAAGTTTGAGGGATCTCCCTATCTCGAGCCTCCCGCAACGGGGCCTCACAATGAAGTAGTTCGGCTTTGAGCCTATCAAAAGACTAAGAAAGAAAGCCAGATAAATAAAAAGATAAAAGAGAGGAGCGCAGGGCCAGAACATCCTTACAGCAGCCGAAACTCACCATAAGGCCAAAGTGCTGAGCCTCGCCGATGGCCGAAACAACGTCTGACGGTGCACCAATCCCAGAAGATTGCCGGTCAGCCAACTTAACCGTTGCAAAGAAGTCACCTCACTACAAGTCTTCTCGCAACCCGGAGCATCTTTCCTTTTACCGACACTCCTTGAACCTGGGACCAGCAATCTTTCCTCCTCCCTTGGGGAACTCGGCCTCACTTCGAAAGGATTCCCGGCACCTGTAGCAGATAAATCAGATGAGCCGGAAAGAAGGAAGCCATCTCTTAGGGGGGCATAACTCCAGGCACCTACCATGATGTTTCGCATCTCATCTCCCTTTTGATAAATCTCGCCACCGGCGCCTATCATAAATCGAGCAAGCTGCCAGCTTACGCGACCATTCAGCTAAATTGGGGACCTCACCGGGAAACCAATGAGTTGCTATAAGCAAAGAACAGAAAGATATCGTTATGGGGACAACCTCATATTGAGATAAAGGCAGTTCAAACGGAGCACTTACGTGTAAAGTTTCATTTCTCAAGAAACGGTAAAAACTCTCTAGGGATAACGTCGGTCGTCCAGATTCGAACGAACCGATTCATCCATCCACGGTCCCGATAGCGCAATAGCCGGTACAGAAGCTCGGATGGATCTACGCTGAAGATCAATCAGGCCCCGATAGCACAATGGCCGGTACAACCTCACGAGATGGCTGAGGGTGAATTCTATCCCGGCCGTGTCAGCAAAATATCTCATTGACTACACTATTCTCCAAAGAAAGGGATGAACCTGCGCCAATGTTACTTGATATCTTCTACAAAAATCAAGCACGACCCAGTCCGGGGAACCCGGTGCAAGAACGTGAATATACACACTCAATAATCCCTCAACATATGTTATGACACTCTCCTCGGGGGAAGGTGCTTGCAAAATTATGCCTTCCCCCCATCCACATTCTTTTCTGATCATCTCGAGGTTTTTCTCCCTTACCGATGAAATAATCCTCGACACATGCTCTCGATGGGCCAGAACATTAGAAGGCCTCCCTGGTGTAACAACCCTCCTCGAGGCAGGACACACCGAGCCTCGCTCTCCCGACATCGGAGGCGAGCCGCTAGTACCGACCAAAGGTGGAGCACAAGAGGGACTCCCCTTCATCCAAGGATCAGGCTTCGAAGCAGCGGCCATGGCTACGGTAGAATAGGGGGAAGATGATGAGGATCCAGGCAAAAAAAAATCTGAAACTGGGAAGCGGAAGGACTAGCACAAAGCGCCAGGCTCTGCAGAGAAGATAGGCTTATAAAGAATTGCAAAATCGCCGCTTATGAGGCAGATGAGCAAATATATAGAAGTAGAGTGACAACTGCTCGCTTGCCCAAGAGGGCCAATTAATTCTGGCCACGTTAACATCACCCTCTCCTAGGGGAGTGTACTGGGAGAATCACTCCGACTCCCATATGACTCATAAAACTGCGGGACCTCGGGAGATCCCCGACATCATAAATATCGATTTGGGAGGAGCTATCGATTCAACCTCGGGATGTGGCCAATCTTGGGGCCCTGGTTTGTCCAAAGAAAAGGCCCCGAAGGGCCGATGCCCGAATGCAAAAGCAAAAAAACAAGGAGAAGGGCTGACAGAATGAAAGCTCCTTTTATACATTGACAAAAAGGAAAAAACGTCTTTACTCTATCCGTTTCCCGTGGGGTGGGGCAACATACGAAGTAGAAAGGAAGGCATATAAAAAGGACTCGGAGAGTACTCCTCGTCACTATCTTCTTCGCCCTTATTAGGGGCAATCAAGAGTGTCAATCTTCCCTCCGCTGCACGGGCCTGCTTGAGATCAGCTGACAGGTCGATGCCTCTAGCCCCTAGTTCTTCCAGGGTCTCCCTCTTCGCCTCTACTTTGGCATGCTCGATAGCTTGGATTAGTTTCTGTTCAGCTGCCATGGATATGTCACGAACCATTGTATGCACTGTGGCCACATCCTCCCAATAAGTGGGAGCATCTCGTTTGGCCTCGTACTTAGCCGCGGCCAAAGCAACAATCTCCCTACGAGTGTCCGTGAGAAGATCCCAGGATGTCACAAATTCCCCAGCCACTATCTCGTTTCGCTCTCTTAGCCCAGAGATCACCGCTTTCAACTGACTAATCTGCGAGCCACTCTGCTCGACCTACGGTAGAAGGGCAAGTCAATGAATATATGAATCCAAAACGTATGTGAGTACGGGGTAAAAGGTCGGGTATAAGCAAGGCAAAATACCTAAGCAGCAAGATTGGCCTTCTCCCAGAGCGCCATCTCCAAAGCGACCTGAAGCTCTCCCAGATCTTTATCGCCCTGGGTAGAGCAAACCTCCGAATCTTGTAGCTTTGAAGCAATTTTCTTACGCTCCTTTTCGTGACAAGAAAGTTCCCCGTGGAACCGAAGGATGACATGTTCATACATCTCCTTACACTGCGGCACAACGGAAAAGTTAGAAAGATGATAAATGACGCCTGAGAACGAAAGAAATACGTGAGGAATGACTATCACCTGCTGCATGGACTTCTCCACCGCTTTAACGGCTCCAGAAATATCGTGATCAGCTCTGTCGATTACGCCATCAAAAATGTTGGCAATAAAGTCTCCCCCTTTAGAAGGAGTCCCAGCTGTGGCACCGATCATCCCTTAGGCATCCCTCAGTTCCCCTACTGAAACCAGAAAGTTTGAAATAAAGTTATTCGGTTCGCCGATTTCTCCAAGTGGCAACCCACATTCCTGGAAGGCCCCGAGCTCCGATCCCTCAGGATCAACGCCAACGATCCTCTTAGTAGAAGCTACACCAAATCCGGTTGTTCGATTCGAAGCTACATCAACGTCCTCTTCAAGGACCCC
This sequence comes from Nicotiana sylvestris, assembly GCF_000393655.2. Classification (NCBI taxonomy): domain Eukaryota; kingdom Viridiplantae; phylum Streptophyta; class Magnoliopsida; order Solanales; family Solanaceae; genus Nicotiana; species Nicotiana sylvestris. The sequence continues at coordinate 83,817,030 of NC_091057.1, read as the reverse complement.
CGGCCCACGAGCCCGCCCGAAGCTAGCCGTTCAGGACTCAGCAGCCTCCGACCGGGGCACCTGCAAGTCTCTCGCACTGGACCTTGTTCTCCTCCTTAACAGACTTCCATCATCGTCCTCCCTTTTGATATCGGGATTCAACCTTGACGTTAGAGCAACAGTCCCAGTAGTGGCTCGGTGCTTGGGCGACCTGGTTTTCTTTACCGCAGGACGGGCAACGGCTGCCCTGCTTTTCGTCTTCTTGTTCGTGCCAGGCTCCAAGGCCCCTACTTCACCATTAGGGGGCAGCCTCATCTGCATATTCTCACCAAGACCTGTTCCAGCACAATAACCTCGATATGCTTTCACTAAGGGCTCAAAAGGAAAAACAAAATACGAAGCATAGGCGGTAAAAGAATCTCACCGTGATTCTTAGCCACCCAACACTTCTTAGCCAGGACGGTCCAAGACCGAACGCAGTACGGGAATTTCTTGATCAACCGCCTGATTCATCCCGACAAATCTGGGACCACCTCCGGATGCCAGGCAGCGGCTGCAGAAAGCAAAAAGAGATTATTATGACAAACGAAAGAGTAGTCGAAAAGCGGCTAAATGGAAAATCGCTTACGTCGGGCATTCCACCGCTCCGGAAAGGGCATTCTCCGGGCCGGGATGATATCCTAGGTCCTCACTTGGATGAACCTGCTCATCCATCCTCGGTCCTTCCCATCATCAACACTCGTGAAAAAGATTTTTTGGACCGATGGTGGAGCTTGACTAAACCTCGATACAGTCGAGGGTTGTACATTCTGATCAGATGACTAAGGGTAAAAACCTCGCCTTCAACCCCTTCGGTGAAATGTCGAAGCAACAACACTATCCTCCAAAAAGAAGGTGTTTACCGTGAAAATGGTAACAACAATTAAATTTGTAGATGGAATTCTAAAAATACGTGATCTATTCCTGAGCTAGTTGTTAGAGTAGTTGATGCTGATAATAAGGAGTTTAAAGATTAAATGCAAGCTAAAATGAGATAGTAATCGAACCGATGGGCCTGCTGCCTGGGTGTAGGTCTGGTCGATGGGGGACCTCGGGGTTAACGTCAGGGTCGAATTCGAGCTATTGGGGATAGTCGGGGATGGGATAACAGTTGAAGATATAATTAAACAAGGCTCTTTATGGCTGTCACACCTCCTTTTTACTACCCCGCAGAGGGGTATATAAGGGAGTTTTTTCTAATTTAAGTGACAATCGAAACAAGATTTATTTATTTATTTAGAGTCGCCACTTGGGATAGTTTATGGTGTCCCAAGTCACCGGTTTTAAATCCCGAATCGAGGAAAGATTGACTCTATTCTATAGTCCGCGAACACAGAAATCCGGGTAAGGAATTCTGTTAACCCGGGAGAAGGTGTTAGGCTTTACCGAATTCCGTGGTTCTAGCACAGTCGCTCAACTGTTATTATTGGCTTAATTATCTGACTTATTGCATATTTAAAACCTATTGTGCATTTTTAACTTACAACCGCTTTTAATTATTTATGAATTTGTTTTAACAAGGCGTGATTGTCGCGCACTCGTTTGTTTGTATACACATTGCTAATTCTGTCACGGGAACCGTACCCACGATCTACAACATGCTTATTTTATTATTATTCGGAGTTGGGGGATCGAGTCACGCCAGTGTGCACTCAGATTTTGGGGTTAAGTATCATGACTATGTCACGTGAACCGTACACATAGTCACAATTATTACTAACGTGCTTAAAGCAAACTACAGTTTTCATAATTTTCCTAAACTAATTTGGGATTATTGTGAGGCCAAGAGTTATAGAAATTATTGTAGAAAGAGGGTAGTGTTTAGTTATTGGAATTATCTATTATGGAACAATCTTTATTAATTAAAAAGATATACTAGCTGAAATATTATTGATGTTGAGTTAACTAGAATTAAATTTGTTGGCCCAATTGCTTCTCAGTTCTTATATTTGTACTACGGACCAACATTGAAGTAAGGCTAAAGCAGTAAACATTATTTTGAAATCCAAATTCTTTCCCCATAGACAAAATCCTTAGTCTAAATATTTGTACTTGTTATCAGATAGGAGAAAATCAACTACGCTAAGAAAACAACAATGATATAACCCAGCAACTAAATTGTACCAATAGGTTCTACTTACTTAGATTTGATTTATGATAAAGAACATGGAAAAAATATGTATAAAATCTAAAACTCTAATAAGGTGAATTCAACACAAACAAACTTATCCATTCGCACAATTAACAACAGGTGCAGTGAGGATATGAACATGGAAGCACTCAAGAGTCAAACAATCCAATCATCAACAAAACGAACTACTAACTCATGTCACACAATAATTACATTAACAAATAATAATGTAAATGGACAAAATAATCAGTCGAGAAGATGCAAGAACGGACCTTTGGGATAAATCGACCAAATTGGAATTACAAGAGGTTAAATAACTCGACGACTCTTGACCGGAGCTTTCGCCGATAAACCCGGACGGAACCGGCTACTCAAGACCTCAACGTCAAAAACGACAGTACCTCGGCGCGCAACTGAAAGGAGACTCAGACAACAATTTTCCCGGATCTGTCCGTTTTTTCTCTAATACGAACAATTTTTAACAAAAAACTTTGCCAGATAAACTCGAACCTCTTGAACCCAATTCAAAATTCTAGCTAAACCATAGGGTGTTCAAGCTTGAAAGAACTCTTGGCCATGACAAGACTCAGACTTTGATATTACCAAAACAGAAGAAAATCAAAGAATTAAAGAGGGGTTGTGATATATTTGGATGTTTTTTACAAAAGAAAAAGGGTGCGCCTTTGAAAGAATAAGAACTAATGACTTTGAACGAATTCTCACTATTTAAATAGAAAAGTGAAAAAAGTTTGTTCTGCTACCCGAAATCAATTGGAGAAAGTTTGGATTTACAAGGAAACTACAAGTATTTGCTTAGTTTCGTACTCTGTTTTTCGAGAATTGGAGACAATGGTCTCCTTTTCCTTTTTTGGAAGCTCGGCCGCTTTTTTAGTCTAGGTTAGATTTTTTTTGTTCTCTTTTCAGCTCTCTCTCTTTTCTCTAGGAGTCTAGGTATTTGTAAGGTTTTCTAGGTTAAGGGGTATGGGCCTAGGAATTATAGTCTTGGAAATTATGGGTTAGGTTAAAAAACTAGGCCTAAAATGGGTCGCTTGAGCCCCAATTGATTATTTCCCTGCGAACGAGGCTAAAAATACGATCTCGTTTATTAATTAATCCTACGTAAGCAAAATAACTATTAAAATAAGACTAACAGTTAAAACAAAACTATTTTTGGGTATCTTTTAAGATTAAAAATGACTACAAAATATTAATGAAACTATTTTTTTTGTAATTTTCATTTTCTGGTAATAAGTAAAAGAGTAAAAATTAGTTGAAATAGCTATATTAGGCATAAAATAAATATTTACGTGCTAAAAATATGAAAAATCTTGGGAGGGTCAAAAATCACATGTCTACAACTGCCCCTCTTTGACTGAAAACGCGAAGAGTTTTCGGACAAAGAACGAGTAGACATATTTTTTGACCCGATCCTTATTTAACGAGAACAAAACTAAGAGAAAAGGGGAATGTGACCGGGACCTGGTATCTGAGCTACCTACATATCATTGGCTTATAAAGAAATCAGGTCACGTGTAGTTCAGAGGTGAGTGAGATGATGGAGTATACCGATGTGGAGAGCCAATCGAGGTGCCATTCCGCCTAGGTTCCGGTCCGCGGTCCTGATGTTACATCAAAAATCAAACCATGAAAAAGACTAGCTAAGCCTATCAACTACGTGTTACAAGATTCCTATCTATAAGTCTTCTGAAGCTTGATCTTGAGTCTTGAGTGGTTCTTCATGTAGATTTTTAGATTTGAACCTTGACGCTTGCTAGTTGCAGGTGCTCGTTCGTCCTTCTTCAGCTTTTCCGATCAAGACCAGGCATGCAGTGGTTGTGACCTCGGCCATGTCTTGAGCAACCCACATCTTTCATCAACTTCTGCATTTGGATTAACTTCTTGTCTTTCTCATTTTTCTTTATTGTGACTAACTTCTGTTGATCACCTCGGACTATTGACTTGCATTCTTGCCGCGAGCTTCTTTTGTTGCTAACTTGAATTGTATTTTGAAGTGAATTCTCTTATTCTCCACTGCATTTGAACTGAATGCTGAACTTGAACCGTCTTCCTTTGACCACTGTTTCCTTCCCTTTGTTCTCCGGGTGGGCTCCCGATTTCAAGCATTTGAATTATCTTCCTCTCCTCCGAAACTTGCCTTGTTCTCCCTTTGTTCTCCAGGTGGGCTCCTGACTGCCGAACTTCCTTTAAACCTTGTTGATTTCTATCTTCCTTTGAACATTGCTGCTTCCCTTCGTTCTCCATGTGGGCTCCTGACTACCAACACTTGCGCTGCTTTTCCTCGAAACTTGAACTGTTTCCCTTTGTTCTTCAGGCGGGCTCCTGATTGCTGAACTCCTTTGAATCTTGCTGCTTTCCTTTGTTCTTCAGGTGGGCTCCTGATTGTTGTCTTCCTTTGAACATTGTTGCTTCCCTTCATTCTTCAGGTGGGCTCTTGATTGCTGTCTTCCTTTGAACATTGATGCTTCCCTTTGTTCTCCAAGTGGGCTCCTGATTGCTGTCTTCCTTTGATCATTGCTGCTTCCCTTCGTTCTCCAGGTGGGCTCCTAATTACCAACACTTGCGTTGCTTTTCCTCGAAACTTGAACTGCTTCCCTTTGTTCTTCAGGTGGGCTCTTGATTGCTGAACTCCTTTGAACCTTGTTGCTTTCCCTTTGTTCTCCAGGTGGACTCCTGATTGCTGAACACTTGCAATGCTTTTCCTTGAAACTTGAATTGCTTCCCTTGAAACTTGAACTGCTTCCCTTTGTTCTCCAGGTGGGCTCCTGATTTCCAACACTTGAACTGACCCCTCTGAAACTGCTGCTTGTGAACCTGATTACAACAAAACAAACAAACAAAAGAAATTTTTCTGCCCCAATTTGATATCGGGAACATTTGTGAGTGTTAATCGAATCATAGTACCCAAAAGCTCTAAAAATTTAAAAGCTAAATCCCATTATCCAGGAGGGTCCTGAAAATTAAAAATTAAATCTCATCTCAAGAGTGACAACTTCAAAGCCAAATTCTATTTCCTAAAGGTAAAACTTACGCTAAATCTTATTGTGTATGAAGGTCTTAAAAACTTAAAACTAAATCCCATTATCCGGGTCCTGAGAACTTTAAATTAAATCTCATTATACAGGAGGGTCTTGAAAATTTTAAATCAAGTCCCATTATCCAGGAGGGTCCTGAAAAGCCGAGAACGAACTTACCTGAGCCGCGCTCTCTTCCTGGAGGATCTCTGTAGATCGAACAAAATTCCTTGCCCCTGAACCACGCTTTTCCTCATGGAGGGTTCCTGTAGATCGAACAAATTTTTTTTCCTTCTCAAACCGCCTTTGTACTGACAAAATTTGGGCATGACACTTGAAAATTTTCAAACTTCCAAGCTCTGATTTGGACACAATTTTCGTCCCTGTTTCAAACAAAGAGAACTTGTGAGTTTATAAATATGGTGGTTGGTTTGTGGCCTTGACTTTGAGGGCGATTGCTCATTCACTTCCCATGATAACTTTGATTTCCACTCGAAAGACCTTGCTTGTTTATTGACTAACTACTTTCTTTGTCACCCTTATCACGGAAAATACCTCTGATCCGTTCAAACCTAATACCATTCATCTGTTGCATTGTGCTCTTGCATTGACATGTAAACCTTTGTGTTTCACATGATCCAAAGAATATTAATTGCTATCCACTCAGTGCGCATTCTGTTCTTTCCTGACTTGAAACACTAGCCTTGGCCTTGAGGTCTATTGCTCCTTCACTTGCCATGATAACTTTGATTTTCGCTTGGAAGACCCTGCTTGTCACTGGTTAACCACTTTCTTTGTCAATCTTATCACATAAAATACCTTTGATCTGTTCCCATCCAACACCCTCTATCTTTTGCATTGTTCATGAATTGACATATCAGTTGTATTTCACATGAATCTCAAAGTACGTTGATTGTTACCAACTCAGTGCACTTGTTGTTCTTTCCTGACTTATGACACTTTGATGTGCTAGCCAAGTCCCGTTTTGTGCAATTGGAAAGCTGGTGGCAAATTTTGTAGTCATTTCTCACTTGTTCTGACCAAACAGACTCGGGAAGAGGAAGTAAACAAGACAAAAGGACCAGAGTAAAGGACAATGGAAAAGGATGATTCCTAACAAGAAACTACAAGTAGAAACCTATCAGATGTGGATACCAACTCTAACGATCATGACATGCACCTGTGGCCTAATCTGTCAAGCAAGTCTGATGTTCGACTCTTGTTATACCCCTAAACCGTGAAACCGGGCTTCAATGCTCTGATTATCCACTCTGATTTCCGATCCTTATTCCACTTATAGTGCCCGAAGGGTTTTCACTATCAAGCCTCTCTCATTTTGTTATTTCTCTCAACTCACCATCGCCTTATGGTGCCTGTGAAGGTTTTCACCAATAAGACTCTCTCATTTTGTTCTTTTCTTCTTATTTCCTCTGATTCTACAGATGACAAGGCATTAACCATGGCAAAAACATCGTATACTCTTGGCATGTCTAAACTCAGCACTCTCAAAGATTATCTGGGAGGTCTTTTTTGGACTGTAATATGACTTTTGGACAGGGTTAGAAAGAAAGGATATCATAAAGGCTTAAAATAACTAAGACAACGGGTTAATTTATTTACAACTTTTGGAATCCATTCTGAAAACTTTGCCCCAATTTCTAAAATAAGGGAATTTGATTCTTCTTTTTTTTTCTTTTGATGGAGTTACTAAGAAAGACTGCCCTACTCTCGACTTCATAGGATTATGAAATATTTTATTTGGTATGACCGAATAGTAAGGCTGCCTACGTATCTTCTGGTGACAAGAATCAGGTCGAACGTAGTTCACAAGACTACTTTTGTTACTATTTTCCTTTCCTTTTTTCCTTTATTTCTTTTTTTTCTTTTTCCCTTTTTTTCTTTTTTTTTCTCTTCTTTTTTTTTCTTCCTTTTGGAATGAACTTCTAAAATAAACCTGTGGGGACATGGACTTTTTTTCTTTTTTCGTATGACTCTAGCTTGATTCCAAAAAGGGGAAGGTCAAAGAAATCAGTACAGGCTCAAAAAGGGTATCGAATGGTGTAAGTGTTTCGGTAGCTGAAAGAGGGCCTCCCAATTCCTGAAAATGCCAAGTACAACACATGCAACTTGAAATGAAAAAGAATAGCACGCACAACGTTTCTTTTACAGCTTTGACATTGATATTAGTGATATGCTTTCCACTTTTTTTTAGTGCCTTGTCAAGTACAGAACCCTCGTTGGGTGATCCCCACTTCACAATGGATATCCTCCGTCAATTCGGAGAGAGCTTCCTTGACTTTATCTTGTAACTTGAGATGCACTTGAATTCAAAGTTGCTTGCTTCAGATCGTACGGGATGCACTCTCCTTTAACGAATTCTTGTCACCCTATTAACTTTCCAAATTAAATGCCCCAGTTTCACACAGTTCGAGCTTCAAATGATCTCGAAATGCCTTTACTTATTTCCCTCTCGATCATCCTCACAATTGTTTTATTGCTTCATGATTAAACTAAAATTTAAGACTAGGCCTAGAATTATGCGTGCATGTCATGTCACCAGAACTAGCATGAAGAGGACTATAAAAGGAGAAGAGAACTAAACAAAAATGACTAGAAATAACAGAAAACAAAAAATTGTATTAGACAAACGGTGAAGGGGTTTGAACAACAAAACAACACTAAACTGGGGTTACAACCCTGGAACAAACTAGACAGCACTAAATGAGTTACTACGACTAAACAAACCAGGCAAAATAAAAGGATAGAAGGGTTTGAGCCACAAGACAATATCCGGATTACAACCCTAGAATAAACCAGACAACAGAAATGACAACAAAATAAACCACCAATACTCATCCCTGGCTAACCAAGAAAGGAGCATCTTTCCAATCACCAAGCTCAACATCTTAGCCACTGAATTCTGCATCAACAATACTAGCACCTTCATAAGTCTTCATCACATTGTTCTTATCAAATTGCTTTTGGGTTCCCTTTGCCGGCTCTTTATTAAGATCAACCTCTGATAGCGCTGAAAGCTTTGCAGCGCATGGACCTCCGAGGATCTCAGAAGAATTCTCATATTCCTTTTCAAAACAATCCATACTCACCATATGCTTCTCATTACGAACAGGCGATGGACTTTGGCTAGTGTCTGCTGCATCTGGATTTTGCACAAAAATGTCACCTACATCAATAAGCTGCTGAATTGCATTTTTCAGGTGCCAACACTTTTCTGTACTGTGACCCGGGGCATCGGAGCAATATGTGCACCTTTGAGAAAAATCAAACTTCTTTGGCAGAGGGTTTGGCATTTTTATCTGAACCGGCTTCAACATGTCCAATTGCCTCAACCTTTGGAACAAACTGGCATATGATTCTCCAATAGGGGTGAAATCCTTTTCTTTTTTCAGTATGTATTCTGGCCTCGGTTAGAAACTTTTGCGGGCAGATGACTGATATGCTTGATAAGGCGGGTAAGACATTTGTGGAAGTGGTGCGGGCCATCGCGGGCCTCGTGGGTGTGGAGCATATGGTGGTGCATTGTCGATAGGGTACTGGGAAAGTGATGTACGACTTTGGGGGTTACGTGGAGAGAAGTAGCATTGGGGAGGATCATCTGGTGCACAAGGATATCCATGGGGTCAATGTCGAGGCTGAAAGCATTGAGCAGGAATGCCCAGCGGATCATTTTTTCTATTTCTCTTTCTTCCACCCAAACTTGCTAGGATGTTCTGAATGTCTTCCGTAGTATCTTTCAATGCTGAATAACTCATGATTTTGCCTGACTTAATTCCCTCTTCTACCATCTCCCCCATTTTACTTACATCATTAAAAGGTTTACCCAAGGTCGAAATCAAATGACTAAAGTAGGTGGGCCCCTGGGCTTGTAGGAAAAGCTCAACCATTTCTTCTTCACCAATCGGGGGACTGACTCGAGCAGCTTGCTCCCTCCATCTGAGACCAAACTCCCTAAAGCTTTCCTCCGGATTCTTTTCCATCTTAGATAGGGAGGAGCGGTCTGGGGTAATGTCTAATTTGTATTGAAAGTGTCGAACAAAATCTTGAGCCATGTCTCCCAATGTATGCCACTTACCGACATCTTGACAATTATGCCATTCCAAAGCCGCCCCAGTCAAGCTCTAACTGAAATACGCCATCAATAAATCATCTTTCTCGCTAACACTTCTCATTTCCTTGCAATAACCCCTCAGATGGGCTACTGGATCTCCACGCCTCTCATACAAATTGAACTTTGGCACTTTAAACCCCGCAGACAGATGAACATCAGGGAACATATGAATCTGATTTCTCATGCCTTGCACGCTCCTTAAGGACTGTTCTATACCTTTCAGCTTCCTGGATATTTCATCTCGCCCTTCTTTTCTTGTGACCTTTTCATTTTCAGCATGAGGCTCATTCCGAGGGCTCTGCTTATATGAGTCAAGAACTTTGTGGGCAACCTCTGAGGGGTAGTATTGGGCATCATGAGCTTTGAGTGGGTATTCATTGTTAGGGATAGTGGATATGACAGGAGGACAATTTTGGGGAAATGTAATTGGAGGACGAGTTATGGAGGTACTAGGGTGGTTGGGAAAGCTGTGATAAGTAGAAAAATCTGGAGAGCATGGGGAATCATCTGGCACTATGACAGGAGTTTGGGTAAGGGTGGCATCTAGGAAGGTAAGTGGTGGCAGGGGTGGTGCCTTCCTAGTCATCCAGGCCTGATACATGTCCATCATGTGTTGCCTTAACATCCTTACCTCATCAGCCAAACCAGTGTCCCATTCAACCACCTACTTTCGGGCACCGGTATCAACCAACCCAATTTTGTTGTTGTCTGCCATTGCCTTTCGACCTTATGTTGTAGAGAAGAGTTACCACTTTAAGAACCACAAACCAACAACCTTTCTGCTATATAGATATCAAAAGGAACAAAATGGGGTCATCTCGTCAGCGTTAGGGCATTTAACAACAAAAATATCACCTTGTGTGCAATGCGCCTAGCAACAATTAATGGTTCTAGAATGACTTCGAGGGTCATAAGGTCACTTGACATCATCCCAATTTTGTTCATTTCAATCCTCTCTTTTCTTTTCTTTTCTAGCACTTCTGGGCTTTCTCATTTTCCTTCCTTTTTTTTTTCTAATTAACACCCTTTTCTTTTCTCTCATTTCTCATATCCCATAATTTCAACTCTTTCTTTTTTCTTTTTTTTTAATAATAAAAAAAGATTTGATCGAACCCTATGTAGGTTGCCTACGTATCATGACGCCGCATGAATCAGATCTTTGCGTAATTCAGAAAGATCGAGAATAAAGCAAACAAACTAACGTTCTCTTTTTTTTCTTCTTTTCTTTTTCTTTTTACCTTAATGACTACTCTGATGAGAAAAGAGAAATAAAAAATAAAATAAAAAAACAAAAACTCAAGCTTAACGAGCATATATTTTCTCTCTTTTTTTTCCTTTTTGAAACAAATACTCTATGGGATATACTAAGGAAAAATCCCTAGAAGAGAAAAAAAACACTTTTTGATTCTTTTTTTTTAGGAAGGAAGCCTAACTAAAGAAAATAATTTTGAATTTTCATTTGATATCCCTGAAGAATGATTTCGAAATGAGAAATAAAAAAGATAAAAAACTATTTTTGGATTTCAATTTTTTATTACCTAAGGAAGAAACTTAAAGATAAACAAAAGATAAAGATGTTTTTTTTCTTCTATGTACAGTGTCCTAGAGTTCTAGTAAAAATAAAAGAAATATTTTTTTAAGTCATTTTTCATCAATTTCCCAAAGAAGAACCTCAAAAGAAAATCTTTTTGAATTTTTGGAATCAATATCTTAAAGAAAACTTTTAAAGAGGTACTAAAAGAAAATTCCTTTTTTTTTTTGAATTTTTAGTCTTAATGTACTAAAAGGAAGTATAAAAGCAATTTTTTATTTTAAGTTCTAGATATTAATTGTCTAAAGGAAAAATCACCTCAATTTTTTTTAAAAAATTTCTATAAGTAGTATTTCTAAAGAAAATTCTAACAGAAATATAAAAACGTAAAATCTTTCTTATTTTTTTTGTTTTTTTGGATTATTGACTTGTAACACATTTCTAAATACATAATAAGAAATACAATAACAAAAGACTCGACAAACGTAACTAGACTATTACAAACTCTAACATCACCTAAAAGACTACTATACAGGACTACAAAGTAAAACATGAACAATAGACTTAAAAACATAAAAAGGCTCCTCGGGCAGCTCCTGAATGCAGTGGTCCCGGGGTATCTATCATGCTCAAACTCCGGTAAGTAGATCCACACCTATATAAGAAAACTTAAACCAACACTATGTTAGACAATAACATTCCCTACTAGACACATGCAAGACATGGTTGCGACTATTTTTCTAAAATTAACCTATGTGGCTAAAAATGCAAGATTTGGCTGAGACCCCACGAAGCCAAGAACCTAAACTCACTAGGAAGACCGGACCCTATATGGGTTGCCTACATATCTCGCCCCGATAGACGAGAATCAGGTTCGCGTAGTTCGGGCAGATTGGATACGGGCGAGAATTTTAAAAAAAATAACTAATTTAGAGAAAACATATTTTTTGTCTTTTGTTTTGAAAAATGATGAAACATGTAAACTCTTTGTGTATTTTCTTTTTCCTCTTTTTTCGATTTTTGATTTTCGCAAAATGATGAAAAAGTGTAAAATCTTTTTGAATTTTTCATTTTTTTTGTGTTTTTCTTAACAAAAAAATGTGACAGAAAACATAACTGGGCCCTACTTGTTTTATTTTCACACTTCACTCTCTCTTTTTTCTTTTTCTTTTTGTTCATTTGCCCTCAACTATTATTGGTCCGCCAAATGACCCTTTTACCCTTGAAGATTGCAACATGTAGCACATTAGGATGCATTAGGATGGTCTTTTATTTTTGGGGTACACCTGTCCTAGACGGACCCAACCCCTGTGTTGAGTCCCCAAAGTTAGATGCACATGATGCAAACAAATGTTCCTACTAGAGATCCGGCATGAGGCTGAGTTATTCTAAGTTCAAAACCTAAGTATGTTATTCTAGACTTGTGTACCCGAGCGGACAACTCGAGCCGAGGGGGGCTACATACCGGGAACCAAAAGGCCATCCGACTTTGTAACTTGTTCGATCCTCTTCCTAATTTAAGGTATGACACTAAAATAAAGGAGTCACGCCAGCGTGCACATCCACGAAGATGAGAAAAGAAGGGTTTCGTAGCAATTTATATACAGTTCAGATAATATCAAAGTGGTAAAAAGCGGCATTTAGCACATTAGGCCCAAACATGTAATAAAATCAGATAATAAATAAAGCCAAATATAACAATTATTCCAAACTAGAATTCTTGAACCCTGAACCAGAGATTCTGGGTTTTTGTCCCCAGCAGAGTCGCCAAAGCTGTCACACCTCCTTTATACTACCCCGCAGAGGGGTATATAAGGGAGTTTTTTCCAATTTAAGTGACAATCGAGGAAAGATTAACTATGTTCTATAGTCCACGAACACAGAAATCCGGGTAAGGAATTCTGTTAATCCGGGAGAAAGTGTTAGGCATTCCCGAGTTCCGTGGTTCTAGCACGGTCGCTCAACTGTTATTATTGGCTTAATTATCTGACTTATTGCATATTTAAAACCTATTGTGCATTTTTAACTTACAACCGCTTTTAATTATTTATGAATTTGTTTTAATAAGGCGTGATTGTCGCGCACTCGTTTGTTTGTATACACATTGCGAATTCTGTCACGGGAACCGTACCCACGATCTACAACATGCTTATTTTATTATTATTCGGAGTTGGGGGATCGAGTCACGCCAGTGTGCACTCAGATTTTGGGGTTAAGTATCATGACTATGTCACGTGAACCGTACACATAGTCACAATTATTACTAACGTGCTTAAAGCAAACTACAGTTTTCATAATTTTCCTAAACTAATTTGGGATTATTGTGAGGCCAAGAGTTATAGAAGTTATTGTAGAAAGAGGGTAGTATTTAGTTATTGGAATTATCTATTATGGAACAATCTTTATTAATTAAAAAGATATACTAGCTGAAATATTATTGATGTTGAGTTAACTAGAATTAAATTTGTTGGCCCAATTGCTTCTCAGTTCTTATATTTGTACTACGGACCAACATTGAAGTAAGGCTTAAAGCAGTAAACATTATTTTTAAATTCAAATTCTTTCCCCGTAGACAAAATCCTTAGTCTAAATATTTGTACTTGTTATCAGATAGGAGAAAATCAACTACGCTAAGAAAACAACGATGATATGACCCAGCAACTAAATTGCACCAATTAGTTCTACTTACTTAGATTTGATTTATGATAAAGAACATGGACAAAATATATATGAAATCTAAAACTCTAATAAAGTGAATTCAACACGAACAAAGAATTATCCATTCGCACAATTAACAAGAGGTACAGTGAGGATATGAACATGGAAACACTCAAGAGTCAAACAATCCAATCATCAAAAAAATGACCTACTACCTCATGTAACACAACAATTACATTAACAAATAATAATGTAAATGGACAAAATAATCAGTCGAGAAGATGCGAGAACGGACCTTTGGGATAAATCAACCAAAATGGAATTACAAGAGGTTAAATAACTCGACGACTCTTGAACGGAGCTTTCGTCGATGAACCCGGATGGAACCGGATACTCAAGACCTCAACGGTAACAACGACAGTACCTCGGCGCATAACTGAATGGAGACTCGGACAACAACTTTCCCGGATCTGTCCGTTTTTCTCTAATGCGAACAATTTTTAACAAAAAACTTTGCCGGATAAACTCGAACCTCTTGAACCCAACTCCAAATTCTAGTTAAACCATGGGGTGTTCAAGCTTGAAAGAACTCTTGGCCATGACAAGACTCAGACTTTGATATTACCAAAACATAAGAAAATCAAAGAATTAAAGAGGGGTTGTGATCGATTTGGATGTTTTTTACAAATCAAAAAGGGTGCGCCTTTGAAAGAATAAGAACTAATGACTTTGAACGAATTTTCACTATCTAAATGGAAAAGTGAAAAGAGTTTGTTATGCTACCCGGAATCAATTGGAGAAAGTTTGGATTTACAAGGAAACTACAAGTATTTGCTTAGTTTCGTACTCTGTTTTTCGAGAATTGGAGACGGTGGTTTCCTTTTCCTTTTTTGGAAGCTCGGCCGCTTTTTTAGTCTAGGTCTGATCTTTTTTGTTCTCTTTTCAGCTCTCTCTCTCTTAGCTCTAGGAGTCTAGGTATTTGTAGGGTTTTCTAGGTTAAGGGATATGTGCCTAGAAATTATGGGCTTGGGAATTATGGGTTAGGTTAAAAAACTAGGCCTAAAATGGGTCGCTTGAGCCTCAATTTATTCTTTCCCCGTGAACAAGACTAAAAATACGATCTTGTTTATTAATTAATCCTATGTAACCAAAATAACTATTAAAATAAGACTAACAGTTAAAACAAAACTATTTTTGGGTATTTTTCAAGATTAAAAATGACTACAAAATTTAATGAAACTATTTTTTGTAATTTTCGTTTTCTGTAATAAAGTAAAAGAGTAAACATTAGTTGAAATAGCTATATTAGGCCTAAATTAAATATTTACGTTCTAAAAATATGAAAAATCTTGGGAAGGGCCAAATATCACATGTCTACAATGGCCAATACTAAGTTATACAATGAAGAACAAGTACGGAAACGATGGATATCAAGGTAACCTCGGGCCAGTAAGAACGAATAAGTTAGAAAGAAAAGAGAGATATATTATTGCACTTGTGGAGAAATGGAGCAACATCAGTCTGTTACAAGGTAGTGTAAGTCCCCTTTATATTGGAGGGGAACTTGACTACAAATATGTGGAGATTAATTACCAAGTATGGAGATGGGATGGCTTGAAGTGACGCCTCAGCATAGGCTTTGGATAGGCCGACCCTGTCAGACTTAGTTGTGTGTCTTGGGAGCTCCCCCCTCTGTCCTGGATTCGATCTTTGCTTTCTCTGAGTCGGGCCTTGACGAGCCCCGGGGTCGGGAACTCGGTCGTGGCTTCCTGTCCTCGGGGTTTCGAAGCACTTCTTGCGAAACGACTTGAGAGTGAGAAATCAAATTCTCTAATTTCACCGCGTACAGATAGTCTCCGTATTTCCCAGAGTGAAGTGATGGGAAGCGATTTTGACACTTGACTTCTCGAGCTCCTTACGGCGACGTCATTCCGATGATGTGACTCCTGGCGCGAGCTTTGTGGAACCCAGGGCATCCATGGGCTTATGCATTTTCGACTTCATTCAATGCACTCCCGATTCCCGCTCTCCAAGGTGAAGGTACTGCCGTCGATTCGGTTTTCCAATGATGCATTAACTGTGTCCGTTGGTCAATCTTTCAAGGCCATGACGACCGTGTCGTAATCCCCTATAAATGGGGGTGTTTTGGCGTTGTTTTTCCTATCCCAGTACCTTCGTTGGCTTTTGTAATTGTATGTAATGACCCTTCAAGGGCTGTTGTACATGGATTTTTATGAATATTAATATACCCCATTGACTTCTGCTTTCGATCTTTGCTTTGTCATTACATGCTCCCGTGCCCTTCGAGGCCTTTTGAATGCCCTCCTTTATTGTTGACTGCCGACATTTTAACTTGGGCGTGAGCATTTTTTTCGATCCTCTGCCGATCGACATGGCTCCCTTCCGAAGCCATTGCCTTACCTGAGACCAATCCTAAATTGATCTAATAGGCCTGGGCTGTCGGGGCCCTCGGAGTTGTATGGAGATAGTACGCTGAATTTCGGGGCCTTTGAGGATGTTATCCTAAATGAAGGTCAGCTTTGGGCACCTGGGGGTCCCTTTTTGATCTTGATACAAATAGCCTTCTTAAAACGTGTAGGATGAACTTCTGCTGAGGAGTTGCCTGTATTCGGGCGCTGCCTTAAACCTTTGTGGAGCTTTCGAGATCGGAGCTTCATTGCTTATTCCCCTTTTTAGAAAGGGAACCATGGGATTGGGTACTACCTCGCGTCGAGTGATGGCATTGAAAGCTTCCTGAATTCCGACTTTTTTGGGCGGGGATCCTCAAGGTAGAATGCTGCCTCGAGATTGGGGATAGTTCGGACGGTTCCTCAAGTCTTTGCTTCTCTTCGAAGGATGCTTCCTGGATCGGGTCCCACTCCATCGATTTGTATCAAGGCTGTTGGCATCCCAGGGCTCACTCTGGGTAGGCGAGTCGTCGTCGCTTCTCGCATATATGTGGGGAGGCTTTGGCTTCTTCGCAAGACCTCACTATTTTCAGGCAGCTGCCCTTCCACTTTGGCATAGGGTTCTTCATTTCTTCAGGCACAAAAAGTGTTGGCGCACCCTTGCTTTGATATATTAGTTTTACAATAATAATGTCAAGCACTTCGGGGCCGACCCGGCAGGGAGTGGAGAGTACTGCTCCCGGCGCTCAGGAACAACGGGAGTTTGCTCTGAAGACAATGCCTTTGATAAGAGGGGAACATCTGGAGATGGTGAGTAGGTACTGTGGATGGAGAGAAGGGGTAGCGTTGCAGGTGCTTCCCCCGGATAAGAGTGTTACAGACTCTACTGATGGATTCTTGAGCGTATACCTCTATCCTTTCGCATTTAGTCCCCTTGATAGGGTCGTGCTTGATTTTTGCTTGGAGTATCGGGTTACTTTGGTGCTGATACATCCGTCGTTTTGGCGAGTGGTTTTGATGATGAGGTTCATTGCGGGGAAGGCTGGGCTTGAATTCACGCTTAACCACCTCGTCAGGCTATACTGGCCCTTTCATCACCAGGGCCTGCTGACCCTGAGGTGCCATTTGTCCACACCCTTTGTAGTTGATGACGAAGAGGATGGAGATCAAGAGTGGGCCAGTTGGTTTATCCGAGTCTGGATGGTCGACATTATCCCTGTGGAGCTTTTGCCATTTCTCGAAGGGTGGAATTATGCACATGAGCGGAGCGTGGTGCCTTTTCAGATTTTGCCTATAGCAAAAATTAGTTGAATAATAGCGTTTTCTCCCTTGTTGCAGCAACTTCATGGATGCTGGGCGAGGTCCTTGACCTGCCTGGTTGGGTCCAGAGGCTGGTGACCCATTTGACCTGCGATGAGCGTCGGTGGCAAGCTATATTCTATGCCAGATGGGGACTGAAATACCAAGGTATGCGCGCACGCTGCCTTTGCCTTGGCCTTCGTATATTTGAGGTAACATTTCCCTCCTTTCTTTTGTATCGGTTTTTCCGTTTGTAGGTATTGGGTGGTTCTTCGGGATGACACAGTGCTCTTCCAAAGGGGATAAAGAGGCGTCAGCCTATGAGCCGAGGGACGATGGCGATAAATGGGATTGGCACCCGCAGTGTGATGGAGCTTTTAGTGGTGTTGAACGGGCTCGTGTTTTCAAGGAGAAGGTATTTTCCGAGTCTGCTGCTCCTGGAGTATCTGATTCCCGGCCGGTGGCTCCTCCAGTGAATATGTTTTGTCCAAGGTCGGTTCTTCTAGGGCCGAAGAGGCAGAATCGACAGGAGTATATTCTGACTTCGAGGAAGTTCGTCGGCTTCACTTCGTGGTGAGTCTAGGAACAATTTTCTTGTATTCCGCGTCCTCCTCCCTCTATTGAAATTTTCTTGTGCAGGCCTGTGATAGGCTTATGTCTGAGCTGCTCTGTCAAGGGGCCAGGCTTCAGAAAATTCTGGACAAGGGTGAGTCCCTTAGGCTCATTAGCGAGGAGAAAGAGGTTGAGTTGCAGCATTGGCGATATGAGGCGTACTGGAGCTCGAATTAAGAGAGCTATTTGATGGAGCAGGTAACTTTTTGCAGCTCGTGCTTTGCTCTCTTTGTCCCTTATGGTTAACCCCTTTTTTGTTGTATTAGCTGCAGAAAAAGATGGAGGCTTTGGAGTACCTCAAGGGCGATATCGACCGCGTCAGAGCTTCTTGTGGTGAGCTAAGGGCTCAGGTGCAAGCTCAAGCTTTAGAGGAGACAGGTGCCTCGGCCAAGGTCCCTGCCTTCGAAGCCCAACTCCGCTTGGCTCGTGACAATGCCAAAGTTCAAGCGGACATGATCGAGAAACTTGAATCTGATCTCTCGAAGATCAAGGCTAAGATAATTGATGCCCAGGATGAAACGACACTAAGCCAAACCAAGGCTAATTAGGAGATGGCGATTCGTATGAAAGACTTTGCAGATGCTCAAGTCGAACTAAAGCGAGCACTTGATCGGGAAAAGAGGGTCGAAGAATATGTTCGTTGCAGATCCCGAAGAGAGGTACTCGAGGAGATCGGTGCGAGGGGCTTCATTCTCTTAAGGGAATTGGCTCGAGCAAGGGCGGACGAGTGTGACGCGTGGTCATTTCTTGCTGACGACGCGAAGAGCAAACCCGACAAGCTGTATCCCTTTGGAGCGGAGTATAGATTTTTCCATTTTCCTGCTTTGTATTTGATATATGTAGAGCATGTCTGTAGATGGAAAGTGCACCTTTTTGCGTATGTAAGATAAGAGGAAATTTGAATCTTTATTTCTTCTGCATCTCTTTCTATTATTTCTTTCGACCAGGCGGGCCGATTTTAGTGATTTGGGGGATCCCCGTAGGTCCGGAACTGATCGGGCAGGCCCGGAGGCTCTTAAGTGTGATCTTTGACATGAGCAGGTGTTGGGGCTTCCGTGCTTTGTCCAGCTGTTTAGGCTTAGTCTCCGAGTCAGGCCCTGACTCGAACTTTCTTGCCCTTAAATCATCTATATCCGTGTGGGCGGTAGTAACTGTTCCCATTTCTTGCCCTTGGGCATTTGTTGTTTTGACTATTTTGGGTTCAGTCTCCGAGTCCCGTTGCAATTCGTGCTTTAATTGACCCTCAAGTTTTATCCTGCATGCATGGGCGGACGGCGATGGCCTTTTGTGCTTTGGGTCGAAGTGGCCTTACAGGTGGGTGGCCTGGAGGCTCACTCGACTGGCGATAGTGGCATTTATGTCGTGCCCTTAGTCATGTTTTCAGTTTAACTATTTCGGGTCCAGTCTCTGAGTCGCGTTGCGATTCGAGCTTTAATTGACCCTTAAGTATTTTCAGACCGCTGATAGTGCCTCTTACACTGTTTTGGTCATTGAGACCTTTCAATATGTGGCCTGGAGGCTTGTATAGTTAACTATTTTGGATTCGGTCTCTGAATCGGGTTACGATTCGAGTTCATTTTAATCCTCAAGTTGTCAAATATTTATCTGGCGACAATGGCTCTTACATTGTTTGGTCATAGAGACCTTTTAATATGTGGCCCGGAGGCTTGCTTAGCTGGCGAAAATGGATCTTACGCTGTTTTTGCCCGTGGGCTTTTTGTAGGCTTTGTTTTCCGCTCGTTAAGGTCTTTTGAAAGATTTTTGCCTGACCCGTCGTCGGTTCTGGAAGAACCTCGATTTCAAGTCGTTATCGGTGATGTTTGAGCACCTCGGAAGGTTCATAGCTCGTAGGATGAGTAGGTCAAAGCCTTGTGATTTGGAGCTGACATGGTCGAAGCTCGTTTTTGCCTATTGAGGGAAGCATGTTTTAACGGTTCTTTCCGAAGTATATTCGAAGTAGTGGCCTGCAATTTTTATTTAGCAATGGTCGGGCGTCCCCGAGTCGCGTTAGTTTGGCTGTGTCAGCCGTTTTGACCATAGTTATATGTGTTTGGCCGGAGCCATTTTTGATCCCGAGTGATAGTTCAGGCATCTACATCGGAGGGTATGCCCTTACTGGACTCTTACAAATGCGACGTATAGCATGAACTTCGGGATTTTCATGCCTGTTGAGGTCTTACAATTTGTCATGCATGTTGAGGTCTTACAGTTTGTCATGCCTGTTGAGGTCTTACAGTTTTGTAATGTAGAATAGATCTGGTTACGCCGAGTCTTCCCGCTAGGGGTCTTATAGTTTCGGGTGTTCCAGCGCATGGCGATTGGCGATGAATGACATTCTCCAAATCATCGAATTTGTTTAAGCGTGAAGACCGCTTTTTGTGAGCTCGGAGTTGCCTTGTAAGGGCTTTATGGGTAGTTTCCGGAGGGAATTCCCCTCGCCTATTCAAAAGTTGGCCGCAGGGATATTCTTGAATATTTTTTGCAGAGTTCCCCCTGAAGCTGCTTGCAGACGTTGCCTCATTAAAAACCTTGCCGATAAAAGCCCTTCTTCTGGGATAAAAACTCGGTCGAAGGAAACGAGTGTAACGGGTGCGCCTTTGGGGCCTCGAGGTCTTGCAATAGCACTAACGTCCCGACAGCTCTGATTAGGTGCATGCACGAAGGTTAATTATGAATTTGAGATAAAATAAAAAGGAATGGGCATACCTTGAAACGAGATATACTGGCGATGCCTTGGGATTGGTCTACTATAACTGCCCGGGGGCGTATATGCGGCGTGGATCTCTACTTTGTTTTGTCAAGTTCGACTTGGTGCGAAACCTGGTTTGCCCATTGTTTCATTCGGGGGGGAGGCATGAGCGTTGGTACTAAGTCGTGTATAGCGAACATTTCCCTTGCAACGTGTTGTTCCCCATAGACGGTTTTGATCCCGTCCTTTGTTGGGAATTTTATCACCTGGTGGAGGGTTGATGGTACTGCTCTCATGCAGTGTATCCATGGTCGTCCAAATAAGGCATTATACCTCTATCTCCCTCGATGACATGGAATTTGGTGTCTTGGGTTGTGCCGGCAATGGTAACTAGAAGGACGATTTCCCCTTTTGTCATTTCACTCGCCATGTTGAATCCATTGAGGACCCGAGTGGCGGGCACGATTCATTCTAGCAGCCCGAGCTGTTCTATCACCCTCGACCTGATGATGTTGGCCGAGCTACCTGGATCCACGAGTACACATTTTATCTGAAAAGAATTTACAAGAAAGGAGATTACTAGGGCGTCGTTGTAGGGTTGAGACACGGCCTCAGTGTCCTCTTCGTTGAACGTGAGGGCGTCTTCGGGGATATATCCCCGAGTCCGTTTTTTCTCTGGTGATGTATATTTTTGTTCTTCTCATTATGGGTTCCCGCGGGGCATCGGTGCCCCCTATGATCATGTGGATGATGTGTTGTGGCTCATTTACCTCGTTTTTCTTGGAATTGATTTTTGGCCCGATCGGTGAGAAATTCCCGAAGGTGCCCTTTGTTGAGCAGTCGAGGCACTTCCTCTCATATATGATGGCAATCCTCGGTCCTGTGACCGTGCGTATTGTGGAACTCACACACTAAGTTGTAATTTCTCTGCGAAGGGTCTGACTGTATCGGTTTGGGCCACTTGGCGTCTCTGTTCTTGCTGATAGCGAACATGATATCTGAAACATCGACGTAGAAGTTGTATTCCGATAAATGGGGCGCGCTTGTTGGCGCTATGTTTCGATCGAACCTAGTTCTGTTGATGAGCCCTCGAGGGTCCTGTCCTCGATCTATCCTCCGATCGTTGTGAGGTAGGTTGTGCCTTGAGGCGTTCCTTCTGTCTTCGAGGTATGGCTGGTATCTTTGTTTGTTTGGTTTCGATTCTTTTACCAGGAGTCTGTTTGGGTACACTGAACCCGAAGGGGCTCCTAATTGGTCATCCTCGGCCCTAATCTTTGACTGGTACCGGTTGTGGACGTCCGACCAGATCACGGCTGAATATTCAATCAGGTTCTGCTTTAGCTGCTTCAAGGCCACCGAGGCCTTGGGTGAAGTCCTACACTGCCCAGTCATCGGAGACTATTGGCTGCTCCACCCATTCCATCTGGAAGCGAGACACAAATTCTCACAGCATTTTTGTTCTCCCTTTGTTTAATCTTGAACACGTCGGACTGCCTTGTTGCTACATTGATGGAGCCAGCGTGCGCTCTTACGAAGGAGTTCGCTAACATGGCGAATGAATCTATGGAGTTGGGAGCCAAGTTGTGATACCACACCATGGCCCCCTTCGAAAGCGTTTCTCTGAATTTCTTCAGCAATACGGACTCGATCTCGTCATTCTTTATATCGTTACCTTTTACTGGGCAGGTATAGGCAGTAACATATTCGTTGGGGTCGGTAGTACCGTTGTACTTAGGGAGTTCCGGCATTCTGAATTTTTTAGGAAAGGGCTTTGAGGCCGCTTCCTCGGGTAATGGCCTCTGTATGAACTTCTTCGAGTCCAAACCTTTTAGGATCGGGGGTGCTCCCGGAATCTGATCTACCCTAAAGTTGTAGATCTCAACCCTTTTATCGTTGGCAGCAATCATTTTCTCACCTGATTCGATCCTTTTGGTGAGGTCCTCAAGCATCTTTACTATGGCGGGGTCAGCCACTGACCCGTTGTTGCTTGATCTTTCGGGTACTTACTTGGCGGGGGGAGCTGTCTCTGGTGCCGCTGTGCTGGGGGTTCTCGGATGGCTTTGCAACTGAGCAATGGCCAATTGTTGTGCCTGCAACATATCAAAAATAACATGAAGACTAACTTCCTGTTCTTCCTGGGCCGGTTTTTTTTGAGCTTTCTGTTGGTGTGAGAAGTTTCGTCGACTTGCTATGCGTCCTGTGAGTCCGCTTCTGCTAGAATCGGTTTGGGCATATTATCGGGATTCTGTAGTGGTGCTCCAGCGGCTGGGACATCCACGCCATTTTCCCCGTGATTTTCGAGGTTGTCGTTCTCGACTCCGTTTACCGAGCCAGATATTTTGACCTGAAATCAAAGGATCTTGGACAAGAAAAAGTGTGAATGAAACTAGCAAGAAAATAATCACTATTATTTTTAGCCCCACGGTGGGCGCTAAATTGTTTACCGTGAAAATGGTAACAACAATTAAATTTGTATATGGGATTCTAAAAATACGTGATATATTCCCGAGCTAGTTGTTAGAGCAGTTGATGCTAATAATAAGGAGTTTAAAGATTAAATGCAAGCTAAAACGAGATAGTAATCGAACCGTGGGGCCTGCTACCCGGGTGTAGGTCTGGTCGATGGGGGACCTCAGGGTCAACGTTAGGGTCGAATTTGAGCTATCAGAGATAGTCGGGGATGTGATAACAGTTGAAGATATAATTAAACAAGGCTCTTTATGGCCAATACTGAGTTATATGATGAAGAACAATGAAACGATGGATATCAAGGTAACCTCGGGACAGTGAGAATGAACAAGTTAGAAAGAAAAGAGAGAGAGAGAGAGAGAGAGAGAGAGAGAGAGAGAGAGAGAGAGAGAGAGAGAGAGATTATTGCACTTGTGGAGAAATGGAGCAACATCAGTCCATTACAAGGTAGTGTGAGTTCCCTTTATATAGGAGGGGAACTCGGCTACAAATACGTGGAGATTAATTACAAAGTATGGAGATAGGATGGCTTTACGTGACGCCTCAGCATAGGCTCTAGATAGGCCGGCCTTGTTAGACTTAGCTGTGTGCCTTGGGAGCTTCTCCCTCTATCCTGGCTTCGATCTCCGTTTTCTCTTAGTCGGGCCTCGACGAGCCCCGGGGTCGGGAACTCGGTCGTGGCTTCCTGTCATCCGGGGTCTCGAAGCACTTCTTGCAAAATGACTTGAGAGCGAGAAATCAAATTCTCTGATTTCACCGCGTACAGAAGGGTAGATCTTACCAAGTGTCACTTGGTATCGGTCGCAGAAGTCAAGAATAACCGGGTCGATTTCCAGGGGAGGACACTCGACGGATTTATTAGGACCCACGGTGAATGGGTAAGTGTATACATAAAGGAAGCCAACCTTGAAGTTAGTAATATTATCGTTGGGACCGGGAATCTCCACCTCCACTGCCTTGCTCCATCGACAGTCCTCCCTCACCTTGCTAACATCGGTCACAACGCTAACGTATCGGGACACGTGCTCACACCTGCCCGGCATAGATAAGGTAGTCTCGACATCAAAATCCATTGACTTTTCGAGATCGGGTGGGGTACATTGTTCCAAAGTTGGAATTGATCTAGCTTTTTCTTCATGTAATCGGGACGACAATGCAATATTGTTCCGTCGGGGAACCGTCCTAGAAGTTCTGGCCATGTAAAATGGTAAAAACCCTTCTGTGAAAAGAAGAAAGAGTGTCAAATACAAAATTCTGACTCGCGGGCTTGTAAATGGGGTGAAAATAGGAAGTATCTAGCAACCGGTACATTTATAGGAATCGTTGGGGAAGTAGAAAGGACGAGCCGATGGCAGTTCGTGGGTTTCTCGATTACCGTATCTGACGGTAGCCTTGCACGGTTCTCTGGGGCTTGGCATTTAATGCTCTTAGACGGTTGACGTCATGGAAATAATGACCTCGAGGCGACGGTTCAATATCTTTTCTTATTACTTTATTCTAGGAAACGCGAAGACTATCTGTATGAGGTGAAATCAGGGGGGTCTATTTCTCGCCATTAAGGTATATTCAGGAAGTCATATCAGCATCTCGAGGCTGCAGGATTACGATCGAGCTCCCTCCCTCAAGGTTTGTTCGCGACCCAGCAAAGATTCTGAGGATAGGGAATTTGTCCGCGACCCAACGAAGGTTCCAAGGACATGGTATTCCCGAGGCGAGCAGCTAGAATCAGTAAACACTAGTACCATGCCTAGCCATCCCATCCCCGTATATTTACATTTAATGCACTTTATACTATATGGTTAACCCTCTCATATATAAGGGGAATCCATGCCACTTTGTAAAAGGCTGATGTTGCTCCATTTTCTCCACAAAGTGCAATAATATCTCTCTCCATATCTTCTTTCTAACTCACTCGTTTTCACTGGCCCGAGGCCACTGTAATATTTATCGATGCCTTATTTGTTCTTCATTTTATCGCTTGGTATTAGATATAAAAAGCCTTATTTAATCATATCTTAACTGTTATCCCATTTCCGACTGCCCCCGATAGCTCGAGCTCGACCTGACATCGACCCCGAGGTCCCCCATTGACCAGTCCTATATCCGGGCAGCAGGCCCCTCGGTTTGATTACAGTCTCGTTTTAGCTTGCATTTCATCATTAAACTCCACATTCTTAGCATCACCTGCTCTAACAACTAGCATAAAAATAGATCACGTATTTTTATAATCACATTTACAAATTTAATTGTTGTTACCATTTTCACGGTAAACAAACATTCTCTATGTTCTCTAACACATTCTCTCCTGACTCCATTATTTACATTTATTGCTTGTATTCATCGTGTTCTATTTATTGTTCTTCAGTTATTGCTCATTATTGGCCACAAAGAGCTGCCATAAAATTTACCATAACTGTTAATCCTCTATCGGCTGCCTTTAATCGAGCATCTGACTCGACCTCGAGGCCCAGAATACGCAAACCCGAGGCCCCGATTATTAGCCATTCGGTTTGATTATCACATTGTTTTCAAGCTATTATCTTGTTTTCAAGTCTTTCACTTAGCATCCATTGCCTAACAACTAGCATAAAAATAGATCATGTATTTTTAGAACCACAAAATCAAATCTAATTGTTATTACCATTTTCACGGTAAATAGTTTGGCGCCCACCGTGCGGCTAAAAATAATAGTGATTGTTTTCTTGCTGGATTACTACATAATGCAAGTTATCTTTCACACTTTTTCTTGTCCAAGATCTTTGATTTCAGGTCAAAATGTCTAACTCAGTAAACGCACCTGAAAATAACGGCCTTAATGACTATGGGGAAGACGAAATGGCTATTCGAGGTATGGGTGTATCACCGCAAAACCCCGAGAGTGCACCAGAACCAATTTGCGAGGGTACAACTTCATGCAACGCACAATATGTTAACGTCAGTCCCTACATTAACGGGAGCGCATGCCACAAAATTCAGCGGGAAACTCGAAAAAATCCACCCGGGAAAAAAGAGAAATTCCTCAGTATGTAGTTCATATGACCATCGGGGGGACCGACATTCCCCAAGGACCCGTGATCAAATGGATAAAAATGTCCACTGCAACAGAAGGGCTGATCCGGGGCTGCATGACTAAAGACATCCTTGCGTTCAGTGAGGAAGATTTCGAGACCTTGACGCAACCACATAACGATGCGTTGGTAATTTTCATTTCTTTTAAATAACATTCAAATTAAACGTGTACTCGTGGATCCAGGTAGCTCAGCCAACGTAATCTGGTCGAAGGTAGTAGAACAGCTCGGGTTGCTCGACCAGATCGTACTTACTTCCCAGGTCCTCAACAGCTTCAACATGGCCGGTGAAGTAACAAAAGGGGAGATCACCCTCCTGGTCGACATGTGCAGTATAGTTCAGAACACCAAATTCCACGTCATCGGTGGTGACATAAGGTATAACGCATTTCTTGGCAGGCCATGGATACACAATATGAGGGCAGTACCGTCGACTCTACATCAAATGATGAAGTTTCCAACAAAGAACGATATAAAAATAGTATACGAAAACATGCGACAAAAGAAATGTTCAAGGTCCACTAGGAGGCGTCAAATCCTACATACTCTACCTCGGAAGAGTCGGGAAGTGTACAGACCCCCGAGGGTGATGAAGAAGATATCCTCGCTCCCCGAACCTTCGTTGCCCCCAAAGAGTCAGATGCAATGAAGTCTACAATTGAAGAGCTGGAGCAAGCTATTCTGATTGAACATATCCCAGATTGGAAGGTATACCTAGGAACGGGATTAACCCTCGAACTCAGGAAAAAACTCATTCAATTTCTTATTGATAACATCAATTGTTTCGCTTGGTCCCACTTAGATATGACAGGGATCCCACCGGAAATAACCACCCATCGACTAAGTGTAGACCCTAGATTCAAACCAGTGAAGCAAAAAATAAGACCCCAGTCCAAAGTAAAACACACATTCATCAAGGACGAGGTAACAAAACTCCTTAAAATAGGGTCTATTAGGGAGGTAAAGTATCCGGAATAGCTGGCCAATGTGGTGGTAGTTCCCAAAAAGGGAAATAATCTGAGAATGTGCATAGATTATAAAGACTTAAAGAAGGCATGCCCCAAGGATTCGTTCCCATTGCCTAATATCGATCGTTTGATTAATGTCAAGGCCGGCCACGAGACCCTCACTTTTCTCGACGCCTACTCGGGGTATAATGAAATTCAGATGAACCTCGGGGATAGGGAAAAGATTTCATTCATCACGAAGTACGGTACATACTGTTACAATGTGATGCCCTTCGGGCTAAAAAATGCGGGAGCTATGTACCAACACCTAGTTAATAAAATATTCGAGCACCAAATAGATAAATCCATGGAAGTTTATATTAATGACATGCTAGTTAAGTCATTGCGCGTAGAGGACCATTTGACTCATTTGCAGAAGACATTCGACATCCTTAGAAGCAACAATATGAAGCTCAATCCCGAAAAATGTGCCTTCGGAGCGGGTTCGGGCAGATTTTTAGGCTTTATGGTGTCAAACAGGGGAATCGAGACCAACCCCAACAACATCAAGGCCATCAAAGAAATCACGGTGATAAATGCACGGCTAACAGGATGGATAGAAGCCTTGGGTCGATTCATATCAAGGTTATCAGATAGGAGTCATAATTTCTTCTCTTTACTCAAAAAGAAAAACAACTTCGAATGGACTCCAAAATGCCAACACGCATTGGAGGAGTTGGAGCGATATCTGACTAGCCCACATTTACTCCACACACCGAATGAGGATGAAATGTTGTATTTATACCTGGTCGTATCCGAGATAGCGGTAAGCGGTGTGCTAGTTCGAGAAGAGCAAGGTACGCAATTCCCTGTTTATTATGTAAGTCGGACCCTGGGAGATGCCGAAATCAGGTATCCGTACCTAGAAAAATTAGCTCTTGCATTAATAAGCGCATCACAAAAATTGAAACCATATTTTCAATGCCATCGTATTTGTGTTTTAACAACATATCCTCTCCGAAGCATATTGCATAAGCCCGAATTATCGGGCTGATTGGCCAAATGGGCCATCGAACTCGGGGGGGGGGTACGATATCGAGTATCAACCCTGAGCGGCTATCAAGTCCCAAAATCTGGCAGACTTCGTGGCCGACTTCTCGCCCTCCCTCGTGCCCGAGATAGAAAAGGAACTTTTACTAAAAATGGGCGCATCTTCTGAGGTGTGGACCTTGTTCACCGACGGTGCCTCGAACATGAGAGGATCTGGGCTCGGTGTATTTCTGAAGCCGCCTACGGGCGGCATAATCAGGCAATCCATAAAAACTATAAGATTGTCTAACAACGAAGCTGAATATGAGGCTATGATTGCAGGTTTGGAATTGGCCAAAGGCTTAGGAGCTGAAATCATTGAAGCAAGATGTGATTTGCTCCTGGTAGTAAATCAGGTAAATGGGAGCTTCGAGGTCCGAGAAGACAGGATGCAAAGATACTTGGACAAAATTCAAGTCACATTACACTGTTTCAAAGAAAAGACTCTGGTCCACATACCTCGAGAGCAGAATAGCGAGGCTGATGCTCTCGCAAACCTGGGATCGTTTGTCGAAGAAGATGACCTACTCCTCGGGGCTATTGTTCAGCTATCCAAATCAGTGATCGAGGAAGGTCATGCCGAGATCAACTCTACTAGCCTGACATGGGATTGTAGAACGAAATATATTGACTATTTGAAAAATGGGAAACTACCCAGGATCCAAAAGAATCGAGGGCCTTGCAAACCAAAGCAGCCCGATTCTCGCTCAACGAAAACAGGACTTTGTACAGAAGAACCTTCGATGGCCCCCTAGCAGTATGTCTAGGGCCGGGAGACACAAATTATGTACTCTGAGAAATCCACGTGGGAACCTGCAGAAACCATTCTGGCGCCGATTCCTTAGTCCGAAAGGTGATCAGGGCAGGCCACTATTGGGATAACATGGAAAATGACACCAAAGAATTCGTCCAAAAGTGCAACAAATGCCAGAGATTTGCCCCTATGATTCGCCAACCCGGCGAACAACTACATTCGGTCTTATAACCGTGGTCATTCATGAAATGGGGGATGGACATCGTCGTACCTCTACCAACGGCACCAAATAAAGTTAGATTTATTTTATTTTATGACTGACTATTTCTCAAAAATGGGTAGAAGCGCAGGCCTTCGAAAAGATAAGAGAAAAAAAAGTCATTAACTTCATCTGGGACCACATTATGTGCCGATTTAGGATTCCTTCTAAGATAACGTGCGATAACGGGAAGCAGTTCATCGGAAGCAAAGTAACACAGTTCCTCGAGAATCCTGTCGACACCCTACCACTCATATGCAAACGGTCAGGCTGAGTATACAAACAAAACCATCATTCAAAACTTAAAAAAGAATTTGGAAAGCGCTAAGGGAAAATGGAGAGAAGTATTTCCCAAAGTGCTATGGGCATACCGAACAACTCCAAAATCAAGCACAGGAGAAACACCTTTCTCTCTAGTATATGGTGTCGAGGCTTTGATACCAATGGAGGTTGGAGAGCTAAGCGCCAAATTCTAACACACCACCGAGAGCTCGAACAACGAGGCCATGACTACGGCCCTCGAACTATTGGATGAAAAGCAAGAAGCTTCACTGGTCTGAATGGCCGCCCAAAAACAAATGATCGAAAGGTATTATAACAGGAGAACAAATCTCCGACATCTCGGGGTCGGGGACTTGGTCCTAAGGAAAGTCACCCTCAACACCCGAAACTCTAATGAAGGAAAGTAAGGCGAAAACTGGGAAAGACCGTACCGCGTCCTCAGAGTGATCGGCAAAGGGTCCTACAAGCTCGGTACCATGGAAGGCGAACAACTTCCAAGCAATTGGAACATATCAATGCTCAAACGATACTACTGCTAAGGTGTCTGATGGAAGTCTCTGAAACACCCTCGGGCTCGAGGACCTTGGGTTCTTAAAAGTGTGCATTGTAATCTTTTCCTTCGATCGGATTTTATCCCTAGAAGGGTTTTACTGGCAAGGTTTTTAACGAGGCAATATCCATATGCTACCTAAGGAAGACTCAACAATTATTCAAGGCTTATCTTCAATCAACCTCGAATACTGGGGGGAGGGAATCCCGCCGGAAGGTCACCTCCTCGAAAAAGCCAAGATGTGCTAAATGGGGTCTCGATAAGAAAACAATGTACCGAGCTAAACGGTCGAACGAACCGTGTCCGCATAAAATAACTGAGCCCTTGACAACAAAAATGTTTATACTTGTACCAAGTAATCAAAGAATACTTTCCCTTCCATCAAAGCATTTCGAAGGAGTTCGGTATTTCTTATAAAAATGGCTCCAGAGCCAAAAACGTCTCGAATACTAGGGCACTGATGTCAAAAACTCAAAGTCGCCTGACCTTCGGGTCTGAAGCTTCAAACTTGTAAGCCCTTAATGAGGCAACGTCATGGTTACAAAAATGGCTCCAGAAGCCAAGAATGCCCCGAACACTCGGGGACTGGCGTTAAAAACTCAAAATTGTATGACCCCCCAGGTCGGAAGCTTCAAACTCGTAAGCTCTCAATGAGGCAACGTCAAGTCTATAAAAACGGCTCGAGGGCCAACAAAACTTTCAATGTCCCGGGGACTGCAGAGGCCATAAGACCCCATATGGGAAACCTCGACCCCGTAAGACCTCTATAAGGAAACACCAAAACTGTAAGACCTTAAGCAAGGCATGAACCATTCTTGTACCAAGTAACCAAAACTGTAATACCTCAAAGGCATGTAAAAATTATAAGACCTTACAAAAAGGCATTATCTCGACCTTAAAGTTAAGGCTATATATTCGAACTTGTAATGCCCCTAAAAAGGCATACCCTTGATATAGATGCTAAAACTACTTCACTCGGGGACTGAAAGGCTCCGGTCAAAGACTACGGTCACAAGGCTGTACCAGCCAAACTAACGCGACTCGGGGACGTCCGACCGTCGCTGTAAAATCACAAGCCTTCAAATACTTTGAAAGTACTTTGAAAAGAACCGGTTAAATAGGCTTCCCTTGACATAGGCAAAAGAGTTTCGACCATGTCAGCTCAAAACTATAGGCTTCGAAATATTCAGCCACAGAGCAAAACCTCCCGAGGTGCTCATTCGTCGCTACATAACGACTCATAATCGAGGCTCTTAGAAAGCCATCGAAGAGTCGGGCGAACACAAAAATTTCAAAAACTTTGATGAGGGAAAACAAATCCTAAAGAGGTCATACCGACCCAATGCGTAAGAACCACTATCACTAGCCCATATGAAGGTCGTACCGACCTAACGCGTAAGAGCCTAAGGGCAAGCTTTAAAGTCAAAAACTTAAGGGCCAATGAGCTCGAGTCGAAACCCAACTCGGAGACCGAGACCAAAACGGTTAACTAAAAAAACCTAAGGGCAAACACGTAAGAGCCACTGTCGCCAGCCTAAAATCAAAGGTCGCACCGACACAACGTGTAAGAGCCACTGCCGCTAGCCTAAAATCAAAGGTCACACCGACCCAACACGTAAGAGCCACTGTCGCCAGCCTAAAATCAAAGGTCGTACTGACCCAACGCGTAAGATCCACTGTCTCTAGCCTAAAATTAAAGGTCGCAGCTAGGACTAATTTCTAGACCTACGACTCGGTAAACCCCCACCGAGGTCCCAACACGGGGACTAGGCCCCGAATGTTCGATCTTTGATCGTAATGAATTGCTTAGCAATAGAAAAAACCCAAGGGTCTAACCCAAGGTCTAAGATCTCGGGCTGATTATCAAAAAACATCACACATTATTCCTGAAAGTCAAAGGAAAAAAGAAGTGATAAAAATGAAAAGCCTTCTATATATTGATCACAAAGTTACATTTACAAGGCATTTAAAAGCCCCTACAAGGAAGAAGTCAAACAACACCCTAATCTACCATTGGGTCTGCATCTTCGATGGCTCCATCGGAGGTTGTGTCCCAACGGTTCCTACCATGGCTCTAGGACCTTTAATGGCATCTTTCCCTTTGGAGATTCTGCCTTCATTCTCATCATCTCCTAAGCCACTATTTGACATACCTCTAGAACAAACAGGGCAGTAAACTTCTTCTCTAAGGTCTTCACCCTCTCAAGCACGACAGACAGATCAATGCCCCCACATGTATATCCTAGAGAGTCCGCCTCCGAGATTCTAACCGAGCATGCTCCACGACTCGAGTCAATTTCAGTTCGGCCCCCTCGGGCACTCTTCGGGCTTGAGCATTTATTACAATGGCATCCTCTTTGTGCAAGGATATAAGCGCCTCAGCTTCAATTTTGATCCTGGAGATCGCAACAACTAATTCAGTATGAAGACCTCTATACTTGTCACTATCCGTCCTCGCATCATGAAGTTGGTGCCCAACTAAGGCTATCTTTCCCTGGAGGGTATCCCTCTCCGAAGTTATCTCTCTCACGTGCCAGTTGAGTTCGAGAATTTCGGAGTCTCTGGCTCGGAGCTCCTCCCTCAGTAGTGCATCTTTCTTCTCAAACTGCACAGATCAAATCAAAGGTGTAAAAACGCTGAGATCTGGCAAACATTTAGACAAAAGCAAACGGAAACTAGGTAACTTGTTCAACAAGATGAGTCTTCTCATGCTCGTGACAAGTCATCTCAGCTTGAAACCGGGCGAAGGTCTGATTATAAATAACCTTTGCTTGGAGCCATGAAAGAGACAAGTTAGAAGAACAAAGATCAGGACGACGAGCAGAAAGTACAAAAACTACCTGCTCACAAAGCCTGTTTATCTTACTGAAAAGCTTGGGAATTTTCTCAGGTGCGGCTAAAGGCCTTTCAAACTCATCTCTACCTCCGATGGGCACCCCCACATCGGAAGATTCTTCATTCTAGGCATTTTGCATTTCCATAGGATGTAAGGTCGTTCCCAGAGGAGAAACACCAACAGGATCATTCAGGGCCGTCTCTTATCCCTACCGGGCTTTAGAATTGGGTTCCTCCGAACCG
This sequence comes from Nicotiana sylvestris, assembly GCF_000393655.2. Classification (NCBI taxonomy): domain Eukaryota; kingdom Viridiplantae; phylum Streptophyta; class Magnoliopsida; order Solanales; family Solanaceae; genus Nicotiana; species Nicotiana sylvestris. The sequence continues at coordinate 83,784,027 of NC_091057.1, read as the reverse complement.
CCTACCAAATTGTCTTAGCTCGAGGAATATTTTGGTCATCAGCCGGCTTAGGGACATTACTCAATACCTCCTAGGTGGCCTTTTCAGCCTGAGGTTGGACAACGACGGTACTAAACTCTAACTTGGGAGCCATCGTCTCTGCGGTATAAGGGTCGATCGGGTTTTCCCCTCCCTCGGATGCTATCGAGAAATCATTTTCCCACTCGCCTTCAGCTCAGGGACTCCCCGCTACTTATGGAGTTAAGGCTGCTAGTTCAGCCTTAGGTTCTTCCACTTTGGTCTTCTTGGATTCCAAAGGCTCATTCGACGATTACCTTTGTCTTTTCTTCCCTTCGTCGGGTTTTGAGGTACCCGCTTCACCATGCGGATTTTCCCTCATCAAGGGGACCTCCCTCAGACCTGCACAAATGCAAGTCTGTATGCCTGAAGTTATGCATACTTCAAGCCCGTATGCCTGAAGTTATGCGAAAAGTAGGTACGCTTGTAATTGTTTTTGCAAAGCGGATATAATTTAAAACGTGACCCAAAAAACGGGTCTAGATGCAAATCCCCCTACTCCCATTAAATCTAGCTCCACCTTTCATAGAAAAATCAATCCAAGTAGCCTATACATGCGCAGATACATACATATATACATATATAATGTTGAACTAACTAAAAAAATGAGACGAAAGAAAACAATAAGGCAAGAATTATTCAATATTAACAAAGATAAAGAGAAAAGAAAAGATCTCACAAAAGTGATTGTTCAGAAGATTAGACAAACAAAAAAGAAAGAGAAGTTAAGATTGAATAATCAAGAATTAAAAAATGATCCTCAGGCTTGAATAGTTTCTAGGTTGTGTTCTCTAGTTTTGGTACATGGAGACTTGTTTATTTCCCCGTTATGCAACTAACTTGTGTTGTAAGAAACTCACGTTCAGGTTCTTTATGAATTGGGTAAGTGATGTTGTCATTAACTCATCACCCTATAATATGATCAATCTTCAGGTGGTAATTCAGCATTCTGCTTTACTTCAGCAGGCATTTCAATCTTCTTATTCTCAAGCTGTGCTTCTGAGTTCCTCTCTATTTTCTTCTCAGTGCAATAGCAAGTCAACCACAACCTCATTGAAATAATAAATAAATAGTTTTGTCGAAAGCTTGACAAATTAAATTACCAACAATTCAAATACCGAGTCTCATAGCGATCTTCATTGTATCAAACTCATGTTAATATTTTGAACTCTGAAACTAAAGTATCTGCATTGAATTATCGATAGGTAGGAAGAACTATAAGGTCCAGTAGATAAAATATTTGATGAAGAGCCTATGCCAAAGGGCAAATGATCTACCAAGCGGCTATTATCAATGTCTTGAAATTGAATGTGCATCTATTTCTAACATGTCTTCCATCAGGATCTATAGTTTTCCAATCTTGCTTTTATTATCATTAACAGCTTCATCTCTAAAGTTGCAACAGGGAGGTGCCTAAAGAATGTAGTTTGAAAAATAACTTACAATGAAAAGTATAACATCTCCCTATCCCAGTGTTATAAATAGCACTCGCTACAGCGCTAAAAGCGTGCAGCGACGCGAGGCGAGGGTGTGTCGCTTCAGAGTACCTGTTGTGTTACGATTCAAAATAGGGGTTGCCTCTCTCTATGTTGCGCGAGGCAACATTGTTGTGAGAAACGACTGTAACGTCGCTATTTTTTAAAAAAAAAAAGAGAAAGGGAGAAGCTTAAGTCGGGAATTAGGGTTTGACATTTGGTCTTCGAGATTTTCACTTGCAAACAAAAAAATAGAGGTTTCAGCGATTAGGGCTTTTCACCTGCGAACAAAACAACATTGTTTCTTCTTCTTCATCGTTGGCTTCATCTTCTTCAAGCTTCAACACGGTTTCTTCTTCTTGAAAGACCAGGTATGCTTATTCTTCTTTCTTCTTTCTTCTTTCTCCATTTTTCTTTCTCCTTCTTATTCTCTTTTTCTTCTTCTACCTTTTTCTTTTTTCCTCTATTTTTTGACAAAAAGAGCAGAAACAGAGGTCTGTTTTTATGCTCTAATATTCGAGCAAAATACAGAGGTTCTTCACTTCCTCTTTCTTCTTCTCTTAATTTTTTTCTCTGTTTTGGCAAAATATAGAGGTTGTTTCGAGGCCCTATTTTGGCAAAATAACAGAGGCTGCTCACTGCAGCTTCACTTAAAAAAACTTAGTTATTTTTGTTTACCTTTTTTTCAATTATTAACTTATAGTCTTATAGAGTAGAATTAATTGCATATTGACTTGATAATTTGTTTCTATAAAACAACGTTGAAATAGCGTCATCCGATAGTACTAAACGAAATGATATAGCTTGGAATTAAGCTATACAAGACTTATCAAGATCCGCAATTAAATATGTGTTTTGTGAAAAAATATATCATGGTGGGATAACTCGTCACAAGCAACATTTGATAGGTGAATTTAAAAATGTAATACAATGTCCCCTTTGTCCGCCCGAGATTAGGGAGGAAGTAAAAGCATTTGTTGAAAAGAAAAATATGGCAAGAACTCAAATGAATTTTGAAGCATCGATGAATCTAATTGATGAAGATAATGAAATGGATGAAGAAGGTGAAATGGGACCTCCCCCCTAAAACTCATAAGATATATTCTGGTTCTAGTGCACCATCCACGGCACATACAGTGACAAAAGGTCCTCTCAATCTTTATTTCTCGGCAAAACAACAAGAAAAGGGAAAAGGTGAAGAAGGTTCAGGTTTAGAAGCCAAGAAGATTTTGAAGGATCGCGCCGTAAGTTCCTTTGCAGCATGGATGTACGATACACGACTTCCTTTCAACTGTGTCAACTACAAAACTTTTGATAAATTTATTGAGGTCATAGGACAATACGTGTAACGACCCGACCGGTCGTTTTGAGCATTTGCACTTTCCTCGCCAGTTCTCGGGCATGTCTAACCCCGTATGATATATTATGACTTATGTAAATCATCGATTTTGGTTTTCAGGTTAATCAGAACAGACATGGAAGAAACATTCTCAGCTTGAAGCTCTAAATTTGAAAGATTTGACCAAGTTTTGACTTTTTAGTATTCGATCTCGGATTTAAGTTTTTATGATTTGGTTAACTCCGTTAGGTGATTTTGGACTTAGGGGCGTGTCTGGAATGTGATTTGGAGGTCTGTGGTAGAATTAGGTTTGAATTGGTGAAATTAGAAATTAGGTGTTTCTCAGTCGGCAGTGGAAATTTTTATATCGGGGTCGAAATAGAATTTTGGAAGTTGGAGTAGGTTCATAGTCATTTGTGATGTGTGTGCAAAATTTCATATCATTCGGAGGTGATTTGATAGGTTTCGGCGTCGTTTGTGGAATTTGAGAAATTGTAAGTTCTTAGGCTTGAATCTGAGGTTGATTAAATGTTTTGGTGTTGTTTTGAGTGATTCGAAGGCTCGACTAAGCTTGAATGATGTTATGGGATGTATTGGCATATTTTGTTGAGGTCCCGAGGACCTCGGGTGTATTTCGGATGATCAACAGAACATATTTCGACTAGAAAAGTTGGCAATTTTGCTGGTATTTCTGTTGCAGAAGGTCCTTCTTCGGGATCGTGGAGAGAAGGACGCGGTCACGTAAGGGAAAGGTCTGAGGCTTCTTATTTCTTCTTCGCATTTGCGAACATGGGTCTATGTTCGCATAGGGTGTGGCAGATGGAGAATCGTGTTCGCATTGGTGAGCATGTGATCACGTAGTGTTGGGTCTGAGCTGAGGCAGCATGGTTATCTCTTGCGTTCATGAGGTCAGTTCTGCGAACGCGTAGTTCAGTCAGTGGTGCTTAACGTGATCGCAAAGGGTATTATGCAATCACTTAGGGTCCTTAAGGGGCATTTTTTCTTCCTCTTCGCGATCGCGATGGTACTTCCGCGATTGCGATGGATATGTATCTGGGAAAATTTAAAAGATTCAAACGAGGGTTCCGAATTCATAACATAAAATGAAAGTGGGAGCTCGGTAGAAGTTGATTTTTTTGAAGGGGTATTCAGAGAAATGATTGCGCTAAGTGTTCTTCACTTAATTTTGATTAAATTCCGATTGTGTCTTGATTTTAAACATCTAAATTGGGAATTTCGGGTGAAAATTTGGGGAAAAAGTGGAGGTGAATTGGAGAGTTAATTTAGGGATTTGGATGGCCATTTGACATTGGATTTTGGTGAATTTGATATGGGTAGACTCGTGAGTGAATGGACTTTCTAGTTTTGTGATTTTTATCGGATTCCGAGATGTGGGACCGGGGGCCGGGTTTGAGAAAATTCTGGAATTTTGATCTAATTTGATAATTTTCATATGGGTTTCACTCCTTTAGCGTGTATTGATGATAATATACTGATTTTGGTTAGTTTTGGCACATTTGGAGACCGAATCGAGAGGCAAGGGCATCACGAGTTAGAGTTTTGGCTTGGTTTGAGGTAAGTAACGCTTCCAAACTTGGTTTTAAGGGTTCGAAACCCCGAACATTGTGCTATATAATTTGTATTGAGGTGATGCAAGTGTCGGGTGAGGGGCGAGTGGGCGTGCACCGTATGAATTGCGGCTTGGATCATTCCATGGCACCGCTTAGTTACTCTTTCTTATTGATATATGTGTCAGTGATTATATGATTAGGGAAATGAACTATAAATCATGCTAAATATCATGTTAGGGCCTCATGCCAATACTGTTGAGACCCGAGTGGTCGTTTCTTGTTGTCATCTCATTAGTTTCATTGATATTCTGTACTCAGCCTTTTTTATGCATATCATATCACATCCCAGTCTTAGCTGTTATTCATTTGCACATCATATCATTGTTCCGGGCTAGTTTTTCTTGGCATTGTGAGCCCGTGGGAGAAACAGGAGAGTGGTGACTAAGTGAGGCCAAGAGCCTGATTATAAGTGATAGTTATGGGATCGGGTTGCACGCCGTAGTAGATTATTGATTATGCCTTCGCTGGCTTGCTATAGCGCTTGGGCTGAAAGGAGCCCCTCCGGAGTCTATACACCCCCAGTAAGCGCAGTTGATTATATTCAAGGATGGATCTTCCCTTGGTATGGAGATGTATCTTCTCCATGAGGCTGGATTGGCCTGTTCCTCGATACTGGAGAAATGGTCAGTGATGTGTATATATTCCGGGATGGATCTTCCCTGGGCCTTATGAGTCATATACAGTACCGAGTGGTTGTGAGGTTATTATTATTATTATTATTATCTGGAGATGGATCTTCTCCATAGGATAGATTAGCCTTCCTCAGTACTGAGTGACTGTTGTCAGAGATGTATATATTCCGGGATGGATCTTCCCTGGGCCGTATGAGTCATATACAGTACTGAGTGGATGAGTAATTGAGATTGTGGGCACATGAGGCACTCAACATGGTACATTTCATATAGCATGTGCATCGACATGTAGATGTAGCAGAGTGACACTTCTTTACCTTGTTCATACTTGCTCTGTTTTACTGTTCGAGTTGTTTATTTAACTGAAAGCATGCCTACGTTTCTGTACATTATTTCTGTTATCCTTGAGGAGGTTGAGTTCGTCACTACCTATCAGTTTAAAGGTTGGACTTGTTACTTACTGAGTTGGTGTACTCACGTTACCCCCTGCACCGTGTTTGCAGATCTAGGTACTTTTGGCCCCAGTGGCAATCGTTGATTGAGGTTTCAAGGTGTGGAGTTTGTTGAGGTACCTGCATGGCGTTCGCATGCCTTGGCTCTCCTTCTCATTTTCCAGTTGTATTACCGTTGCCTCTTTAGACACCTTCATAGACTATGAATTCACCCCAGACGCTCATGTACTTTGTGACACCCTGGTTTTGGGATGGTTGTATCGTAATATGATCTTTATTCTACGTCTTAAACAATTTATTTAAAATGATAAAAGTTTTTCCGCAAATGATTTAGTTTTAGTATTGAGGTCTTGGGTTGCGTTGAGTTGAGACTGGCCTAGTTCCACGATAGGTGTCATCACGACGGGATGAGTTTTGGGTCATAAGAATATGGCCCAGGAATGAAGCTTCCTAGCTATCATGAAGTTAGAGTAACTCATCTTAAAAAGGAGGTGAAGAAGATAGACCAAATTATTGAGGATCATAAAGTGGAATGGAACAAGTTTGGATGTTCCATTATGATGGATAAATGGACAACACATAATGGAAAAATGATCATAAATGTGTTGGTGAACTCTCCAAGAGGGAGTGTTTTCTTGAATCTCACGATGCTAGCAACTCTTCTACGGATGGAAGCAAAATGTACAGCTCATTTAGAAAGACTATTGATAAAATTGGAAAGAAAAATGTTGTACAAGTTGTTACAAATAATGCTAGTGAAAATGTTAGTGCGGGGGAGATGATGGAAGCTATGTATCCAAACATTTATTGGACTCCATGTGCTGCCCTATCAACTTGATGTTTGGTGACATATTCAAGGAAAACCCATATGCCTTAGGTAACTTTAATATAGTTATTTTAAAGCCTTTAACTTTATTTATACTTATGTCTTATCCTTTTAAGTATTAACTATAAAAATTTTATTATTACTTTTACAGTTTTCACTAAGGCCGTCAAGGTATATTCTTACATTAGTCAGAGGTTGTTGTTGTTGAATTTGATGAGAAAATTTACAAATGAAAGAAATTTGGTGAGACCGGTGAAGACTAGATTTGCAACGGCTTTCTTAACTTTGCGGAGTTTTTACTTGAAAAAGAAAAATTTGAGAAAGCTAGTTTTTTCGAATGAATGGAAAGATAATAAATATGCAAAGGAAGCTGCAGGGAAAGAAACTGCCAAAGTTCTTATTTCTCCATCATTTTGGAATGACATCGTTCGGGCTCTTAAAGTTGGTGGTCCTTTGATTAGGGTGTTTCGTATGGTGGATGGGGAGAGAAAACAACCAATGGGCTATCTTTATGAAGCTATGGATAGAGCCAAAGAGAGTATTGCAGCGTCATTTGAGGGAGATGTTAGGAAATATGAGAAAGTTTTTGAGATAATTGATACCAGGTCGGACAATCAACTCCATCGACCTTTGCATATAGCAGGCCATCTTCTGAACCCGGGATAATTTTACAAGAATACCAGAGATGAAACTTTGGCTTCAGAGGTGTGGATTGGATACCATGCATGTCTTAAGAAGTTGGTACCAATTCAGCGACGATAGATCAAATAGGGGAGGAGTTTGGTAGGTACTCACAAGCAGAGGGACTATTTGGTTTACCGGCTGCTATTAGAGCCAAAGACATAAGGTCGCCAGGTAACTAACTTTAATATAGATATCCTTATAAGTTTAATTTAATTTATACTTATTAACTTTTAAAATATTTTTCTATAGTTGAATGGTGGAAGCAATTTGAACATCAAACTCCAAACTTGCAAAAGTTTGCCATCAAAGTACTAAGCCTAACTTGCAGTGCATCTAGATGCGAGAGAAATTGGAGCGTATTTGAGTATGTAAGAAGTAGATTTATTATATTAATATATTCTATATTGTATTATTGTTAGTATCTATTAATTAATCTAAATAATTTATTCGCAAATTCACTCCAAGAAAAGGAATAGGCTTGAGCTATCGCGTTTCAATGATCTAGTGTATATTAAATACAATAGAACATTGAGGCGACGTTATGAAGGTCGCGATACCATTAATCCAATTTTGTTGGACAATATTGACAAGGCAAATGAATGGTTAATAGGAGCCCCCCAAAATCATGAAGATGAACAAGTGTATGAAGGAGATGATCTTGATTGGAGTACTGTTTCTATAGCGGTTGGAGTTGAGGAGAATATCTATGGTCTTAGAGGGAGTTCTTCAAGTTACAAGGGAAAGGAAGTAGCAAGTTCAAGCCGGTCCTCCCTAATTGATGAAGAGTCCGAGGATGAAGAAGATAACAACCAATATAATGCTAACATTCATGAAGTTGTAGAATTTGAAAATCTTGAAGAAGAATAGATGTTGCTTGTTTTAGAGTTTAGACTATTACATTTTAATTTATGAATCTATTATGAGTCTATGACTATCTATTGAGTCTTTAATTTTAGAATAATATATTTATTAATATATTATTGTTATTGAATTTTTAGTTATATGTATATAATATTTTATATTTTTGTATAAATTGTCGCTTCACATCAAAAAGGCGAGCGCTTCGCTGCGGGCCTCTCGCCTCAGTGAAGCGGGCCCTCGTCTATTTGTCGCCGCACGCTCTCCAAAACAATGCCCTATCCCCATTAGATAAGCAAATGAAAGCAGAAAATTAAACTACAAGATACAGATTCATTTGATATGTCATAAGAATCCAGCAACTTGAACATAACCATTTATAATATGAACAATTTATAAAGTAACTGTGAGCATCATGCTGCTAAAATAATGTTAAACTCAAAAAATATCATCCGCTCAACATAGTTGCCCCATGAAACGCAATAGAGCATATGACACTCCATTCATGATATGACCATGTAAGGTTAACGGATACTTACCTTTGGATTGTATTCAGATCAGACTGCTTCTTCTATCCATCAAAAGAACCACCGTGATAACAAATGAAAATCTTAAAACAAACTCTCGCTCATCTTCTGCTTCTATCTTCAACTGAAAAACTCACCAACTCAAATTTCTCATGGTCCTATTCCGAATAGTATGTTCCTTTTGCGCTATTTTGGCAAGAGTGATTTCAGGTGCTTTGCGCTCTAACACATTCCTCCATGTAACTGCAACAACAACCACAACTTCGATCAAATAAACCACGAGCAGACCTAACTGAAACATACAACCTATATCAGGATCAGACCAGAACTATTATAGTGCCTCCACAATAAAGAGCAAAAAGTAACAACTTCTGCCAAGACTAAAATTAAAAGAAAAGAGAAAGAATTTTCACAGAAAATCACAACTCGGTCTGTCTAGTATTCTTTTTGAAACCAGAATGTAAGAATTTGAAAAATTATAGGTCAACCGACTCAATTCAGACTCAATAATTTAGGAAGTAAAAAAGAGCAAGTTCAAATAAAATTCAAGCCAATAATATTTGGCAACTTGCAATAATAACTTTACGGGACCTTAGCCTCACTGATGGATAATATATTTTTCTCAACCTCAGTAGTCTTTCTCATACAATAAGTATAAGCAAGAGACCCCCAAGAGAAGGCGATAAAACTAATACTACAATAGTTATCGATGCTTTGATGACGTTCTCAAAGTCTGGCGAATAAAGTCCTAAAAGGAATCAGGGATTGAAGGTTTTGGTTCGAACAATTTGTTTAACATTTAGATTTTCGATTTTCATAAAACCAACACAAGAATTTATCAGAGTATAACTAAGTGAAGAAACCTTAAGAATCTTTAGATTTAAGACATCATAGTACTACACATTCATCCTCAGTCCTCACTCAATATTAGTATAAAAAATCAATTTAGCAGTTCTAAAATGGTTTGAAATTCATTATTTCAGAGACAATGCTAATATAAAATTGAATTATTAGCGTTGAAAGAAAGAAACGCATGAATCAACCCAACAAAAACAAAAAGCGCGAGAAGAATAAGTGAATTGGATACTTGCCTGATAGAGCTATTTGATAGTTGATAGAGAAGGAAATTGTGCAGTTCTCGACACCCGGCCCATGGAGATTGATTGTTTAAGATTTGTATGGAGCGAGTCAGTAGTGTGAACAGGATTATAAGAAGCAGCTTTTCAGTTTTTTATTTGTGGAAAATAAGAAAAAAATGATAAAAAGGATAAATATGATTCCTAAGCAAAGAGAGGTGACATGTCAGCACTTATTGTCTCTGCTTTATATAAAGACTACTAAAATTTTTCGCGCTTCGCGCGGTTATAAGAAATATCACTAAATTAAAAAAAGAAAAGAAAAATAACGACATATAACGGATAACAGAGATAATTTTTTAAATTAATATGGATAAAAAAGATAATTCTACATATTGATAAATCATATACTTAGCATTTTAATTAGAATTAGATTTTAGGTTATTGCATTTTTTCCTGATTTTCTTTTTAAAAGAAAAAGAATTTTTAAGAAAAAAATTTCACTTACATATAATAAATGAGGAGAAAGTGAGAGGTTGATACATGACTTTTTAAGTACAATTATATGTTAGAGGCATGCAAATAGATTATTTTTTCATTAAATAGTAAAACATCGACTTTGCAAAAATTTCTCATATTCAAATAGCAGAAATATGAAATAAAAGTAAAGAAACTAATAACGAAAATAAAATAAAATAAAACAAAAGAAATATGTGGAAATTGCAGCATATTCTTTTTTCTATTCCTTCTTGTTATCCCATTTTTAGCCTTCATCTCTGTCTTTTCTTTTCTATTCAATAGTTTCCCTCTCATATTCTCCATTCCAAAGAGAACAGAGTACTTCACTTCAGAATACTTGCTCAATTATTTGTATTCTCTCATCAAAATAAAAAAGCTTTTTTTTTGTTTTACAAATAATAGGCAATTCAAAGAAGAAATCAAAACATAACTTTCAAAAGAAAGATAATTATCACAATACTTCAAAAGAATCAAAAGTTATAAAGTAAACTAAATAATTTAAATTTTGTCATACATATAATACATGTTCCAACCATACAAATAAAATAACTACTTACTTTATAAAATTCACAAGTAGAAATAAAGTGAAAAATAATTTCTATTTTACAAGAAACAACACATGTCGATGGCTCACTAAAGAAGAACCTGCGCCTGCTCTGTGACTTTTAGCTCTTAAAACTTTTTACTCGCTAAAAGTAATAATAAGTGTTGTCAAAATATCCAATGAAGGGTGTATTTGAACGTTTAAAATTTATCCCTTTTACACAACGAGATGTTACTGGTTAGTAGTAGCAGACATCAAACAAAGTTTAACTCATAAGTCATTAATTTGAGTCTAAACGAAAATACAAACTTGCGACAAACAAAAGTTCATAGAAAATAAAGCGAAAGAGAACATATGAGAAAGTAAATAGAGAAGAAAAAGATACTACTTGAGACCTTAATCTTAAGAAAATAGAAGGAAATAGAAATGCAAAATCAGCGTATAATTTTTCGTGTTCTTGTTTACACCCCCTCCCGCAATATCGATAATTATTCAAGAGCCTTCTTCCTCAAGCCAAACTAAACCATGAATCGAATGTTACAGTAAATATGACAACATTTGTAACGACCCGGCAGGTCATTTTAAGAATTAACGCCCAGATCCCCTATTAACTGCCTTTCCAGTGTTTGTTTCTGCTGCTGTGAGTTGTCGGAAAAATTCGTTTTGAGTTTCGGAGTGTTTTGGGATATTTTGTCCCTAAATGAGAGCTTAAACTTTAGAATTTGGACCGTAGCCGGAGCAATATGAAGATGGCCTCAGAATGGGATTTCGTCAATTCCGTTAGCTTCGTTGGGTGATTTCGGGCTTAGGGGCGTGTTCGGATTGTATTTTGGAGTTCCGTAGCTTATTTAAGCTTGAAATGCCGAAAAATGAATTTTTAAAGTTTCTGGATCAATAGTGAGATTTTGATATCGGGGTCGGAATCCGATTCTGAAAGTTGGAATAGCTCTGTAGTATTGAATGTGACTTGTGTGCAAAATTTGTGGTCAATCGGACATGGTTTGGTTTGTTTTGGCATCGGTTGCAGAATTCTTGAGATTTCAAGTTCATTAGGCTTAGATTGGAGGGTAATTCGTGGTTTTTGCGTTGTTTGATGTGATTCGAGGGTTCGTCTGAGTTCGTACGATATTTTAGGATTGGTTGGTATGTTTGGTTGAGGACCCGGGGGGCCTCAGGTGAGTTTCAGATGCTTAACGAAAGTGAATTTGGACTTAGACAAATTCTGAAGTTGGCTGCTTCTGATATTTTCACACATGCGGTGAGAAGCCCGCAGGTAAGGCCCCGCAGAAACGAGGAAGGAGGTCACAGGTGTGGTCTGGGGAATGAAGACCAGTGGTCGCAGATGCAACACAAGAATCGCAGAAGCGGAATCGCATCTGCAAAGATTTGAGCGTAGGTGCGGTGCTTGGGGATTTAATGAAAATCCACAAATACGGAGCCCTGGTCACAAAAGCAGGACCACAGGTGCAGTCCTGGTAGTGCATATGCGGGCATCGCTGGGCAGAGAAAAGAAATTTCGAGGGTTTGAAGTTCATAATACCAAATTTGATTTTTAGCTCGGGAGAAGGTGATTTTGTGAGGACTTTGAAGAGGAAATGAATGGGTAATGATTCCTAACCCTATTTCATTTATATTTCATCAACCTATAGTAATTTTCTCAATCTAATCAAGGAATTTGAGTGGGAAAATGGGGATTTGGGAGAAAAGTTCCCCAATCGAGTTTTTGGGTTTTGATCGGGTTTTAGGTGTCGGAATTGAATAAATTTTGGACAAGTGATCTTGTGAGTGAACGAGTGTTCTAAATTGATAAATTTTACCCGATTCCGAGACGTGGGCCCGAGAAAATTTTTTGGGTGTTTTTCTATTTTTTTTTACCTTAGCTTCAATCCCTTTAGCTAAATTTGTTATTTGTTGTTATATTTACATTATGAAATTGATTTGATTAGATTTGGGGCACTCGGAGTTGGATGCTCGTGGCAAGAGCGTGATTTTGGATTATTTTGAGCCAGTTCGAGGTAAGTGGCTTGCCTAACCTTGTGGGGGGAACTCCCCTTAGGATTCTGGTACTGTTGTTATATGAATGCCGTGTACGTGAGGTGATGAGTGAGTACACATGCTAATTGTTGAAAAACCTCATTTTCATTAAGTAAATATATGTGTTTTCTTTTAATTAAGCAATACTTGTACTTGAAACCTCCTGTTTAGCTTAGAAAAAATATGCTTATGTGGCCTAATTGTCTTACCTATTTTAACTGTTTACTTAGATTCTGTGCAGCATGTTTAGAGTAGAAATTCATGTTTGTTCTCGAATAGAACTATAGATTTCCTTCTTAAGACTGTTGTGTATTTATTTTGGGACTACAGATCGGTATTCCGAGAGATCCTCCTGCATGTTTACTTTGGGACAACAGATCGATATTCCGAGAGATCCCCCTGCATGTTTATAATTGGGACTACGAGACGAGATCCCGGGAGATCCCCATGTACTGGTTATTTACTTTGGGATTACACATTGGTATTCCGGGAGATTTCCCTGCATATTTATGATTTGGACTACGGAACGATATCCCGGGAGATCCTCTGCACATTTACGTTTGGGACTACGGGATGATATCCTGGGAAATCCCCTGTCGCTATTTCTGTGTGTTGAATTATATTCAATCTGTGATTTTATTCTTGTTCGACTATTAGTATTTTAACTATACTATCACATTTCATACTGTTTACCTTGTTTCATATATATATATAAAACTGACCAGTAGGGCCCTGACCTTCCTCGTCACTACTCAACCGAGGTTAGGCTTGACACTTACTGGGTACCCCTGTGGTGTACTCATGCCCTTTCCTGCACATATTTTTTGTGTACAGATCCAGGTTCTTCTGTTCAGCCATACTATCAGTGAGGCAAGGCGATTTGAGAGACTTCGAGGTATATCTGTCGCGTCCGCAGACTGAGAAATCCCTCTCTATTCTAACCTTTACCTGTAGACCTTCTGTAATTACTTTTGTTTAGACTTTTGGAGTTAGAACATTATATATTTTCTCTAGTTTGTGCTTCATGAGATTTCGGATTTTGGGAGTGTTATTATTGGTCGACAGTGCTATTATTGTATGTGCCAAGCAACATTTTAAACACTTTATCTATATTTACCTATTAGATGGCTAGTTGTACCTTTAAATTCCCTTTTTGCAAATTGTTAGGCTTACCTAGTCGTAGAGACTAGGTGCCGTCACGACAGTTCAAGGAGGGGGAACTTAGGTCATGACAACATTACTATTTGAGGTAAAGAATAGAAAGGGTAGTTTTGGGTAGGGGTCTCATGAAACAAAGTTATGAATTTATATAGGAAAAAAAGATTAATACCATAAGGTATTTTAATTTTTAAATTAAATATTTGACGATTATGAATATGAAAAGTATGGGAGCACGTGATATTTGTCCTATATGAATTATTCCTATAAAATCCCAAAAAAATAGATTTTTTCCTAATTATTTGCCATTTTTAGAAATTTTTATAGAATTTTATTTAATTGTTTGCATTTCTGTGCATGCCTAATTTTTATTTAAATCATGAAAAAAATACCAAAATATCATGCATTGCATTTAGGATTTTTTTTTTATATTTTTAGAGTTAACCAGTAATTATTTGTTATATAGAAATTCAAAAATCACAAAAATAGGTCATTTTTACATTTTTGTCTTTTAATTTTTAGCTTATTGGTTTTTCTCTTTTAATTTAGAATTAATTATTGTTTATTATTTTTATAATTAGATAATTAGCTTAATTTCACATTTTAGATTAATTTAGGATTTTTAATTAAAAAAAAAGAAGATAAAAGAGTTAAATTGAAAGGAGTTGTTAATTTTGGAATCGGGCTAATTTAGCCAAAACTGGCCCAAATTTATCCCAATTTCGCCCCAAACCCACCAGCCCACCATCCGGATTGGCCCAACCCCTCTCTTTAAAATCCCACTTTCCTAAACTAAAATCTAGGGTAGAGCTTCCCCATTAGATTTAGGAGAACAATGGCGCACCCTTCCCTGCTTCTTGTTCATTTTCCTTTCTCAAAAAAAAAAAATCATAACCAAAAGATGAAGGAAAAAGCCCCAAACTGAGCTCCATAGTACTCATGAAAACACTCCCAAGCTCCATTAAAACTGATCCCAGAACCAGCTGAGAACCGGGCCTAAAAACAGTCCCTAAACCATAAAAATCGTCACCTAAAACAATCCAAAAACGCAGCCATTAAAGCTGCTCCAAACACACTTGAAACAACCTCAAACCACCAGCAAAAACAGTTCCAAAACCAGCTGAAACGTCACCCAAAGACCAGCTGAAACGCAACACCAAACCACCCCAAAAATAGTAGCCGTCGCACCATGTTTGCTGACGAACAGAGGTTCATTTTAACTGTGTAAGAACACCCAAGTTCAGTCGATTTTTTTTTGAGTTGGGTTCAAGGTTTCCGGCGCCGGCGTGGGTCTCGATCGGATCGCTGTTTGTTTGCTGCTGTTTCGCTT
This sequence comes from Nicotiana sylvestris, assembly GCF_000393655.2. Classification (NCBI taxonomy): domain Eukaryota; kingdom Viridiplantae; phylum Streptophyta; class Magnoliopsida; order Solanales; family Solanaceae; genus Nicotiana; species Nicotiana sylvestris. The sequence continues at coordinate 83,768,885 of NC_091057.1, read as the reverse complement.
CATTCGTAACCGAATTTGCGGCTGTTCTTAGCTTTTATTTGGTCTTGCTAAGTTTGATTCTTGCTGTTGAGGTATGTAGCTCAGTTTAGACAATGTAATTGTTATAATTGATTAATTGAATATCATGATATTATTCAATTTGTTCACTTTGTGTCTGTATGTGTGAGATTAGTTTACTTATGTACTTGATGACTTTAAATTACTGCAACTTTGGTTTGGGAAATGTTAGCTTGTTAAGTTTTAAATGGATGATGAAAAATGGATTAATGGCATAGTAAGTTGAGTTTAGCTATTGTAATATGGGGCTGATGTTATGCTATTGATGAGCCGTTCTAGTATGCTCTTTTCGCGAGCTTCATCGAACTGCATTTTTGTATTTGGTCTGCACTTCCTTGCTGTTTCTAATTTCTACAAACACTACTTAATATTGAATTTTAAAGAAGCAACTTCTGCCATTCATTGAGTCTTTTTCTTATTTTTTTGTAAGGTCAATGATGGAATGAATTAGCCCTTTAATTCTGGATACTCAGACGTTGATTTTGAGGTTATTACATAGTTATTTGCTTAATTGTTCATCGTCATGCAAATCTCAAATTTTAGGATAACAGAATCATGACATTGTAGTTTTCTTTAGGAGCAATTAATAAATAGTACATTATCGTGATTATAGGTACGGTTCCCGTGGCATAGTCATGATATCTAACTCCCAAATTCGGGTGTGCATTTCATGTGACCCAACTCCAATTCTTAACAACGTTAAATAGAATGTGTCGTGGACCGCGGGTGTATTTCATGTGGCGTGGTTCAAGGCATGTTTTAAATAACGTTGAATCCTCCTAAAAAGCGTTCTAAAATAATTAAAAGCGGTTATAAAGCTAAAAAAAATACAATAGTTTAAAACATGTAATAAATCGGATAATGGACCAATTTTAATAGTTTAAGAGACCGTGCTAGAACCACGGAATCCGGGAATGCCTAACACCTTCTCCCGGGTTAGCATAATTCCTTACTTAGAATTTCTGGTTCGCAAACTTCAAAAGGAAAGTCGATTTTTCCTCGATTTGGGATTTAAAATAAACTGGTGACTTGGGACATCAATTAAAATATTCCAAGTGGCTACTCTGATAAATAAATAATCTCATTTCGAATAATGTCACTTAAATTGGAAAAACTCCCTTGTATTCCTCTCGGGGTGTAAAAAGGAGGTGTGACAATGGATATTATTAAAAGTAGAAGTTAAGGTAGTATGAGTTATGAAAATGAGACAAACGAAGAGGAAGGTTAAAAAAATGAGATAAGTTATCATAAACTTACACATTAATTTTTTGGAGATTATGAATATGAAAGGGATTGGAGTTATTGAGACTATTAAAAATATAGGTTATGAAGATAAAGAGTTGTGAGTTATGAAAATAATTTTTTTAAATTTTATTATAAAATAAATTGAAAGAATGATGAAAAATCCTAAAAAAAGGAGAAAAAAAATAAATATGTTTCTTGGCCTAAGAGAGGTGCCTACTTACTTTCTTATATATGGTTCCGTTAGTTCCGTTGGGTGATTTCGGGCTTAGGGGAGTGATCGGATTGTGTTTTGGAGGTTCGTAGCTAATTTAGGCTTGAAATATCGAAAGTTGAATTTTTTGAAGTTTCCGGTTCGATAGTGAGATTTTGATCCGAGGGTCGGAATGGAATTCCGGAAGTTGAGTAGCTCCGTAGTGTAGAATGTGACATGTGTGCAAAATTTCAAGTCATTCGGATGAGGTTTTATAGACGTTTTGATCGGAAGTGTGTTTTTAGAGTTTTTGGAATTCTTAGGCTTGAATCCGATGAAAAATAGGTGTTTGGGTGTTGTTTTGAGCGTTCCGAAGGTTGAAGCAAGTTTGAGTGAAGTTATGGGATATGTTGGTAGGTTTGGTTGAGGTCCCGGGGGCCTCGGCTGTGTTTCGGATGCTCAACGGACCATTTTTGGACTTGGAAAGATTGCAGATTTTCTGCTGTTGTGTTGCAGAGAAAACATTCATCGCATTCGCGAGAGGGTCTCGCGTTCGTGTAGAGCATCTGAGTGAAGCAACTGAATCATGCTTCGCGTTCGCGGTGATGTCCCGCGTTCGCGAAGGCATGGAGCCCTTGGTCTTTGCGTTCGCGACATGGTCCTCGCGTTCGCATAAGGTCTGCCAGTGTAAGCTACGCGTTCGCGAAAGAGGAAGTTGGCGAGTAGGCTTTTTTTGTGGATCGCGTTCGCGATAGTAGTCTCGTGTTCGCGAAGAAGAATGCGTCTAGGCAGAATATAAAATTTCAAAGTCAAGGGTTTGACCATTTTTATCAAAACTTAAGCTTGGGAGCTCAGATTTGAGCGAACTTTTGAGGGATTTTCACATATATCGATTGGGTAACGATTCTTAACTCCTTTTTGCTTGTAACTCATTAATCCAAATATGAATTCATCATTTAATTTCGGATTGGAGATGAAAATTGGGGAAAAGTAAGAAGAAAGTTCTTAGACCTAGAATTCGACTTTTGATTGGGAATTTGACCTTAGATATGGATAATTTTGGTGTGCATGAACTCGTGAGAGTGTGAGGATTCTGAAAATATAAATTTTACCCGATTCCGAGACGTGGTCCCGAGGGGCATTTTGGTTATTTTACCTAATTTCGCGTATTAGCTTAGAATTTAATTGTAGAATTAATTATTTGAAGTGTTATTTGCATTATGCAATTGAATTGAATATATTTGGGCCATTTGAAGTCGATTACTCGTGGCAAGAGCGTGGTTTCGGATTGACTTGAGCTGGTTCGAGGTAAGTGGCTTGCCCAACCTTGTGTGGAGGACCTTCCCCTTAAGATTTGGTATATTTGATAATTGAAATGCCTTGTACGTGAGGTGACAAGTGCGTACTTGAGCTAATTGTTGAAAATCCGGTTTCTTTAAGTTATTTCAATTGTGCTCATTTTTCCTGTTTTATACTACTTGCAAATTTAGCATGTTGTTAGCTCTGAAAAAGCATATTTAGTTGACTTAATTGCTTATATGCTTAAACTGCCTTAATTGCATTACGTGAAGTATGTTAGGCTAGAATTACCTGTTTTATTTTGTATGAAATTGAGCTTATCTGAGTATTTCCTTGCGTTGTCCCTGCATGTTTACTTTGGGACTATGGAACAATATTCCTGAAGATCACCCTGCACATTTACATTGGTACTATGGGACTGCACCTGGTAGATTCCCCTGTACTGAGTATTTATCTTTGGGACTACGGATCAGTATTCTGGGAGATCCTCTTGCATTATGAGTTGGACTAAGGGACGGTATCCCGGGAGATCCACTGGATATTTATATTTGGGACTACAGGACGGTATCCTGGGAGATCCCCAGCTGCTTTCTTTGGGCTGAGCCGTATTTTCTCTCTGTGTTTACTTTGCCTTTGTAGTAGCTGTTGCTGTCTTTTCATTCGTGTTACATTTATTGTTGTACTTATTATACTGCCCTGCTCCATACTATCAAAATTTATATTTTTATTTAACCTCAGTAGGGCGCTGACCTTCCTCGTCACTACCCGACCGAGGTTAGGCTTGGCACTTATTGAGTACTGCTGTGGTGTACTCATGCCTTTTCTGCGCATGTTTTTTATGTGCAGATCCAGGTACGTCGACTCAGTCCTACCACCCGTGAGGCGAGGTGATTGCTTTAGAGACTTCGAGGTACATCTGTCGTGTCCGCAGACCGAGGAGTCCCTTTCTATTCTAGCTTTTAAGCATTTGCCCTTCTGTATTTCTTTTCCTTGTTAGATATTCTGGAGTTTGATATTGTTAGATATCCAAAGGCTTGTGGTTCCGTGAGTTTCCGGGTTTTGGGATAGTGTATTAGATTCTGAGGAGTTGTGTTGTATATGCAGAACGACATTTTAAATGTTGTTTTCATTCGGTTATTTTGGCTTCTGATTATTTCTTCCGCAATTTTCGTTTATATTCCGCATTTGTTAGGCTTACCTTGTCGTAGAGACTAGGTGCCGTTACAACAGTTCACGGAGGACGAACTGGGGTCGTGACAATATATATATATATATATATATATATATATATATATATATATATATATATATAGATTCAATCTTGAAAATCTAATGTTTTTCCTTAAAATGGAGCATACCTCAAGAGAACCGATGGTGGTGACAATTGAAGCAGTGATATATGAATGGGTGAATATCGGCATCTGCCTGTACCATTCTTCCACAACTTGTGTGCTATTACTTTTTCCAAAACCTCCTTCTTCAATCTTCAGCCAAAATAAAAGTTCCCCAACAAAACTTTCCTGATATCCCTAATAACCTAACTGAGAAAGCCTCTGAATTATCTGACAATTGATCAATTCACATATTTCATATATACATTTATGTAATCATACTTGGCTAAAGCAAAATTGAAGATGAATGACAAACATAGAGAGGTAAAGAAACGCTATTGATTTTTTTACAGAGAAAGAGCGAATGAAATGCTTAAGTTTTCATTGAAGTGCTTAGATATAGGCTTTACTTAAAAGAAGTGCTAGAGAGCCCTCTCATCTTCCTTGTTCTTCCAAAGTATTGCAGCAAGCTATTGAGAGAAAGAAATTAAAGTTAGGATCAGGCAGGAATATACAATATCCAACTAAGGGAAGCCACAGAAAAATGTCGAACCTCCTAATAAATTTTGGAATTAGCAATCATAAGTTATAGACCTCGTGTCCTGCAAAAAGAAAATAATAAGTCCATCTTAAACAATAGAAAGATGGCCTTTTTGATGATATATGTGATGAACTGTTCCATCTTATTCATCAATTTTCCTCCAGGAACACCACCCACTTCAAACCCATGAATGACTACATCCATTAAAATATTGTTGCTCACCCATATTCTAGGAGTTAATATCCTAAAAGCTCTTTAAATCATCAAATTTTGATCAGTTTCCTACTTAAACTATTCGGTGCCCCCAATACCCCTGAACTATATTGCCGCTCGTATCAAAACCCACCCGTCACTGACCTGGCATAACATGTGTAGATACTCGCTTGAAAGCGCATAGTAGCTAAAAAAAGCCATCAAAATGGCCCACATAACAGAAAATAATGGTTAATTAGCATTACCCTCTATCAAATTTATTTTTTTAATAAATATTCTCCTTATTTCAGTTATATCCATCTTTCTTCCTCATTTTTCACCATTCCTTATTTTTTCACCTTTCTTCTTTGTTTTTCACTTTCTTCTTCATTTTTAACCTTTTTTCTTCAGTTCTCCATATGAGTTTCCTCTGGAAAAATTTCTCCCTCTTTTGTTTCCTCTAAAATTATTTATTCTTTTTCTTGTTTTAGTCTTCTTTCATGTTTTACACATATTGCTGAAAGAATACCAATTTAAATCTTCTTATTAAACTCAACACCTTGTAAAGAATAAAATTGAATATCTTAAACCTTCGTTATGTAATATCGAATTAGAGAATGTAATTGTTGGGCAATTGATTTTTTATTTGAAATTTTATTTTGTGTAATCTTTTTATGTAATATAACATGACTTTTAAGAAAAACAACACTGTATGTCTTTATTTATATTTTAACTGCGGTACAAAGTGAATATAAATAAGAACTTATTAATTAGAGTCTAGCATAAAGCACAATCATAATTAAACTTAAAATTAACACAGTACATTAGATATTAATTTGGTCAAAAATCTTAGAATTAATCAATTATTCGAGAGTAATACATCATGAGTAACTATATAAGAACTTTATACAAAACCTTAAGTTAATATAGTTAGACAGACGTACGTTTAAAAGTCCAACATAGGGTTTTAATATATAGGGGAATATAGTTCAGGGGGGATTTTGGGGACAACAGATAATTTAAGTAGGTAACTGACAAAAAAAATAATAGTTTAGGCGGGTTTTAATCTGAGTTAAATACCCATGTGTAGTGCTACATATCACTTTTTTTTAGACAATTAGGAGCGTGTACTAGACGCACCTCTAAGGATGCAATAAGGGATTTTAGTATGAAGTACAATATAGTTCAGGAGAGTTTTGGAGACATCGAATAGTTTAAGTACGAAACTAACAAAAACTTGATAGTTTAGGGGATTTTAGGGTATTAACTCTTTTTCTAAACATGCTTTCTTCCCTATTATTTGGACGGAGACAGAAACCAATTTAAAATTGCAAGTACAACCATTTTAATTGTCCAATATCCATTGCACAGATGAGTCATCAGGATGAAGCAATGACACACAATAAACTGATCAACACTGACAATTGGTCACTATGGCACATATAGAGCAAATAACGTGCAAATATCAAGATTCAAGTTCTTAACCTCTCCAATATAATTGAAAACAATGAACAGAGAAGCACACAGGTGTTAAATTTTGCAATATTGACTGACCATACACATTTTCAATCTCGGTTGAACACAGAAATGCATACTAACAGAAAATTATGTCATTACTATTTACCAAGTGTACTTTCAATATATATAGTTATAGAATGTATAATGCTGCAAATACCAATTGTAAATGCTATTCTAAGAAGTTTTGTGTTCACAATTGTTTTTAAAACATAAATCCAACACTAACAATGTGAAAGCCAAAAGAAAAGAGACACGATGGAAGAGAATTCCCATGCTCCAGACAACTTGTCGCCCCGACGACTGTAACACAAAGATGAGAATAACCAATATAAGTGAAGTAGACAAAAGCAATAATTTTGCAAATGGTGCAAACGTGAGTTGGTTTTGGGTTAATTAATGAATTTCAATTGTCATCATTTATATAAACCAAGAAATTTTAAAAAAAAATCTGAAGGGATTAAAGGTTGGTATCATCACCAAGCATGTGTGCGAGATAAACATAGAGATAGCCGCTCCCTCAAAGAAAGCCACTACAAACCCATTAACATCCTTCTGAACTATTTGCCACCAGGTTTGATAGAAAAAGCATCAAGGACATCATCTGATTGATAGAACAAAGCACCAAGCGCTGGATTTTTGGGAGTGAAGTTCTAGTTTGAAACGTCTCGGTATGCAAAGTTACCCCATTGTACAGTAAGGGATTTGGAATCATCAACGTGTACTCGAGTTTGAGGCATATGCGAATTATCAGAAATTAGATACTGAGAGTTGCTTACTAAGAAGGTAATGTAGACAATGGAGTGACATTGCAATTGAATCCGCTTCGTTTATTCATTCTCTTGGAAGAGATGGACTTTCTGGAGTAAAACATTGCAGTTCGAAACGTCGTGGTATGAGACTATGAGAGTGTTAGGGGAATTTTGAATGCCGCACCTTTTCGGGTAATTGAACCCTAATAATCTATATTATTATATTAAAAGCACGAAGGCCTTTAGCGAAATGTCGTTCGCCTTTTTTACCCTTTAAAAATAGAGTTTACGTTAGACAAAATAGTCATTTAATTATTTTCATAATTTTTAAGGCCTTAGAATCAACTAAAATTATGTTTGTTTATTTATTTTGTTAGTTAAAGTAATGAAAGAAGTTCTCGAATTTTTGGCATTTGAAGTTTAAGTTTATATAGCACTTATTTACTTGCCATTTATATTTAGCATGTTAACCAAGTAAACTAATCAACTAAAAATATGTTTATTTATTTTTTTGTTAGTTAAAGTATGAAAGAAGTCCTCGAATTTTTGGTATTTGAAGTTTAAGTTTATTGGGCACTTATTTACTTGCCATTTATATTTAGCATATTAACCAAGTAAACTATCAATTGGTTTAGTCTTCGGTTACAATCCGGTACCTTATTGAATTGATACCATAATTAATGATTCGCATACCAGTGATTAATTCCTTGCTACTTAGTGCATTCTACCTTTTTGCCCGGTAATTTACAAAAATAGGTAGGCTATATTAGTATGAAATATACTGAAAATAGAAAAAGATTTTTAACTAACAGAGACTCTTTAATGCCAAGATTCAAAAGGATTCTAAGAAAATTCTGAAACAACCCACATCCAAGTAATTCTACGAGTTTTTATCTCAAATATATAAACACGTGGTGGAACTCAAATATGATCATTTAGAGGATATTAAAATTTCAAGTCATACAGTCATACATCAAGCGCCCAGTAGATGAATTTATTCACCTCTAGGATTTTTTTTTTTTGCTTAAAATTCATCGGTATTTTTATTTTCTATTTAATTTGTATCTTCTTTGCACTTTTGAATCTCTTTTATCTATTGTGGTCATATGTTTACCGTCACCGTAAGTTCATTGCTTCAAGTGTTTTCTTATTTTGTCTGTAACCTGCTTTGTGTGATATGTTCTTTGTACGTTGTTTGATTTTGTGATTTTTCCTTAAACTAAAACAGGTTAAATTTTTTTCTATATAATTACCATTATTTGTGTTTGCTACTAAATTGTCGACAACACCCAAAAGAATGATGGTGAGACCAGCTTTTCAAGTCGCTAATTTGGAGTTGGTTTTTTCTTCTTCTTATAGGATACAACTAAGCTATCTTGGAAATTAGGGAGAACAGAAAGATAAAATAATGAAGATTGTCTGGCATCTGCCATATCTTTTGATTTGTTTGCACAAACATCATAATATAATATGTTGAATTTAATTTCGAAAAATTTGTCAATCACATTGAGCCATTCACTACAACAAATGTGATATTTAGCTACAAAACTTTTAGTCACGCCAACAAAATTCGTCACTAATTATTCACTTTTCGTGACGAAAATTATGTTTCGTGTTTAGATACATAATCCGCATGCTTTTAGTAACGAAACATAAAATTTCGTAGCAAAAGTTTTGTCCACTAAAGTTTCCCACCAAAAAATAACTTGGCGACATTATTTAATAGCATTAGCCACGAATTTTATACAATTAGTGACATATTATTTTGTCACTAATGATGTATCCAATTTGTGACAAATCGTAATTTGTCTTAAAATTGGTAAAACTTTGGACACGAAAAAATTTCGTCATAAAAAATGTGTTATTACAATAGTGACAAAATAAAATTTGTAGTTAAACATGGTAAACTTTAGATACAAAAGTTTCTAATTTATTATGACATTAGTTTTTGTCACTAATAGTGCAAACAATTAGTGATAATTATTTAATTGTCTCTGTTTAACGTACAGTATAGTCACAACAAAATTTTTGTCACGAAAAATATGATTCTTAAATGGCTACGACTTGAATTTTGTAGTTGAATAGTACAATTATTGGTGACAAAAAAAGATTCATAGTAAAAAACTAAAAGATATAGTTTTGTTCATATAAGATACAAAAAGTTACTTTAGGACTAATTAACCTTATGACCGAAGCACCCATCTTGAAAAATTATTAAGTTCGAGAAACTTGAATCCCATTTTATAAAGTTCTATTATGAAGTCTATATGACCTACAAATGAAAGAAATCAAATTAAAACCATACTCATTTTGATTCAATTGCCATATCTAACTTTAGAAAATATAAAACCAAAAAATCATATTAAAATTTAATAGAACCAAGGAACACTTGCTGCTACAAAATTTCATATTGTTTAGATAGGAACAGTCTATATATGGACTTATATCTATAACATAATCCGAGCATATGGAGTCCAACATAATACCTCAACTGTCAAATAACTAGTTAATTGGGTCACGCTTCGCGCAGTCAAATATCTTTATTTTATATTTATTTGATTCAAAAGAATGTAGATTTTTATAATGGCAAAAATAAAAAAATATATTATATAATGCCAGATGTAACATAAGAAAACATATGAAAAATCAAACAGAAAATCATATCAAAATAAATAAATAAAGCATTCACTACCTCTTTAGATTTCATAATTACAGAGTTTTCGAAGAACACTTCTTTTTAATTTGAGAGGTGAAGTTAAATGCTCATTTTATAGAAAAAAACTTATCATGGAATGTTATGTTTGTTAATATAGATCTAATTATTTTTTTTATTGGAAACTGGAATAAGATGTTAAGTCGATTGTAGACTTACAGTGGAAGTCTTCCGTAAAATAAAAAGGTAGAGTGTAGTTGCTAATCTGGTCATTTTTTAAGTTATTGTGTTTCCTTTTAAGTCTAAGAGACCAAAAAAATTAAGGGAAGAGCAATATGCCAACCATCTGTTCATAACGCTTAAAGCATTAAGCGGATAATTTATTTACTCTTTCACTATTCGAAGTTCATGTGATAGACACTAATAAAGTTAACATTTAAGAGAAAACAAAAGGAGAATCTGCTTTAGAAATTTAAAGTAGAATAAACAGAGGACAGAGAGACCTACACAGGCGGATATTACCTCAAGACATCTATAACAACAACAACAACAACAACAACAATAACAACGACCCAGTGAAATCTCACTAGTGGGGTCTGGAGAGGGTAGTGTGTACGCAGACCTAACCCTACCTCGAAGGAATAGAGAGGTCTGAGGTTCCTAGTAATTTTTAGTAAAAAGAATTACCAGAAAACAGGAATATCCAATTGGTTGTACTAAAGGATCAATTTATAAACATCTCGTGGAAAACTACAATCCTTTTTTGGCAAAAAACAAAGGTAGAGGTCATATTGACTGCAGTAGCTGTGCTCATTAGGATCATGACTGGCTTGAAGACTTTCAAGCAGCAGAAATCATCTAGTTATTTACGTTGCTGTACCATCATGCACCCAAAGACGAACAGGTGGTGTTATATACCATGAGAAGGTTGTAGTGGTCACTGAACAATGTGCAGCAGAAAGCACAGCAGAAAATCGATCTGTTGGTCTGGACAAAATTCCATCACTGACCAGGTTCAACTAAAGCAGGGGTAATTTGTCTTTGAAATCTTAAGAGCCTGATAAGATGGTGCTCTTGAGCAGATATGTGGTGGGAAGGGGTATATAGACATGTCAACCGTTGATGCTGATACTTCTTCAAAGATTATTGAGGTTGGAATTGCATGTGGGAATATTAATTCTTGACTTGTTTTACACTAGAGCTGAAGCAGTGTACTATCAGAATCAAGTTTATGATGAATACTGCACATATTAGAACAACAAATAATTAGTAAGTTGAAGTGAAATACTAATAGTGAATGATTACAGGCCATTACATGAAAGGGTGGTTGTTTTGTTGAAGCTCCAGTTTCAAGGAGCAAAAAGCCAGCTGAAGATGGCCAACTAGTAATTCTAGCAGCTGGGGACAAGGTAATATATATACTATTATTTAGCTGTTTAATGGAACAACACTCTTATTATCTTTGGTTTGATCCAAACTGCTCCTTCATGTCTAGAATAGCTAATAGAACTGTTAGTTAGCTAATTACATTGGATTAGCATTAGTAATAAATAGTTGGCTAAATAAATTGAGCCTGTGTATATACACCATTGTATAGCACTTGGGAGTATCAATCAATGAACGAAATCCTATTTCTCACTTCTCTCTGTTCCATTCCCTCTTCTTCTCTCTATTCTCTAATCCCCCTTTCCCCTTCTCATGCTTTTCTTAGTAAAGGCAGTCCCCTCATTCCAGTGATATTTGCTTGTACACTGATTTCTTAAAATTTAGTGCAACATATGACTTCCTAATTTATCGTTTTCCTCTGAATCCCAGCCCAAATTAAGTAAATAAGTACCCATCTATCCACATACAAAAAATCAAACTTCAATTCATTCTTATGACAAATCAATTAATAAATAACTCAGTATTCGGATGTTAAGAATTAAATAGAGAGGAGAAGGCAGCGATAGAAATAAAAGAGGAGAATTTACCAGAGTGGTCTGATAGCGAACAAGGGGATTACCAAGAGCAACGAGATGCAGCGTCAGGAGAGGGCTGCAGCGACAATTCTTTTTTTTTTTCTGAAAAGGACGGACGAGGGGAGATGTTGAGGGCTTGCGGTGACAATTCCTTGTTTGACAAAAAGAGTGACCAACAGATTTTTTTATAAAAATAGAAGAAAAAATGTAATCCATAACCCAAGCAGATTGGAACTCCAATTAAAGTTTATGGTATCAAAGTTTGTAGAAGAAAAATTAATCAATTATGCTCAACTTGCTCATATGCGGAAAAGTGAACAAAAATATATATTTGTATATCCATTCATGCTATAATTTACACAATACTAGAGGTGTTCATTGTTCAATCTGATTCAATTTTTTACCTAAAAAGCAACTAAATCAACAAAGTTAATTTTTTGTTAATTTTTATTTGGTCTTTTAATTTCCTCTATGATAATAGGCTAGATTCATGTAATTTGGCGACTGTTTATGCCCCAGCTTGATTATGTTTCACTATTATTTTATAGTTTAATGATGATAAATTGGCTCTAATGATGAATTTCATACTTTGCAGGAGTGAATGGCATGTATGAGGACTTAAGACTGTAATTGGAGATAAATTGAGCAAGAAAAGCCCCTAGGAGCTGAGTACATGGGAAGACGAGAGAAAGAAGAGATGAAATGAAGACCTGGACTAGCGCGGCCACTAGCGCAACCGCGCTAGCCTAGAAAGTCGAGGCAATTGATAGGCCATATGTGCGGCTAGTTGCGCGTCCACTAGTGCAATCGCGCTAGCTCAGTTCCGGAAAATTAAACTTCAGGGGTAAATTTGGAAGTTCGGGGGTAAATCCACTTAACCTATAGAAGTTCTAGCTCACCCAAAAGATCATTATCAAGGTTTTCAAGGCTTGTTTTTAGACTACGGAGGAGGCAAGAACAAGGGTGTGAAGATCTACCAAACATTAGAATTTTTCTAACTCCTTTTACTTCTTGCAATTAAACATTATGAACAACTTTGTAGTTTTGTCTTGTTTTGTTATGAGTAGCTAAACAATTGATCTAGGGTTGATGGAACCAATTGTTGGTTGAAGTTTTGACTCAACTTGTTATAATCGAGCCGGATTTATTATATGAGTGTTCAATTACGTTTTGTATGGTGATTAATTGAATGAGCCCTTGATTAATCGTGTCTAATTACCTCATATTGCTTGAGAAAGAATATTAGGTTAGACTGTTGTTGAGCAACACCACTTTTGGGTAATTGAAGAGATTCATTACTTGAACTTAAAAGTGGGTTTAGAGATAACGAAACTTTGGTGGGATAATTTAGAGCTACACATATTGTCAGCTAGAGTAGTTCGAGAGAATGCTCTAGTAAATTATTATAGTTGATCGAAAGAAAATTACGATAACTCATAGCTCTTAAACCTCATAAAGTAGTACAACGAGATTATAGCAAAAGAGTTAAAACCTAAACTAGCAATTGGGGAAATCAATGCCCTAGACCTTTTTACCCTTGAATTATCTTTAATTTAGCATATTGTTATTTTTAATATCATTTGAAATAGTTAAACAAAAACCCAAGCTGATTGATAAAAATCTTGCATCTGGAAATTGGTTGAGTTGATAATAGCATTGCCAAGAGTTGTAATAGATAGGTTAGTTCCCTGAGGATTCGACTCCGGAATTAAAAAAACCGGATTATATTTGCAACGACCGCTTTGTCTTTAGAACGCATAGTTGGGCGTGATCACTCTATTTCACATGTTATTCTAATTTAATCAATTCAAGTTATTACAGTAAAGAAATAAATTTATATGTGAGTAGATATTTTCGGTAGAGAATAAAGTATCTATAATTTTTTTTACAAGTACAAAAAATGCAATAGTGTTAAAGTTAATATGAGATAAAAATTAACCATACTTAATTTTTAGATAAATAAAAAATAATAGTTTCTTAAATACTATTATCAAACTATACATTTTATCTCCCTAACATAAAATAATTAATAAGCTTCATCAATACTGTAATTTAAATTAGTATTCCTTCAAGATTAAATACATAATTACTTTCAAATTTGACATAGAACTTAAGACATGAAGATTAGGGGCGAGCGTTCTGGCAGTTTGGATTGGATATGAAATTTTCGATTTGGTTTTCGGATTGAAGAAATGACAATCCAACTCCAATCCATATAAACTAGGATCGGATCGGATCGGATCTTTTAAGTTCAGCAAACCGATACCCGACTGGTCGTTTTGAGCTCTAGCACGTCGTTCGGCAGTTTGAGGCCATGAACATCTTCAGTTCAGGTACTATGACTCGTGCACATGGTCGTAGTTCGAATTCGGGAAGTTTGGAGTCGATTTGGAAAGAAAATTCTCATTTCGGAAGCTTTAAGTTGGAAGAATTGGTTAAGTTGTGATTTTTGAATAAACGACCTCGAAATCGAGATTTGAAGGTTCCAACAGGCCTTCGTATGATGATTTTGGCCTTGGGCGAATGTCCAGATTGGGTTTTGGATGACTCGGGTACACGTTGTTTTCGTACTCATACTACGTTCGAGAGTGAACAACTCAACCTAATATACATCAATGATTTATATTAGAGAAGAACTCTAGCTGCTTCTGTGATCCCTCTCATAGCTGCCAACATCCGCTTCTGCGCTGCCAACATCGCACTTGCGATGTCGCAGGTGCGTTCCACTGCTCCGCTCCTGCGATGAACGCCCAACACTGCCCAACCCCCTTTCCAGTTGCTTCTGCGATGAGTTTCATGCTTCTGCGATGTCGCTTCTGCCCAAATGTTGTTCAGAACAGCAGAAAAATTAGCAGCTTCAATGTCCAAAATTAACTCCGCTAACCTTCCAAAATCTACCCGAGGCCCTCAGGACTTTAACCAAGTATGCCAACATGTCCTAAAATACAATACGAACTTAGTCAAGGCTTTAAACCACGTCAAACCATGCCGAAATTACGAATCACGCATCGAATCGAATTATGAGTTTTCAAATCTTCCAACTTCTATATTTTGCGCCGAAACATATCAAATCAATCCGGAATGACTTCAAATTTTGCACGTGAGTCATAAATGATGTACCAGAGCTGTTCCTATTTTCGGAATCGAAATCCGGCCTCATTATCAAATTTCCAGCCTCGGTCGAATTTTCCAAAAAAAAAATTCTATTTTCCAACTTTCGCCAAAATGTGTCGAATTGTCCTAACTCCTACGGACTTCCAAATCCGGACATACGCCTACGGCGAAAATTACCATACGAAGCTATTGACATCATCAAAACTCCATTCCGAGGTCGTTGCTCAAAAGTCAACTCTCCGTTCAACTCTTTCCATTTAAGTTTCAAAATGAGAATTTTTCTTTAAATTTAATTTCGAACCTTTTGAAAACCAAACTCGATGACACACACAAGTCATAATACATATTACAAAGTTGCTCGGGACCTTAGGTTGCTGAATGAGGCGTTATTTCTTAAAACGACATATTGGGTCATTACATCTTTACCGTAATCATCCAAATACATTATTCAATTAATGAAATCATTATAAACCAAATACACAGAGACATTAATATGGCCGATAAGAAGTAGCAATAATAAAACCATGTCCAACTAGAAAGTATTCTTATTAGGAATGTATATCAGTCGGTTCAGTTAGGTTGTGAATGTTATTGGCTCGATATATCGGTTATCGGTTATCGGTTATAAATATGCTAAACTGATAATCGAACTGATAAGATAGTGATTATCGAATATCGATTAATTAGTTGTCGATCATTACAATTTATCCGATAAGATAACTTAATTTAGAGGAAAAAGTATAGTGTATAACACTAATTAATCTTATAACCTTGATTCCTTCACTTATGTTCTAAAGAGTGAACAAAAGTTTTGTGGACATTGGGGGACCAATCAGCAGAATATACTGAACACTAGGAATATTAGAGGATCATAATTACAACAGTTGCTTTCCTACAAAGAACTAAGAATATACTGAACACTAGGAATATTAGAGGATCATAATTACAACAGTTGCTTTCCTACAAAGAACTAAGAGGTTTTGTCAAGTCTACTTATCCAAACAGAGTAGAAACAACACAAATAGTAGCCAAGAGCGCAAAAAATAATTTGTAATGTAAAATTTTATATAGTTATAATTTCTAAATAGGTATTTATATAATCAATCTGGTTCGACTTTTTCGATTAATTTTTGCTTAAAACCAAAAAGTTAAATTTTATATGTTCTTAAAACTAAAAATCAAAATCAAATCAAATAAAGAATGTTGATTTTTTCCTCTGATTTGATCCCTTTTCTGTTTGGTTCAATTTCTCGTGAACACCAAGATAGTTAAATCAATTCTTGAAATAAATCTTTTGAATATTGTATTACTGTAATACATATTTGATATAGCTTATTTATAACATAAAGTCATCCAAAATTGGGATATGTACTAAAATAAAGTTCATTTTAGTATTATTTTCACAAGGTAAAGTTTCATTTTACTATTTTTTTTTACATAAGTTGGTTGTACATTTGTAGTATTATATATATATAAGTTGGCTGTATATACTATTTTTACATAAGTTGGCTGATATTTTAGAATTAGTGGGAGAGAGAGATAAAGTTAGGGTTAGAAGAAAATTCAGGGTAAAGCACTTCTCCACTCCCTTCCTTGGCATAACTCTTCAACCTCGTCCATACCCACCAAACTCGTCCATACCCACCAAATAGAATTCCACAACATTGTAAAATGGAGAAAGAAACCGTCTTTTGGCGCTGGTTTTTGGGATTTTTGGCTCCAAACGAATGTCAGGATAACCACTATATATATATGAGAAAAATGACTGGAAAAAATACATTGCAAAGTGAAGAAAAATTTCTGAACAGGTATGTATCATTTCACCTACTCTTTGTTTGAATAAGATTCAATAGATTGTAATTGCCACAATCATATATCAAATTATTAATTCATTAATTATTTGTGGCATAGACATTGATATGCTTTTATTTTGTCTCATATGATCAATCTAGATGAGAATAAATCAATTAGAAGATTTTGAAACAGAATTCTTTATTTTATTGTGTATATTTAGAGTTTTTAGTTTACTGTGTCTATTTATAGTTTTGCATGGTGTACTGAAGGGGAAATATTAGATATTATCAGAGTAGGCATCTATTTTGTGTATATATTGATGTTTTCTGTCTGGTTTTGAGGGAAGAGTGGATGGATTGTGGAAATATGGTATTAAAGCTTCTGTTTGAATCAAATCATGCTTCTTGGTGGCCCTTGGAAATTTGTTTGATCGGATAATGGCATTTTAAATTTAGATGAACTGAAACAAAGTGTTTTAAGGTGAATATTCTGTAGGGTAATTTATATTTTTGTTGAAACTAGTAAACATTTCTTCACTAGGCTCAATCTTTGTCAGACACACAGCTTCTTTTAAATCTGCTGCATGTATAACTTATAAGATCTTTGGTATAAGTTTTTGAAAAAAATTAATATTATGGAAAAATAAAGGAGCTGTTGATAGTTCCCATACTATTTTTAGTTTTGATATGTCTTCATAATTTTGATATCGCTGCCCAAGTAAGTCTAGTGCCTCTTCTCTTACTTTTTCTTGCCAGTCAGTGTGCAGTGCTAGAAGAAAAATAGTCCATGAGAGCAATGTCTAAGTTGTTTCTTGTTCAGCATTCATCAATTATTTCTTCAAATATGAGCTTCTCTCTTCCAGCAGTATCATGATTAGCTTTCAAAAGCATTCCAAGATAATCTGTTGTAATATTGTCCATATTGCTTACCATTGCACACACTCTTTTCTTGATTATCTCTGTGAAAAGTTGCTGGATTTTTCTTTCAACTTTCACCATTGAAAAACTTTCATTTATACGGTATACATTTTTGAAAACATAGTTGATGTGCCTTCAAATTAGAAAAATTTCTACATAAATAGATCTTTGGTATGTTATACTAATTACTTAACTCGGCTAGTGATGCTTCAATAGTTCAATAAATTTTAGGAGAAGAAGATAGTAAATTCGTATTAGGAAATGATGTGCATCAGGCTTTCCAGATTGATGATTTATGTTCTTTTTGAGTTTTTCTTTAGTTATTTCTAACTTTTGGTTTGTTAAACTAATAGATTTTACATCTAATGAATATACTAAAATTATATAGTATTTTTGGTAGAATTCTACAAATCAATGGCACCAGGCGGACGTGTCTCTAGGCAAACCACAATTACAGGTGCTTCTACTCAAGCAAGCCGATTATCTGATCCATCAAATAGTAATAATCCTACTCCTAATACAGGTAATACGTACCTTTTATTATATTGACTAGGAGTGTATCTATTAATTATTGTTTGTTCTCCTTTTTAATTTGATGCTTATTGCTCATTGTTGTCAGTGTACTATTTTTTGTTGTTTATTCTTATGAATCCTTTTTTTTGGCTTGTTCTGTGCATTCCATATTGTTTTTCTATATGCAACAAGTATATCCTGCACTTTCTAATTCAGACTTTTGGTAGTACTATTTTTATTGAAACCTTTGCTGTAAAATTGAAGTAATTTCTTATTGTTGGGTCAATTATATTGCAATTCGAAGGTATATTGGGGATTTTCATTTCTGTGGAAGTCATTATCTGATAAATTACATTGCACCCATTCTTTCTTATTGGTTTTAGCAAATACTAAGGGTAGCCAAGAACTTCACACCTATTGCAATATTATTTTTGAGTTTATCTTTATAAAACAAACAGATTGTGTTTAAAAGAAGGGATGTAAACAAAGTTTCTGATTGTCGCTCAATAAGAAGTTTCAACAAATTCTTACTTTCCTCGACTGGAAAGAAATAGCAATCTTTATATTCCAGCATCTAGGATTCTTTTGTGTTTAAGTTGGAACCAAATATATTAACATTTGAAACATTTCATTAATGTTAAACTTGAAACAGTAGAGTTTTCATTTGTAGCATGGCAATTAGTTACTAATATATTACATGGTTACCATTTAAGAATTTTAGCAAGTATTTTGAACTGATTTTTACTTTTTAAAATCAGATGATTCAACTAGAATCAGGAAAGGTCGTGGAAGGACAATGGGAAAAGGTCTTGAGAAAATGAAGAAGTCTATAGGGAGAAAGATGGTTATAGACATCCCAGTTGGTAAAGGAAGGCCAGTTAAGGCAATTCCATCAGCAAAGCTATCAAATGAGTTAGGAATTATTGCTCGCAACTTTCTTTCGCTTCCAAACAAGTGGAAGGAACTCACAAGAGATGATAAGGATGTAGCATTAATTAGATGCCATGTAAGGATTCTATATTTTGGTAAATTTTATTACATTATAAATATGTTAGTTATTAATCTTTTATCAGCAAAGGAAATTTTGATTGTTTTGTGAGTGTCTTCAAAACTTCTCATTTTGCAGGAGAAGTTTGAAATTAACTTGGACGAGCATTACACCAAAGATAGATGTGAGGATATTCTGAAAAATAGAAGCCGACAATGGCGCTACAAATTAAAAAAGCTATTTGAAAGTGCAAGCCCCGAGGAAGAGGCTCGTAAAATTGAAGTGCCAGAGTTGACCCCGGAAAATTGGAACAGGCTCTGTGACATGTGGGCGAATCCAGAGCATAAGGTAATTTCTATTCATATTTGTCTCGCTATATCTTTTTCTGGCAAACAACATTCACGATTTCTCAACCTTTTTCTTTAAGTAATTAAGTATACGTACAAACAAAATGTACAGAAGATATTTTCAAAAAATATTTTTCTCTACTTTGCAGCTGCAACATTCATTCATGGATGATATGGCTTGCATTGATATGAGTAGACCCTTACAGAAGATACAAATAAGAGTAGAAAATAAACTGGAAGTAAAAAAGAAAAAAAAGATTCTTTAAATGCCTCTGAAAAATGCAACCTATGAGAAGAGTTTGACGTGGTTCTTTAGTTTATGTCCAGTCTTTTATGCTAACATCTGAGAACTTATAGTGCGAAATGATAATAAGCTTTAGCATCATATTTGTTTCATTATAAGTTCATTTACTTATATTTATATATTTTTGTAGAGACGATGCGAGATAAACAAGGTCAATCGAACAAAGCTGAAATCTAATCATTTCATGGGGTCAAGAGCTTTTGTAGCTGCTCGTGCTGAAATAGTAAGTTATACTATTTTTATTTTTTGGAACTTTTCCAATATCTATGCTTGGTAGGCGAAGACTGAAATCTCAAGGGACATTTTTAATATTCAAAATGGTGAAAAAAAAAAGAACTTGCACATACTTTTAAGTATTGCTATTTTTCATTCATAATTCAAATCAAGTTAGTTTCTTGTTGCTGTTGTGCAAGTTTTTTTATTGCAATTATTGAGTATTCTAGAGCTTGTTTGGCCTATTTATTGCTGTTGAGGCTCTGTTTGTGACTCGTTATTGGATTTCTAGTTTTCTTATATGGCATTTCGTGAACCGGTTAGCTTCTTTTGCTTTGCTGATATCTGGTTTCCTCTTGTGAGGATCATCTGCCGTGTTGGCTCTGAACTCCATATTTGCACTAGGATCAATCACTTCTTTAACCACCTGTTTCTATGTTAATGTAGTTTATGAGTGTTTTGATAACATAACTTAGCACTTAAAACTAGACATATAACTTGGTTAAATATTAGACATTGCACGCTCTTAAGTAGTAAATTACTAGAACTTGACTGTTAAGCTCTTATTATGTTTTGGTGTAAACTGGAACTTGTAAATGATGCTGAAATCTTGTTAGATCTCATTTCCTAATTTATAGCCCCAACGTTAGTGCTGATACTCAATAAAACTTACCTTTTCTAAGAAAAAAGAAGTAGAAAACTTGATTCTCATCGGACATTCCATCAACTATACTTTTATATTTGAAGATTAATGTATCCATTGATTTTAGTTAATATCTGATCTCTTCTCATACGGAAGGCATATCTTCTATGTAAAGCAGTTATTTTTATTTTATTTATGTTTGAGTTGTTCGAACTCGGAAAGCATTATGTGTCAGTTCTTCCTCTTCCTTTGTATTTGCTTTTTTTTTTGCTTGAGTTCTATGATCTCTGCCTACATTAGAAAGTCAGATGTGTGGGATGAGAATTGCTAAAATGGGAGAAACTTATCATTTGTATAAAAAATAGAGAACCTGCTTAATGTGTAGTACTTGACTCTTTGAAACTAACCTTGCCTCATATGTGTAAATATTTTCTTAACCAAACACCAAACCTATTCATAAATAAGAAGTTTTTATCTGTTTGTATATGTTATACAGTCATCTAGATATCATGTCCTCCAGTTGCCCATGTAAGAAAGTCGCGCTTCTATTAAAGTCAACAATGATTTGAATCACTGCTCTTTTTCCTTCTTTGTCTGGTTTAAGTTGTCGACAATATGAAATGAACTAGAGAGGCTGCATTTAGGATGTTTGATTGAACTCTTTTTGTATTAAGAATAGCTTAGATGCGTGTTTAGGGTCTTTGGTGGAGTTACGTATTCGACTTTGGATCAATATTTGGACCACGGGAATATGAGAAGGGTCCCAAGGATCAAGGGGAGTCTGTTGTGAAACATTGAAGCCTATTTAGTTATTTCTAAGTTTGAGATGTAATTTATAGTGAACAAAGTCATGGTGAATTGGTAATTGAGAGGTGGGGACGTTTCTGTGCAACTTGTTTCTTTCGTATCTCTTTACTTTTCTTTAAATTTTTGTCAGCATGCTTTAGTTAAACTTTTAATTATCAAATATTAGTATCACATCTAGGACCTTAATAACAAGGAAAACCAGTCCTATGTCTGCGTCATGTATTCTACAACAACTGTTAGTAGTAGTATTTTAAGGCTCTTAAAATATATTGAGCTTTCTGATATAAAACCTTTATTTGCTTCCTTTCTCTGAGTTTATTTTTGTATAAAAGGGCAGTCAACATATAAAAATTCTGTCTTGTTGTTAGTTGGGAAGCCATAACTACTCTTCATTAGTTGTCTAATGTTACTTGTCACATCAATTTCTGACTCTGCAATGTTCTGTCTCACAAAACTCTCAAAAATGGTTGCCTTGACAGGAGTTGGTATAGGTAAAAAGCTTTGATCCACATACATTCATTACCTTTTGTTGAACCTGTAATCTAATCATGTCAATGTGGTTGAGGTTCAATCACCCTAGATATTCATTACTAAGATGATATTTTAGTAATATTTCATATTATTTTCATATTGTGTAGGGTGTGAAGGAACATGAAGGAGTAGAGCCAAATAGGATTGAGTTCTACAAAAGTACCCATACTCGAGTGAAAAAGGATGGTCATCTCCAGAGGCTGAGACTAACTACGTAAGTAATATTTTAGTAACATGTCACATGTATTCATTCTATCTTATAATTAATTTAACTGATGTAATATTTTTATGTAGAACAAAATGAGAGATTTGAGAGCTCGGTCTGTTTCTGAAGAGAATCCCATGGCTATTGATGAAATTGTTGATAATGTACTTGGTACAAGGTCGGGATATATTAAAGGTCTTGGTTATGGTGAAAAGCCTAATACAACTATAGCAACAAAAAGAAGGACATAAGAATTAGAGGATGCTCTTAGGAGGGCAAAAGAGGATGCTACTACTACCCAACATGGTTTACAAGAACGTTTGAATGTAGCTGAAACTGAGGTAGCAAATCAGCAGATACAGATAAAAACATTAACTTCTGAGTTGGGTACTCTAAGGGCACGCCAAGAGGAAATATTAAACCAAATGAAGCGTCATTTTATTGGCTCATCACCATCAAGGTTAGAAGTACTAAATCTTTAAATGATGAATTCAATTATAATTCTTTTAGCATCTAAGTTCGAATATTTTTTTTAATGATACAGTGAAGATTGAGCCCCACCAGATTATCAACTTTGGGTACACTAAACTTCACACTATTTAATTTTTTTCTCATTTTTATTTACTTGTATCACAATTCATTTATTTGTTTCACCAATTAAACTCTACGTCTAACAAGAAGTTGTAGTTTATACCAATTATATCTTATTTATACCATGATACCATAAAGTATTAACTTAAATCATAATTTTTTCTCTATCTTTTATACAAGTATATGGAGGAAACTATTGGATCAAGACTAATTGCAAGTGAAGTGTCACTGCATTCCTCCACTTCTCAGTCCTAGTTTAGGAGTAATATTTCTCAATTAGACTTTTACGTTGGACATATTTACTTTAACTATGTTTCTTTTAATTTAAGGAGCTTTTATTTCAATATAGTTTTAATATTAGTTTTATGATCAATGGTGAATATTTTTGTTATTACCTTTGATTGTTTTTATTTTTATGTTATTACGTTGATTGTTTTATTATGTTATTTCAAATTTTTATTACGTCAATCTAAAACAAATACGAATATAAACGTCATCAAACATTTGTTATTAGTGACAAAAAAGTTCACTTTTATATAGTTTTTAGGAATATCACATTTTCGTCACTAAACAAATTAAGTTCGTCATAAATTCACTATATTTAGTGACAAAATAATTTATGTCCCAAAATCATCTTTTTATTGACTACGAATCAATTTTGTATTATTTGACAATTGTAATTGTCACTAATTATGATAACTTATAGTGACAACTTTGTTTTGTCGATAAAAATATTCTTTTAGTGACAAGATGGTAGTTTTAACTACAAAATAATAATTGTCACTAATTATATATTAGGGACGAAATACTTTTTTGTAGATAAAAGGTAGTCTTTAATGACAAAATTATGGTTTTCAACTACGAAACACACAGCTTTAGAGACATTTGACGTCGTCACTAATTAAACTAAATTTTAGGGACGGGGCAATTTCGTCAACATTAATGCACTTTTTAGTGATGAAATCATACTATTAAGTACGATTTTTTTGTACTTTTTATGACAAATAAATCCGTCATAAATATTACGTATTTGGGGATGAAAAAGAATTTCGTATTTAATACTTCATTATTTGGCGACGAAACACAAAGTTGCCTTTATATGTTATTAGTGACGGTGTTTTAGAGACGAAAGATTGACAAAAAAAATTCGTCATAAAAAATCTTTGGTGACGAAAAGTGAATCATAGGTGACAAAATAATTCATCATTGATAATCAAATTTGTTGTAGTGATTGATGTATAACTTCTTCATGTTTAACTCAATATACGTTGTTACCTTTATACTGGAATAGGACTAAATCCAGGAAGCAGTATTCATGTGGTCAGATTACATGATCAATATTTATCACAAAAGAAATAGAATACTACCGTACAAAAAAGAAACTTGAAGAATTTTTTTTTTAAAAAAAGTAAAAGAAAAGCAGTTTGTAAAATCTACGTTATTCTTCCCAAGAAGTTAGTATTTCTTCTTTAGTTTTATAATTTAGTTCAATTTGTTTTACAAGTTGATATTATTAGTAGTTACTTTTATTTTATTGTGATGTATCTAAATTGATAATGAATCATTGTCCTTCACTTATTAAAGCAAAGCTCTCCGCAAATAAATAATTAAGATGTTTTTCTTATTTCTTTTTCTTCTGACAATTTTGTAGGCACATCAAATATTTTATATATGCATATGAAGCAGTGAATATCAACATAAAGAATAAGATTAATGGTTCACCTTTCACATGCTTTCCTAATCTCATATAGTGAGACTTGAATACCATCTCATAGGACGTAATTTATATATCATACTATATTAAAAGTACGAAGGCACTTAGCGAAATGTCGTTCGCTATTTTTTTCTATGTAAGTGCATTTTAAGCTGGATGAAACTGTAAATATTAATAATGTATTTTTGTGGAAGAAAAAATGAAACTGTTTATGACAAAAAAAAAAAAAAGAAGAAGAGAATAAGTGAAATACGACTTCTTCAATTAATATCCATAACAAAAGGTAATTTTCGTAGGTTAAAAAAAGAAAAGAAGAAATAAAAGGAGGATAAGTAGGAAACATTTAATATCTCTACTAAAGAAAATCAAAAATTTGGTGGGTTCAAAAGGAAAAATTTAAGAGAATAAGTAGGAGATTTACTATAAATGAATATCCCTATTAACAAGCATTAGAAACGTTACCAATTTTCAATGACACTAGGGTTAGTTTCTCTCAGTTAAAGATTTCATTATTACTCTAAGAGTCAATTTTTTTTGCCTTTTACCTTGTTGTCTTTCGTTGTTGATTTCTGTTTTACTTGAAAAGACTCTTGCTTTGAATTCTCTTTTATGTCCTTTTTATTTTGCCATATGACAAGTTTGATATTTTCATTAGGGTTGCTAAAGTCTTAACCGATTGATTGTGATTCAAACTCCTTTATTGCCTATTAGTGCTTTTGCTTTTATTTACCGTCTTATTTTATGTTCTTAACTTGGTATTGTCTAATATTTGTGTTTTCTTCCTCCAAGTTTTAGGTTGCCGATTCTAAATTTCATAAGCTTTTGGATCTTTTTAACGAACACAACAAAGTATATCGAGTATATTGAAGTAACTTGTTTTTTTTCCTCACCAAACGAGATATGAATTACGCCTTAGCATGTGAGCCCCTTAATATTTTTCATTTTACAGAATATTATTGTAACATTTGGCAGTTTTTCTTGGTTTAGTTTGTTGTTACTTTTGTTTTTGATGCTTTTATAGGATTTTGGAAGAATTATTTTTTGCCTAAGTCTTTTTCTTTTTACCATTCAATTCAATTTTTTAAGATAAAAGATTATGCTGGTTAATGCTTTGGGTTAAAAGAGGATTTACGTTTGAAAAAATATCTAAACACTAAAGTAGTCATATTATTTTATATTTATATACTGACATCACTATTACACATAATTCATATTATTTTATATTTATATATTATTTTATTAATACACGCAAAGTTCACGTGCAACGCACGTACACTAAAGCTAGTAAGAGGAAAATCTCAAAAGGAATTAGATAAATTCCATTCCTGTTCAAAGACATATGCCACGTCAGTGGTTGAAGGCCCTGCTTTATAATTATATACAGATTATGGTATCTTATTCTTGTTGGACTCTAGTATATATTGATCCCACATCGCTCTTAACTTCTCCAATAGCCGTCATTCGATTATTATATATAGTAGCATCATCTTCAGTTACTAACATCAAGACACATTCTTTGCATCAACTCTCAAATATGATTTGTGAAGACCGGTGAGGTAACAAACTTTTTTTTTTTGCGTTTTCTATCTATTTTTTAGATCAAACGAGAAAGATATGTTCTTGTTTAACGAGGTGATTCAAGCATGAAGAAAGTGATCCTAGGTATGAAGGGAGGGTACTCATCTTCGCCCAAATATCGGAGAGATTGCTCTCAAGTGCCCCAAATATCGGAGAGATTTGTCACGCCCCAATCCTCGGGGAGCGCGACTGGCACGCAACCGAGCGAACCCGGTCGAGCAAGCCTATCCAGCCTTTCCTACCCGACTCACTCTATATCCGAAGAAGTAATTCATCACCAATTATTAAACACGGGAGAGAGAGAGAGAGTCGTTATATAAATGCATAAATATTGCTAGTTAAATTTTTACTTAAATACCACATGCCATAGTTAAGTTTTCAAAATTACATATACAGTTGATAGTCTAGTGAAGAAAAGTTTCAAAATACAATGTGATCCTATGACCACCCCGGCACCCATACATGACCCACATAAACAATGTGAGCCTCTAAGGATACAAAAGACCAAAATGACAATGTTGACAACAAGGCCCCGGCTATACCTCAAAATATGAAAATTTATACAAAAGAAGAACTACAGAACCCCTGGGAGGAATGTGGGCTCGCCAAGACAGTTGTGAAGAGAGAAATAGAGCACCACTATCTGCGATCGACACTGTCAGCAACGGAACCACCTACATCCATTCAAAGATGTAGCGCCCCCAGCAAACGTGACGTTAGTACTGTCGAATAGTACTAGTATGTAAGACAAACACAGATCTTAATAGGATGAACGATGAAAAAATAGAAGGCAGTTATAACATCAACAAGTACTTCACAGGATTACAGGAAAAACACCAAGTAAGGTTCACATGGTTCTAGTTGAGTCTTTCTATTCCGTTAGGTTAATATTCTTTAGTGCCAAGTGCCATTACACATAATGCTACCATGATTTTACACAGAGTCTGGTCTCGGCCCGACCGGCTAAGCCATCCCAAGTGAGACATATCCAAATCCATATTGATAATCAGAAATCCAATGTAAATGCCACCATGTGTACAACATGGTGTCCGATCTCAGCCCGACTGGCTAAGCCATCTCGCTTGGGACATAACCTCTTTCAATTATTCTTTAGTTCACATTTCTTTCCATTTTCCATTACAAGGTACCACATACCTCCTTTTTTAGTTTATTTCTTGGCACTTGGATATATTGTTACAATTCAAGTCTTTCCCCTTATTTATTCGTTCATATAACTTCATCATCCATGTCGAGTAGGGGTTATGATATAATGCATGCACACATAAGGAAAGATAAGAACACTTGGAGAACATTATCACATTTTCAACTATCATGATTTCAGAGTAAACACATAGAATAATTTTGGAACAAAAGTCTATCAACCAAACACATTAATGCAATCCATCTAGTGTGATCAACCCGGAACTCACGCCAACTATTCGGACACCAAGAATTCAACATTAAGGAGAAGAGGGTTAGACTTACATGCCTCAATAGAGCTTTTCTTAGATTCTTACATAAATTTCAGAACTTTTAGCCACTTTGATCTATTTTATGAGAATTACAAGTTGAACCAACAATTAGTGAGATAATCGAGATTCTAGTTCACTTGAGAACATTATCAAACACTAAGTGTGCATTATGAATTTTAAGTTCTTTTGTGGAAAAAGTTCTATCATCCTACACCCATTTGATACATTCTTAGCTCACAACCTCCCCATACCCTTTTATCATACATGCATGCAAGACAATCAAACCTTATACCCATGAACCCATTTGTTAATTACTTATTTTAGTAGGAATTTTGAAATCGAATGTTAGGGCACAAGTTCTTACCTCTTAGGATGATGGCCTATTAACTTTCCTTGACAATCTTCAAAGATTTGGGCAAGGATTGAGTTGATGCTTGGTGTGGATCACTTTCTCCCGCTGGAACTCTTGTTCTCACTCTAAGTGCAGTAGATATTAGCTTAAGAGGGTCTAATGGGGGTATTTTAACGGAATGGGGTCGGGTTTTAAAAGTTAAAAATATGCAACCGCATAACTGATATGCGGCCCACAAAAGGGACCGCAAAAGTGGCCCTTAGACCTGGATACTCTGCTCGGGTATGCGACCAATATGCGGTTCACATACCTATTCCACGGTCGCATAATGCACCACAGAACTGCCCTATGCAAAAATCCCAAGGAGGTTATGCGACGACTATGCGGCCCGCATATTGTGTATGCGATCACATAATTGGCCGCATAGTTATCCTCAAATTGGCCAACATACTGACTCACCCTGCAGCAGATATGCGGCCCGCATTGTTATTATGCAGTCGCATAATGGGCCACAGAAAAGCGCTCTTTCTGAAAATTATTTTCCTTAACTTTTTAATGCACATATCACCAAAAAGGTCCGAACTGCAGCGAGCAAGCTCACCGCGATTAATTTTATAAATTCCTAACACATATTCTTAACTTGGCACTACAAGATTTTGTGTTTTTGAGTAAACATTTCATGGGGCCTTACATCCTCCCCACACTTAAGATCATTTGTCCTCGAATAAGGAGCAAGGTTCTCACCTTATGCAACTTCAGCTCCACACCATGTACTAACAACTCCCCCCAAATTTGGCTAACTCTCTAGATTTCCGAAAATTTTGCCAGAGTTTCCTTTGTATCTAGGTCTATCCACCTATCAGAGAGCCCTAGAAACACATCTTAACAACATATATATGATTAAATAGCACGATAGAATGCATAACAACATCAATTGCGGCCTCATGAAGGACATATATATAGAAAGGAATGTCTTCATATTAACTGAACAAGTAACACAAAAATTTAGGGGAAACAACTTCATAGAACTATCGCCTGGTTATTCGAACAAATGGGGGTACTTCTCTTTCACTTCATTCTTGGCTTCCCAAGTAGCTTCTTCGACTTGCTGATTTTGCCATAATACCTTTACGGATGCAATCTCTTTGTTCCTCAACTTCCGGACCTGTCTATCAAGAATAACAACCGGGACCTCTTCATATGACAACTCTTCACTAACCTCAATGGTCTCAACCGGCACAATAGCGGACGAATCTCCAACTATCTTTTTCAACATGGACACATGGAATACCGGGTGTACTTGCGATATTTCAGGTGGTAGCTCAAGCTTGTACACTACATGACCTATCCTTTGAATGATTCTCTATGGTCCGACATACCTCGAGCTCAATTTTCCTTTCTTCCCAAACTGCATGATACCCTTCATGGAGGATACCCTCAAGAACACCTAATCATCTTCCATGAACTCTATGTCTCTGCGACGAACATCCGAATAGGATTCTGTCGACTCTGAGCAGTTTTCAACCACTCTTTTATAATTTTAACCTTCTCCATAGCTTGATGCACAAGGTCTGGTCCTATCAGGTCGGCTTCTCCAACCTCGAACCACCCAATCGGCGACCTACATCTTCTACCATACAATACCTCAAATGGCGCCATCTAAATGCTGGCATAGAAGCTGTTGTTGTAAGAAAATTCTATAAGCGGCAAATGATCATCCATATGCCTTTGATGTCAAGCACACAAGCACACAACATGTCCTCGAGGGTCTATATAGTCCGCTCTACTTGTCCGTCAGTCTGTGGATAAAAAGCCGTACTGAGATTTACCTGCGTATCCAAACCTTGCTAAAACATTTTCCAGAAATTAGCTGTGAACTGGGCCCCCCGATTGGAAATGATGGAAACGGGAGTGCCATGAAGCCTGACTATTTACTTGATATACAATTGAACATACTGTTCCGCAGTGTCGGTGGATTTAACTAGAAAGAATTTTGCCGATTTCGTGAGTCGATCCATAATTACCTAAATTGAGTCCAACTTACATGGAGTGCGCGATAACCCCACCACAAAATCCCTATTGATCATTTCCCATTTCCATATTGGAATTCATATACTCTGAGCTAACCCACCGGGCCTTTGATGTTCGGCCTTCACTTGTTGACAATTTGAACATTTTGCCACAAAGTCCGCTACGCCCCTCTTCATGTCATTCCTCCACTAAACTTCCTTGAGGTCATGATACATTTTTGTAGAACCTAGGTGTACGGAAGACCTAGAAGTGTGGGATTCTGCCATGATTCTTTTTCCGAAGACCATCCACGTTTGGAACACATAGTTGCCCCTAGTATCATAATGTACCGTCTTCCATGCCTAGGGAAAAAGCCTTAGTTTTGTGTTTTTGAATCTCTTCCTTCAGCTGTACCAATACTAGATAATTGTATTGCTTTTCCTTGACCTCCGCCACAAGCGATGATTCTGCCCTGTTTCGCACAATACTCCCCCTTCGCTAGAGTCCACAAGACGAACACCCAAACTGGCCAATTGGTGAACCGCTCTGGCCAAGGGCCTTTGACCTCCTTCCAAGTGAGCCAAACCACCCATAGATTTCCGACAAAGAGCATCCGCCACCACATTAGCTTTCCCGGGATGGTACAGAATGTTGATATCATAATCTTTGAGTAACTCAAGCCACCTTCTTTGCCTGAAGTTCAATTTCTTTTGTTTGAAAATGTATTGAAGGTTCTTGTGGTCTGTGAATACATCCACATGGACTCCATACAGGTAATGACGCCAAATTTTCAATGCAAAACCACAGCCACCAGCTCTAAGTCGTGAGTTGGGTAGTTCTTTTCATAATTCTTAAGTTGCCTTGAAGCATAAGCTATAACCTTACCATGTTGCATTAATACACACCCAAGACCAATCCTTGAAGCATCGCAATACACCACAAACCCTTCTGTACCATTTGGCAGGGCCAGTACTAGCGCCGAAGTCAATCTTGACTTCAATTCTTAAAAATTCCTTTCACAAGCATTGGACCAATGGAACTTGGCCGCTTTCTGCGTCAATTTGGTCAATGGATAGGCAAGAGTGGAGAATCCCTCCATGAACCTCCTATAATACCCGGCCAAACCAAAGAAACTGCGAATCTCCGTCGGAGTGGTAGGTCTTGGCCAATCCTTTACCGCTGCGAGCATTTGAGGGTCTACCTTAATTCCTTCTCTAGAGACAACATGTCCTAGAAATGTAACAGATTCAAGCCAAAATTCACATTTTGAGAATTTTACATACAATTGGTGCTAATAAAGAGTCTGCAGAACTACCCTGAGGTGGTCGGCGTGATCCTCCCGATTCCGTGAATACACAAGGATGTCGTCAATGAATACTATCACAAAGGAGTCAAGAAACAGCTTGAAGACTCGGTTCATAAGATCCATGAAAGCTATAGAGGCATTTGTTAGCACGAAAGACATTACCATAAACTCAAAATGCCCATACCGGATACTAAAAGCTGTTTTCGAAATATCCTGCTCCCTTATCTTCAATTGATGATACCCGGACCGAAAATCAATTTTGGAGAAGAACTTAGCACCTTGCAATTGATCAAACAAATCATCTATTCTTGGCAATGGGTATTTATTTTTGATTGTGACTTTGTTGAGTTGCCGGTAGTCAATACACATCTGCAGCGAACCATCTTTCTTTCTGACAAAGAGAACCGGTGTGTCCCAAGGTGACACACTCGGTCAGATGAAACGCTTCTCTAAAAGATCCTTCAGTTGTTCTTTTAGCTCCTTTAATTCTGCCGGCGCCATTCTATAAGGTGGAATGGATATAGGTTGGGTCCCTAGCATAACATCAATCCCAAAATCGATCTCCCTGTCTGGAGGAATCCCATAGAGCTCGTTTGGAAACACATCGGGGAATTCATTCATAATTGGCACAGATTCAAGGGTAGGCACCTCAGCAGTGGTGTCCACAACTCGGACCAAATGATAAATGCACCCCTTCTTGATCATCTTCGTGGCCTTAAGTTAAGAAATAAACCTACCTTTTGGCATCACATTATTCCCCTCCTACTCAACATCTAGCTCATTAGGAAACTCAAGCCATATGATCCTAGTTCGGCAATAGAGTTTGGCAAAACATGAATAAAGCCAATCCATTCCCATTATTACATCAAAATCAATCATTTCCAGTTCAATAAGATCGGCCATGGTATCCCGGCCACGCACCGTGACAACATAATCCCTATAAACCAGTGCGGCCATAATAGACTCACCAACCGGAGTAGATATGGAGAACGGCTCATGAAGCTGTTCCAGTTCTATCCCGAAGCTTGTAGCAACATAAGGAGTAATATAGGATAAAGAGGACCCGGGATCAATAAGAGCATATACATCATGATATTGAACAGTCAATATACCTGTAACAATATCTAGGGAGGCCTCTACACTCTAACGACCACTAATAGCATAGAACCGACTGGGTCCTCCCAAACTCTGTGCACCAACCCTAGCTGCACCCCACCCGGGGGGTGCTGGAGAGCCTCGAGCTAGAGGGTGTGCTGAAGATATAGCAACTATAGGACTAGATGACTAAGTTGTGCCCCTGCCCACCCCCTGGTGGGACGCACGACAATCCCTCTGAATATGGCCTCTTATCCCGCATCTGTAGTATACTGGCATGTCTAGGTAGCAGACTCCCGAATGTATCCTCCCACATTTACGGCATGGGTCCCTCTACTGCTGCTGGGATCTTCCTCCCGATCGGCCCTAATGGTGGGACCCTCTGCTATCCTAGTTGGGCCTAAAGCGATTCCCCTACTGCTGATCGTGCCCTAATGGCGGGGCACTGGCTAAAGACTGAGCATAAGACTGGGATGGCCCTGATGATTCTCGCCGAAAAGCTGATCTTCCGCCTAAGAATGAATCCCCAAGGTTGCCTGCTGATCGGGCCCTGCTATTACCTTCTCGTTCCATACTGAACTTTAAATTTCGAGCCTTGGTAGCTTGGTCAAAGGCCACCATCCTTCCATAGTTCATGTCAGAATTTAGAGCAGCTGTGGCAGCTTCATTAATAACCAAAAGGGCTGAGGCCCGGCACAAATCGGCGCACCCTAGCCTCCACAGTTAGAATCATGTGAATAACATACTTTGACAGGCGCACGAACTCCATATGATACTCCCACACACTCTTACTCCCCTATTTAAGGGTCTCAAACTCCGCAACACGGGCTGCCTTAGTCTCGACAGACAAGAAATGCTCTATGAAGGCATCCGCAAACTCACTCCATCTCGCCGGAGGGCTCCCCTCCTCACGGGAATCCTCCCACATCTCAAACCAGGAATATGCCACCCCTTTCAGATAATAGGAAGCCAAATCCACTCCCTCCGTCTCAGTAGCACGCATAACTCGGAGAGTCTTATGCATCTCATCAATGAAATCCTGAGGGTCTGCTCCGGGATCAGTACCTGTGAATACTGAAGGGTCTAACTGAAGGAACTTGTTTACCCTAGAACTAGAAGAATCCCCTTGCAAGACAAATGAGGTGGTTGCAACATTTGACCTCTGTGCTTGAGAAGCCACTAACTGATTTAGCATCGGAATATCTCCTTTAGGATCCCCATCAGAAATACCGGAACCAGAAACTGGGGCTGGGGGTGGAGCAGGTATATTGCCGGGAGGGATAGTGGTACCCACCGTAGGTGTAGGAACTGGGGTAGTCTGCTCTAGAGTAGAAGAACCAGGCAGAGTGATAGAAAGGCGATTGTCCTCACCCGCAATATCAAGTAGGGGATCATCAACCACTCCTGAGGTGACATTGGCTTCTTAGCCAATTCTTGCTTTCTTCTTAGGTGCCATTTACTAAAATATAGAACATTGCACGAGTTAGAGGAAAACAAACTCACACGCCGCTCTAACGCACGATATAGAACGACAATGAAGGGTATTATTCCTAAATGTCCAAGCATCCCCCTACTTATAGATGTGGTCGACAACACAACGATAAGAAGGGCTCTACTAGACACGGCTCTGAGACATCCTAGTACAATTTAAAACCTTAGGCTCTCATACCAAATTTATCACGCTCCAATCCTCGGGGAGCGCGACCGGCGCGTGACCAAGCGAACCCGGTCGAGAAAGCCTATCCAGCCTTTCCTACCCGACTCACTCTATATCCTAAGAAGTAATGCATCACCAATTATTAAACACGGGAGAGGGAGAGAGAGAGAGAGAGTCATTATATAAATGCATAAACGTTGCTAGTTAAATTTTTACTTAAATACCACATGCCATAGTTAAGTTTCCAAAAGTACTATTTACCGTGAAAATGGTAACAACAATTAAATTTGTAAATGGGATTTTAAAAATACGTGATCTATTCTCCAGCTAGTTGTTAAAGCAGTTAATGCTAAGAACGTGAAGTATGATGATAAAGTGCGAGCTAAGACGGGGCAATAATCAAACCAAAAGGGCCTATAGCCCGGGTACAGAGATGGTCGACGAGACCTCGGGGTCAATGTTAGTATCGATCTCGAACTATCAGGGATAGCCGGGGATGGGATAACAATTAAAGGAATAATTAGATAGGGCTCTTTCAGCCAATATTAAGCTATAGAATGAAGAACAGATAAGAGAATGATAAATGCCAAAGCGATCTTGGGCCGGTGAGAATGAACCACTTAGAAGAAAAAAGAGATATATTATTGCACTTGTGGATAAATGGAGCAATATCAGCCCCTTACAAGGTGGGGTGAGTCCCCTTTATATAGGAGGGGAGACTCGGCTACAAGTATGTAGGGATTAATTACAAAGTACGGTGAGGGGATGGCTTGACATGATGCTTCAGCATAGGCTCTGGATAGGCCGGGCCTGTCAGACGTAGCCATGTGCCTAGAGGGCTTCCTCCTTTGTCCTGGATTCATTCTTCATTTTCTCCGAGTCGGGCTTCGACGAGTCTTGAGGTCGAGAATTCGGTCGCGACCTCCTACCCTCGGGGTCCCGGGGCATGCTCCTGAAATGTCTCAACAGCGAGAAATCAAGTCTTCTGATTTTGCCACGTATAGATAGTCTCCGCATTTCCCATAATAAAGTGATGGGAAATGATTCTGACACTTGACTCCTTGAACTTATTTTGGCGATGCCATAGCAATGATGCGACCCCTGGCTCGTGTGTTTCGACCTCATTCATCGCAGTCCCTGATTTTTGCTTCCCAAGGTACAGGTACCGCCGACGGTTCAGTTTTTCATAGATGCATTAACTGCTTCCGCTGGTCAGTCTTCCAAAGCCTAGATGACCGTGTCGTAATCCCCTATCTCAATGTTTCCATTGTCTTTCTTTCCTGTTCCTCCCTATTATCTCCTTTCACCCTTGAACATCATGTTATGGGCTTATGACCTTAAGGCCGTTTGGAGGAGTTCCCTTAGACTGCATCGTGGCTTTCTGCCAGGGTCTCCCTTCGTTGAACATAAGCATGCTGTCCCGCTATTGTTGTGGTCGTCGGTATGCTGGCCCGAGGTGATGAGGGACGGGGAGTTGGCTCCTCCCTTATGTAGACAGTCGTTCGGATTATGCACTGCTGCTCAAAAGGGGCTTGGATTATACACCGCTTCTCACCTTCATACCCCATATCGACGTGGTGATCTGCTCCGAGTTGGGGGCTTGCACGGACGGACATTCACAGAAGTGGATTCAAAGTAGCCGTGCAAGCGAGACCAAGGATTGTTCGGTCCGCTGTCTCTCCGAGGCTTCCTTGGCCAAATAAGGTCCTCGAGCCTTGGATAGCTATGACATTTTTTCATCCCTCCCTACCACTCTCCTTGTCCCTTGGGGATATTACTGTGGAAAGTTGGGATGAAACTTCCGAGGACGAGTGTCCCGAGGCGCCTGTTGTGGACTTATGAATGTGGATTGATCTTCAGGCTTTCATCTAGCGCGTGCATCCCTTTGCCTCTTTCTCTAGACGTGGACTCCTGTAGGCCCTTGTAATTGTATGTAACGACCCCTTGAGGGCTTCTTGTACGCAAATTTTTATGAATAAGAATATACTTTGCTGATTTCTGCTTTCCTTACTTCGCTTCATTTCTGTATTCTCTCATGCCCTTCGAGGTTCGAATGCCTTCTTTTATTTGCTGACCGCTGATATCTGACTTGAGTGAGAGCGCTCATTCTGATCTTATGTTGATCGACATGGCTTTCCTCCGATCCGTCGTCGTACTTCGAACTAATCTTGGATTGATTTTGATAGATCCAGGCTACCGAGACCCTACGAGTTGTTTGGAGATCATGCGTCGAATTCTAGGGCTTTCGGGAATGTTACCCTGGATGAAGGTCATCTTTGGGTACCCAGGGGTCCCTATTGATCTTGATGTAGATAACCTTTTAAAAACAAATAGGATTGACTTACACTAGGGAGTTTGCTCGTATTTGGGCACTTCCTCGGACCTTCGTGGAGCTTTCGTGATCAGAGCTTTCTATGTTCATTCCTCTTTTCTAGAAGAGGGGATCACAAGACTAGGTGCTTGCCTTGCGTCGAGTGTCGGCGTTCAAAGCTCATCGAGGTCCAACTTCTTTGGGCTGAGGGTTCTTGACGTAGAGTGCTACCCCGAGCATGGAGATAATATGAACGGCCCCTTGAGTCTTGGCTCCTCGTTGGAGGATGTTTTCTGGATCAGGTATCGACCCGTCGATCTGTATCAAGGTTGTTAGCTTCCCGGGGCTTGCCTCAGGTAGGCTAATAGTCGATGCTTTTCGCATATATGTGGGGCGGCTTCAGCTCATTGGCAAGACTTCATCACTTTTAGATAGCTGCCTTTCTACTTTGGCATGTGGCACTTCATCTCTTTAGGCACAAAAAGTGTTGGTGTGCGCCCTTGCCTTGACCTGTTAGTTTCACCATAGTCATGGGAATAACTTCGGGGCCGATCCGACATGCGACGGGGGGTGCTGCTCCTGGTGCTCAGGAACCGAGGGATTTCACTCTGGAGATGACGTCCTTGATAAGAGAGAAACACCTGGAGATGGAGAGGAGGTACTGCGGCTGGAGAGAGGGGGTAACACTATAGGTGCTTTCCCCGGGCATTATGGACTCCACTGATGGGTTCTTGAGCGTGTACTTATACCCTTTCGCATTTTCCCCCCCTGATAGGGTTGTGCTTAATTTTTGCTTGAAGTATCGAGTTACCCTGGCACAGATTCATCTGTCATTTTGGCAAACAACACTGATGATGAGATTTTTCGCAAAGAAGGTCGGGCTTGAATTCATGCTTGACCACCTTGTTATGCTATATCGGCCCTTTCATCATTGATGCCTGCTAACTTTGAGGTGTCGTTTGTCCATGCCCTTCATTGTTGATGACGAGGACGGCGGGGATCGAGAGTGGGCCAGTTGGTTTATCCGGGTCCAGATGACCGATATTATCCCTGTGGAGTTCTTGCCATTTCCCGAAGGGTGGAATTATGCACGTGAGTGAGGCGTTTGGCGCTTTTTCAAATTCCGCATATAGCAAAAATCAGCTGAGTAATAATGTTGTTTCCCTTGTTACAGCAACTTCGTGGATGCCGGGTGAGGTCCATGACCTACCCGGCTGGGTCTGGAGGCTGGTGACCCATTCATCCTGCGACGAGCGCTGATGGCGAGCTATACTCCGTACCGGATGGGGAGCGCAATACCGAGGTATGCGCATATGCTTCCTTTGCCTTGCCTTTGTATTCTCGAGGTAACCTTTTCCATTTCCATTTGTGCCGTTTACAGATATCGGGCGGTTCCCTGGGACGGGGCAATGTTCTTCCAAAGAGGGGAAGGAGTCATTGGCTTTTGGACCGAGAGGTGATGGCGATAAGAGAGATCGACACCCATGGTGTGATGGAGCCTTAAGTGGCGCTGGTCGGGCTCACATTTCCAAGGAAAGGGCGTCTCCCGAGTCTGCTGCTCCTGGAGTGCCTGATTCCCGGCTGGCGGTTCCTTTGAGAGAATATGCTGTGCCCGGGGTCGGTTCTTTTGGGGCCTCAAGGGCAGGATATACAGGAGTGTGTTCCAACTTCGAGGAAGTCCGTCGGCTTCACTTTGTGGTGAGTTTATGTACAGTTTCCCTGTATCCCGTGTCCTCCTCCCTCTACTGAATCTTCCTCGTGCAGGCCTGCAATGGGCTTAGGTCTGAGCTGTTTCGTCAAGGGGCCAAGCTTCAAAAAATTCTGGGTGAGGGCGAATCTCTTAGGCTCCTTAGCAAGGGGAAGGAAGTTGAGCTGCAACATTGGCGATATGAGGCGTACCGGAGCTCAAACTATGAGAGCTTAAGGCTAATTCCCTTTTGCCATATCAGTTGCAAAAAAAGGCGGAGGCCTTGGAGTACCTCAATGGTGAAGTCAATCGCGTCAGAGTTGCTTGTGCGGAGCTAAGGGCTCAGGTTCAGGATCGAGCTTTACAGGAGATGAGCATCTCGGCTAAGGTCCCTACCTTCGAGGCCCAACTCAGCTTGACTCATGACAATGCCAATGTTCAAGCGAATATGATTGGGAAACTTGAATCTGATCTCTCGAAGGTTAGAGCCGAGATAATCGATGCCCGGGCAGAATCGGCATTAAGCCGAACCAAGGCTGATCATGAGATGGAGATTCTTATGAAAGATCGTGCTGATGCCCAAGCTGAACTGAAGCGAGCCCTCGCCCGGGAGAAGAGGATCGAGGTATATATTCGCTGTAGATCCCGGAGAGAGGTACTCGAGGAGGTCGGTGCAAGGGGCTTCGTTCTCTTGGAGGAATTGGTTCGAGCAAGGGCGGACGATCGTGTCACTCGGTCACTTCTTTTTGACGTTGCGGAGAGCGAATTTGACAAGCTGTAGCCCTTTAACGCAGAGTGTAGATTTTGTTGTTTTGTCGCTTTATCTCTGATATACGTAGGATATGTTCGTAGATGGAGAATGCGCCCTTTTCGTGCGTGTAATATATAAGAAATAATTTGAAACTTTATTTCTTCTGTACCTCTTCTTTTTTTTGTTGCTGCTTTTGACCGGTCAGGCCGGTTTTTGTGTTTGGTGAGCTCCTCATAGTTCCGGAATGGATCGGACAGACCTGGGGGATCTTAAGTGCGCTCCTTGATGCGAGCAGGTGCTAGGGCCACTGTGCGGGCCTGGCCATTTAGGCTTAGTCTCCGAGTCGCATTGTGACTCGTGCTTCAATTGACCCTTAGACTCTTTCATGCCTGCGTAGGTGGATGATGATGGCTTTTGTGCTTTGGTTCGAAGTGACCTTATGAGCGCTTGGTCTAGAGGTTTACTTGGCTGGTGACAGTGACATTCATGTCGCTCCCTTAGGCATAATGCAGCTTTTGGGTCAAGTCTCCTAGTCGCGTTTGCAATTCGTGCTGTAATCGACCCATAAATTTCCATGATTCTCTGGCCGGCGATAGTGGCATCAATGCCGTGCCCTTGCGCATATTGTAGTTTTTGGGGCCACTCTCTGAGCTGCATTGCGATTCAAGCTGTGATCGACCATAAATTTCCATGATTCTCTGGCCGGCGATAGCGGTATTTATGCCGCATCTTTAGGCATTTTGCAATTTTCAGGTCCAATTTCCGAGTCGCGTTGTAAATACTTATTGTCTCGTTGCTGTGAGCTCGGTCCGCATGGGTGCGGCTCCTCTGATTATCTGATCCTTTTACATGATTCCGTTTTGGAACTTAGCCTGCTATTTATTGGCCCTTCCGAGGGGATGGTGCCCTTAAGAGGAGGTCATCGTACGTCGTCCGACTGTAGAAGAAAGGACTACGATCTTGTCGGATCCCTTTCTTGGGGGTACATTGCTACACTAATAATCTTGCTGGCAGGACCATTAGGTCGGAAACCCGGTCGAGGAAAGAGAGCTCAACGGGCCTTGCAGAGGCCTCGGATCTCTGAGTGGAGTTTAGAATTTCTGAACACCTCGGCTGACTACCTACATGTAGGTTAGTAAAAGGAAAGAAACAATTAAAGGAGCGGAGTAGTCCTTCCTTGCTACGGGGTGTGTAGGCAATGTTTTCGAGGTCTGGTATGTTCCTTCCATTTTGGGGAACGATCCCTAATGCAGCCTTCCGCCGCGTTCAACCAGGCTTGGCCGAAGATGCGGTTCTGCTTACCCTTTGATCCATTCCAGGGTGGAGGCATTGATGCCGGCGGTAGGTCATATGGTGAGGGATTTCCTCTCATCGTGTGTAGCTTTTTGTCGAATGCCTTAGTCCCATATTTGTCGGGGAGTTTCATCCCTTTGGTGGAGTGGTGTTGAAATCGCCTCTGGGCGGTGTGCTCGTTGTCATCCGAATAAAATGTCCGCGCTTCGCGAGCTCGGCATTCCAGTCCGAGCTCAAGCGAGCTGTATAGAGGGAGCGGTCTTCCTGATTATTGTGGCGATCAGCGTCTGGAATACACTAAAGATTCGCGGTCTGGGAGTGATTTGGTTTGTTAGTCCGAACTGCCCTATTGGCTTTGGCCCAATGCCGTCGATATAGTTGGTCAAGCCACCTACACTCATGAACTCATGCTTTATTTGGAATAGGTTAAATGAGGGAGGGGATTACTAACGCATGAATACGAGGCCGAGGCGAAGTCTCGGCGTCCCTTTCCTTGGATGCAAGGGTATCCTTTGGGTATACTCCCTGGACCTGTCTTTTCCCGGCGATGAGCACTTTCTCTCTGCATTTTATGTATCTTTGAAGGGTGCCGCCGCCCTTTTACTACCGTGGCAATACGTTGTGGCTTGTTAGCTTCGTTTTTCCTGATATCCTTCATTCCTTGGAGCTGGATTCGATCCTGACCGCTCGATGATACTTGGTGGTGACCTCTATTGAATAGCATGGTTGTCGTTCTTTTGAGTCGGTGACCCCGCGCGCCCCGTGGTTCCTGCACCGGGCCATAGTTCTCTTGAAGGGGTCTTGGTCGAGCAGGTTTGAGCCGCCTGGTGTTCCCGACTTCGATTATGGTGATCACAATGTTCGGTATAGCAATGCTGAAATCGCACTCGGCTGGGCGGGGTTTCCCTATCAGTTGTGCCTTGTTGAATTTGGATCCATTGGAGGTTCCTCGAGGGTGCTGTCCTCGGGCCATCTCCCTATTGTTGCGAGGTAGGTTGCATCTCAAGTCATTCCTTCCATTTGTCAAGCATGGATGATACCTCCATCTGCTTTGTATCAGCTTCTTTGTCGAGAGTCTGCTTGGATATACCGAACCCGAGGAGGTTTCTGGAGGGTTGTCCATGGCCTTGATTCGGGGTTGGTGCCAGGTGTGGGCATCCAACCGGACCTCGGCTGGGTACCTGATCAGTCTTCGCTTGAAATGCCCTTGAGTCGTTGGGCATGCTTCGCTTAGGCTTCAGGTGAAGTCCTGTGTTGGCTGATCATCCAAAACCGAGGGCGATCTCATTCGTCATATCAGGGAATGGGGTGTGGCTTCCTGCAGTATTTCATTTCTTCTTCGTTTAGCCTCAGGTGTATCGGGACCTCTCAGAACTGCTTTGCTGGAACTAGCATGTGCTTCCGCAGAGGACCATGCTGGTACGGTAAGCGAGTCTTTGAGGTCAGGTGCCAAGCAATGGCTCTGTGTCACGGTTTCTATCGAAAGAGTTTCTTCGAACTTCCTCAACGAGATGGGCTCGAACTCATCATCTTGGGTGTCGCTGCCTCTAAATGAGCACGCACAAGCGGTGGTGCGCCCGAAGGGATCCGAGGTCCTGTCACTCCTAGGGAGTTCTAGCATTACAGGTTTCTGCAAAGCGAGTTTCGGGACCGTTCCCTCAGAAAACGGTTGTTGTAGGAGCTTCCATGAACCCGATTCGATCCTTTTGAAGAGATTCCCAAGCATCCTCACTACGGCGGAATCAGTTACCGACCCGTTGTTACTTAATCACTCGGGTACTAGCTCATCGTAAGGAGACGTCTCCGGCGCTACTGCGTTGGGGGTCCCCGAGCGACTTTGCAGCCGAGCGATAGCCAACTGTCGTGCCTGCAACATTTCAAAAATAACATGATGACTAACTTCGTGTTCTACCCGGGCCAGGGTTTTTTGTGCTGTCTGTTGGTCGCTGTGCAATACGCTCCTGTAGGTGTTTTCGTCGACTTGTTGTGCGTCCTATGAATCTGCATCCACTAGTATCGGTCCGAGAGCGATATCAGGATTCTACGGAGGTGCTCCAGCGGCCGGGATAGCCACGCCATATTCTCTGTGATTTTTGAGGTTGTCGTTCTCAACTCCGTTTACCGAGCTGGACATTTTGGCCTGAAATCAAAGGATCTTGGACAAGAAAAAGTGTGAAAGATAATGTGCGTTTGTTTGAAGAAACCAACAAGAAAATAATCACT
The DNA here is from genome assembly GCF_000393655.2 of Nicotiana sylvestris. NCBI lineage: Eukaryota > Viridiplantae > Streptophyta > Magnoliopsida > Solanales > Solanaceae > Nicotiana > Nicotiana sylvestris. The sequence goes on along the minus strand of NC_091057.1, from coordinate 83,726,733 downwards.
ATTATTTTTAGCCCCACGGTGGGTGCCAAACTGTTTACCGTAAAAATGGTAACAACGATAATATTTGTAAATGAGATTCTAAAAATACATGATCTATTCCCGAGCTAGTTGTTAAAGCAGTTAATGCTAAGAACGTGAAGTATAATGATAAAGTGCGAGCTAAGACAGGGCAGTAATCAAACCAAAGGGGCCTGTAGCCCGGGTGTAAAGATGGTCGATGAGACCTCGGGGTCGGTGTTGGTATCGATCTCGAACTATCAGGGACAACCGGGATGGGATAACAATTAAAGGTATAATTAGATACAACTCTTTCAGCCAATATTAAGCTATAGAATGAAGAACAGATAAGAGAATGATAAATGCCAAAGCGATCTCGGGATGGTGAGAATGAACCACTTAGAAGAAAAGAGAGAGAGATATAATTACACTTGTGGAGAAATGGAGCAACATCAGCCCCTTACAAGGTGGGGCGAGTCCCCTTTATATAGGAGGGGAGACTCGGCTACAAGTATGTGGGGATTAATTACAAAGTACAGTGAGGGATGACTTGACATGATGCTTCAGCATAGGCTCTGGATAGGCCGGGCCTGTTAGATGTAGCCATGTGCCTAGAGGGCTTCCCCCTTTGTCCTGGCCTTGTTCTTCATTTTCTCCGAGTCGGGCTTCGATGAGTCCTGAGGTCGAGAATTCGGTCGCGACCTCCTGCCATTGGGGTCCCGGGGCATGATCCCGAAATGTCTAGACAGTGAGAAATCAAGTCTTCTGATTTTGCTGCGTACAAGTACATACAGCTGACAGTCTAGTGAAGAAAAGTTTCAAAATACAATATGATCCTATGACCACCCCGACACCCATACATGACCCACATAAACGTCTACGGAGCCTCTAAGGATACAAAATACCAAAATGACAATGCCGGCAACAAGGCCCCGGCTATACCTCAAAATATGAAAATTTATATAAAAGAAGAACTACAAAGCCCTTGGGAGGAATGAGTGCTCACCAAGATAGCTGTGAAGAGAGAAAGAGAGCACCACTATCTACGATCGGCACTATCAGCAACGGGACAACCTACATCCATTCAAAGATGTAGTGCCCCCGGCAAACGAGACATTAGTACTGTCGAATATTACTAGTATGTAAGGCAAACACAATTCTTAATAGGGTGAACGGTGAACAAATAGAAGGTAGTTATAACATCAACAAGTACTTCACAGGATTACAAGTAAAACACCAAGTAAGGTTCACATGTTTCCAGTTGAGTCTTTCCATTCCTTTAGATTAATGTTCTTTAGTGCCAAGTGCCATAACCCATAATGCCACCGCGATTTTACACGGAGTCCGGTCTCGGCCCGACCGGCTAAGCCATCCCATGTGAGACATATCAAAATCCATATTGATAATCAGAAATCCAATGTAAATGCCACCATGTGTACAACATGGCGTCCGATCTCGGCCCGATCAGCTAAGCCATCTCGCTTGGGACATAACCTCTTTCAATTATTCCTTAGTTCACATTTCTTTCCATTTTTCCATTACATGGCACCACACACCTCTTTTATTAATTTATTTCTTGTCACTTGGATACATTGTTACAATTCAAGTCTTTCCCCTTATTTATTCGTTCATATAGCTTCATCATCCATGCCGATAAGGGGTTATCATATAAGGCATGCACACATAAGGAAAGATAACACTTGGAGAACATAATCACATTTTCAACTATCATGATTTCAGAGTAAACACATAGAACAATTTTGGAACAAAAGTATGTCAACCAAACACATTAATGCTATCTATCTAGTGTGATCAATCCGGAACTCACGCCAACTATTCGGACACCAAGAATTAAACATTAAGGAGAAGAGGGTTAGCCTTACATGCCTCAATATAGCCTTTTCTTATATTCTTACATAAATTCTGGAACTCTTAGCCACTTCAATCTATTTAATGAGAATTACAAGTTGAACCAACAATTAGAGAGATAATCGAGATTCTAGTTCACTTGAGCACATTATCAAACATTAAGTGTGCATTATGATTTTTTAAGGTCTTTTGTGGAAAAAGTTCTATCATCCTACACCCATTTGTTATATTCGTTGCTCACAACCTCCCCATACCCTTTTATCATACATGCATGCAAGACAATCAACTCTTATACCCATGAACCCATTTGTTAATTACTTATTTTAGTAGGAATTTCGAAATCGAATGTTAGGCCACAAGTTCTTACCACATAGGATGAAGGCCTAGTAACTTTGCTTGATAATATTCAAGGATTTGGGCAAGGATTGAGTACAATCTTGGTGAGGATCACTTTCTCCCTCTGGAACTCTTGCTCTTACTCTAATTGTAGTAGATATTAGCTTAAGAGGGTCTAATGGGGTATTTTAACGGAATAGAGTCAGGTTTTAAAAGTTAGAAAATAGGAGCTCCGACTCGATATGCAGTCGCATATGCGACCGCATAACTGATATGTGGCCCGCAAAAGGGACCACAAAAGTGGCCCTCAGACCTGGATACTCTGCCCGGATATGCAAACAATATGTGGTCCACATACCTATTCTACGGTCGCATAATACATCGCAGAACTTCCCTATGCAAAAATCCCAATGAGGTTATGCGACGACTATGCGACCCGCATATCGATTATGCGATTGCATAATTGGCTGCATAGTTGTCCTCAAATTGGCCAACATACTAACTCACTCTGTGGCAGATATGCAGCCCGCATTATTATTATGCGGCCGCATAATGGGCCGCAGAAACACGCTCTTTTTGAATAACATTTTCCTTAACTTTTTAATGTACAGATCACCAAAAAGGTCCAAACCGAGGCGAACAAGCTCGCCACGATGAATTTTATAAATTCCTAACACATATTCTTAACATGGCACAACACGATTTTGAACTTTTGAGTAAATATTTCATGGGGCCTTACATCCTCCCCCACTTAAGATCATTCGTACTCGAATGAGGAACAAGGTTATCACCTTATGCAACTTCAGCTCCACACCACGTACCAACAAACCCCCCCCCCCCCCCCCCAAAATTTGGCTAACTCTTTAGATTTCTGAAAATTTTGCGAGAGTTTCCTTTGTGTCTAGACCTATCCACCCGCCAGAGAGACCCCGAAACACATCTTAACAACATACATATGATCAAATAGCATGACAGAACGCATAACAACAGCAACTGAGGCCTCATGAAGGACATATAGCTAGAAAGGAATGTCTTCATATTAACTAAACAAGTAATACAAAAATTTAGGGGAAATAACTTCATAGAACTATCGCCTGCTTATTCAAATAGATGGGAGTACTTCTCTTTCATTTCATTCTCGGCTTCCCAAGTAGCTTTTGCGACTTGCTGATTTCGCCATAATACCTTTACGGATGCAATGTCTTTGTTCCTCAACTTCCGAACCTGTCTATAAAAAATAGCAACCAGGACCTCTTCATATGACAACTCTTCACTAACCTCAATGGTCTCAACCGACACAATAGCGAACGAATCTCTAATTACCTTTTTCAACATGGACACATGGAATACCTGGTGTACTTGCGACATTTCAGGTGGTAGATCGAGCTTGTACGCTACATGACCTATCCTTTGAATGATTCTATATGGTCCGACATACCTCGGGCTCAATTTTTCTTTTTTCCCAAACCGCATTATACCCTTCATGGGGTATACCTTCAAGAATACCCAATCATCTTCCATGAACTCTATGTCTCTGCGACGAACATCCGAATAGGATTTCTGTCGACTCTGAGCAGTTTTCAACCGCTCTTTTATATTTTTAACCTTCTCCATAGCTTGATGCATAAGGTCTGGTCCTATCAGCTCGGCTTCTCCAACATCGAACCACCCAATCGGCGACCTACATCTTCTCCATACAATGCCTCAAACGGCGCTATCTGAATACTGGTATGGAAGCTGTTGTTGTAAGCAAATTCTATAAGCGGCAAATGATCATCCCGACTGCCTTTGAAGTCAAGCACACAAGCACGCAACATGTCCTTGAGCGTCTAAATATTCCGCTCTGCTTGCCCGTCAATCTGTGGATGAAAAGTTGTACTGAGATTTACCTATGTACCCAAACTTTGCTGAAATTACCCAAAAAAGTCAGAATCATGGCGAGCTTATAGATTCCTAACATATATTCTTAACTCGGCACTACAAGATTTCGGGTTTTGAGTAAAAATTTCACGAGGCCTTACAAGATTACTCTCAAGGTGACCCAACTATCAGAGAGATTACTCTCAATGTGGCCCCACTAATGGAGAGATTACTTTCAAGGTGACTATCAGAGAGATTACTCTCAAGGTGGCCCGACTATCACAAAGATTACTCTCAAGATGACCCGACTATCGGAGAGATTACTCTCAAGGTGGCCGGACTATCAGAGAGATTACTCTCAATATGTCCCAACTACCGGAGAGATAACTCTCAAGGTGGCCCAACTATCGGAGAGATTACTCTCAAGGTGACCGACTATTGGAGTGATTACTCTCAATGTGGCTCATTTAACAGAGAGATTTCTCTCAAGGTGGCCCGACTATCAGAGAAATTACTCTCAAGGTGACCCAACTATCAAAGAGATTACTCTCAATGTGACCCGACTATCGGAAAGATTACTCTCAATGTGTCCCGATTATTGGAGAGATTACTCTCATGGTGTCCTGACAATCGGAGAGATATGCTCTCAATATGATATGATTATCGGAGAGATTACTCTCAATGTGGCTCATCTAACAGAGATATTACTCTCAAGGTGACCCGAGTATCGGAGAGATTACTCTCAGGGTATGACAGGATGAATACTCATCCCCGCCCAAAAACCGGAGGCCATTTTCAGGACGTAAAGTTTCAAATAACATATTGAAGTACAAGTCCATGGCAACAAATAAATGGAGAAATCCATAAAGAGGCAGCTTAAGGTGCAAAGGGACTTAAATGTCCACCTTAAGATTGGAAAGTTATAGTTCCTTTTAAGGACAAACCCATGAAGAGGCCAACTTAAGGTACAACGGGTCTAACATGTCCACCTTAAGATTGGAAAATTATAGTTCCGTTTAAGGATAAACTCGTGAAGAAGGCAACTTAAGGTGGAAAGGGACTAACATGTCCACCTTAAGATTGGAAAATTAGAATGCTTCAACTCGAAGACTTGATGGACTTAAATATTTGGCGGACTTTGATGCTTCAACATTAAGACTTTGAGGGCATAAATATTCCAACTTGAAGACTGACAAGTTTGAGGACCTCAAATTGAAGACTGACAGACTTGAAGACTTGGTGGCTTAAATATTTTGACTTGAAGACCGGTAGACTTAAATATTTAGGAAACATGAAAACATAGTGAACCCCCAGATTTTAGCGCAAATACTTGTGTTTACCGTGAAAATGGTTATACCAATTAAATTTGTTAATGGGACTTAAAAAATGCGTGATCTATTTTTATGCTAGTTTTTAGGGTAGTTGATGCTAAGCATATGTAGATGAGAGATGAAATGCAAGCTAAAATAGGGTTATGATCAAATCGAAGGGCTTGTTATCTGGGTCTCGAACTGAATGATGAGGGGCCTCGAGGTCGATGGCTAGGCTCGAGTTCGATCTATCGGGGATAACCGGAAAGGGAATAACAATAAGAATATAATTAAAGGAGGCTTTTTATGGCCAATATCAAACAATAAATGAAGAACAAGTATGGAAGCAATAAATGAGAGGTGTAATCTCGAGCGTGTAGGTTAGAGAGAAAAGAGAGAGATATATTATTGATCTTATGTAGAATGGTTGGAGCAATAGCAGCCCCTTACAAAGTGGTGAGGATTCCCTTTATATAGGAGGGTAATCCTATTATAGTATAACGTACATTAATTGTAAAAGTGTGGAGATGGGACAGCTAGACGCTACGCCTCGATTTTGCCTTGGGAATGCCCCATTTTGCTCTAGCCTGGATCTTCATATTTTTTGAGTCGGGCCTCCACGAGCCCCAAGGGAGGGAACTCGGTCGTAACTCCGCGTCCTCGAGGTCTCGAGATATTCTTCTGAAGTGACTTGATAGCAAGAAATTAGGCCCTTTGATTTTGCCGCATACAGATAGTCTCAACGTTTCTCAGAATGAAGCGATGGGAAATGACTCTGATACCTGACTCCTCAGGCTTCTCGTGACGATATCATACCGATGAAGCAACATGTGGTGCAAGTTTCCATGATAACTGGGACATCTCATGGACTTGCCCTTTAGATATCATTCAATGCACTGTCGATTCCCATTCTCCAAGGTGAAAGTACCACCGTCGATTCAGTTCTTCAAAAATGCAGTAATTACGTCCACCGATCAGTCTTCTAAAGGCCTCGATGACCGTATCGTTATCTCCTATAAATGGGGGCGTTTTGGCATTATTTTTCTATCTAAGTGTCTTCATCTGCTCATTTAGACCTTTCTCCTTGCCATCTTTCTCTATTATTGATCACCATGTTTGTAGTTCATGGCCTTAGGGTTGTTTGGCAGTGTTTTGATAGGCCGTGTCGTGGCCCTTTGCCTGAGCTATCCTTTGTTGAGCACGATTATGCTGTTCTGTTGCTGCTGTGGTTGTTGTTACATCTGTTGTCGCTGTGCCTATTGGCTCAAGATGATGACATACGAGGGTCGACTTTCCTCGCTTGTAGAAAGTTCTTCGGACTATATACCGCTACTCACAAGGAGGCTCAGATTATACACCATTGCTCACCTTCATACCCCAGTCCGATGTGGTGTCTTGCCTCGGGCTGGCAGCTTGCACGACTCAATTTTCCAAGAAGTGGATTCAAAGTAGTCGTGCAAGCGATGCCGATGCTCGCCAGGTCTGCTATCTCTCCGAGGTTCTCTTGGCCAGTGAGGGTCCTCGACCTTTGGCGGGTTATGGCATTTTTTCATCCCTCCCTACTTTTCGACTTATCCTTTAGGGATATCAGTGCAGAAGGCTGGGATAAGGCTTCCGAGGATGCATGCCCGAAGACATTCGTTGCAGGAGGTGGACCTTCGAGAATAGACTAGGCTCTAGGCTTTTACCTCGTGTGTGCATCCTTTTGCTTTTTCGTTTCTGTGTAAGGACCCCTTGCGGGCTTTTGTAATTGTATGTAAGGACCCCCCGAGGGGCCATTGTAAGCCAATATTTATGAAATACGAAGACATATGCTTTACTTATGCTTTTGATTTTTGCCATGTTCTTGTATGCTCTTATGCGTTTGCGGAGATTTTGAACGTATGCCTCTGTTGACGATCGTCAATATTCTTTCTAGCCTTTGGTCGACAAAAATGACTCATTTCCGAGCTTATCGTTGTTCATGGGATCAAGCCTAAAGTGGTCTAGTAAACTTGGATCATAGGGGCCCTCGAGCCTCGTGAAGATAGAGCACCGAAGTAAAAATCAACTTCGGGCACTTGGAGGTTTTACTTTGAGCTTGATGTAGATAACCTTTTAAGGTGTTCTAGGTGGGTCTCTGAGGAGGGGTTATTCGTACTTAGGCAACTTCCTGAGGTCAAGCCCTCGTGGACGGAGCTCGAAGTGCTTATTTTTCTTCTTGAGAGAAAACTTTGAGGTTGGGTACCACCTCAGAACTGGAGACGATGTCGTTGATCTTTTGGGGCCTAACTTCTTTTTGACGGAGGTCCTTGGGGTCAGGTACCACCTCGGGATCCGTATCAAAGCCGTTGGCATGCACAGGCCTATCTTGGGTAGGCGAACCGTTGTTGTTACCCATATATATATGGGGTGGCTTCCGCTTTTTGGAAGATCCTGTTATTTTAGGTAGCTATCCTTCTGCCCTGGCGTCGAGTCCTTCGTTACCTTAAGCACAAAAGCATTTGTGTAGGTTCCTGCTTCAGTTTGCTAGTTCTATCATAGCCATGACTGCTACTTCAGGGCCTGCCCGACAGGGAGTGGAGAGCTCCACTCCCAGTGCTCAGGATCCACGGGAGTTTACTCTAAAGACTATGTCTTCGATAAGAGAGGAACATCTGGAGATAGTAAGGAGAGACTCCGAATGGGTCTAGGGGGTAGCGTTGTAGGAACTTTCCCCGGATGAGGGTATTACGGACCCTGCTAATGGATTCCTAAATGTATACTTCTACCCTTTCGCACTAGGCCCCCTTGATAGGGTCGTGCTTGATTTATGCTTGAAGTATCAGGTTACTTTGGCACATATACATCCATTATTTTGGCGAGTATAGCTGATGATGAGATTCTTTGTGGAGAAGGCTGGGCTTGAATTCATGCTTAGTCACCTCGTCAGGCTGTACCGGTCCTTTCATCATCGAGGCCTACTAACCTTGCGATGCCGTTTGTCCATGCCCTTTTTTGTTGATGATGAGGAAGATGGGGATCGAGAGTGGGTCAGTCGATTCGTCCGGGTCCAGACGACTGGCATTATCCCCGTGGAACTCATGCCATTTCTCGAGAAATAGAGTTACACGCGTGAGTGGAGTGTCTCGTGCTTTCTTAGATTCGTTCGTAGCAAAAACCAGTTTAGTAATTGTGTTTTCTCATTTTCTGCAGCAAATTCGTGGGCTTCGGGCAAAGTTACCAATTTGCCCGACTGGGTCCGGGGGTTGGCGACCCATTCGACTTGCGATGAGCGTAGGTGGCGAGCTGTTCCCTAAGGTAGATGGGAAGCGAAATACCAAGGTATGTTCGTATGCTACTTTTACCTTGGCCTTCGTATATTTGAGATTACATTTTCCTCTTTTTATGTACTAACCTTGCCGTCATAGGTATCGGAAGATCCCTAGGAGGCGAGGTTGTGCTCTTCCAGAGAGGGGGAGGAGTTGTTGGCTTCCGAGCCAAGGAATGATGGTGATAAATGGGATATGCACTCGTAGTGCGATGGAGCTGTTAGCAGGGCTAAACGGGTCTGTGTTTTTGAGGAGAAAACATCGCCCGAGCCTGCTGTTCTTGAAGTCTTCGGTTCCGGAGCGGTGGTTCCTCCGAGTGATCATGCCTCGACCAAGGTTGGTTCTTCTAGGGCCGAGGGGGTTGGACCAATAGGAGTGTGCTCGGCCTTCGAGGATGTCCGCTGGCTTCACTTCGCGGTGAGTTTTGGCATAGGCCTTCCACATCTCGTGTCTTCCCTTATTTATCGAGTTTTTCTTGTGCAGGCCCAAGCTGCACCATCATGGGGATAGGCTTTGGAAAGCTCTCGATGAGGGTAGGCCCCTTAGGCTCCTCTGCGAGGAGAAAAAGGTTGAGTTGATGCACTGGTGATATGAAGCGTACCGGAGCTCGAATTACGAGAGCTATTTGATGGAGCAGTTAACCTCTTGTAGTACGCGTTTCTCTTTTTAACCTTTAAGGTTAACTTTTTGCCTATCTCAGTTGCAGAAAAAGAAGGAGGCTCTGGAGCGCCTTAGGGGTGAAGCCGACTGAGTTAGGAATGACTGTGGCGATCTAAGAGCTCAGGTGCAGGCTCAAGCTTAAGAGGAGAAGAGTGCCTTGTCTAAAGTTCCCGCCTTCGAGGCCCAACTCCACTTGGCTCGTGACAATGCTTCAGTTCAAGCGGATATGATCGTGAAGCTCGAGTTCGAACATTCGAAGGTTAGGGCTGAAATCGTTGATGCTCGGGCTAAAGCGGCATTGAGTCGGACTACGGCTGATCAGGAGATGGCGATTCATTTGAAGGATGCTACTGATGCCCAAGCCGAGTTGAAGAAGGCCCTCGATCGTGAAAAGAGGATCAAGGAATATGTTCGCTGTAAATCTAGAAGAGAGGTACTTGAGGAGATCGGTGCTAGGGTTTTGTTCTCCCGGAAGAGCTGGCTCGAGCGAGGGCAAATGAGCATGATGCTTGGTTACTTCTGGCCGACACCGTGGAGAGTGAAGATAGGGCTGGTAGGCCGTAGCCTTCTGGAGCGGAGCGTAGACTTTGCCATGTTAAATGTGATATTCACAAAGCGCGTTTATAGATAGAGAATGCACCTTTTTGTGTATGTAAATAAAAGAAAACCTGAAGATTTATCTCTTACATACCCTTTTATGCTTTGGTTTCGACCAGGTGGACAGGTTTCGGAGTTGGTGAGAATTCTTAGATTCGCAATATGGCTCTGGGGCTCATCAGGCATGCCCGGGGGCTCTTACACGTTCGGTCAACGCGGCCTTTAGTGTAAGCTGGAATGGGAGCCCTTACATTTTTGCTTGACTATCTTGGGTTCAGTCTCTGAGTCGGATTATCACTCGAGTTCAATTGACCCTCAAGTTTTGTGTTTTCGTGGGCTGGCGACAACAACTCTTACACCTTGCCCTTGGGCATTTGTACTTCCACTATTTTGGGTTTAGTCTCTGAGTCGGGTTGCGACTCGAGCTCAATCGACCCTCAAGTTGTTTTTCTTTTTTTTAGCTGGCGACAGTGGCTCTTACACCTTGGGTCGAAGCGACCTTTTATGTATATGGCCCTGAGGCTCGTGAAGCTGGTGACGATGGCTCTTACGCTATGTCCTTAGGCATCATGTATAGTTAACTATTTTGGATCGGATTACGACTCGAGCTCATTTTGATCCTTAAGTTTTCAAATTTTAAGCTAGAGACTGTGGCTCTTACGCTTTTGGTCGTTGTGACCTTTTAGTGTGTGGCCCTGAGGCTCATTTGGCTGGCGACAATGCCTCTTACACTTTTGCCCGTGGGCATATGTAGGCTTTGTTTTCCTCTCGTTAAGGACTTTTTGAAATGATTTTTCCTGACCCGTCGTCGATTCGGGAAGAACCTCGATTTCAAGTCATTAGCGGCAATGTTCGAGCACCTCGAAAAGTTTAGCTCATAGGCTGAGTAGTTTGAAGCCTTGTGATTTGGATCTGACATGGTCGAAGCTCGTTTGCCTGTTAAGGGTAGCCTGTTTTAACCGGTTCTTTTCGAAGTAGATTCGAATTAATGGCCTGTGATTTTATAGCGACGGTCGGGCATCCCAGAGTCGCGTTAATTTGGCTGGTGCAGCCGTATTGACCGCAATCATTTGTGTTTGGCCAGAGCCATTTTTGATCCCGAGTATGGTAGTTTAGGCATCTACATCGAGGGTATGCCCTTTCGGGAGTCTTACAAATACGACATATAGCCTAAACTTCGGGATTGAGTTTTATGACTGTAGTAAGGTCTTACAAAATTTTCATGCCTATTGAGGTCTTATAGTTTTTTCACGCCTGTTGAGGTCTTACAGTTTTTTCATGGCTGTTGAGGTCTTATAGATTTTCATTCCTGTTGAGGTCTTATAGTTTTTTATTGTTATGTAAAATAGATCTGGCTAGACCGAGTTTGCCCACTTGGGGTCTTACGGCCTCGGGTTTTTCAGTGAATGGCAATTGACGATAGTCTCCGAGTCATCGAGTTTGCATAGGCTCGAAGGCCATTACTTGCGTATCAAATTGTTGACGCTAAGTTTCCGAGTATTTAAGGACGCACTCGATAGAGGGATCCTTGCTGTGAACATGCTGAATTTTATTCGGAGTGCGAGATGCTTTTGGTGAAAGATATTCTTTGATTGCTTGGCATATGTACATGTGGTTTTGTTGCCATGAGCTCGGCCTGCGCGGACACAGCTCTTTTGACTGTTTGGCCCGGTACATTGTTTCCTATTGGAACTTAGTCTGTCGTTCCCCGGATCTTCTATGCGTACGGATTCTCAAAGGGGGGTGCCCTCCAATGCTTAGGGTTGATTGCAAAAGAAGCCCTGCAAGCTTGTCGGATCTTCCTTAAGCGGCGCGTCGCCCCGCTAAGAACTTGTTGGCGAAACCCTCTTCGGGATGAAAGCTTGGCCTAGGGGAAAGAGTGTGACGGGTTCCATTAAGGCCTTGGGATCTTCGATTGGGTTAACACTTCTGAACGCCCTGGCCGGGTGTCTACATACGGGTTAGTGTAAAATAACGAAGGAGGGAGGTGGCCTTACCTTAACGCGGGGTATGCAGGCGATGTTCCGAGGCCCGATGTGTCCCTGTTGTTTTGGAGCGAGGACTCTGTATAGCCCTCCGTTGTGCTTAATCGGGCTTGGCCGAAGACATGGTTTGATTACCCTTTGACTCTTTTGAGAGTAGAGATATTGGTGTCGGCGCTACGTTATGTGACGCGAACACTTCCCTTGCCGCGTGTTGCTCCCTGTTGACAGTTTTTGTTCCGTCCATTGCTGGGGATTTCATCTTTTGGCGAAGAGGGTATGGCATTGCCTTCACGTGGTGCGTCCGCGACCGTTCGAATAGGGCATTCATACCTTGCATCTCCTTCGATGATACGAAACTTGGCATTCCGGTTTGCGCCAGCCATGCTGACTAAGAGAATGGTCTTTCTTCTCGTCGTTTCGATCGCCGTAGGGGTGTGCATTCGAATCGATTTATTGATAAATCGAATTGATTATTTGTTATCAGTTTATCGATTTATCGATTTTGATTTCGATTTTGTCCTTTTCGGTTATCGGTTTATCGATAAACCGATAAGATATACTAAAAAGATAAGTTTTTTAAGCTTATTCTATATTACCCTTTCCTTTACTATAAGTCCCTAACCCTATTATTTCCTCTACCACATTTAAGGAATGATAATATTTAAAGCTCAAGGGAATGAAGTTCAAATTAATGGAAAAAGAATTAGCCGTGATGATGTATTTTTTATACCGTTGGAGTGTTGGTGGCATACATTTGATCCCTTACTTTAGTCTCGTTGCATGTGCTTGTTGACACAATTTTTATGTTATAAATGATGTTCGTCTTATTTTAGCTTCCTTTTGTCCATATTAGTTAGGCGTGTTTATAGCGATATACTTTTCGTGGAATCCCGCAAATTTTCTTATTGGTGTAATCGATAACCGAATCGAAAAAATTGAAACCTTATTGAAACGATAACGATAAGCATATGTACAAATCGATAATTGATAAATAATTGTTGATAAGGGTCAAAATCGAATCGATAAATCGAATGCACACCCCTAGATCGCCGTATGGAATCCGCCAAAGATTCGAGAGGCGGACGTGATTTGGTCCGGCGGTCCGAGCTGCTCTATCACCCTCAGACCAATAATGTTGATCAACCCACCTAAATTCATGAGTACATGTTTTATTTGAAATGGATTGAATGAGGAAGAAGGTTACCAGAGCGTTGTTACGAGGTTGGGGCGAGGTTTCAGAGCCTTCCTTGCCGAATACGAGGGTATCTTCGGATACATATCCCCGGGTCCGTTTTTCTCTGGTGACGGACATTTCTATCATCCTCTTTACAAGTTCCTGGAGAGTGTCGTCGCTCCTCCACTATCATGGTAATATGTCGCGACCCATTTGCAACGTTCTTCTTGGCCGCCTTTCTTATTCGGAACTGAACTCAAGCCCGATCGCTCGACAGTTCTTGATGGTGATTTTTATTGAGTAGCTTGGCTATTTTCTTTCGGAGCTGGTGGCAATCTTCGGTCCTGTGGATGCACATATTATGTGGCTCATATACCAAGCTGTGATTCCTCTGGGAAGGATCTGACTGAATAGGCCTGGGCCATTTGGCGTCCCTGATTTTGCTGACAGTGAACATGATGTCCGATACAGCGACATTGAAGTTGTATTCTGATGGACGAGGCACCCTCGCTGGCCTCGTGTCTCTGTCGAATTTGGCTCTGTTGACGATTCCTCGAGGATATTATCCTCGATCCATTCTTCGATCATTGCGAGGTAGTTTGCCTCTCGGGGCATTCCTCCTATATTCGGCGTACGACCAGTGTCTTTTTTTGTTTGGCATCGGTTTCTTTGCTAGGATCCTGCTTGGGTATACTGAGCCAAAGGGGGCTCCCAGCTGGTCATCCTTGATCCTGATTTGTGACTGGTGCCGGTTGTAGGCGTATGACCAGGTCTTAGCTGGATACTCGATCAAGTTCTATTTCAATTGTCTTGAAATCATCAGGCTTTGTCTATTTAGGACTTGAGTGAAGGCCTGCACCGCCCAGTCGTCGGAGACCAGGGGTAATTCCGTTCGTTCCATCTGGGAACGAGATGCGAATTCTCGTAGCATTTCATTCTCCCTTTGCTTAATCTCGGATGCGTCGAACTTTCTTGTTGTTGGTTCGATGGCACCGGCGTGTGCCTTAATGAAGGAATCTTCCAGTATGGTAAGTGAGTTTATGGGGTTGGGAGCTAGGCTATGATGCCACATCATGGCCCCGTTCGAAAGCGTTTCTCCGAACTTCTTCAGTAAGACAAACTTGATCTCATCATCTTTTATGTCATTGCCTTTCACCGCGCACATATAGGCAATGACGCGTTCATTGGGATATGAGGTCCCGTTGTATTTTGGGAGTTATGGTATTCTAAACTTCTTTGGAATGGGTTTCGGAGCCGCTTCCTCTAGGAATGGCTGTTGTACGAACTTCTTCGAATCTACACCCTTCAGGACCAGGGGCGCACCCGGGATTTGGACAACTCTGAAGTTATTAAGTTTCGATCTTCTTATCGTTGGCTGCTATCACTTTCTCGCCTGACTCGATCCTTTTAGTGAGGTCCTCCAGCATTTTCTTGATGGCAGGATCGGCTACTGATCCATTGTTGCTCGACCTCTCCAGTACTTGTTCGGCCGGGGGAGTAGTTTCTGGCGTTACTGTGCCTCGGGTGGCTTCACAACTGAGCGATAGCCAACTGTTGTGCCTGCAACATTTCAAAAATAACATGAAGACTAACTTCCTGTTCTTCCCGGGCTGGGGTTTTTTGGGCTTCCTATTGGTCGTCATACCGTATGCTCCTATCGGTGTGTGAGGTTTTGTCGACCTGTTGTGCATCTTACGAATCTACATCCGCTAAAATCGGTCCGGGCGCGTTATTAAAATTCTGCGGTGGCGCGCCAACGACTGGAACAACCACACCGTTTTCCTTGTGGTTTTTGAGGTTGTCGTTTTCGTCTCTATTTACTGAGCCAGACATTTTGACCTAAAATCAAAAGATCTTGGACAAGAAAAAGTGTGAAAGATAACCTGCGTTGCGCAACGAAACCAACAAGAAAATAATCACTATTATTTTTAGCCCAACGGTGGGCGCCAAACTGTTTACCATGAAAATGGTAATAACAATTAAATTTGTTAATGGGACTCTAAAAATACATGATATATTTTTATGCTAGTTGTTAGGGTAGTTGATGCTAGGCGTATATAGATGAGAGATGAAATGCGAGCTAAAACAGGGTTATGATCAAACCGAAGGGCTTGTTATCCGTGTCTCAGACTGAATGATGAGGGGCCTCGAGGTCGATGCCTGGGCTCGAGTTCAAGCTATCGGGGATAACCGGGAAGGGAATAACAGTTAGAATATAATTAAAGGAGGCTCTTTATGGCCAATATCAAGCAATAAATGAAGAACAAGTATGGAAGTACTAAATGAGAGAGGTAATCTCGAGCGTGTAGGTTAGAGAGAAAAGAGAGAAAGATATTATTGATATTATGTAGAATGGTTGGAGCAACAGCATCCCCTTACAAAGTGGTGAGGATTCCTTTTATATAGGAGGGGAATCCTGTTATAGTACATTGTACATTAATTGTAAAAGCGTGGAGATGGGATGGCTAGACGCGATGCCTCGATACAGGCTTTGGGTAGGCAAGCTCTGTCAGACTTAGCTGTGTGCCTTGGGAATTCCCCATTTTTCTCTAGCCTCGATCTTCGTCTTCTTTGAGTCGGGCCTTGACGAGCCCCGACGGAGGGAACTCGGTCGCAACTGCGTGTCCTCGGGGTCTCGAGATATTCTTCTGAAGTGACTTGATAGCAAGAAATTAGGCCCTCTGATTTCGCCGCATACAACTTGGTAGCTTTCGAAAACACTATAATCGTCCCATTGAAGACACTGGTTTACCATGGAGGCTTCCCCCCTCTAAGTCATATTAGATCCAAAATTATAAAAAAGAATGATATTTCAGCCCGACTTTCAGGTGCTGGTTGAATGAATTACTTCCATTATACTTCATTTGGACAACGATTGACGCAATATGTATCTTTTGAACTTATGCGACTGAACTTATAATGAAACTCTAAGCTGCCTACGTACCTCAGTGAAGAGGATCAATTCATACCGCAGTTCAGAATGGGTGAATTGTTTTTCATGTCCTAACTTTTTCCTAGGCCGCCTCTTTCGAGGTTTTCAACCTAGCAGACTCTTTTTTTTCCTTTTTTTGGTTTCTACACAATTTAGACTTATGCGGTCCAGGAATGTAGGAACATGAAATTTAGGCTCATGCATCAAAGAGCATTGCAACTTCATGGATAATACTTCTTCAAAAACTTACCATTGATAAGGCCGATTCTCATGCCATCTGCATCAACCAGCTTAGAAGCCCCACTTGAGTAAGCTTCTTGTACGACATATGGCCATCCCATTTTGAAGTGGACTTCCCTATAGGTTTATGGGAAGTTATAATGGGTCTTCATATGGCAAGGGCTTGATCTCATACTTGAAAGGATCTCGGGGGAACTCTTTGATTGAAGGCACAAGACAATCGAGCTTGATTACATTCAAGACTTTGTTGAGCTTCCAACCTCTTCTCATCAAGAGCCTCCAATTCTGCTAATCGAAGTCAAGCATTTTATTCATCAGTGATCCCTTATTGAATAACTAATCGTAATGAAGGTATTTGACGCTTGAGTTGCAAGACTACTTCGACTCCATAAATGAGTGCATAAGGGGTCGCTTGTGTTGGCGTGCGGTGAGTTATCCTATATGCCCATAGAGCTTCTTCCATACAACCCCATTTGGATTTGGAGATGACTTTATTTAACAAGTTGCATAGAGTCTTGTTAAATGCCTCGGCTAGGCCATTGGCAACAACATTGTACATAGAAGAGTTATGTTGCTTGAAGCCAAAGAGTTCAAAAATCTTGTTTATCAACCTATTGTCGAATGGCTTGCCATTATCCATTATTATGTAACGAAGGAATGACAAAGCGATAGATAATGTTTACTCGGATGAAACTTGCAACATTTTCCTGTTTTACTTCCTTAAAAGCAATAGCTTCAGCCCATTTTGAGAAGTAGATAGTTGCAACCAAAATGCATAGGTGCCCACAAGAAGACTTTGGTAGATGTCCAATAATATCCAATCCCCAAGCGTCAAACGACAAGGATGCAATAGTTAGGTGCAATAGTTTAGGAGGTTGATGAATAAAATTTGCATAGAATTGACAAGCCTTGCATTTTCGAGCGTAGTCCAAGTAATCTTTTACCATCATTAGCCAATAATATCCCATCATTTTTATATGGAAGTGGAGCTTTGGTCCAGACTGGTGTGAACCACTTACGCCAGAATGTGCCTCTTGCAAAGCTTGGAGTGCTTCTTCTTCCCCTAAGCATCACAAGAGTACTCCCTCGAATGACCTTATGTATAAAGTATCTTTGAAGTAAATGAAGCGAGGTGTACGACGACAGATTTCAGTCCTTCTCCTCAGATTTTCTGGAAGTATCCCGTGTCCCGCACCCTTTTTCTTCGCGGAGTCCGGGTTTTGACATTTTTGGGACAACTCCTTTCCTTTCGGAATTGGGTGAGAGATTTGAAGAGTCTCCACCTAACGGATTAAGGTGCATTAAGTCACCTAGAACAATTAACTCATGAAACTAGTTTACATCACTAGAGATTGGGTAAGGGCTCGAAATTACCTTGAGGGGAATGTGTTAGGAACCCCTCGAGGTCCACAATGATGGGTCCCTACCAAACTCAATTTAAGCGAAGTAGTCTTTAGGGAAATAAAGCAGTTTAAACAAATAGAGATTATTTTAAAATGGGAATTAAAGGGATCCTAAGTTTATTAGCCTATAGGATCACTTTTGTGCAATGCTCGGTAACATTTCCCAAATTGAGGTGTTACACGTAGCATTAGCGCACAGGTCATCATCTCCTTTACTACCCTATTACTCTCCCCTTTTCAATTATTACCTAAGCGTTCTAATAACATCTAGTACGTACCTCATACATGCACTACCCGTCCCTTACCTATGGCCCTGAAGGTGTTTAGGACTTCTATTTAAGGCAGTTCTAGACTCACCTATATTGTTTAAAAGGAGAAAACTAAGCAACAAACAAAAGTCAAGTAGGACTATCACATTAGGAAGCAATTAAGTAAGCTCATGTTAACCTCCACAAGTTGACAAAGAAATGCACGTTGTTCAAACAAGCAATTTTAAATGATGTTAGGATCCTATAAGCAGGATGTCTAAATGAGCACAAACAAAATATACAACAGTTTTATTAATGCGAGCAAATGAGTACCTATCAGTTTGCCTACTGATTTTGTTAATACTCTGAATCCGAGCATATTTCAAGGAGCAATCACAGTTTTTTAGACTCAGAATTTTAATTAACCTATAGGCTTGCCTAAATGATAGTCGAGTAGAACCCTCTAGACATAGTACCTAATCTGTAAACTAGTTATTGATTTCAACAGACAGATTTCATTTTTTAGATCCTATAGGCATGCTTTCTAAGTGCTGAAATTGGTTAAGAATTATTTCTTATAGACAGGATATCTAAACACAGAAACTGATTTTTATACTTACTTCATATAGGCATGATTCTAAGTGTCAAGACTGATTTTGTGTGCTTATTTCCTATAGGCATGATATCTAAGCGCAAAAATGATATTTTCAATAGGCATGATAACTATATGCATATTTGATTATTTTATTTCCTAGGCATGATATCTAGGTGATTTTTTGTTCCTATAGGCAAGATCTCTATTAATCATGTATAAGCAAAATCCTTTAAGCACATTGCCACGAAACTGTCATTCAAACAGACAAGATCCTATAGACATGGTCATTAATGCATATTGAATTGAAAATGCGTGTATCCTATACACAAGATTTCTAATGTGCAGAATTAAACGTAAATTCCTATAACAGGGTTTCTAACATACAGATGTGCAGCACAGAGTCAAATGATCATGAAATCCTATAGGCAGGATCTCTAACACAATTCAGTACCCACATAGTGCAATCAGTATAATTAAGTCCTATAGGCAGTATCTCTACCCAATTCAATAGAGATATAAGAATAGACACCCCCATCTTTTACTAATAAACCCCAAATCAGTTTACTACAGAGATTATTATAGCCCAGAATGAATAAATTACATAATACTATCCATTACACTATAGGGAGCCTTCATAGGCCCAATATCAACCCGGGAACCAGGCCTTCGAACATAGCAACTCTGAACATAATGGTATCCCATCCATAGCACATAAAACTGGCTCCTGCTATGTCAAAGTTCCCAAGAGCCTCAAAGACCCCGAGCAATGCTCACACCATAATCAAATGTTCAACACAAAAATTCATAAAGGATTGGAAAACTAGCCCCAATGTGTCAGAGTTCAGAGAAGTCTTATAGACCCTAAGCCGTGCTCACACTAGGGGTGGTAGGTCCCTAGGTATCTAAGAGTAAGAGTTTAAAAACCGTATACAAGGGTATGAGATAGTTTTATGAAAAACAGTTTATCTTTAGAAGTGATAGAAATAAGTTGCAAACAGAACAGAACCATATTTTAGCAAATTGATTCAGATATAGTTACTAGTAGTTAAACAACCACAACAGAACAGGAACACTAGAATCATGAACAGAAATGAGTCATAACTGAATCAAACAAGGTTTCACATTGCAAGAGTTGACTTAGCCTATTAACTATTACTAAGTGGAATCATAAAGACATGTATTTAGCAGAGAGAAACATGCTGAAGTCAAATGACTAATCAGACAACCATTCAGAAAAAGGTAGAAGGATTTTAAAGCACATTATTCTTGAAAGAAGTAGACAGAAACCATGAATTGATCAAGAACATGCTAAGGTAAATTATCAGCACATAAAATTAGGACAAGAATTGGAGCATGCTAGTTAAGAAGCAAGTAAACAAGTGTTAGGGACAAAACAGGATATGCTCAAATATGCTAACCATACTAACATATAAGACAGGGCAAGTTAAGAGGAAATAAGTCATGCTGGTTAAAAGAGCAATAAACATGAGAACATGGGGGAAACAGAAGCATGCTGAAGTTCAACTACTTAGGATATAGAATGATAATAGAAATGGAGGCATACCAGTTAAGATGAATGAAATCCAAGAGTCTAGCCTTGGCTTTCAGCTGGCTAGACAGTACAACAATTCAAAGAAACTTAGGCTGTGTAAGTGTGTAAGTAAGATCTGTGTGTATCAGTGTGTGTGGATGTTTTTCTCAATTATTCCGGGTGTGTTTGTATGTTCTAAAAAATCAGAATGGGGAGGTTTATATAGCATTCAGCAAAGTAAAACAAATAAGGCAAAGAAAGTTAAGAGTTCACAAATAAGGTATGCAAATCAAATTAACCAGTTAATTAGGGCGAGATCCAATCAGTTAACATAGCAAGATCCGGGAAAGACCCCTTAAATTAGGGAGAATCAATTAACAGCCAAGTTAGAGGTTTAATAAGGTAAACAAATAAATCAGATACCATCTAGGGGTCAGTTAAAACAGTCAAATCCTAGAAATCAGGCTAATAACCTAATTAAGGCAAGTAGTACCAATTATGAGTCACAAATAAGGAAAAATAAGGAAAATCACGGAGAAATATCAATTTCAAACAGAAAATATAATTTCAAAAACTAATTAGGCAAATAAAATCAGTTAATCTTTGTTAATTGACAGGGCTAAAGAATAACATGCAAATATCAGAACAAATAGTGAAATGATTAGAAACCCTAGGGATTAGAACATAGATATGAAAATTAGTCGAAGAAGTAAAGAGAACCAGAGTAAAACACTTAAAAAATTTAGAAATTTTGCAGAAACATAAAGAGGTAAAACCCTAGTTTTAAGGAAAAGTTAAAATTGGTCAATAACAAGAAAGATAGAAGTTTTTTAAAGAGGAATATCAGATAAACTCAAAATCATCTCAGATCTTCAAAGATCTGAACAGACTCGAGTAGAAAGAGATTATGGTTTTGAAAAATGGACCGAGGTGAGAAAAATCCAGTTTGTAACTAGAGGTTTAATCCATAAACATGAAGATAACATCACTCACAAACCTAGAGATGAACACAGACAGGTTCATCAAGAAAGCGAAGAGTTGAAGCCAAGTCTGTGTTGAATCTCTTCGAGATTCCATCAAACAACAAAGAAATAAAACAACCAGTAGAGGTAGGTGGCCAGATGGGGCCTAAGATCGATGGGAATCCCTATGGATTGAAGGGTTTCTGGTGGCGGCGGGGCAAAAGAAATGATTAGGGTTAGGGTGTTTGGTGTTATTAAAAAGGAAAGTTTGTCCTGGACCATTGATCTTTTGAGATCAACGACCAGGATTAAATCCAGGGCTGGGTGGGTTATAATAATTGAATTTTTGGGTTTGGGTTAGGTTAGGGTATTGGGCTAAGGTAGGTTCGAAAATTAATTTAGAAAAGGGGATATGTTTTAAATACCCATTTAAATTACTAAAATAATTTATAAAAGTAATTAATAGATGATAAAAATGTTATTTGAGCATGAAATGATTTAAAATAGTTACTTAATATTATAAAAATATAAAAAGTCATTAAAAATATAGAAAGTCATTTTCGGTATAGATAATAAAATGCATATATATGGGCTATTATTGCAAAATGTGCAATTCTAGCCTTAAAATGTAAATGTAATTATAAAAAATGCAAGTAAAATATTTAAGCACTATTTTGGCATAAATGATGAATTTGGATGATTAAATAATCATAAAAATAATACGAGGGATAATTATTGAATATTTGTATAGTAAAAAATACTGAAATAAATTGGTTGAAAGCCTTTAAAATTATAGAAAAATTATAGGAATACTTGTGCATGTTTGTAAATGCATGTGAACTATTTTGAAATATATATGCATATTAAAAATATATGAGGGAAAAATTGTGTATCAAGAGTTGCCCCTCTTTCCCCGACAAGGATGAAAGATTTATCGGGTAAATATATGATGGCCAATTTTGACCGAATAAGGGGGTGGGTGTTTTGAAAAATATAGGTCGCACCCTGGTCTATGAGCTGCCTACATATCTCTGGTTTTACAGGAATCAAGCCATGTGTAGTTCTGGACCCAACGGTGAATGATACCGGTTGAATTATTATATGAATGGTAGTATGTTTCGGAAAATGGTTCTTTTGCGAAAGGTGTTATTAGAGGGGTTTGCGTGGAGTTATGAAGGCAAATATGAATTGTAATGGGCATATCATAGGGCAGATATCGGAACGGCCACAGAGTAAAGGTGGGTAATTGATAGGAATCGGTTAAATGGCAGAGTATAAGTGGCACGAGTGGAAACCAGAGCGAAGGTTGCTCCTGTTTGAAGAACGGTTATTTCCTGAGTTACCTACGAAACTTAAAACACGGAGCATGCGAGTATATAGATTATTGCGAGAATTTAAACATGATGCAAATTTCCTTTGGACCATGAAAGGTTGTCTTGGCACAGTGAAGATGACGTCCTTAGACCATGATGTCCCGGGCTATGAATCATGAGATATGAGATTCGCAGACCATGAAATGATGTTCTTGGCCCATGAAAATGGTGCCTCTGAACCATGACGCCTTTGAATAATGCCGTGCAGTATTGAGATATCCTCAGGCCATACATGGTGTCTTCAAGCTATGAGTATGATGCCTTCGGACTATGATGCCTATGGACAAATTGGCTATACATCAGCCAATGAAATGCAGAGACATGATACCAAAGGTAGTAACAAGTCAAAGTTTAGCCTTGTGCAAAGTTTGGGGGCGGAGCTTAGCCCCGAGAGAAGAAGATAATGCAAAGTTTAGAATAGAGCAACACTTATGCAGGGGGAGACAATGCTTAGTCCCATAAGAAGGCAGTGCTTAGCCTTATGCAAATAAGGAGGTAGTACTTAGCCTCATGCAAGATTTGAGGCAGGGCTTAGTCTCATTCAAAGATAAGGCAATGCTTAGCCTTATGCAAATGTGAAGTCATGGCTTAGCCTCAAGCAAGATTGGAGACAAGGCTTAGTCTCATGTAAAGGGAAGGCAATGCTCAGCCTTATGCAAATATAGAGGCAGGGCTTAGCCTCATGCAAGGATCGATACAGGGCTTAGTTTGATGTAAAGAGAAGGCAGTGCTTAGCCTTATGCAAATAAGGAGGCAGGGCTTAGCCTCATGCAAGAGTTGAGATAGGGCTTAGTCTTGTGCAAAGGGAAGGGAGTGCTTAGCCTTATGCAAATGTAGAGGCAGGGCTTAGCCTCATACAAGATTTGAGACCGGGCTTAATCTCATGCAAAGAGAAGCCAATGTTTAGCCTTATGCAGTGATAGGAGTAGAATATTTCTTAGCTTGAGATATATTTACGTCTGGTGACCTGATTGATAGTGATTTTGATATGTGTATATTTGTGAATACTCCTGTTATATTCATTGTGCCTGCATCGAAAGAACAATTATGAGTTTTGTAAGGGGAGGCTGGTTTGTGCCTTTGTCTGCTTGCTTTACTTTGCTTTGCTCTGGAGGCCCTGTTCGAGTCATCCTGGGTAACACCTAGCTGCCATAGAAATAAAGTTTTTCGGAAAACATGCATTTATTTGATGAAATAGAGTTATTTTAGAAATATAATGGTATATAATATCAAGAAAATTAAATGAACTAATGACTATAACACTTTTAGAGACATTGCGGCTTTCTTGCATTAGAATTTTGAGGGTCCTCCTCAAAATTCTGCCCCAGTTTGATCCTTTGGTCATTCTCTATGCAAAAAAGTTTGTTGGATTTGCTTCGGAATTTTGAGAATCCTTCTCAAAATTCTGCCCCAGTTACTTAACAGATTTCGGATTTTCTGGCATATGATGGCGTCGGCTGGACTTGTTCCGGAGTTTTGAGGGTCCTCCTCAAAATTCTACCCCTGTTTTTTGTTCTGGGGAAATGAAAATTTTATTAAGATATGGCTGAACCCACAGGGCTGCCTACGTTTCCCCTCTTATACGGGAATTAGGTCAAGCGTAGTTCAGTTACATTAGATGAATGAATGTAAACAATCTAAACATAATATCTCTTGACTGCATCTGAATTGATAGGTTTTGGCCAAACTTAGTATGAGTGCTCCTTCTGTTATCACCCAGTGAACCATATAAGGACCTTTCTAGTTGGGTGAAAATTTTTCTTTAGCTTAGTCCTGATGCGGGAAGATCCACTTCAGCACCAGTTGCCCCGGTGCGAATTGTCTTGGTCTGACGCTTTTATTAAAAGCTTTGGACATTCTGTTCTGATAAAGCTAACCGTGATATACTGCATTCATTCTTTTTCTGTCTATGAGGGCTAGTTGCTCATAGCGGCTCCTTATCCATTCTGCATCACTGAGTTCGGCTTCTTGTATGATCCTTAAACAAGGAATTTCTGCCTCAGCTGGAATGACAGCTTTAGTACCATAAAACAATAAATAACGAGTTGCCCCAGTTGATGTGCGGACCGTAGTGCGGTACCCCAATAGGGCAAAGGGTAACTTCTTGTGCCATTGTTTGTGATTTTATATCATATTCCTTAGTATCTTCTTGTTGTTCTTGTTAGCAGCTTCCATAACTCCATTCATTTGAGGCCTGTATGCTTTAGAGTTCTTGTGCTTAATTTTGAAGGTTTCACACATGGATTTCATCAGGTCACTGTTGAGGTTGGCGGCACTATCAATGATAATGGACTCAAGAACCCTGAATCGGCAAACAATATGATCCTTGACAAAATCTACGACGACTTTCTTGGTTATAGCTTTGTAAGATGCAACCTTTGCCCATTTTGTGAAATAGTCGATAGCCACTACAATGAACCGGTGCCCGTCAGAAGCAGTGGGCTCGATTGGACCGATGGCATCCATTCCACAGAAAACAAAAGGCCAAGGTGCACTTGTTGAATTGAGCTCATTCGGTGGTACCTTTATCATGTCTGCATGTACCTGGCATTGGTGGCATTTCTGGACGTACTTGATACAATCCATTTCCATGGTCATCCAAAAATATCCAGCTCTGAATATGTTTTTGGCTAGAACAAAACCATTCATATGTGATTCGCAAGTTCTGGCATGTATCTCCTCAAGCAATTTGGAAGCCTCCTTTACGTCGACACACCTTAACAATCCCAGATCAGGAGTTCTTCTATACAGGGTCGCTCTGATTTGGAAGAAATGATTGGACAGCCTCCGCAGAGTGCGTTTCTGAGTATGGTTTGCTTGTTCTAGATATTCCCCTTTTGCCAAATATTCTTTGATGCCGTGGAACCAAGATTTTTCATCCGTTTCTTCTTCCACATGAGCACAGTAAGTCGGTTGATTATGGATCCTCACCAGGATGGGATCCATGAAATTCTTATCTGGATGTTGTATCATTGATGACAAGGTGGCTAGTACGCCTTCGAGCTCATTTTGAATTCTAGGCACATGTTTGAATTCTATCTTTGTGAATCTCTTCATCAACTCCCGCACATGATACAAGTATGGTAGTATCTTGGTGTTCTTCGTAGCCCATTCTCCTTGAACCTGATGTACCATAAGATCCGAATCGCCAATTACTAGCAACTCTTGTATATTTATATCGATGACCAATTTGAGCTCCATGATTCAAGCCTCATATTCTGCCATATTGTTGGTGCACGAAAACCTATGCTTTGTGGATACCGTAATGTTGGCCCATCTCTGATGGCCTGATCTCCACCTCTAACACCTCGACCTCCACCTTTAGCTACCTGACCCCTACCTCTAGCTGGCTGGGTGGGCAGTGCCAGAATCATGGCATGAGAACTCTGCTGTTGTGACTGAACCCCCACTAATCTAGGACAAGCCCTCTAGATATGACCATGCTCATCGCACTCAAAACATCCACCTAAATACTACGGCTGAGGAAACTGAGACTGACCCTGGTAGGCTGACTGACCATGATAATAGCTGTGAAGAGGAGGTGCTCTGATAGGAGCTGGCTGACCTGAAGGAGGTACATAAGAACCACGTCCCCTTGAAGCTCCATGAGATGCCTGAAGTGCCAAGTGAAACGGCCTGGGATGATGGTCCCTACCAAAAGAATCCTTGCCTCTAGACGAGGCCCCACTGAACCTACCCG
Source organism: Nicotiana sylvestris (assembly GCF_000393655.2). Lineage (NCBI taxonomy): Eukaryota > Viridiplantae > Streptophyta > Magnoliopsida > Solanales > Solanaceae > Nicotiana > Nicotiana sylvestris. The sequence goes on along the minus strand of NC_091057.1, from coordinate 83,700,671 downwards.
AATGACGAGGCCTATTGTTAGACCCATGACCACTCCCCTGAGATAGAACTGCCTCAACTCGCCGGGCCAATTAACCGCATCCTGGAAAGGAATATTGCTCCCTATCTCCTTGGCCATCTGCAATCTGATAGGCTGAGCGAGTCCCTCAATAAACCTCCTCACCCTCTCTCTCTCTGTAGGAAGTATAAGAAGAGCATGATGGGCCAAGTCAATAAATCTGGTCTCGTACTGAGTGACGGTCATAGAACCCTACTGGAGATGCTCAAACTGCCTCTAATAGTTCTCCGTCTGAGTAACGAGAAGATACTTCTCCAGAAATATGTGAGAAAACTGATCCCAAGTCAAAGTAGGCGACCCAGCTGGTCTAGCCAAATAAAAATCCCTCCACTATTTCTTGGTGGAATCTGGTAAGCGAAAAGTAGCGAAGTCGACCCCATTGGTCTCCACTATCCCCAAGTTCCAAAGAACCTCATGGAAACTGTCCAAATAGTCCTGGGGATCCTCTGAAGATGTACCTCCATAGGTAGTAATGAAGAGCTTGGTGAACCTATCCAACTTTCACAAAGCATATGAAGACATAGCTGACCCATCACCGATCTGTGCCACAACTCCCTACTGAACTACCCCAACTGACTGAGCTACTGGAGTCCGAAACTAGGGAGCCACCTACTCTGGTGTGTGAGTAGCGCGTGTTTGTGCTACTCTCCCAGCCTAAGAGACGGCTAGTGCTATCGGGAGTATGCCTGCCTGAGTAACACTCTCCATAAGGCCCACTAGACGGACCAGAGAATCCTGGAGTACCGGGGTTGCGATGAACCCCTCTAGGACCTGAGCTGGCCTTGCTAGAACTGTCTGGGCTGGAACCTCATCCTCAAACTCCACCTGAGACTCCGCCGCTGGTGCTGCTACTCGAGCTCTGGGTTGAGCCTTGCCTCTACTTCGGCCTCTACCCCTTCCAAGAGCTGCTAATAGGGGCTCGGGTTGCTGATCAACAGATGAAGCGGTACACATTCTCGCCATCTGCAAAAGAATATAGTAGAGTGTTCAATTAGCATTGAGAGATAAAACCGCACGACAGAGATGAATAGAAGTGAAACTGTTCCTAACTCCATAGCCTCTAAGGGATAAGCACAGACGTCTCCGTACCGATCCCTCAGACTCTACCAAGCTTGTCCGTGAATTGTGAGACCTAAGCGACCTAGACCTCTGATACCAACTTGTCACGACCTGAATTTCCCACCATCGGGACCGTGATGGTGCCTAAAATTGTATCCGCTAGGCAAGCCAATGTTTCAGAATATTCTACCTTTTCTTTTATCTTTCAAATATTTAAGATTTAATCAATATAAACCAGCGAAAATGATTGCGGAAGAAAATAATTTAAAAGCTTAACTTTACACAATAATGAAAACTAACGTAACATCCACCCAGAACTGGTGTCACAACTCACGAACTGTCTAAGATTACTACAATTAAGGGTCTGGATGAAAAGTTTACATCTATCTCGGTAATAGATAAAATAGAAAATGAAATGAGATAAAAGGGGACGCTAGGGCCTGCGGACGCCTGCAGGACTACCTTGGGTCTCCGGTACGCAGTGATAGTAACCAACCTCACGATTAGCCACTAGCTCCAAAATCTGCACTGCAAGTGTAGAGTGCAATATCAGTACAACCGACCCCATGTACTGGTAACTGCCGAGCCTAACCTCGACAAAGTATTGACGAGGCTACGTCGGGGCATACAATATATACAACCTGTAATAGTTTATATTAAACAAAAAGGAAATACGAAGTGTAATAAAGTAATAACTAGCATTAGGTAAATCCAGAATCCAACTGTTCCACTAATTTTTCAGCTATAACCAATCCTTAAGGGTATTCACGCATTACAATAACAGACCTCAACAGATATGAATATATAACTAAAACTGATGCGGCGCGCATCCTGATTCCATCATATAAACAACAACAAAATCAATATTCACTTTTATTCTTCCTTGTTACGGCATGCAGCCCGATCCCACATGTCCACCCTTATTACTCCTCAAAACATATCACCCTTATTCCTCCTGTTGCGGCGCACAACCCAATCCCACCTGTCCACCCTTATTACTCGTTGTTGTGGAGTGCAACCCGATCCCATCATATAATACTGTTGCGGCTGCAACCCGATCCCAATTTACAAATCAACACAAATAAAGACAAGTGTTTCACAGACTAAGCCAAATCCTCCAATGTTCTTATACCTCATTTCATGCAATGAAATACCACTACTTTTAAACAACTTCGCCAGTGTAAACTATTCAGTAAGACCAACCAAGGTGTACCACGAGGCACCCATAAACCAATAAAGACCAACAGAATAATAAAACGAAACCAGGAAACAATTGAATACTTCAATAAAGAGAGCAACGATTAATATAAAGCAATTAGGCACGGAAACATTTATGAACAAGTAGAAATTAAGGCATGGAAGAATTTATGAACAAGCATCAATTTAGGTATGGGAACAACTATAAGCAGGTATAAATTAAGACAAGGGATATTATAATAGGAACAGGAAAGGGAAACAACTAAACATGGTAATTTGGTGGCGCATAGGTACTCGTCATCATATCTATACGCCACACACATGAAATTTAACATACCAGATAAGTCGGGGATTCCTATTCCCTCAAGTCAAGGTTAGACCAAACACTTACCTCAAGCCAACGGATAATTCAACACTCAATCACCACTTTACATCTCAATTTCCACAACCAATCCGCTTGTATCTAGCTACAATTTACTTAATAACATCAATAAATGATAAATAAACTATTCTTAATGCATGACTATAGATTTCCCAATGCTTTCCCCAAAGTCAAAAATCGACCCCAGGCCCGCTTGGTCAAATCTCGAGGTTCGAACTAAAAACGGACTACCCATTCACCCACGAACCCAAATATGCAATTAGTTTTGAAATCCGACCTCAAATTGAGGTCCAAATCCTCAAAATTTTAAAATCCTAATTTCTACCCATAAACACCCAATTTCCCAGGAAAACCTTAGATTTTGAGATGAAATTATGTAAAAAGATGAAGTAGATAAAGAAATGAGCTAAAAGTTGTTTAATTATGATTTGGGGAAGAACGTTTCTTTGGAAAATTTCCTATGGTAGCTTAGGGTTTGAAAAATTGAAAGAATGAGTTGAAATCCCGTCAAAATCCCACTTAACAGGTCGCAAATGTCGCAATTGCGATTGCAACTTCACATTTGCAAAGCTTGCAATTGTGAGAAGGGCATCGCAAATGTGAACCTTCGCAGTCTTTGCTGCCTTAGCATTTGCGACAATTTTGTCGCATTTGCGACCTCTAGCCTACCTGGGCAACTTCCCATTTGAGGGAAAAGCTGGCCCTGACCTTTTTTGCATTTGCGAATCAAAAGCTTGCATTTGTGATAACTGTTTACATTGCAATTGGGTTGCCTGATCTCACAATTGCGAGATCAGGGGCCTGCTACACAGCTGAAACATACCAGTAATCTCCCTAAGTCCAAAATCACTCTTTAGCCTATTCAAAACACACCCGAGCCCTCGAGGCTCCAAACAAAACATGCACACAAGTCTAAAAATATCATACGAACTTGTTCATGCGATCAAATTGCCAAATAATATCTTAAACAACGAATTTAACCCCAAAGCTCAAGAATTTCACAAGATAGTTCAAATTTCTATTTTCTTAACCAATGGTCCAATTTATATCAAATCACTTATGTTTTCATCAAATTTCACAGTTACGACTTAAATACTATATCAAACCTGTACCGGACTCCGGAACCAAGATACGGGCCCGATACCACAAAAACACACACCTTTTCATTTCCAAAAGTCTTTATATTTTCGAGCAAACAATTTTCTTTTAAAAATATTTTCTCGGGCTAGGGCCCTCGGAATTCGATTACAGACATACGCCCAAGTCCCATATTTTACTACGGACTCTACGGGACCTTCAAGTCACGGGTTTGGGTCCGTATACCAAAAATGTTGACCAAAGTCAACATTAATTAATATTTAAATGCCAAATTCCATATTTCTCAAATTTTTCACACAAAAGCATTCTGGTATTGCGCCCGAACCGCACACGCAAATCGAGGAGATACAAAAGGAGGTTTTCAAGGCTTCAGAACACAGAAACAGATTCTAAAATAATAGATGTACTTCTGGGTCATCATAATATGAGGTATGTGGTATAGGCACAGAAGTAATGTATCAATTTCTGAGCTATCCAGGTCAAAGCACAGCAAGTGCATTCGAGTAGAGAGTATCATGCTTCATAAGGTGCGAGCTTCTTACTTAAGTAGTATATGGCTTGCTCCTTTCTTCCTATTTTATCATGTTGTCCCAAAGCAAATACGAAAGCTCTATCTAACACTGGTTGATAGAGTAGCAAAGGTCTCCCAGGTTCTGGCGGGACTAGGACTGGCAGTGTAGACATGTATTCCTTGATTTTGTCAAAAGCCTTCTCACAGTCCTCGGTCCAACTTGTTTCTTCATCTTTCCTCAACATTTTGAAGATGGATTCACATATTACCGTGGAATGTGCTGTGAAGCGGTTGATGTAGTTGAGGCATCCTAGGAAGCTCATCATGTCCTCTTTGCTCTTTGGTGGTGGTAATTCTTAGATAGCCTTAACTTTGGATGGGTTCAACTCGGTTCCTCGGTGACTGACGATGAATCCCAATAGTTTTCCTACGGGAACCCTGAATGCACATTTTGCAGGGTTTAGTTTTAGATTGTACCTCCTGCGCCTGTCAAAGAACTTTCTCAATTCTGCTATGTGATTTGCGGCCCTTTTGGATTTTATAATGACATCATCAACATACACCTCTATTTCCTTGTGTATCATATCATGGAAGATAGTCGTCATGACTTTCATGTAGGTAGCCCCAACATTCCTTAGACCGAATGACATCATTTCGTAGAAGTACAATCCCCACGGTGTAATGAAAGCTGTTTTCTCTGCGTCTTCTTCGTCCATCCAGATCTGGTAATAACCAGCGAAGCAATCCACAAAGGATTGAAGTTCATGCTTGGCGCAATTGTCGATCATGATGTGTATATTTGGCAGTGGGAAATCGTCCTTGGGACTTGCTTTGTTTAAATCTCGATAGTTAACACACACCTTGACTTTCCCATTTTTCTTTGGAACTGGTACAATGTTGGCTAACCAGGTTGGCTACTCAACTACCCTAAGGACTTTGGCTTTGATCTACATAGTGACTTCTTACTTGATCTTGAGACTCATATCTGGTTTGAATTTTCTAAGTTTCTACTTCACCGGCGGACACATCGGGTTGGTGGGCAACTTATGAGCCACTATGGATGTGCTCAAACCGGTCATGTCATCATACCACCATGCAAAAATATCTGCATATTCTTTCAGGAAACGAGTATATTCTTCCTTTTCTGAAAGTGATAGGTGAATGCTTATGCCAGTCTCTTTGACGGTTTTGGAATCTCCCAAATTGATTACTTTGGTTTCATCTAGATTGGTCTTGGGTTTGTTCTCAAAATTTTCAACTTCTCTGACAACTTCCTCTGGTATTTCATCCTCTTCTTCTAAGTCACTATCCTTATATTGCGTTGTCTCATTACCTGTCATAGTCATCGGTTCATCAGGAAAAGTAACAATAATGCTGTAGAAAAAAATGTGAAAGATAATAATGAATACTAAATAGCAGTGCATTGATTTAAATTTGAAAATATCCAAAACAGGTACGGCTCGATGACTTGAGCAATTATTTTGAAACAAAATGCGTCTTTAAAACAAAACTATTGAAAATATCTTAAATGGCTAGCATGGCTATTAAAACTAGTAAGGCTGATTGCCAAGCTACCCAGGAACTCGGCGGGCCTGAGATATTGTGGCAGTCCAATTCTTGAGAAGGTCCCTTCTCCACAAGAAACAAATTACAGAAATATTGATAGATAATGATAAATATACACAAGTAGAATATGTAGATTATGAATTAAGCAGTGAAGACAGCATATATGAGATATCAGAAAACGAGTTCTTTGAAAATGAAAAGGAAATAAACAAGGATATAGAAGAATCAGATGAAGAAAATTATGACTGAAAAAGATATACAAATTATACAAGAAGAAGAACACCAAGATGAACAATCTTCAGAACAAAAAATAATATTTGACGCTAATATATTTGAACAAATAAAAGGAAAAGAATAGTGCGAATTCTCCTTTATTCATCTTTTATCTTTTAGATAACAAACATATTTATATTCTGTTTTAGATATTATATCGATTAATTTAGACAGCCTAGCTTTGTTTATTTTTGTGATACTTAAGTATTCATATTCTATGTATAGTTTCTTTAGTTTCTTTCTAATTTTCTGCGATTTCTTAGTTATTTTAATTGTTTCACTGTTTTGCGGGTTTGTACTATTAATGTCAGTGTTATTTTTCATGATTTGCTTCTTAATATAAATGTTTATTTTCCATAGCTCTGATACCAATTTGAGGGGTCATGTTTAATACTGAGATGTATACCTGTTGATACATATATCCCAATTTGAGGGGTCATGTTTAATACTGAGATGTATACCTGTTGATACATATATCCATGGTTTCTATATTTCTCAGATTTATTTCTTTTCTGTGTTGATAACTTTCAAGTTTATCTTCATAGAATTCAATTTCATTTTCTATAGTTAATAAAGCTTTATTACGCAATCTATTATATCTAATTATGTCTTTGCAGGTTTTAATATTGTGTTTAACACAATCTATTTTTCTATTTATGTTACTGAGGGTTTTAATCTTTAATTTTAGGGGTCATGTTTAATACTGAGATGTATACCTGTTGATACATATATCCATGGTTTCTATATTTCTCAGATTTATTTCTTTTCTGTGTTGATAACTTTCAAGTTTATCTTCATAGAATTCAATTTCATTTTCTATAGTTAATAAAGCTTTATTACGTAATCTATTATATCTAATTATGTCTTTGCAGGTTTTAATATTGTGTTTAACACAATCTATTTTTCTATTTATGTTACTGAGGGTTTTAAGAAGTTTCCATTTCTGGGTGTTATAGAATCTTATATAATGAAAAGTGTTATGTTTCATTTATAAACAGATTTTATTAACTTGATATGTGATCATTAATCTGAATATAAATCTAGTTCATATAGATCTAATATATCTATTTCTTGTGATACAATTAGTTCTGTAAATGCTTGTTCCATTACATATATTATTTCAAAAGTAACTAAAATATCATAAATTTTTCTTTTAACATCGTTATTAAGTCTGTTAAAGATATATAATATAAGTATTTTGTACTCAATATTTTCTTCTAATAAATACGTGTGGTTGTGGTTGTTCATTCAGATTTACTATTTATCCTTATCATGTATTTACTAAACATATTCCCTCTAACCTCTTTGTTTATCATATTTTAATAAGTTATACTGAACAATCTTTTCTGGTCACTACCATGTTTTTCATGCTTCAATCATTTACCCTAACAGCGCCTCAACTCTGTGTACTCCCCTAAACGGCTTCCTTGCCTACTGGTTTCCACTTTAGGATGGCATAGTCTGGGCTTAACTACTCTCAGCATTATTAGACAGGCAAACTTTCTCAAGATGTTCTTTATAACAGTACTATAACATGATAAACAATTATGATATTCAAGAGATTATAAGGAATATAAGAGTTTAGTTAAACATGATTATGAATAAACTTACCTGGTTTTGTAACTCGTTTGAATGCTCCATATCTTTCAGAAGTTTGTATATAATCAGATATTTTATTGAGAGAAAATAAGGTGAGGATGAAGGTGTCTGAGGATGTCCTCCCTTCTTCTGATTTACAAAATATATAGAAAATTTAAACGACTCCTACTGTTCATGAACGACCTTTACTGTTCATGAATATGACTCGTACTATTTACTTTACGACTTTTTTACATGACTCTTACTATTCATGAACGACCTTTACTGTTCATGAATGTGACTAGTACTATTTACTTTACGACTTTTTTACATGACTCTTACTATTCATGAACGACCTTTACTGTTCATGAATGTGACTAGTACTATTTACTTTACATTATGTGTTTCCAGTAGCTGTCTTCTTCTTTTGTCTTCTTGTTGATACCTTCATTCTAGTTGGACTTCTGGTACATAGTTATCATCTCCGTTGCACTTTGAACATATGTGGTCTGGATATTTGTGTCCTACTAGTTTGCAGTATCTTGTTAATAACTCGTTTGAAATAAATTCTTTTTTCAATGCTCTGGTAGTTGGTTGCATTTCTGGCTTTAATAATGATAAAATCCATTTCTGGACTTCATCCATATCTCCTTGTCGTAGTTCCTTTGAGTTGGCATATATCATTAACTGGTCTCTGGAATAGTAGCTCCAGATAGCATTTCCTTGTAGATAATTGTTAGCTAGTTCTTGAATAATAGTTGCTATACCAATTATTCTTTTATTGGCATAGAAACTTGGTATCTCCATTTTCTGTATCTCCGGTTGTTTCTCTATCTCTTCCGGTATTATCATATCTCGTGTTAGTCCTATCTTTATCACCTGTATTATGGGTTTTATTTCGTCATATAGTATTTCCGCTGGTGCTGTATAGAATTTGATGAAGAATAGGTTGCCTTTTGTAATTCTCTTGAAGGTGACAAATGCTTTGTATAGCTCTGGTATTCCAATTATTTCTTCTCCGTCGTGGGTATATACTGTGCTAAGTAGTCCGTAGTTGTAACATGTCTTTACTAGGTTTGCTTTTGTTTTTGGCTGGGCTATAAGCCTATTATATCCCTGTAGTTTTTGGGTTACATAATCCTGTGTTGGATCTGTAGTAGTAGTTGATCTAGGGTTTAGGTTCAAGAATGTCTGAATTTTATATATATTCTCAATATATGTTTGAGTAATATGGTTATATACCTTTTTGTTGTGGTGTAGGCTATTGGCATAGGTTGTAGTTTGTGGGGCTATAACTATTGCTTCTCTTGGCTTTTTTGATGTAAATGGCTTATCAAATACGTTGTTTAGGTTTACATTGATATGTGGCTTTTTGTTAACTTGTTTGCTTGTACCTGCAGCTGTATATAAAGCAACTGTGTTATGGGTTTTTGGAGTTTCCCAACGTCTCCTTCTAACTCTGGAAGTTTAGAGTCTTCCGATTGACTTAGTTCCGCATTTTTATAGTCATGCTGCTGACTTAGCTTGCTTTCCTCTAGCTGTTGTAATCTTTTTCCCATACCATCCATCTGTAAAGATAGAGTAGTAAGGATTGTAAATATGTCTTTTGATTCTTGGCTTTCATCTGTTTGGGTACCTTTGTCTTGATAGGTAGTCTGCAATAACATTCTTGTCAGTTCGTATTACTTCAATTGTAAATGTAAAATTTTGTATATTCAATACAAGTCTCCTTATTTCCTTTGTAGTTACTGAATCCTGTACTTTCCGTGTTATCCACCATTTTACTTGTGTATTATCTGTTCTTACTATAAATTTGTTATAAACAATATATGGCTCAAATGCTAACAAACATTTATATAATCCAAATAGTTCTTTCCTATTTATCTCCCATTTTAATTGTGGTTCCGTGTATGATCCGGAATAATATCTACAATGGTGTTCAATTTTTTCATTATCATATTTATATTTTAGAACTCCTCCGTAGCTGTGATCACTAGAATCAGTTTCTACAATATATGTAAACTGTTTCTTTTCATCTGGAAAATATAGTTTTGGTAATTTTTTACACATATTTTTTATCTTCTGTATATGTATTTTATCTTTTTCGTCAAAATGATATTCTATATCCTTTTTTAATTTTTTCTGTAATGGTTTTAAGTTTTCTGCTAATTTAGGAATATATTCTCTTACTTGGTTAACCAATCCTAAAAATGATTGTAATTTCTTTTTTGTATCAAGTGTTTCATTTAAATTAATTATTTTTTGTACTATATGGGTTTGCATTTTTATTCCGTTTTTATCTATTTGTATACCTAAAAATTCTATTTGATTTTTCATTACTTCTGCTTTCTTTTTACTTAAACTTATTCCTGATATTTCTACAATGTGTATGAATTTTTCTAGTAGTTTTATATGTTCGTTCTCTGTTCTAGAATATAGCAATATATCATCTATATATATTATACAATTTTCTAATTGGTTGAAGTAATTATCCATAAAATGTTGATACCTACCTGGTGCATTTTTATATCCAAAAGGTAATACGTTCCATTCGTAAAATCCTTGTGGTACTGTGAATGCTGTTAACTTTTTAGATTCATCTTCTAGTTTTAAATGGTAAAATCCCGATTTACAGTCAAACTTACTAAAATAGTTATATCCTTGTATTTGTCTGATTTTTAGTATTTTATTTGGTATCGGATAATTATATGTTTTTGTTTTTGCATTTAAGTTTCTATAATCTATAACCATACGGCTTTTTCCTCGTTTTTGCTCACTATGCTTATTTACTATAAATGCCGGGCTAGTATGTTTACTATTACTTTCTTGTATGTACTTATTGTCTAATAATTCCTTTATATGCATTTTAAATTCTGTTAAATCATTAAAATTGTATTTTAAAGGTTTTTGTGTTATTATGCTACTTTCATCTATTAGTTCAATCTTTATTTTTGTTTTATGTTTTTCCCATCCTCGGAGTGGATTATCATTATATAGTAATTCTAATTTATCTTGTAGTAATTTTATTTTATTTATTGAGAAAATGATTATTTCTATATTATGGTTGCTTTGTATTACATTTTCTAATTTTTGGGTAATCTTTTCACTTCCTTTAATCCAGGGTGTTGTTTTTCTTACTTTATTATTTACTCTTTTTGCTCCTAATTTTTGTTTACACGGGGTAGTAAACCACCAATGTGTTTTTGTTATAATATGTGGGTATAATTTGTCTAAAAATGGCATTCCTAATAATATATCTTTATTTGTAAATTCATAACTATATATTTTTTCTATGGTTAATATTTTATCCCATATTTGTATCTTTATATTTCTTGCTTTGTATGTTATCATACTTCCCTCATTATTGAATCCTGTTACTACTATAGGGGGTTTTAGCTTTTCCCATTTACTTTCTGGTAAACAATTATGTCTACACATGTTAGCTTCTGCTCCTGTATCCATCATAGGTGTATAATATCTATTATAATATCCTTCTACTATTATTTTGGCAAGTATATATATTTTTGGCATTATATTAAGGTTCTTTTTATTATTATTTTCTTGTTTTCATAACTTATTGTTAATTGCCTATCTTCTAATTTATATGGTTTGACTTTTTCTAACCATTTTATTCCTAGTGTAATGTTTTTATCGCCTTGATATATTTTAAAATTTATTAATATTGGTATTCCTCCAATAATTAATTCTTTTTCAGTTGTTTCTTCGTTTTTTCTTAACGCTTTTGGTAGTTCTGAATTTTGCTGTTCTATTGTTACTATCTCTTGTTCTGGTATCAATTCTCTTATAACATAATTCTCTTCCTGTCCTGTATTTATTAGTATTAAATATTTTCTTTGGTCCATTATTCCTGTTATATAATAATGGTGTGGGTTTATTTCTTCTATTTTTTGTTCTATTAATTTTTGTGGAGTGGTATAATTTATTCTTCTTGATGTACTTCTTGATGTACTTATTCTTGATGACGTTTCTGGCATTTCATTATTTATTCGTTTTGATGTGCTTAATCTTTCTTTTACTATTTCTAAATCTTCATCCATGTCCATTTCCGTATAACTGTAATCATTGTTGTCTATAACTGATACTATTCTTTCGAATGGATTTTCTATTTTTATTTTATTTATTTTATTTTTAGCTGTTATCTTATGTTTTGTTGTTAAGACATATAGATTTTTACATCTTGCTGTGAATATTTTACTTCCTGGTGCTAATTCTATTCCAGACATTTTCCAGTATAGTACTAATGATTTATCTATATTTTTATCATCTACTGCTACTGAATAGTTAGCACTTATTATAAATTTAAATTTTTGGTATATTAAGTTACCTCTTACGGCACTTATTATACTCTTTTCTATAGGTTGTACAATTCTATCATCTGCCAAGTATATTTCTATAGGGGTATCTATTCCTTCCCTAAAACATGCTTTTATTAGGATCTCCGTTCCTCCTAAGTGTACATATTTTATTGGATTTTTTGCTTTTATATCTTGTATTTCTTTATTTAGTAGTCTTTTATTTAAAATTGGTATTTGTGCTTTACCTTTGATGTATTTACAATCTATTATATGTTCTCTTTGGCTTACTACATAGTATTCTTCTTTCTGTCTTTTAAACCAATTCTTTATTGTTGGTACTTCTAATATTTTGTCTATGCTTAGATCCAATTCTTTTCCTTTTATTTGTTCAAATATATTAGCGTCAAATATTATTTTTTGTTCTGAAGATTGTTCATCTTGGTGTTCTTCTTGTTGTATAATTTGTATATCTTTTTCAGTCATAATTTTCTTCATCTGATTCTTCTATATCCTTGTTTATTTCCTTTTCATTTTCAGAGAACTCGTTTTCTGATATCTCATATATGCTATCTTCACTGCTTAATCTACATATTCTACTTGTGTATATTTATCATTATCTATCAATATTTCGGTAATTTGTTTCTTCTTTGGGTTTTTTGGTAATTTACAATCTTTGGCTAAGTGTCCTAGCTTTCCACAATTATAGCAAGTACATTCTGTTAGTTTTTTCTTTTTCCTATATGGTTTTTTATGTTTATAATTTTTTACATAATATCTTCCTCTTGGTTTCCTATATTTATATTTTGAATATTTTGATTTAAATTTCTTTTTCTTTCCTTCTTTTTTGTAATATTTATCTGTGCAGCCAAATTGGGGTGCTATTCTACTTTTGCAACATGCCAAATTTTTTACTAATATTTTTTCCATTTTCATGTTTTCTTTATATTTTTCACATAATTCTATAAACCAGTTTTGTAGAAATTTTATCCTTACTCCTAATGTATCTGCTAGTCCTGCTTCGTTCCAATTTTTTATTATTTTTGAGCTAAAGGGTTCTGGTAATTTTGTAAAATATAATTTTCTTATCTCTTTACTTTCATCCGGACTATATGTTCCTTTATAATAATAGTCTCTAAATGCACAAGTATATTCATCTATATAACACATATTACATATTGCTAATTTTGTCATTAAATTCCTATTTGTAATTTTTTCTTTATTTTGTTCTTCTACTTCTGTTGTCATACTACTAAATTCATTTCTTATTGCTATTTCATATTTATTTAATATATCTGTAACTGTTGTTGTAGTTGTACCGTCAAGTTTTTTATTACTCCTTAATGTGTCTAAGCTTTCACTTGATAAATTTTGTAACCATAATTTTACAGTTCCTATTAATGTTCTTTCTATATATCCTGGTGTTTCCGCTATTGCTATTTTATTATCTATTAGTTGTTTTGAGATATATCCTATCCATAATTGTATTGTTTTATTTATATCTGCTACACAATCTAGATCTAAAAAATTATATTGTTCAGTTATCTGTCTTGGTGCCCATTTCTTATTTAACCTTTTATCCCATAATGTTTTGTTTCTATCATATGCATCATAACTTACTCTGTAATAGGTTGGGTTTAATTGTTTTGGATTTTTTACTCCTGATGTGCTTGGTTTATCCTCGTTCATATCTCCTGTATTTATTTCTGGGTTTATTTTTATCTTTTCTGTTTTTTCTATAAGTTCTGTGTATGTTTCACTTGTTTCTGAATAGTTTTCTCCTAGTTCTGTGTCTTTATCACTTTGGTCATTTATTTCGTTTATACTTATTTTTGATGGACTCTCCTGTACTTCTTCTAACTGTAATTTGAACTTTTCTATCTCATTTGTTAGTTTTAGTTCTTGTTCTTCTTCTTTACGTTTTTCCTTTTCTTTTAGTTTATTTGCATACATCTGTTTTAGCATCTCTAATTCTTTTTCTAATTCTGTTATTTTAGTGTTTTTTACTTCCTCTATCTGTTGTATTTTTTCTTTAGCTTGCTGTTGTATTTCTTTAATCTCTCGTTTTCTATCTATTTCTTCGTTTTCTTTTGTTATTCTAACCATGGCGGTTAAACTATCCTCTAGTTTTACAGTTTCTTTTTCTAACATTAAGTTTAGGTTATTTCCTATTTTTTTATATCTTCTTCCTAAGTTGGAAAATATTATTGTTATTTTTAATCCTTCTGGATTCTCATATGTTTTCTCTTCTAGTGCGAATTCTTCTTTATTCATCTTTTATCTTTTAGATAACAAACATATTTATATTCTGTTTTAGATATTATATCGATTAATTTAGACAGCCTAGCTTTGTTTATTTTTGTGATACTTAAGTATTCATATTCTATGTATAGTTTCTTTAGTTTCTTTCTAATTTTCTGCGATTTCTTAGTTATTTTAATTGTTTCACTGTTTTGCGGGTTTGTACTATTAATGTCAGTGTTATTTTTCATGATTTGCTTCTTAATATAAATGTTTATTTTCCATAGCTCTGATACCAATTTGAGGGGTCATGTTTAATACTGAGATGAAAACTTGACGGTACAACTACAACAACAGTTACAGATATATTAAATAAATATGAAATAGCAATAAGAAATGAATTTAGTAGTATGACAACAGAAGTAGAAGAACAAAATAAAGAAAAAATTACAAATAGGAATTTAATGACAAAATTAGCAATATGTAATATGTGTTATATAGATGAATATACTTGTGCATTTAGAGACTATTATTATAAAGGAACATATAGTCCGGATGAAAGTAAAGAGATAAGAAAATTATATTTTACAAATTTACCAGAACCCTTTAGCTCAAAAATAATAAAAAATTGGATCTTCCTCCTCCTCTTTAATTATCACATTGCAATCCATATTATTGTCTTCTAGGAACAAGTTTTTCAACCCAGCCAAAGCTTCTTCCTCTGTAGATCACCATATTATAACGGCCTGGTGAAAAGTCTGACTTAGGTGTGGTACCGGCTACTTAAGAGGATAATACGGACCACGCCCTGGAGGCGACCAATCATCATATTCCTGCTACGTGTATGGATATCCCAGCCCGAAAGTTGTATCGTGACGTTTCAACTGTATCAATTTGGTAATGCCCTGGATTTCCTTCCTAAGCCCTTTGCTGGGTTCATACCCAGACCATGCCAATATGCTTTCTATTTTGTTACTCCACCACTTATCTTTCTCAATTGCGTTGACATGTTCAATGTGGTGATAAGTTTCTCCACCCAGCCTTCTTATATTCTCGATAACCAAGATAGTTTGACTGGTGTAATTGGGGTTACTCTATCTTCGTGAATGATTACCTCCTGATGGTTCCATTCAAACTTTACGGCCTGGTGTAGCGTGGAAGCCATGGCCCCAGCGACATGTATCCAAGGTCAACTCAATAGAAGATTGTATGCAGCTGATATGTCTAGTGCTTGGAACTCAACATCGAACCAAGTTGGTCCCATATGCAGACAAAGGGTAATCTCCCCAATCGTGGCCCTTGAGACCCATCAAATGCTTTTACGTTCATACTTCCTGCCTGTATCTCATGGAAATCTTTGCCAAACCTTTTCAGAGTAGTTAATGGACAAATGTTGAGGTTTGAACCCCCATCTATTAGGACCCTAACAATGAATTTATCTTCAAAATATACTGTGATATGCAGTTCCCTATTATGACTTAACCCTTTAGGCAGTAGTTCATCCTCGTGGAAGGTGATCTTGTGACTCTCCAGTACATACCCTACCATGTTGGCCATCTCTCCACTAGTGATATTGTTGGGCACATAAGCTTCATTCAACACCTTCATTAGAGCACTCTTATGCACCTCTGAATTTTTCAATAGTGAAGGGATAAATATCTGGGTGGGGGTCTTGTTTAAATGATCGAGGACAGAGTATTACCTCGCCTGTACTTTCCTCCAAAGATCGTCCGGTCCAGTTTCAATGACAGGTTGTATGGCAGCGGCCTCCTTGCTTGATCCTCCCAAATATTCGGGTGTATAGATCTTTCCAGTTCTGGTCATTCCCTGTGCGGCACCAGATTCTTCCATCTTTGCATTTCCCTTTCACCTAGCTTCGGCAACGTAATCCGAAGGTATGGAGTTGGACTTAAAGGAGGCATTGTTTCTACTGTCACTGTGAAAGGTGTGGCCACTTCTACCTCAAATGGAACAGGTGTGGCTGCGGGTGATATTACTTATAGCACAAATGGAACCGATGCGGTTATATTAACCTCAACTAGTGGCTGTATTTGTCCCACAATAGGATTGAGCGTGACTGTGAGCTTCTTAGGATCGTCACCCTCTTTGATAAGTCCAATTTATCCCTCAGGATCCCACTCCTCGTCAGTTTCTATCACATTGATCCCTTCACCCCTATGATTTGGAAGAGGATTGTTGCAGACATTGGGTACAACTTCCTTCGCCTGTATGACCTTATTATCAATCAATGTCTAGATCTTATCTTTCAATGTCCGACACTCATCAATGGTGTTTCCCTTCATACTGGAATGATATGCATAGGTTTTGTTTGGATTGACCCATTGAGATAAATTCTCCATTGCCACAGTGGGAATAGAGGTGACATAACTAGTAGCCTTCAATCTTTCGTACAGCTGGTCGATGGGTTCAGCAATGGCGGTGTATTGTCTGGGTGGTTTGCGATCAAAATTAGGTAGGGGTTTCTGGTAATTTGGATGAGTAAGAGGTGAAATAGTAGGTTGGTTAGGTGTTATAAGTGTGATAAGTGGTGGCGGGTTGAGAATATCTGGGAGGTGAGGGTTGGTATGTAGGTGGAGGTGTTTGGTATATGAGTGGAGATTGTGGGTCTTGGACTACCATTACTGCCCCTACTTCTTTCTTCTTTGATATGCCACCTGATTGCAATTGTGGCTTGAAGTGCCTCAAAATTTGTCACCATCCCGCTTTTAATACCCTTTTCAATCCTTTCCCCGAGTTTGATGATATAAGAGAACTTTTGATTCTCAATAACCACTAGCCTTTCATAATACTATGGGTCCTATGCCCTGACAAAGAACTTGTTCATCTGTTCCTCGTCTAATGCTGGTCTGTCTTTGGCTTCTTCTGACCTCCATCGAGTATCATACTCGTGGAAAGCCTTAGTTGGCTTCTTTTTTAGGTTTTGGATATAGAAGAATCCAGTGCATTCTCCGTATTAAACCTCAACAAGCCCATGAAATCTGATGCCATGCTCATCCAATTGACCCACTTTATAGGATTCTGGCTTATGTACTAGGACAGGGCATCTCCGGTAAGACTTCTCATAAAGAGCTTCATTCAAATCCTTTCGTCTTTTTCGACCCCCACAAGTTTGTCACAATAAGTTCTCAGATGAACCTTGGGATCTCCCGTTCCGTCAAACATTTCGAATTTGGGAGATTTGTAACCATCTTGCAGTTCTGTTTACCGCGAAAATTGTAATAACAATTAAATTTGTAAATGGTACTCTAAAAAAATGTGATCTATTTTTATGCTAGTTGTTAGAGAAGCTGATCCTAGGCGTATGAAGTTCAATGATGAAATACAAGTTTAAATGGGACAGTAATCAAATCGAGGGGCTTGATACCCGGGCTTCGAACTGATCGATAAAAACCCTCAAGGTCGGTACTCGGCTCGAGCTCGAGCTATCGGGGGTAACCGGGAAGGGGATAACAGTTAAGATATAACTAAAGAAGGCTCTTTATGGCCAATATCAAGTAATAAATGAAGAACAAGTATGAAAGCAATAAATGAAAAGAGTCGCCTCGAGCGAGTAAGTTAGAGAGAAAAGAGAGAGAGTTATCATTGATCTTGGGTGAATGGTTGGAGCAACAGCAGCAGCCCCTTACAAAGTGGTGAGGATTCCCTTTATATAGGATAAGAATCCCATTATAGTACAACGTATATTAATTGTAAAAGCATGGAGATGGGAAGGCTAGACACGACGCCTCGAACAGGCTCTAGGTAGGTCGACTCTGTCAGACTTAGCCGTGTGCCTTGGAAATTCCACGTTTTGCTCCAGCCTCGATCTTCGTCTTCTTTGAGTCAGGCCTCGACGAGCCCCAAGAGGGGGAACTCGGCCGTAACTCCATGTCCTCGGGGTCTCGAGACATTCTTCTGAAGTGACTTGATAGAATGAAATTAGGCCCTCTGATTTTGCCGCATACAAGTTCCACATCTAGTTGTGTGCATAAATTGCCATAGTTCAGACCTTCTATCCCTTTACCTCCTTCAACACCCTGAACTCGACTTGTCAAATTCTTGAGCTCCTCAACCATGTTTTTGATAAGAAGGTCCTTCTCAGCGGATTCTAGTATATAGGAGATTTGTTGAGTGGAGTGAGGTAGGGTCTCCATGTATGTAGGGTTGTTTTGGTGGGTGCCAAGGATTTGGGTGTAGTGGTGATCGTTGGTTGAGTTTTGAGGATCGGTAATAGGTTGTGGTGTGTTCTGAGGAGTGTGATAATAAGTGGTTTGTGGGTACTGGGTTGGTTAATGATGGTGCTGTGGAGGAGTTAGTACCCGTGGAGGATTAGGATTTTGGGGAGGAGTTGCATATTGATGGGGTACAAGGGGATTTTGTGGACGTTGGTTTGGCGTATTTTGAGGAGGTGTTGCGTTTTGAGCATTTTGTTGGTTAACGTATGGGACGTTTAGGGTGAGGGAGAGATTTGCCAAGTTGCGGACCTGCTCAAGTTCCCTTTGTAACTCCAGTATTTTCTACTCCAATCGTAGGACCAAATCATTTAGGGCCGGAGTACTCTAACCGTCTGAAGTTTCAATATTCTCAGCATTTTCTTTTCGGATACAACTCAAATCATCCATCTTAGATTTTCCTCTGCTTTCTAGATTACTCGGAGGAGGAGGAGGTGGAGGGCCTCTAGATCTGGTGTGATATGCTGATGATGCTAGTATGTGCGAACCAACCTTAGGGGATGGGAATAAAAATAAAGAAATACAAAAGGTAAACAAGTTAGTACAGATTAAAAAAAATGTTTACAGTATTTAAACACATATTGCGAGAACGTAAATTCACGTCTTAATTTGGGAGCCTAATTGTGCCCGAGGTAGGCCTAACGACAAATAGATTTGGAGAATTTCAATGCCAATAATTGCTCATTTCATTAATGTAAAAATAGATGAATCTAAAACGACACTAAATAAGATAAGTCACTAATGGCACTCCTTATTATATTTGAAAAATTAAATGAACCTAATCTATTTGGTCCAAGAAGGACCTTCTCCAGGCTGGATGTTTTTGACTTCATCGATCAAATTCCCCAGTTCGCACAGGTTCAGTAGGAGGTATGCCCTTTCTAGATTTCCTCCTTCACTTCCTTTGGTGTTCTGGCAATCGGTGACTCTCTTCCTCATTTTTCCCTCCAATTCCATTAGACTATACTCCAGATATTCCAACCTTTCGCTTGATTTAACAGTCATCTCCCTCCATTCATTAATTAGTTCCATATCGGTCTTATGTCGCCTAGATGCTCGGCCCCGGACTCGTGAACTCTTTTGTGCAGCTTGTTATTCTTCACATGTGCCTCGGCAACTTCATCTATGACTATTTCCTGGACTAACCCTTGGCTCGAATATTCCTGCTATGTTATCTTCTAACCATGATGGGTAAAAGTACACATGTACAGCATGATATCGATCTGGCTCGATGGTATCCTTTTCCATGATAATTTTCAAATGCCACATATGCTGAGCTTCACATTTGTATGGGACGTCGTCATCCTGAAAATTTGACCTGTAGTGACTCATTTTAGTAACTCGTGGTATGAACTGCTTCCTGCCTGCCTATCTCATAACATTGATAGAGCATAAGGGTATATGCCCCTTAACCCGATTAGTACCAAGTGTGGAACATCCCTAGATTTGATGATGAACTCGTCGGTAAGGAACCATTCGAACATCCTTTGAACTTGATCCTCAGTCAAATTGTTGAAAAACTGCGCCCACCCTATAGCATTTTCGGGTTGAGCAAACCTATCAGGGATATAAGTCATTCTCTTAGGTGATGGAAAGCTATGTGATCATTCCACGGCCTTTGCGGAAGCTTTTGACAGTATTGACCCTTTTGGAGATGCTCTAACAACCAAACTTGTAGCAACAAATTACAACCTTCGAAGTATTTGTACCCCTTCTAACAACACTCTAAAGTCCGGTATATGCCTACTAAGATCATAGGGACAATGGTATATGTCTTCCCCTTGTTCTTATCCATCAAGGTTTTGGTTACCATGGCCAGTCTGCTGTGGATTCTATCGCCTTGGATCGGATACACTATCATACCCAAGAAACAGACGATGAACACAAAAACCCTACGGTGAATCCAACCCAAGAAAGTGATGGAGAATTCATAATCAAAAATACGATAAGATCTGTTATGACCCTATCGTTCATAGAAAAGCCGAAGGGGATGTAGGAATTCTTCAGGCACTCTAAGTCATCATTCTTCTTTAATACTATCATCTTCAGAAACCCCCTAGTAGTGTGATTTCCCGGCACCAATAAACCAGGACTATCCCAAGGTAGCCCAGCGAATCCCCCTATTTCTTCCAAGAGAGGGGTCATTTTTATATTTCCAAAGCGAAACACGACTCTTTCTTTGTCCCAGAACATTGTGGCAGCTTCGATTAACATTTTGTTCGGCTAGAGGTCCAATAAAGAAGGCAAATTTCACAAGACCCTTTTCACATGATTTTTATCACTTGATGGAAGATCCTCCCACCAATCTAGCAATAATGGTGGTATGGTGTGGACCATGCCGAACCTGGGGACTTCGTGCCTCATTTTCTGCAAAACAAATATGGTTAGGCCATATCCCCCCTCTAGATCCGACTACTTATACAACAAATATTAGCGTATTAGCACTTGTTTCTCCAAAATTAATGCACAAAATCGTGGTTGTGTCCGTTAGGATTATGGAAAACCCGATGGACTTTCAGACGAGGCATGTCTTAAAGGGTTATTATTTGGACAACATATTAACTCGACTAGGTTTGAACATGATGCATGTACAATCAATCAGACTAAGGTTTCTATAAAGGTCTAGACTAGTACCCTCAAGTGGAGAACTTGAGGGTGAAAGGCATGAAACTGTCGAATGCACCACTGATCGACTAGTTTTACCACAAATACGCATTTTCGAATTTAAAGGTGAATTATAGGAAGAGCACAAACACCCATCAATAGTTGCTATAGGATTGATTACGCACGAGTGGAATATGATGTTGAGCATGATTTATGCAACAATAAATAGCATGTTGTCACGTATTTGCACGTTAAAAATGATAAATGCGATATTTAATAATTGAAAGACATTTAAGAAAGAAAACAAGGAGACAAGTCAGTTTCTGTAATAAAGAAAATCATAAATATTTGAAAATAGGCAATTAAATCCAAATAAGGGGAAAGGGAAAGGGTGCACACATATTAACAGAATAAAGCACGTCTAAGACTAATTGACAAAAAGCAAGTTTGTTATGGTAAGAGTCTCATTATCCCCAACAGAGTCGTCATGCTGTCGCGCACCCTTTTTCCTCGAGGAGTCCGAGTTTCGATATTTTTGGGACAACTCCTTTCCTTTTGGAATTAGGCGAGAGATTTGAAGAGTCGTCACCTAACGAATTAAGGTGCGTTAGGGCACCTAGAACTATTAACTCATGAAACTAGTTTACATCACTAGAAATTGGGTAAGGGCTCGAAATTACCTTGAGGGGAAGGTGTTAGGCACCCCTCGAGGTCCACAACAATGGGTCCCGGCCAAACTCAATTTATGCGAATTATTATTTAGGGAAATAAAGCAGTTTAAACAAATAGAGATTATTTTAAAATGGGAATTAAAGGGATCCTATGGTTATTAGCCTATAGGATCACTTCTGTGCAATACTCGGTAACATTCCCAAAATTGAGGTGTTACGTGTAGCATTAGCGCACAGGTCACCATCTACTTTACTACCCAATTACCCTCCCCTTTTCAATTATTACCTAAGAGTTTTAATAACATCCAATATGTACCTCATGCGTGCACTACCCGTCCCTTACCTATGGCCCTGGAGGTTTAGGATCTCCATTTAAGGCGGTTCTAGACTCACCTATGTTGTTTAAAAGGAGAAAACTAAGCGACAAATAAAATTCAAGTAGGACTATCACATAAGGAAGCAATTAAGTTGGCTCATGTTAACCTCCACAAGTAGACAAACAAATGCATGTTGTTCAAACAAGCAATTTTAAATGATTTTAGAATCATATAGGCAGGATGTCAAAATGAGCACAAACAGAATATACAACAGTTTTATTAAAGCAAGCAGACGAGTACCTATCAGTTTGCCTACTGATTTTGTTAATACTCTGAATCCGGGCATATTTCAAGCAAGCAATCACAGTTTTTAGACTCAGAATTTTAATTAACCTACAGGCTTGCCTAAATGATAGTCGAGTTGAATCCTATAGATATGATACCTAAGCTGTAAACTAGTTATTGATTTCAATAGGTAGATTTCATCTTTTAGATCCTATAAGCATGCTTTCTAAGTGCTGAAATTGGTTGTAAGCATTATTTCTTATAGACAGGATATCTAAACACATAATCTGATTTTTATACTTACTTTCTATAGGCATGATGTCTAAGTGTCAACACTGATTTTGTGTGCTTATTTCCTATAGGCATGATATCTAAGCGCAAAACTGATATTTCCTATAGGCAAGATAACTATATGTGGAATTGATTATTTTATTTCCTATAGGCATGATATCTAGGTGATTTTTTGTTCCTATAGGCAAAATCTCTATTAATCATCCATAGGCAGAATTTTTAAGTACATTGCTCGAAAACTGTCATTCAAATAGACAAGATACTATAGACATGGTCACTAATGTACATTGAATTGAAAATGCGTGCAGATCCTATAAACAGGATTTCTAATGTGCAGAATTAAATGTAATGTCCTATAGCAAGGTTTCTAACAAGCAGATGTGCAGCAAAGAGTCAAACGATCATGAAATCCTATAGGCACGATCTCTAAACACAATTCAGTACCCATATAATGCAATCAACATAATTAAGTCCTATATGCAGGATCTCTACCCAATTTCAACAGAGATGCAAGAATAGACCCCCCAAACTTTTACTAATAAACCCTAAATCTATTTACTACAGAGATTAATACAGCCCGGAATGAATAAATTACATAATAGTATCCATTACACTACAGGGAGCCTTCATAGGCCCAATATCAACATGGGAACCAGGCCTTCGAACATAGCAACTCTGAACATAATGGTAGCCCATCCATAGCACATAAAACTGGCTCCTGGTGTGTCAAAGTTCCCAAGAGCCTCAGGCACCCTGGGCAATGCTCACACCAAAATTAGATGTTCAACACAAAATTTCATAACGGATTGGAAAACCAGCCCTAATGTGTCAAAGTTCAGAGGAGTCTCATGGACCCTAAACAGTGCTCACATTGTGGGTGGAAGGACTCTAGTTAGCTAAGAGTAAGAGTGTGAAAGTAGTATACAAGGGTAGGGGATAGTTTTATGAAAAACAGTTTATCTTCATAAGTGAATAGAAACATGTCGCAAATAGAACAGAACCATATTTCAGCAGATTGATTCAGATATAGTTACCAGTAGTTAAACAGTCACAATAAAACATGAACACTGGAATCATGGATAGAACAGAGTCACAACTGAGTCAAATAAGGTTTCACATTGCTAGAGTTGACTTAGCTTATTAACAATTACTAAGTGGAATCATAAAGACATGAATTTAGTAGAGAGAAACATGCTGAAGTCAAATGACTAATCAGACAACCATTCAAAAAAAGTAGTAGGAATTTAAAGCACATTATTCTTGAAAGAAGTACATAGAAACCATGAATTGATCAGGAACATGCTAAGGTAAATTATCAGCACATAAAATCAGGACAAGAATTGGATCATGCTAGTTGAGAAGCAATTAAACAAGTGTCACGGACAAAATAGGATATGCTCAAGTATACTAACTATACTAACATATAAGATAGGGCAAGTTAACAGGAAATAAGTCATGCTGGTTAAACGAGCAATAAACATGAAAACATAAGGGAAACAGAAGCATGCTAAAGTTCAACTACTTAGGATATAGAATGATAATAGAAATGGAGGCATAACAGTTAAGGAGATAGCAAACAGGAAGTTGAAGATGAATGAAATCCAAGAGTCTGGCCTTGGCTTTCAGCCGGCTAGACAGTGCAGCAATTCAAAGAAACTTAGGCTATGTAAGTGTGTATGTAAGATCTGTGTGTATCAGTGTGTGTGGGTGTTTTTCTAAGTTATTCCGGGTGTATTCGTGTGTTCTAAAAAATCAGAATGGGGAGGTTTATATATCATTCAGAAAGTAAAACAAATAAGGCAAAGAAAGTTAAGAATTCACAAATAAGGCATGCAAATCAAATTAACCAATTAATTAAGGCTAGACCCAATCAATTAACACAACAAGATCCGGGAAAGACCCCTTAAATTAGGGAGATTAAATTAACAGCCAAGTTAGAGGTTTAATAAGGTAAACTAATAAATCAGTAACCATCTAGGGGTCGGTTAAAATAGTCGAATCTCAGAAATCAGGCTAATAACCTAATTAAGGCAAGTAGTACCAATTATGAGTCACAAATAAGGAAAAATAAGTAAAATCACAGAGAAATATCAATTTCAAATAGAAAATATAATTTTAACTCTAATTAGACAAATAAAATTAGTTAATCTCTAATAATTGATAGGGCCAAAGAACAACGGGCAAATATCAGAACAAATAGCGAAATGATTAGAAACCCTAGGGATTAGAACATAGATATGAAAATCAGTCAAACAAGTAAAGAGAACCAGAGTTAAACACTTAAAAATTTTTAGAAATTTTGCAGAAACGTAAAGAGATGAAACCCAAGTTTTAGGGAAAAGTTAAAATTGGTCAATAACAAGAAAGACATAAGGTTTTTAAAGAGAAATATCAGATAAACTCAAAATCATCTCAGATCTACAAAGATCTGAACAGACTCGAGTAGAAAGAGACCAGGGTTTTGAAAAATGGACTGAGGTGAGAAAAATCCAGTATAGAACCAGAGGTTTAAGCCATAAACATGAAGATAACATCACTCAGAAACCTAGAGATGAACACATATAGGTTCACCGAGAAAATGAAGAGTTGAAGCCAAGTCTGTGTTGAACCTCTTCGAGATTCCATCAAAAAACAAAGAAATCGACAACTAGTAGAGGTAGGAGGCATGATGGGGCCTAAGATCGATGGGAAACCCCATGGATTGAAGGGTTTCTGGTGACTGCGGTCTAGGGTTAGGGGGGAGTTTGAGAGAGAAGAGAGGAGAAGGGATTCAAGGGTGGCGGGGCGGAAGAAATGATTAAGTTTAGAGGTGTTTGGTGTTATTAAAAAGGAAAGTTTGTCCTGGACTGTTGATCTTCTGAGATCAACGGCCAAGATTAAATTCGGGGTTGGGCGGGTTATAATAATCGGGTTATTGGGTTTGGGTTAGGTTAGGGTATTGGGCTAAGGTAGGTCCGAAAATTAATTGAGAAAAAAGGCTATGTTTTAAATACCTATTTAAATTACTAAAATAATTTATAAAAATAATTAATAAATGATAAAAATGTGATTTGTGCATGAAATGATTTAAAATAGTTATCTAACATTATAAAATATAAAAAGTCATTTTCGGTATAGATAATATAATTATGCATATATATATGGGCTATTATTGCAAAATGTGCAATTCATGCCTTAAAAATGCAAATGTAATTATATAAAATGAAATTAAAATATTGTTTACCATGAAAATGGTAATAACAATTTAATTTAATTTGTGGTTCTAAAAATACGTGATCTATTTTTATGCTAGTTGTTAGGCAGTTGATGCTACGTGAAAGACTTAGAAACGAGATAAGAGCTTAAAAACAAGATGTTAACCAAACCGAGTGGCTGTCGATCGGGACCTCGAGCTTGCCTATTTGGGGCCTCGGGTCTAGTCTAATGCTCGGCTGGGAGCTATCGAGGGGCGACTAACAGTTACAATAAATCAATGACGACTTTTTATGGCCAATAATAAGCAATAAATGAAATACAATAAATGGAGCACAATGAATATAAGTAATAAATGCAAGTAATTAGATTAAGAGAATATGTGTATACGGCAAAATCGGAGGGTCCAATTCCTCATCATCGAGGCGCCCCAGATAATCATCTCGAAGGCTCGAGGCTACAAGGCTATGGTCGAGTTTCCTCCCTCGAGGTTCGTCGACGCTCGACCTAAGGATAATGTTGACCACGATTGTGATTGAAATAGGGAGTTCTCAAGGTACACAACTAGGAGTGACAGAGCCTAGTGGACTACCCTAGCCCTGAATCAGGGTGTCATGTAGTTGTCCCATCACTTTATCTTTCTAATTAATGCATTTTGTAATATAATAGGATCCCTTCATATATAAAGGGGATCCTTATCATTTTAGACGGTTCTGTTGCTTCAGCTGCTCCATAAGAAATATACAAGAATATTCTTTTTGCCCTCTAACATATTCTCTTGATATTATTATTGTTCTTCATTTATTGCTTATTATTTGCCATAAAGAGCCTTCATTGATTTTATTATAACTGTTAGCCATATTTCGACCACCGTCGATAGCTCCCAACCGAGCTCCATAATCGACCTCGAGTCCCCTAAATCGACAAGCTCGAGGCCCCGACTGTCAACCTATCGGTTTGATTATCACCTTGTTCCTTACTCTTATTTTGTTTCTAAGTCTCACATACATACCATCAACTGCTTAACAACCAGCATAAAAATAGATCACGTATTTTTAGAGTCCCATAATCAAATTTAATTGTTATTACCATTTTCACGGTAAACAGTTTGGCGCCCACCGTGTGGCTAAACATAATAGTGATTATTTTCTTGCTGGTTTTACTACATAACACAAGTTATCTTTCACGCTTTCTCTTTTCCAAGATCTTCGATTTCAAGTCGAAATGTCTAATTCAGTGAATGAAGGTGAAAACAACAATCTTGAGGACCATGTGGAAAACAGTGTGGCTGTTCCAAGTGCTGGTATGCCAACACAAAACCCCGAGGATGAACCAAAACCAATCCTCGTGGACGCGGTCTCACGCGACGCCCAACACATCAACATAAACTCCCACACTGACATGAGCATGCACCAAGGGGATCAATAAGAAGCTCAGAAAACCCCGGCTAGGGAAGAATGGGAGGTCGGCCTTCACGTTATTTTTGAAATGTTGCAGGAACAACAACTGGCTATTGCTTAGCTGCAAAGTCATATGAAAACTCCCAGAATGGTAGTACCGGGCACATCTCCCCTTGCTGAACAGGTAACCGAGAGATCGAGCAATAATAGGTCGATGGCCAATCACATCATCGTAAAAATGCTCGAGGACCTCACCAGAAGGATCGAATCGGGAGAGAAAATAATAGAAGCCAACAACAAGAAGGTTGAGACCTACAACTCCAGGGTCAACCAAATTCCGGGTGCACCCCCGGTCCTGAAAGGTTTGGATTCGAAAAAGTTCATACAAATGTCGTTCCTAATGGAACGACCCCGAAACCCATTCCAAAGAAGTTCAGAATGCTAGAACTCCCAAAATACAATGGGACCTCAGACCCAAATGAGCTTGTTACTGCTTACACTTGTGCGGGAGGGCAACGACATAAAGGACGGCGAGATCGAGTCCGTCTTACTAAAGAAGTTCGGGGAAACACTCTCCAAGGGGGCCTTACAACCTAGATACTAACTCCATAGACTCATTTTCCATGCTGGCAGACTCCTTCATAAAGGCACATGCCGGTGCCATCAAACTAGCAACAAGCAAAAAGATCAAGCAGAGGGAGAACGAAATGATGCGAGAGTTCGTATCTCACTTCCAAATGGAATGAATGGAACTACCACCTGTCTCCGATGACTGGGAAGTGCAGGCCTTCACTCAAGGTCTGAATGAACGAAGCTCGATGGCTTCAAATCAGTTGAAATAGAATTTGGTCGAGTATCCCGCTGTGACCTGGTCGGACATCCACAACCGATACATGTCGAAGACCAGGGTCGAAGATGACCAGCTAGTAGCCCCCTTAGACTTAGTATACCCAAGCAAGCTTTCGGCGAAGGAACCAAAGTAAAACAAAGAAAGATATCAGCCATATGCCAAAGACAGATCAAACGCCCCGAGGCATAACCCGCTAGTAATGATCGAAGGATGGACCGAGGTCAAAACCCTCTAGGATTCGTCAATAGAGCTGGGTTTGACAGACACGTGGGGATGACAGAGGAACCTCGCTTGTCAGATTACAATTTCAACGTAGATGTATCAAACATCGTGTTCGCCATCAGCAAAATCAGAGACGCCAGGTGGCCCAGGCCTATGCAATCAGACCCTTCGCAAAGAAATCATAACTTAGTGTGTGAATTTCACAACACACATGGCTACAGGACCAAGGATTGCCACCAACTCCGAGAAGAGGTAGCCCGACTACTTAACAAAGGTCACCTCTGGGAATTCCTTAGCAACCGAGCCAAAAAATCAGTTCCGAGAAAGAAAGGTAGCCAAGAAGAACAAAACGAATGAGCCACAACATGTAATTCACATGATCTTGGGAGGCATCGATGCCCCACAAGGGCCCGTGATGAGAAAAACAAAAATATCTATCGTCAAGGAAAAGCGAACTTGGGGTTACATACCAGAAGATGCTCTCACGTTCAGCGACGAGGACATCGAGACCTTGTCTTAGCCTCACAATGACGCACTCGTAATCTCTTTCCTTGTAAATACATTTCAAATTAAACGTGTATTTGTGGATCCAGGTAGCTCGGCCAACATTATCAGGTCGAGGGTGGTAGAGCAGCTCGGACTGCTTGACCAAATCGTGCCCATCACTCGAGTCCTCAACGGATTCAACATGGCAAGTGAAACAACAAAAGGAGAAATCACCCTCCCAATCAACGTGGCCAGCACAACCCAAAATGCCAAATTCCATGACATCTATAGAGACATGAGATACAATGCCTTGCTCGGAAGGTCGTGGATACACTGCATGAGAGTAGTACCATCCACTCTCCATCAAATTATGAAATTCTTGACAAAGGAAGGGATAAAAACCGTCTATTGAGAGCAACATGCGGCAAAGGAAATGTTCACATTGCATGACGTAGCGCCGACGCCAATACCACCACCACCGAAGGAGCCAAAGGATAAGCAAACGATAAAATAGTGATGAGAAGTTACATTCTCGGCTACGCCCGACTTAACGAAACAAAGGACCATACCGAGTCCTCATAATAAATTATTGAGTCACACCGAGACCCGAAGCGCCATTTGCTCTAAGGTAGGACCATCTCCCTTTTTCGGTTGCATTTTATACTAACCGGAATGCAGGTATCCGGTTGAAACAACCGAAGATCTTCCCAGCCCGAAGGCCTTAGGTTTCAAAAGCATGCGTTGTACTCTTTTACTTCGGTCGGATTTCATTCTGAGAAGGGTTTTACCGGCATGGTTATTAACGAGGCAACATCTATATGCTACCTAAGAAAGATCCAACAAGTATTCAAGGCTTCTTTTATAATCAACCTCAAACACTTGGGGGGCATCCCCCTGGAAGATCATCCACTCGGAAAAGCTAAGAAACACCAAATGGGGCCCCAATAAGAAAATGATGTACCGGGCCAAATAGTTGAACGAATCGTGTCCGCATAGCTGGGACCCTCGACGGCGAAAACATTTACACTTGTACCAAATAATTGAAGAATATCTTTTGTCAAAGCATCTCACACCCTAAAATCAGCTCGGTACCTTATAAAAAAACCTCCTCTACCGAAAACGTCCCGAACACTCGGGGACTGGCGTCAACAATTCAACATCTGAACGACCTCAGGGTCGGGATCTCCGAAATTGTAAGCCCTCAATGAGGCAATACAAAGTTCACAAGTAACAGCTTCCGAGCCAAGATACCCTCAATGACTCGAGGACTGTCGCCAATCGCCATTCATTAAAAAACCCGAGGCCATAAGACCCCGAGTGGGCAGACTTGATCTCGTAAGACCTACATAAGGAAGCAATAAAACTGTAAGACCTCAAGCAAGGCATGAACAATACTTTTACCAAGTATCCAAAACTGTAAGACCTCAAGCAAGGCATGAACAATACTTGTACCAAGTATCCAAAACTGTAAGACCTCAAAGGCATGTAAAACATGTAAGACCTTACTAAAGGCATCAACCCGATCTCAAACTTTTGGCTATATATCAAACTTGTAAGACCCCTAAAAAGACATACCCTCGATATAGATGCCGAAATTACATCACTCGAGAATTAAAGACTCCCAAAAAGACATACCCTCGATATAGATGCCGAAATTACATCACTTGAGACTTAAAGACTCCCGCCAAACACAAATGACTCTGATCAAAAGGCTGTACCAGCCAAACCAACGCGACTCGAGGACGCCCGACCGCCACTACAAAATCACAGGTCTTCAATTACTTTGAATCTACTTCAAAAAGAATCGGTTAAACAGGCTACCCTCGACATAGGCAAAAGAGCTTCGATGACGTCAGCTCCTAAACATCGCCTTCGAGATACTCAGCCTCTAAGCCAAACCTCCTGAGGTGCTCGATCATCCCCATATAATGACTCAATATCGAGGTTTTTTATTAAAATGTCGAAGAGTCAGGCAAAAATTATTTCAAAAAGTTCTTAATGGGGGAAGAATAAAGCCTACATAAAAGGTTGCATCGGCCCAAGGCGTAAGAGCCATTATCGCTAGCCCATACTAAAAGGCCGAATCGACCCGAGACGTAAGAGCCATTGTCGCCAGCCCGCACAAATACAAAGCTTGAGGGTTGAATGAGCTTGAGTCTTAACCCGATTCGGAGACTGAACACAAAACAATTAGCTAAAAAGGTCGCTTCGACCCAAGGCGTAAGAGCCATTGTCGCTAGCCCACACTAAAAGGCCGCATTAGCCAAAGGTGTAAAAGCCATTATCGCCAACCCATACACACTAAAAGGTCGCATCGACCAAAAGCTTAAGAGCCACTGTCGGTAGCCTAAAACTCAGCAACTTAAAGTTCAAAAAAGTTTGAGTCGATGCCCAACTCGGGGATTGGGCCCAAAATAGTTGACCTAAATATGCCTAAGAGCAAAAGCGCGTAAGAGCCCACGGGCCAGCCTAACGAACCCCAGGGCCATATCACGAATCTAAGGATTCCTACCAACTTAGAGACTAGTCCACCTGGCCAAGTTCGAGACAGAAAGAGATACAGAAAAAATAAAGCCAGAAGGTTTTCTTTCATACACATATACAAGGAAACACAATATCCATCTACAAACATTCTTTGAAAATGCTATATACAGATGGAAAAATCTACGCTTCCTGGGAGCTATGGCATGTCGGCCTCATCTTTGTTTTCTTTGGCATCAGACAGAAGTAACCGAGCACCACGCTCGTCTGCCCTCGCTCGCGCCAACTCTTCCAAGAGAACAAAACACTTGGCTTGGATCTCCTCGAGAGTCTTTCTTCAAGATTTGCAATGAGCATATTCTTCAATCCTCTCTTCGTGGTCGAGGATCCTCCTCAGTTCGGCTTGAGCATGGCAGCATCATTTGAATAGATCGCCATCTCCTGGTCAGCCTTAGATCAGCTCATTACAGCTTTAGTCCGTGTATCAACGATCTCAACTCTAACATTCGAAAGCTCGGACTTGAGCTTCGTAATCATATCTTTCTGAACCAAAACGTTATCACAAGCTAAGCAAAGTTGAGCCTCAAAAGCGAGAACTTTAGCCAGAGCATACTTCCCCCTAAAGCCTGAGACTCCGCCCGAGCTTTTAGCTCATCATGCTCACGTTTGTCCTGGCCAACTTCATCCCGAAGGCGCTCTAGGGACTTTGTCTTTTTCTGCAACTAAAATAATTGAAGCATTAGCTCAAAAGCTGGAAAGTAATGCAAGCTCACATAGGACAGAAAATTACCTGCTCCTTCAAGTGGTTCTCATAATTCAAGCTCCGACCCACCTCATACTGCAAGTATACCAAATTGACTTCCTTTTCATTGCAAGGGAGCCTAAGGGATCTCTCCTCATCCAGAGCTTTCTGCAGCCTAACTTCACAACAAAGCAGCCCGGACTTAAGCTTGTCGAAGGTCTGTAAAAGAAAATCCAATAAGGAAGGGAGGGCACGAAGCTCGAAAGGCCCATTCCAAAACTCACCACAAAGTAAAGCCATTGGGCTTCCTCGAAGAGCGAGCTCACATCTGCCAACCTATTTACCCCAGCCTTGAAAGGATCGACTCTAGTCGAGACATGGTTGCTCGGTGTATGTGACACCGGGTTCCTAGTATCCCTCGAGGTACTGTCGATGAAAAAAGAAGGCGACAACAGCGAGGAAACCATCTTCCAAAAATCTGGAACTGCGGACGCAGCAGGCTCGGATGATGCTTCCACTCCGAAGCCTCGATCCCGTTTTGCCTTGCTTTGAGCAGCATCGCCCTGTAAAAGCATCTCTCGCTTACTATTGTCATTCTTTATCTCGAAAGCTGGCAACCCTTCCCCCTCTCCAAAGGAGTGCGGCCTCGCCTCTGAAGGCTCTTTGATGCTTGCAACAACAAGATTAATACGCATAAAGGGAAGATGCCTCTCCATAGAAAGAAAGGGAAAAGAAAAAATAGCATAACACGTACTATGATGTTTTGTTTCCCATCTACCCCGGGACAAAGCTCTCCATTTGCTCTCACCATAGGTCGAGTGGGTTGTCAATTTTCGAACCCAATCCGGCGAATCAGGAATATCGCCTGGCGCCCATGAGACTGCTGGAGTAATTGAAAAGAAGTCACGGTTACGAAATCAGCTTTCACCATAGACAAAATTGAGAAGGCACAAAATGCTCCAGTTACGTGTATAATTCCATTCTTCAGGGAATGGCATAAGCTCCACCGAGATAATGTCAGCGGTCCGCACTTGGACGAAGTGACCTATCTATTCCCGGTCTCCCTCTTCCTCATCATCAACAATGAAGGGTGTGGTCGATCGACATCACAAGGTTAGTAGACCTTGATGGTGAAAGGGTTGGTACAGCCTAACCAGATGACTGAGCATAACATCAAGCCCCGCCTTATCTACAAAAAATCTCATCATCAACACTATTTGCAAAAACGACAGGTGGATCTGCGCCAAGGTAACCCGATACTTTAAACATAAGTCGAGCACAGCCCTATCAAGGGGCCCAGTGTGAAAGGATACATGTACACATTCAAAAATTCATCGGCATGATCTATGACGCTTTAATTCGAGGAAAATGTTGTAACACTACTTTCTCCCCCCATGCGCAGTCTCTTCTCACTAACTCAAGGTGCTCTTCTCCTATCAAAGAAGCAATCTTCAAGGTATGCTCTCACTGGTCCTGAATGCCAGAGGCAGAACTCTCCCCTCTCTACCGAACAGACCCCGACGCAGCAGCCATGACTATGGCAAAATTAGAGAACTAGAGCGGGAATCTGTGCAAGTGCATTAGCACTAAGATAATGAAAGGATTAACGCAGGAAAAGAAGGGTAACTACTTAAAATGATAGAACCTCTAAAAGAGCAGAAATAAGCCTATTTATACATAGAAAAAACGACGACAATCTGCCTACCTCAAGGCCGATTAATACACTGACCGATGTCACCAAATCGCCTCAATAACTTGGCAACCATATCGCACATTAGGAGATGCCATATAAAAGTTTCGAGAGCGGAAATCCCCGTATCGTCGCCAGTCCCAAGGTGGTACTCGACCTCGAGGACCTCCATCAGAAAGGAGTTACGCTCCTGCAGGCCAATGACATCATTACAAGGCTCGAGGTGGTACTCAACCTCGGGGACTTTCGCCAAAAAGGAGTTAGGCTCCAAGGAAATAAGCAATTATACTCCACCCATATGGACTTGGCCCCAAGGTACCGGTTGAGTTCGGACAAACCCTCTTTTGGGATCGATCTACAGTGCCTCAAGGTTAACTACACCAAGTTCAAAGCAAGTTTCTAGGAGGTCCGGATTTGAACGAACCTCCACTCGAGGACTGCCCTTGAAATCTCGAAGGCAATCCCTATCCACGGGCCTCCGAGCAAATCTCCCCTCAAAGGTTACCACAGAGCCAAAGTGATAAATCACGGTTCCAAGGCTCGAAGCGATACATCCATTCAACTCAAAATAAGGGTCCCGATAACCCGAGTTTATTGGTCCAATCCAAGCTCAATCCAAGGAAGGGCGAAGGGCTCCACGAGAAACCGTGTTAATCAATCAGAAATCAGGAAAAAACACCCATATCTAGGCTCGATATTGGCACTGACCGTTAGAGTCATACATTCAGAATCTCCATAAACATAAATAAAGGGAAATACAGCAAGCATCGAAGACAAAATTGAAGAAACTTCTTTGTATTCCTTACATATGATCACAAAAGCCCACACAGAAACAAAGAAGAGAAAAAGTACATATGTAGCAAAGGACAAGGGCCTAATCTATTCTCAAAGGTTTTCCATCGGCAGCAACATCTTCTAGCATCATCTCCTTGGGTATGCATCCTCAGCAGCAACTTCTTCGACCGCCACCTCCTCTAGGGTTCTATCTCGGTCCTCCAAGGTAATATCTCTGAGGGCGAAGATAAAGAAGAAGAAAAGGCAAAGATGAAGAAGAGTAAAGTGACAAAGAAGAAGTAGAAAAAAGAGATATAGCCCGCCGAAGCCAGAGGTTGAAGATTCGGCAGGCATCAACCCTACTTGCACGATTGACTCAGGTCCGCCTTCTGGGACATGGTGTCGTGCAAGTCTAATGGCCGGTGGTGCCATTTTATCCCTTGGAAAACTAAAGGGATAAAGTGCCACACCGGGCCAAGGTAGGAGAGTGAGCAACAATGTATAGTCCGAACACTCTCCCAAGCAGCGGTGTAGAGTCCAATCATCCTCCTAAGTCAGAAGAAGTCGGCCCTCCTATCTTATCAACACAAAGCACCAACGACAACAGTAATAACCATAACAACTACAACAACAACGACTAGACTATATAATCTCGCTCGGCAAAGAAAAGCCCATGCAAAAGGCCATGTCGTGGCTGATGAGAGTTTTGCCATAAGACCTTAAGGTCGTAGACTCCAAACATGGTGGGTAGCAATGTAGGAGGGTAGTGTAAAGAAAGGAATGGAAAGATGTTGAAAGGAACTTGGGTAGTACTGAAAGGCCCCATTTATAGGGGGTGGTAGTATGGCCAACAATACCATCAATGCCTTTGAAAGATGGACTGGTAGGCGCAATCAATGCGCCATTGGAAACTGGATCGACGACGATACGGTCGCTTTGGAGAATAGGAATTGTCATCGCATTGAACAATGCTGAAAACACAAGTCCATGGGATGTCCCGGTTATCGTGAAAGCTTATGTTATAAGTATGATATCATCAGTGTGACACCATTGCAGGAAGTCCAAACAGTTGGATGTCAAAATCATTTCTTATCGCTCCTCTCTAAGAAACACGAGGACTATCTGTATACATCAAAATCGGAGGGTCCAATTCCTCATCATCGAGGCGCCCCAGATAATCATATCGAAGGCTCAAGGCTGCAAGGCTATGGTCGAGTTTCCTCCCTCGAGGTTTGTCGACGTTCGGCCTAAGGACAATGCTGACCACGATTGTGATTGAAATAGGGTGTTCTCAAGGTACACTGCTAGGACTACCAGAGCCTAGTGAACTACCCTTGCCCTGAATCAGGGTGTCATGTAGTCGTCCCATCACTTTATCTTTGTAATTAATGCATTTTGTACTATACTAGGATTCCCCTCATATATAAAGGGGATCCTTATAATTTTAGATGATTCTGTTGCTTTAGCTGCTCCACAAGAAATATACAAGAATATTCTCTTTGCCCTCTAACATATTCTCTTGATATTATTGCTTTCATTTATTATCTTCATTATTGTTCTTCATTTATTTCTTATTATTGGCCATAAAGAGCCTTCGTTGATTTTATTTTAACTGTTAGCCGTATTTCAATTACCATCGATAGCTCCCAGCCGAGCTCCGGAATCGACTTCGAGGCCCCCAAATGGACAAGCTCGAGGCCCCGACTGTCAACCTATCGGTTTGATTATCACCTTGTTCCTTACTCTTATTTAGTTTCTAAGTCTCACATACATAACATCAACTACTTAACAACTATCATAAAAATAGATCACGTATTTTTAGAATCCCATAATTAAATTTAATTGTTATTACCATTTTCACGGTAAATAATATGTTAGAAAGCAGAAAGAATGTTCTTGTGTATTTAGTATTGAGCAACAGATCCTTACAAAATGACAAGGATCCCTTTTATATATGAGAGAGAATCCCAACATAGTACAGATGCATTAGTTATAAAGATATGGGGCTGGTACATCCATTTAATACCTTGATTCGCCTTTTTGACTAGTCCACTAGACTTGGCCAGCTATATGTACGCGCCTTGGGAACTTCACCTTGATCCGTCGAGACCACTAACTTGCATTGCCTCGAGGTTGGTTGTCGCTACACTAACTCAAAGTTGATCATCGAGAGCCCTCGAGGTTGACCACTGAAAACCCTCGGAATGCCTTGATCATTGTAAAATCGAACCGCCGATTTCTACCGCATACAGATAGTCCCCACGTTTCCTAGAACAAAGTGATAGGAAACGATTTTGAACTCCAACCCTTAAGTATCATCATCATGACGTTAGCCCATCAGAGCATTAAATGCCACAACTCAAAAGCCCACAAACCGCTATTGGTTTGTCCTTTTCGCTGCCCATATGGCTTCTATAAATGCATCAGTCGTTTGATAATTCACACTTTTACAACATCTTCAAGTTTTTAAAGCCAAATCCATCCCCTTTCACATTCTTCCTTCTTCCGTGCTTGATTATCTGCCTACTTTATCAGAAAGGCCCTTTCCCCATCATGGCTAGAACTTCCAAGACAGTTCCTCGGAAAGACAAGGCTACCTCTTCGTCTCGAACATCCAAAGGAAAGCCCCAATGATACCCACCATTGAATAGTGTACCCCCACCGAATTCAACACGGCGAAGGATTTTTCCGTCGACACACCCTCGTCTACACTAGGCCGATGTGAACACGTGTCCTGGTGTATTAACGTCATGATCAACATAGGGAATATAAAGAAAGACTGCCGATGGAGGGAGCCAGTGCTGGTTGAGATCCCCCGTTCTAACAAGAGCATAACGGACCACAAGCCTAGCTTCCTTTATGTATATACATACCCATTTACTTTGGGTCCAATCGATTCTTCGAACCCTTCTTCCCCAGCGATAGATCTGTTCATTCTTAACTTCTGCGATAAGTATCAAGTTACGCTCAGCCAAATCTATCCCTCTCATAGAACTTATTGTTCTTTGCGCTAGTTCTCCTATCATTTCAACTTAAAGCCTTCGCCCAAATCTTCATCCTCCTCTTCCTATTTTATCGTAGCCATGGATGTGACATCGACATCTACCAATCAAGGAGAGGGGAGTTCTGCCTCTGTTCCATGTCCGGTCGGTGGTACATCGTTGGTACCGGGTGACCGGGCCTCGAGGTGCTTTGTCTCGAGGAGAGACTTTACATTGGAGAGACCTCCCAACGTTCAAGGGCATCGGGAGCATGCATCGAGGTTCATCTCCTCAATAAGGGAGGAACACCTCGAGATGATTAGGAAAGACTACGGATGGGAGAAGGAGTGATATTGTAGGTACCTTCTCTAGAGGAGAGCATCATGACCCATGTCGAGGGGTTTTTGAGCATGTATATGTATCCTTTTATGTTGGGTCCCCCTGACAGGATCGTGCTTGAATTCTGTAGGAGGTATCAGCTTACCTTGGTGCAGGCTCACACATTCCTTTGGAAGATAGTGCTGATGATAAGGTACTTTGCGGATAAGGCCGGGCTCGAATTCACCCTTAGCCATCTCGTTAGGTTGTAACGACCTCTGCATTACCGGGGCTTGATTACTCTGCGATGCCGATCCACCTGGTCCCTTGCTATTAACGATGAAGAGGACGAGGATCGAGGGTGGATGAGCTGGTTTGTTCAAGCACGGACAGTCGATATTATCCTTTGTATATTTGCATTTTTATTGCTTTTTCCATATGGAGATGGGCTCCGTAAAGGCATCTTTCCATTTCATTCTCTTTAGTGATTCCTTGGTTACCGGACAAGGTCCCTGATCTGGCTGAATGGTCCCATAAGCTGGCAGCTTGTTCGACCTATGATAAGCGCAAGTAGCGAGACCTGTCCAAGGGGAGACAGGATACAAAGCATTATGGTAGGTGTTTAGTGGCTTGTTTATTCTGAAAGGTACTTTCTTTTTAGCACACTAACTCTGCCGCCATAGGTGTTGGAGATTTTTGCGAGATGAGGCCATGTCCCCTAGGGGAGGAGGAGAGATCGCCAGTCTCGGGGCCGAGGGTTGATCATAAATGCAAGGAATCTTCGATGTGTGAGGATGCTCGTAGTGGGGTGAGTCCTCCTTTGAGATTCAAAAGAAATGAGTCGGGCGAGCTTCCGGATTCGGAGGCATCTGTTTTCGAAAAAACATTCCCTGTTCCCGTCGAAGGTACTTCGAGGGACGAGGGTCATTCTGTGCCTTCCTCTTCTCCTACTGAAGGCACTTTGGGGGAAACTAGGCCATCGGACGTATGCTCGACCTTTGGTGAGGTAAAACAGCTTAGCTTTATGGGAAGCTTTGGTAGCTGGTATAGGCTTCTTTTGGTTTCATGCCCTCCCTTTCTTATTGAGTTTTCTTTTGCAAGCCTTTGAAAAGCTTAAGCCCGAGCTGCTTCGCCATAAGGCTAGGCTGCGGAAAGTTTTGGATAGGGAGAAATCCCTTAGGATCCTTTGTACGAGAAAGAAAGGCGAGCTGGTATACCTTCGGTGCGAGGAAAATCAAAGTTGGAACTGCGAAAGCCACCTCAAAAGATAGGTAACATGTATTTTATGTCGATGTATGCTCCCTCTTTCCACTTTCCAATATTAATATTTTGATATTTCAGTTAGAGAGCAAAACGGAGGAGCTGCAACGACTTTGGGGCAAAGTTGGCCGGGTCAAACGTGAGTTTAACTAGTTGAAGGCTCAGGTAGATGCCCAAGTTGCGACCAAGAAAGGTGCTTTAGCTAAGGCTTCTGCCCTCGAGGTGAAAATTCGGTACGCTT
This sequence comes from Nicotiana sylvestris, assembly GCF_000393655.2. Classification (NCBI taxonomy): domain Eukaryota; kingdom Viridiplantae; phylum Streptophyta; class Magnoliopsida; order Solanales; family Solanaceae; genus Nicotiana; species Nicotiana sylvestris. The sequence goes on along the minus strand of NC_091057.1, from coordinate 83,661,359 downwards.
ATGCAAACAATTCTGTCCGAGCGGATATGATCACGAGGTTTGAGTACGAGCTTTTGAAGGCAAAGGCCGAGGTTATCAACGCCTGGGATGAGGCTATAATGAGCTTCCTAAGGCTGACCAGAAAGTGGCGGCCTATTTGAAGGGCGCTGCTGATGCTAGAGCTGAGCTGAGAAAGGCTCTCGACCGTGAGAGCAGAAACAAAGAGTACATGAGATGTAGATCTCAGAGGGAAACCCTCGAGGAAATTCATTCCAGGGGCTTCGACCTCTCGGAAGAGATCAAGCAGGCGAAGGTAGAAGAATACGATGCTAAATTCCTTTTATTCGATGTCGAGGATGACAAGGATGGGGCTGTCGTGCTATACTCCCCAAGGAGGGCGTAGATTTCCTTTTCTGTTTCTGTATATAGTACTTTCAAAGTACGTTGTAAATGGAGCTTGTATCTTTTCGCATGTATGTATATAGAGGAAACCTCACGGTTTTGTTTCTCCTGCATTTCTTTTTGCCTTGATTTTAGCTAGATGAACTAGTCTTTGAGTTGAAAGGAATCCTTAGATTCGAGGTATGGCCCTGGGTAGATTCGAGGTATGGCCCTGGGGCTTATCAGGCTGGCTCGTAGGCTCTTATGTGCTTGGTCGATGCAACCTTTTGGTATAAGCCGACATTCGAGATCTTAAGCTTGTGCTCTTAGGAGTGTCTAGTAACCTATTTTAGGTTCAGTCTCGAAGTCGTGTATCGACTCGAGCTCATTCGACCCTCAAGTTTTTGAGTTTCAAGGTGGCCCTTAGTCTCTTACGCGTTGTGTCGGTATGACTTTTTGTATGGGCTGGCGACAATGGCTCTTACGATTTTGCTCTTAGGCATATTTAGTTAACTATTTTGGGTTTAGTCTCTGAATCGGGTTTCGACTCGAGCTCATTCGACCGTCAAGTTTTTGAATTATAGTTGACCCTTAGGCTCTTATGCGTTGGGTTGGTACAACCTTTTGTATGTGCTGGCGACAATGGCTCTTATGCCTTGGGTCGATGCGAACTTTTATGTAGGCTTTAATTTTCCCTCGATAAGAATTTTTAAAAATAGTGTTTGCCTGACTCTTCGACAAATTAATAGAAAACCTCGATTGCGAGTCGTTATATGGCAATGATCAAGCACCTCGGGAGGTTTGTCTTGGAGGGTGAGTATCTCGAAGCCAGTGTTTAGGAGCTGATGTGGTCGAAGCTCTTTTGCCTATGTCGAGGGTAGCATGTTTAACCAGTTCTTTTCAATGTATTTTGAAGTAATTGAAGGCCTGTGATTTTATTACGACGATCGGGCATCCCTGAGTCGCGTTAGTTTGGCTGGTACAGCCTTGTGACCGTAGTCATTTGTGTTTGGCCATAGCCTTTTAGTCTCGAGTTAAGTAGTTTCGGCATCTATATCAAGGGTATGCCTTTTTAAGGGTCTTACAAGTTCGATATATAGCCTTAACTTTGAGATCGGGTAAATGCCTTTAGTGAGGTCTTACAAGTTTTACATGCTTTGAGGTCTTACAGTTTTGGATACTTGGTACAACTATGGTTCATTCCTTACTTGAGGTCTTACAGGTATTGTCACTTTCTACAAGTGTGGTTCATGCCTTGCTTGAGGTCTTATATATATTGTTGTTGCCTTATATAGGTCTTACGAGACCGAGGCTGCCGGCATGTGGTCTTATGGCCTCGGGTTTTGATAAGTCGATGGAGATGTCGATTGACGGCAGTCCTCGAGTCGTCGAGGATTTCTCGTCTTAGGAGCCATTACTTGCAAACTTGGTATTGCCTCTTTGAGGGCTTACGATTTCGGAGTTTCCGACTCGGAGGTCTTTGGCTTTGAGTTTTCGACGCTAGTCCTCGAGTGTTCGAGACATTTTTGGCTCTGAGCTATTTTGTGATCTTGATGTTGCCTCATTGAGGGCTTATGAGTTAGGAGCTCAGACCCGGGGGTCGCATTGTTGTGAGTTGTTGACGCTAGTCCCCGAGTGTTCGGGACGTTTTTGACAGAGGAGCCATTTTTGGCAAAAATATTAATTTCCTTTGATTACTTGGTACAAGTATACACATTTGTGCTGTTACGGGCTCAGTTTCTCTCTGCGGACAAGGTTCGTTTGACCGTTTGGCCCGGTACATTATTTTCCTATCGAGACCCCTTTTGTCGTATCTTGGCTTCTTTCGAGTAAGTAACCTTCCGGGGGGGATGCCCCCCAGTATTTGAGGTTGATTAAAAAATTAGCCTTGAATACTTGTTGAGTCTTCCTTAGGTAGCATATGGATGTTGCCTCGTTAAAAACCTTGCTAGTAAAACCCTTTTTGGGATAATAACCCAGTCGAAGGAAAAGAGTGTAACACATGCTTTTGAAACCTAAGGCCTTTCAGTTGGATTAGCGCCTCGACTATCTTAGTCAGATACCTGCATAAAGATTAGTATGAGGTGTAAATTAAAAGGGAAATGATTATACCTTAGTGGCGGCAACGCTTTGAGCCTCGGTAAGCTTTTAGCTATATTCTCGGAGGACGCGATACGACCCTTTGTTTGTTCATTCGGACACATCTGAGAATATACCTCGTGGTCGCTATTTCACTGTTTGTTTATCCTTCAGCCCCTTTGACGATGGAGATACTGGTGTTTTGGGTTATGTCGGCCATATTGACTGGTATGGCAGTTTTTCATTTCGTTGTTTTGTTCGCCGTGTTGTGTCCGTTAAGGACTTCGAAAGGCGGTCATAATTTGGTCAAGCAGTCCAAGCTGCTATGTCACATTCGATCTGACAATATTGGCCGAGCTACCTGGATCCACAAGTACATGTTTAATTTGAAATGTGTTCACAAGAAAAGAAGTTACCAATGAGCCATTATGGGGCTAGGATAGAGCCTCAAGTTTGCTTTTCCCTATCGAGGGATGCTTTTGTTCTCCTGGCAGAGGGTTCTTGTAAGGCGCTGACACCTCAAAAGATCGTATGGATGATGTGTTGCGGCTTATCTGCTTCACTTTTTTTGGTTGCCTCTCTTTCCCAGAATTGATTTTTGGCTCGGTCGCTGAGGAATTCCCGAAGGTGACCTTTGCTGAGTAATCGGGACACTTCTTCCTGAAGTTATTGGCAATCTTCGGTCCTATGCCCGTGCGTGTTGTGAAATTAACTTATTAAATTATGGTTCCTTTGTGAAGGGTCTGATTGTACAGGCCTTGGCCACCTAGTGTCTTTGATTTTAGTGATGGCGAACACGATGTTTGATATGTCGATGTTGAAGTTGTATTCTGACAAGCGAGGTGCCTCTGTTGGCCTTGTGTACCTGTAAAATCCAGCTCTGTTGACGAGTCCCCGAGGGTTCTGGCCTTGGTCCACCCTTCGATCATTGCGCGGTATGTTACGCCTCGGGGCGCTTCTCCTGTCTTCGGTGTATGGCTGCTACCTTTCTTTGTTGGGCTTTGGATCCTTCACCAAAATACCTCTGGGGTATACCGTGGCCGAGGGGGCTCCCAGTTGGTTGTCCTCAACCCTGATTTTTGATTGATATCGATTGTGAACGTCTGACCAGGTCACGGCGGGATATTCAACCAGATTCTATTTCAGCTGCTTCGAAGCCACCGAGCTTCATTCATTCAGACCTTGAGTGAAGGCCTGCACTGCCCAGTCGTCATAGAGTGGTGGCAGTTCTATTCGTTCTATTAGAAAGCGAGATACGAACTCTCGTAGCATCTCATTCTCCCTTTGCTTGATCTTGAAGACGTCGGATTTCCTTGTTGCTACTTTTATGGCACTGACATGTGCCTTTATGAAAGAATCTGCCAGCATGGCAAATGAGTCTATAGAGTTAGGAGCTAGGTTGTGACACCACTTCATGGCCCCTTTCGAGAGTGTTTCCCCGAACTTCTTTAGCGAGATGGACTCGATCTTGTTGTCTTTTAGGTCGTTGCCCTTCACTGCACAAGTGTAAGCAGTAACGTGCTCATTGGGGTCTGAGGTTCCATTGTATTTTGGAAGGTATGACATTCTGAACTTCTTTGGAATAGATTTTGGAGCCGCTTCCTTTGGGAACGGCCTTTGTATGAACTTCTTTGAATCCACACCTTTCATGATCAGGGGTGCGCCCGGAATTTGGTCGACCCTGGAGTTGTAGGTCTCGACCTTTTTTTCGTTGTCTCTATCTTCTTCTTGCCTGATTTAGTCCTCTTTGTGAGGTCCTCGAGCGTCTTTACGATGGCGTGGTCGGCTGCCAACCCGTTGTTGCTTGATCTCTTCGATACCTGCTCAGTTGGGGGAGGCGTCCCTGGCACTACCGTGCTGGGAGTTTTCTAGAGACTTTGCAGTTGAGTAATCACTAGCTGTTATGCCTGCAACATTTCAAAAATAAGGTGAAGGCTAACCTCTCGTTCTTCCATATTCGGGGTTTTCTAAGCTTCTTGTTGGTCTCCTTGGTGCAGGCTCCTATCAGTGTGGGAGCTTATATCGATGTGTTAGGCATTACGTGAGGCCGCGTCGACGGGAATTGGATTTGGTGCGTTCTTAGGGTTTTGTGGTGGTACACCAACACCTGGAACATCCACACCATTATCTCCAGGGTCCTCAAGATTGTTGTTTCCGCCACCATTTACCGAGTAAGACATTTTGACCTGGAATCGAAGATCTTGGACAAGAAAAAGTGTGAAAGATAACTTGCGTTGTGTAATAAAACCAGCAAGAAAATAATCACTATTATTTTTAGCCCCACGGTGAGCGCCACACTGTTTACCGTGAAAATGGTAATAACAATTAAATTTGATTTTGGGGTTCTAAAAATACGTGATCTATTTTCATGCTAGTTGTTAGGCAGTTAATGCTATGTGAAAGACATAGAAACGAGATAAGATCTTAAAAACAAGAGGTTAACCAAACCAAGTGGCTGTCGATCGGGGCCTCGAGCATGCCTATTCAGGGCCTCGGGGTTGAGTGTAATGCTCGGCTAGGAGCTATTGAGGGGCGACTAACAGTTACAATAAATCAATGACGGCTCTTTATGGCTAATAATAAGCAATAAATGAAGAACAATAAATGAAGCACAATGAATATAAGTAATAAGTTCAAGTAATAAGGTCAAGAGAATATGTTAGAGAGTGGAGAGAATGTTCTTGTGTATTTAGTATTGTGCAACAGATCCTTATAAAATGACAAGGATCCCTTTTATATATGAGGGGGAATCCTAACATAGTACAGACACATTTATTATAAAGATATGGGGATGGTACAACCATTTAATGCCTTGATTCGCCTTTTTGACTAGTCCACTAGACTTGGCTAGCTATATGTACGCGCCTTGGGAACTTCACCTTGATCCGTCGAGACCACTGACTTGCATTGCCTCGAGGCCGGTCGTCGCTTAGACTACCTCGAAGTCGATCACCGAGAGCCCTCGGGGTTGACCAATGAAAACCCTCGGGATGCCTTGATGATTGTAAAATCGAACTACCAATTTCTACCGCATACAAATATTTAAGCACTATTTGGGCATAAATGATGAATTTGGATGATTAAATAATCATAAAAATAATACGAGGATAATTATTGGATATTTGTATAGTAAAAATGCATAAATAAATTGGTTGAAAGCCTTTAAAATTATAGAAAAATTATAGGAATACTTGTGCATGTTTGTAAATGCATGTGCACTGTTTTGAAATATATATGCATGTTAAAATATATGAGGGAAGAATTAGGTATCAACATCCCACAGCTTAAGTAGTCGAAATAGGTTGTCACCATTCCTCTTTATCAGCTTCAGAAATAGCGACAAGATGCTTGAGTTCATTTTCTTCACTTTCAGCCTCATTTGGCGGCGGTACTACCCATTTTTGGGAGATAGTAACTTGCACTTGATCATGCATGGTTAATGATGAAGCAAGGACAACTAAAGCTTCAACCTTATTATTTTCTTTCCTTGGCACATGTTGAATAGTCACGTCACCAACCCACCCCATTAATTTTTTTAGCATAATCATGATATGGGCGTAGTTCAGGTTTCTTGATCTCGTAACTACATAAAAGTTGGTTGATCACTAACTGAGAGACACCAAAGACTTGCAGTTATAACCGCTTCATTTCGACAGCCATTTCAAGCCCAAGTATTATTGCTTGATACTCAGCGACGTTGTTAGAGCAGAGATGAATCAACGTAAAAGAGTAGGGCAGAACCTCACCTTGAGAAGTGAAAAATACTACACCAGCGCTAGCTCCTCCGTAATTTCCAGCACCATCAAAGTATATATTCCATAAAGGTTTAACTTCAATAACCATTGTGTCCTAATCAAGTAACTTGTTAGCTAGCTCCCAATCATCAGGTATATGGTGATCTGCTAAGAAGTCTACTAAGGCTTGTCCTTTTATAGCATTTTGACGGATGTACACAATTTTAAATTGTTGAAATTGAAGGTACCACCTTGCTAGTCGATCACTAAGGACAAGTTTTGACATCACGAACTTGATGAGATTTGCAATAGAAACCAAACGAATAACATGAGCTTGAAAGTAGCGCTTCAACTTTTAGATTGAGAAGACTAGTGCCAAACATAGCTTTTCGATTGGCAAATAATTCAGCTGATTTAGTGTCATCATCCTGCTCAAATAGTAAAGGGAGTTTTCTTTCCCTTCACTATTTTCTTGGGCCAACAGTGCTCCAACAAACCTTTCTTGTGCTAAAGAATATAGTATCAACGGTTTTCCAAGTACAGGGGTTACCGAAATTAGAGGCTTCATCAAGTAAGTTTTAATACTTTCAAATGCATTGCTACAAGCTTGGTCCCACTTGAAAGGAACACCTTTCTTCATGAGGCAACTGAATCGTTTGCACCTCCCAGTTAGGTTTGACATGAATCTTCTAAGGTATGCTAGCTTTCCTTGCAGACTTTTCAATTCATGAATATCTCGAGGCTCAAGCATTTTTCAAAATGGCATCCACTTTGGCTTGATCAATTCTGTTCCCTCGATATCGAACAATGAAACCAAGGAATTTTCCAGAAGTAACTCCAAAGGCACATTTAAATGTTGTTGGTAGCTCCGGAGCAACTCAAACACCATTCTCAAGTCTTTCAAGTGGTAACTCTTCTCTCTTGATTTTACCATCAAGCCGTCAACAAAGGATTCAACATTTTGTCGAGAAGACCATCAAAATATTCTACATAGCCCTTTGGTAAGTAGCACCAGCGTTCTTCAAGACAAAAGGCATTACCTTGTAGCAATAAATACCCTTGGGGGTACGAAATCCAGTAAGATCTTTACCTTTTGGTGCCATGCAATTTGGTTATAGCCCAATGAACCGTCCATAAATGAAATTGCCTCGTACCCAGTAGTAGCATCGATCATCAGCTATGGAATAGGAAGCAGGAATTCATCTTTCAGGCAAGAATTGTTGAGATCCCTAAAGTCAATGCACACTCGAATTTGGCCATTTTTCTTCCTTATAGGGACAATACTTGAAACACATGTTGGGTATTTAACTTCACGAATAAAGCCAACTTTGATGAGTTTGTTAACTTTGGTATCAATCAAGGGAACCTAGTCCGGTCTAAAACGCCTTTGAGCTTGTTTAACAGGACCAGCACTATTTTTGATTGCAAGGTGATGGACTACTACTTAGGGTCCAAGCTAGGCATTTCTTTGTAACTCCAATCAAAGACATCCCTGAACTCCTTAGTAACTCAATATAAGTGCTTTCTTTATCAACTTCTACTAAAGCACTTAGGTAGGTGGGTCTTGGTTCTTCATCGGTGCCAAGGTTAACTTCTTTTAAGGCATCAACTATTGCCTTCACCCCTTCTTCAATTTCATGAGGAGCATCCTTTTCATCTTCATCTTCTTGAGGGTCTCCATCTTTGAAGGATATGCAATAACACGATGAAACATCCTCCAATTCTGCGTTATCCACCATTGGAGATAGAATACCATTCTCGCCTTGTACAGTAACATGATACAAAGAACCCACACTTTCTTCATATTCATCACATTTCTTAGTGTAGACCACAGTATATGGCTTTACCTTCAATACTTCTTTACATAAAACCATAAGTTTTGTTTGTCGCCTCATTCTAGACGGAACTAAACTTGGGAAATCCTTAGAGATCTTCTAGATTATGGGCGAAGCAGGTGTTCTTATGCTTTGATAATTTCTCTGAACTTATTCCCCTTATTTAGTGGACTCAATCTCTCAAATACGGAAGTTCTCATAGTTGATTTTCCAAGTTGATAAAAGACTGAAGGTTTATTAGAAACGGCAGATTCATCTTCTACAATGATATAATTATTTTTTACCTTCTTATGGAGATGTGAATTGGTGATGTTTGCATGTACCCTAAACCTTCACGGTAGCAACTTTTAATAGGAGTTTCCCTAATTTTGATGGCTTATTGGGATTATATCCAGCTTTTGCAAATAACGGGTAAGCATTAGGATCAAATCCTTTATCTGTACACTTTGTAGGGAGTGCCACATTCTACGAAGGATTTTGGGCCACAAATCCTATAAGTATAATTGAGGACAACTATACTTCCTCAATTCTTTTGATCGGAAGGGTTAACTCTCTTAGCATATTGGTTTGGAGTTTGGCTGATTCTCCTTCATCTTTCCCCTTTTTAGGGACATAGCGAAGTGCAAAAGTTACTTTCTTATTGTAACACACAATGTTCCCTTTATGAGATTTATTTGAGCTAGGGTGCACCTCATCAGCAACATCTTTGGTTTTGTCAGCAACTACCCCAGCTCTCTTATTTGTGCACTCGTCATTATTTCCATTCATGACATCACCAACTTTTAGCTCCTTCACAATGTGGTTCTTTAACTAGAACTTTGCATCAGCGAAGTATGACGCAGTCTCGGTAAATGGCTCGTCATCAGCAACTATCTTCTTCTTGAATTAACCCTTGTATTACTTCAAATATTGATGGTAGGTAGATGGAACCACTTTATTCTCATGTATCCAAGGCCTTCCAAGCATGACATTGTAAGTCTTTGCATCGATCACATCCAGCCATGCACTTGATTGCATATCTTCAATGGTGATCCCCAACCTGATCACACCTATGGCTCGTTGCCCCCTTGGTTTAATCCTTGAATAATCACACGACTTTCCGAGAGTTCGCTCATGGGAATGCCGAGTTCTTTCACAGTGCGAATTGGCAAGATGTTCACTGGCGATCCTCCATCAGCCAAATTCGATTTACCCTTTCATCGCGCATATAGCCAACCAAGTATAATGGGCGGTTATGAGTAGTGTCACCTAGTAGAACATCGTCATTTGTGAACATAACAGTTTTCTCACAAGCATTATATTCTTGAGCAATAAACTCGATGAACTTTTCTGAAGATGGTGCAAACGGTAGGTCATCACTCTTTTCTTCCCCTTTATCAGCATTTCAACAAGAGGCCTCAATACCCTCACGGGAAATCTTCACGCGGAACCAACTTGGAAATAACTCCTCCAAGGTCACTAGATGTCGTGGCGTTTGAGGGTGGTGCACCTCCACTTTTGCCTTCTTCAAATGCTTAACGGGATTCCATTTCCTTGTTCTTTTTACCATCATTTTCCTTGTTGGTTATTCTATCAGTTATTTACGTGGGCTCCTTTTGTGGCGCCTGCAACAAGTCACCAACATCCAACTTTCATCATCATCAGGTTGATTAACTTCAGCTTTGTTGTCCTCCAGTAATTCTTCATCTTTAATGTTTTTAAAACTACATAATTCATCTGGACTGAATTAGCCAAAGGAGATAGAGACTTCGTTTGTGTTTTCTTTCTCATCTTCAAGCATGATCTTCTTTTCACAAGCCAAGTCCAGAACATTGTGCTTGAAGACAATGCACTTCTCCAGAGGGTGACTCACAAGTTGATGGTATTTGCAGTAATTTGGGTAATTCGTTTTCCCAGCTTTATTTGGCCACTTCATTTTCGGAAGCTCAATGAGATTTAACTCGTGGTGTTCTTAAAAAATTACGGGCACATCAAAATTAATAAATGGGTATTCCTTCTCTTGCATTTATTTTAGAGTCAACTTTCCACATGGCTTATCTTGGAAAGAAGTGGACTTCACACTCTGCTTCTTGTTCACCTTTGTTGTGAACTTCGCAGGTGATGTGTTGGCACTCATAGCTTCTTTGGTTTCAGACTTTAGTACAAACTTGTTCCATTTCCTGATTTCTTGCTTGTCGTTCCCTTTACGAGGCTCATAGATGGGCAACCTTTCATTTCCAGTGGAGGCCATGCTCAATTCCATGTCATGGTCACGAGTTGCAAGTTCTTCAATTGTGCTAGGCTTGATACCTTGCAATATGTAGCGTAATCCCCAATACATGCCTTGGATGCACATTTCTATGCCAGAAGCTTCACTAAACCTATCTTTGCAGTTGAGGCTTACATTCTTCCAACGATTGATAAAGTAGATAACTAGTTTGCCCTTCCATGGTCGAGTATTTGTAAGTTCCACCATGATCACAGTGTGCCTTGTGCTACAAAAGCAATTGAGGAACTCTTGCTCTATTTGATCCCAGTTATCAATAGATCCCGCCTCGAGTTTTGTATACCAATCAAAAGCATCTCCTTTTAGTGAGTGAACAAACTGCTTGACGAGGTAATCTCCATAAGTCCCATCATTGTTTCATGTCTCAACAAAGTGTGCCATATGTTTCTTTTGATTGCCTTTCCCATCAAACTGTTGAAACTTTGGAGGTTGATAGCCAGCAAACATATTCAACATATCGATCCTCGCATTATATGGATTTTTGAATATGTAAGAGAGGACTTGGTAGAAACTTTGTACTTTCTTTTAATAGTTCCTTCAATGAACTCCTTCAGTTGATCGATCGAAATCATCCCTTCAGATGAGACAAGGATAGCCTTAGCGGATGCTACTTGCCTTGAGGGAGAACTAGTCTGTGGAACCTCTGGGAGTTTTCCAGGTGCATGGGTGGATTCTCCTTCCATCAAGATTCCTACCCTGTTTGTTAGCTTGTCAATTATAGCATCTTTATTTTGCATGCACTTGGTCAATCTAGCGATTGCTTCCGTCAAGTTTGCCAATTGCTCTTCCATAGATGAAATGTTTGTCACCATGGCTTGCATGATTGTTGTGGATGATAGGGAATTGCATGGATTGTTACACAAATTGATTCTCAAATGTCTCACGCTATAAGGCGTAAGTGCGGAAGATTCATCACTTGAAATATCATCATCTTCCTTCACAATAGATTTCTTGGATCCGAAGAGGTCAAGCAGAGCTAGAGATTTCTTGATCTTTTAAGCAATATCGCTTCCTCCTTTGGATACGTTTGTATAGGATCTTGCTCCTTTTGAGGATGAAGATCCAAAAATACGGGTTGATGCAGACGACACAGTTTTTGTCATCCTAAAGAGCTTGCTTTGCTTCTCATAACTGGTCCAAAGCTTCCAAAGGTAACATCGAGGATACTTTCTACATCGGCATAGAACTTGGAATTAGCAGCCTTGGTGGAAGTTGATCTGGGGTTGATTTTCTTTGAAGCCATTTCGACGTTCTTGAACTTTGGTGATTGAAAAGATGAGATGAGAGGCAGAGATTGTCCCACGAATTGAGGGAAGAGTAAAACTACAATCACAAACAACTATAAAGAAAAAATAACTTCATTCATAAATATTGTAGGTTACAGCTCTGTTTATCCCTTGATTCTTCCCTCTAATTTATTCTAGGTGATTCGAGGGCTTTAGCGGCGTCCCACTGGGCATAGCAATTTGTTTTCAATAAATTTATGTAGAGAAAATTAAAATTGTAATCACAAACAACTATAAAGAAAAAAGAAATTTATTGATAAACGTTGGAGGTTACAACTTTGTTTATAACTTGATTCTTTCCTCCGATTTATTCTACATGATTCGAAGGACTTAGAAGCGTATTTCTCGAACGTAGGACTTTAAGCAAGATACACTTGACATGTCTTGTATCTCTTAATGAATATTTCAAGAGTTACATGGAATTTCAGAGATCTCATATTTAGTATGATCTTTTTGTGCATATTCCGAGAGTTTATTGAATTTCTGAGATCCTGTTTGAAGGGTATATGTAGCCTTATTTATAGGCATCAATTAGGGTTTGGGTGGAGTAGCCACCAAGTAACCCTAATAGACTCCAACGTAAGAGTTGTCTTGAATTTAGGATTTATCTTGATCTGTTAAAATTTTAGTGTCTACAGATGCCCTCTACTTCAAGATTTCTCGAGGTGTAAACTTGCTGAAACTTGAATATGAGACTTGAAGTACCCGACCATCACAACAGATAATCTTGAATCTTTAAGTTTTTGATTTGCAAGAGGAAGAGATGAAGGGCATAACTGGTCCCACTAGGTGTGCCAATTTGTTTGCAACAAATTTATGCAGAGAAAAATAAAGTTGCAATGACAAACAACTATAAAGAAAAAAGGATTTTATTGATAAACGTTGTAGGTTGAAACTTTGTTTATCCCTTGATTCTTCCCTCTGATTTATTCTACGTGATTCGAGGGCCTTAGCAATGTATTTCCCGAACGTATGAATTTTAGCAAGATATATTTGACGTGTCTTTGATCTCTTAATGAATATTCCAAGAGTTTAATGATTTCGGAGATCTCATATTTTATGTCTTTATGTATATTCCGAGAGTTTATGTAATTGCTAAGATCCTCTTTGAAAGACACATGTAGCCTTATTTATAGGCATGAATTAGAGTTTTGGTGGAGTAGATATCAAGTAACCCCAATAGAATCCTAATATTTCAAGAGTTGTCTTGAATTTATGATTTATCTTGATCTGTTAAAATTTCAGTGCCTACAGCTACCACGTATCATCGATAAGACACGAAAACCTAATTTTGAAAGGTCGACCTCACTGGAAGATGGCTGGTCATTGATGAGGTCGAGGTGGTTCGATAAAAGCGGATGATGAGGATGAGCACCCCTCCTCGATGTACAGTAATGGCTGGCTCAAGGATTTATATTCCCTAGAGAATATTCCAGTGCATATTCCTCCTATTGTACTATCTAGGGTTTTTGGCCCATGTACCCTTATAAAAAGGAAGATATGTAGTTATAGAAAGGGGATTGGACACATTTTGTAAAGAACATTATCGATGCTCCCTGAAGATTCTCTCTTTATCATATACATATAAAATTTGCCTTTTCACTCTTTATCTATTTTTTCTTCCCCGATCCAAGAAGAATCAAAATATTCAAAGGCTTATCATTATCCATTATAGTCAGAAGAATCATTGGGAAATCTCACCCTTGTCGGGTGATCCTTGTTCCATTATTTGCTTAAATGTCATTTATTGTCATTTATTGGTTTCTTTCATATTCTTGAATCATTTATTGCCCCATTATTTCTCCAAGATATTGTTATCCAACAGCACATGTGCCGTATTCTTCATAAATACACTATCTTTCATTTGGATATTAATATTGACTTGGATTAACCCTTTCCCTATAAATCTAATTATATAAAAACCTAGATCTAAATTTTGGGTGATACAGTTCTACGCCTTCTATGGGGATTTCTCAGTCAAGTTTTTCGTTTTCATTGGATCTATAACTCATGTGATTTGCTAATCTAACAAATTAAAAAGATTATCCTTGTTCTCTGTGTATACGAAGATTCCATGGCAGGTAACCAAGGAAACATAATGAAAGCAACGGGCAACGTCCCGCTCAAACTTATGAACTCTATCGACGAAGAATATGACACCCAAGATGATGAGGTGACCCCCACGACATCCCCCAAATTAGGGAAGTCGCCTACACCTTTGTGTAGCACAACCAAACCAAATGGAAAGGGGGCCTCTATGTCAACGGGAGAGGGGGTGCCACCCGCTATGAAAAAGCTCCTCGAAGCATAGTTGCCTGAAACTCTAGTCAGCGTGATGAGTATAAAAGCCCCATGCACGCTCGCAGAAACCACGAGGATCCATACATCACAACACAACACATGAACGAACAATAACTGAACCCTCCTACTTCAGGTAACACTCATACAAATGTTGACAGTGCAGGTGACAACATCCTAGCCACTGTATTGAACAGATTGGAGGAAATGGAAACCGAGAAAAAGGCGCTTAAGGAACAAATGAAGTAGCGCTAGGAACGGGTAGAAAAAATACCAGGTGCCCCCAAATTATTACCAAAAAGAGACGTCGGTAGGTTTGTGGAACATTCATACAGGGAGGAAACGGCTCCTCGTGTCATACCAAATGTTACAACCCATATCCACACGCGTTAGTTCATGCCATATAGTAGTTAACATAAATCTAAGAAGGAATTACCTTTGAGATGATAAGAAGTTAATCCTATTGGTCTTAAGTGATACAAGGGTGTATAAGGGTGATTAACAAGTATTAGAAGTTAAACGAATCAAGGATGTTGTAACTCGTATTTTCAGGTAAACCTAGAGGTTCTTAATACACTAAAGAGGTCATGTACTAAGGTATTTGAATCATATAATATCCATATCATAAGTCTTGAAGTCAAACGAGTTATGAAACAAAAGTCGACAAACGTTGTCGCAACTTAGGTTCATAATTTTACTTAAACATTAGGTTAAATGTTTCTAAGATTTTCTCCTAATTTACAAGGAATTACGGGGTGATCTACCCACCAAATTAAATATCTATGAGTCTAGTTTCTAACGCATTAAACCGTTTGTCAATACGATCTCGGAGTATAGAGATATTCATATTTTTGCAAGCCTGCGTAGATTGGAAGATGACAAGTAGGTGCATCACCTACTTGCCAAAATGATAGGACAAAATTAAAAGACCTAAGTCGGACAAGAGAGGACTTTTAAGGGGTTATGAACTCAGTTATTTCATCCATATTTCAGACCCTCAAAACCAAAGTTAACCCCTGCAACTCCTCTCCAAAAATCCCACACAAACCCTAATCGATTTTCCCTCTCTTTCAAGTTCTATTTGAAGGTAAAACCTAGAGTTTGAAGAACCAAGGGAAGGGATGAGTTATCCAACAAGTAAGTTAAGTTACTTCCATATTTCATACATTTAAATCTGCTGTGAATTCATGGTAATTCATTCTATACATGTAAGAACTCACGGGACGGTGATCGGAAGCCGTGAGTTCGAGTTATTCACTTGTAGCGGACTGTTTTGTGGACTGTTTTGTGTTGCTATTAGGCTGCGTGTTTTACTACTATTTTGTGGAGTTTTGGAGGTGGAAGGGTTTGGAGAAACACCATATATATGTAGGGTTGTGGGCTGATAGTTATTCGTAACATTTCCGGGTCGTTTGACACGACTACGGTGGCCGTCGTATGTATGATGTAATTGGGTTGTGCGTGGACTGTTTTGGGAGGCTCAATATGTTTATTATTGATGTTGTTTGGGATGTTTGGTGATTGTTTTAAATGGTGTGAAGTCATATATATAGGGAAGTTGCTGTCCGTTTCAACGTAAAATAGGTTGTGGTCGATACATAATAGTTATGACGCTTAAATGATAACGATAGTATCGTTTCTCTTATTGTAGACTAAGGAGTTGTGACAATTGCATAGCTTGTGATTGGGGAAGTATATACAAGGTATGTGAGGCTATCCCTTTTCTTCTTTTGCACGACTCCGATTGTACATAATGTAATGAACGAGCTTCCAAAGATACTCTACTCTTAGAAGCTAGCAGTACTTACATTGCTTTCCCTCTTATGGAACGATTGATGTTAATGTTGCTTCTCTTATTCTTATGTTATCAATGTTGTTGGTACTTCCTGATTCTTATAAGGTTCGTAATAAAGAGTTGGTCCTAATAACGTGTACAGAGGATACCGACCTTACGTCACTCCGAAAGGTTTAGAATGTGATACCATGAGTCGAGCATGCATTATATATATGTATCTATTTTACTCTACCGAGCCGCGCTATAGTCGGTCAGGTATGGCACATATTGTGCAACCACTGATCAGTTGGGTTTTACCGAGCTCCACGTGGCCGGGTATGATTCTACCGAGCCTTATGACGGCCGGGTACATTTTTACCGAGCCTATTATGGTTGGGTATGATATGATGATGATGATGCCCACAGAGGCGTATATTTTAAAAGTTTATGTATACATACATATGTATCATGCATTTCATGTCAGTAGCCCTCAGAGGTACTCAGATGTTTCAGGTTGTATATTCTCTATCCCTGCTTACATTATTATTCGTATTTATGGTTACTTGCCTTACATACTCAGTACTTTATTCGTACTGACATCCTTTTGTTTGTGGACGCTGCATGTCGTGTTGTAGGCCCTAATAGACAGGCAGGTGCAGCTCCCCCACTACAGTAGGTTGTCCAGTTCAGCAGTGATTGGCGAGATCCGTTCTCCGGACTTGCCGTGGTCTTGGTATGCATTTTTGTTATAGACATTATGGGTATGTCGGGGCCCCGTTCCGGCTATGTTGCAGCACTTATGTTCATTTAGAGGCTCATGGACAAGTGTCGACTCATGTATAGTTTGGTATGACTTGTCGACTGGTTTTTGTTGTATAGTCTTTCATGGTAGCGTGGTAGCTCATACCTTATATGTAGTTTCTTGATTGTCTGGTCATCCCCTGCTATGTATGTTCATGCCATCATATTTTATTGTTGGTTGTCCATGATCCATGTCTACCATTTATATTGATCTCGTCAACCCTAAAAGATAATAAAAAAAAGGTTAGATAAAATGTACGTTGGTGCTCGGCAAGTATGGTCGGGTGCTAGTCATGGCCCTCCAGTTTGGGTTGTGACACCAAAAACTTTCAAGATGCCCCTATGTCACCAAATCTACAATGGAAAGACCAGCCCCGAGGATCATGTAACTCACTACGTCACCGCCATAAAAGGAAACGACCTCACTAAAGAGTAGGTGCCCTCCATCTTGCTGAAAAAAGTTGGTGAAACCTTCACGAGAGGGACATTGACATGGTATTCGCAACTGCCCGCCTATTTCTTAGAAACATTCGAAGAGATGGCCGACAAGTTCGTAACAGCACATGCAGGAGCCAAGAAAACTAAAACAAAGGGTGAATGACAACTTTGCCATCAAGCAATCCCCAAGGGAGGGACTGAGGGACTTCCTCGCCCGATTTAACAGGGTAAGGATAACTCTACGTAAAGTCTCAGAGGAATGGACATAGTAGCCTTTCAGAACGGGCTAAGTAGAGAGGGTTCGAGAGTAACTAGAAAGCTATTGAGTCAGTTGATGAAGTACCCATTGGCCACTTAGCACGAGATGCACAATGCCTACTCTGTCGAGGTCAGGGAAGGCGACGAAGACCTCAACGGACCAACTCGATCTCGATGCAATCCAAACCTAGAAAAAACACAGGGACAACGTGAGGAGAGACCATCCAGTATCGCGGCCAGGCAGAGAACAACATCAACCCTATGCTAGGGTGCCCATCCCCTCCTTTCGCCACGAAGATGTACCTTCTAGGCCAAGATCACGGACTCACATGAATAATCAAGGTATGCTTCCCTTACTATATTCACATAAATTTTGTATGCCACCTACATAGGTGGTTTACGCACTCGAGAAGCTCGGAATGAAGGTTACGTGCCACCAAAGATGAGGTCCAACCCAAGCACCAGAAAGTCTAATACAATCTTCAAGTTCCACCAAGAACGTGGACATAAAATGGAAGATTGCCACACTTTGAGACTGGAAGTAGCAAACGTGCTATAGCAATGAAACCTCAAGAATCACTCAACAACAAAGGCAGGTTCACCTTATCAAGGGGCCGATAATGCCTAGGTACATCGAAGCCACCTTCACAAGCTCGTACCATCAACATGATTAGTTGTAACAGTGACGACGCCTCCGTACAATAGACTTGAAGAAAGTATCGTGTTTGATGAGTTGGATGCCGACGGTTTGACTTTCCTTCACAATGATGCACTTGGAATTACCTTATGAATTTTAGATATTGATATTAGGAGAATTATGGTAGAGGACAGGAGTGGAGAATGCATCATCCATCCTTGAGTCTTCGTATAGATGAGACTTGAGGATAACACAGTGCCACGACGTAGTACACTAATCGATTTTAACAATCAGTTGAATGGACTTCGGGGGAGATCACACTCCCCATCCTCGTTTGTGGGGTGACTCTGGAGACCACATTCGATATCATGGATCAGGAAACCGCATACAACACCATTGTAGGACAACCATGGATACACCATATGTGAGCAGTCCTCTCCAGCTTGTACCAAGTGATAAAATTCCCAACACCCTGAGGGATATTCATCATATGAGGGGAACATGCATATCCTGAGAATGATATCAGATTGCCTTGGATGGCACGACAATCTAATAAAAGAAATAAAAGGAAAAAGAAGCATAGCAATCAATAAGGTCGAGGACCCTGCAGGTCAAAGCTAAAGATATCATTATCGACCTAGAAATGGTCTAAGCCGCAGGATTGACCATCAAGGACCTCGATCTCATCTAGCTAGACCACAAAAACCTTAATAAAAAGCCTACATCGACTGCAAACTCTGAGACCTAGGCAAATTCAGTCAATTCTTAATTTAACACAGATTGTTCTACTTTAGCCATGTAGATATGCCCGACATCCTCAAGGAGATAGTTATGCATAAGCTAAATGTCATCCCCTTCTACCCCCCATAAGGCAAGACCAATGCAAGTTCAACTCCACTATCAACGAGGTTGTCCATGAGGAGGTAGAAAAACTATTGGCCAATGGCTCTATCAGGGAGTCGAAATACCCCAAGTGGATCGCCAACATGGTAATGGTCAAAAACAAGAATTGGAAATGGAGGATGTGTGTGGACTTAACTGACTTGAACAAAGCCTACCCGAAGGATTTATTCCCATTACTACACATCAACCAGCTCATTGATGTGACAACAAGACATGAGTTGATGAGTTTCCTAGATGCCTACTTAGGCTACAATGAGATACTCATGGAAGAACATGACCAAGAGAAAACTATGTTCATCACACACAAGGGAACATACTGTTACAGGTCACGCTATTTAGGTTAAAGAACGCGGGAGCTGCCTATCAGCGACTGGTGACAAAGATGTTCAAGAACCATCTCGGCAGAACCATGGAGGTATACATCAACGACATATTGGTCAAATCCTTGAGGGCAGAGGATCACATCTACCTTTTAAAAGAAACATTTGAAATATTAAGGAAATACGGAATGAAGCTGAACCCCGAGAAATGTGCGTTCAGCATAAGTTTTTGGTTTCTTGGCATCACAATGAGGAATCGAGGTCAACCCAAATTAGATTAAGGCCATTGCCGGGATATCAGAACATCTAACAACTAAGAAACAAGTACAAAGACTAATGGGGTGAACTATCGCCCTATTCAGATTATCTCGAGGTCATCTGATAGGTGTCATAGGTTTTACAACGTACTAAAAAGGATAACACCTCAAGTAGATGCTTGAATGCATACAAGCATTAAAAGAACTCAAGGAATATATGTCGTCACCACCTTTGTTCTCAATGCCCGAGCCAGGGGAGCGTCTCCTCGCTTACCTCGCTGTTTTAGAAGTAGTGGTAAGTGCATTCCTAGTTCAAGAAGACAAAGGTACAGAATTTACAATTTATTATATCAGTAAAACACTTATGGATGCCGAGAAAAGGTATCCTTACCTCGAGAAACTAGCCATGTCCCTCGTCATAGCTTCATGAAAGCGTAGGCCATACTTCCAGCTAGGGGTGTACAAATGAATCCAACAAACCGCACCAACCCCTTAATCCGAGTCAAACCGATAAAAAAAACCCCGGCTATGGTTTGGTTTCATTTGGTTTGGTGTTGGAAAAAAAATTCAAACATAATTGGTTTGATTTCGTTTTAACTAAAAAAAAGTCAAACCGCAACCAAACCAATCCGAGATTATATGTATAGAAGTTTTAATTCAATACATAAAAATATTTATTGTAGTGTAGTTTATAAATGTTTCTTAAACTTTTTCATAGTTTTATCTTTTAACGTATTATTTCAAGCTTGGACTTATAGTTTTTCGATGCTCCAATAAGTTTTGTAGTCCACAAATGGTAGTAACCCAAATAAATCCTAAACCAAAATCAAATCAATACCAATTCTAATAAAAGACATTCAATCCAATAGTACTATGAATAAAAATAGTGTTGGATATCTATTTCTTAGTTTTTCCATGGTTTAAATAAAATGCATAAATTATTTTTCTTTTATTGTTAAGTCATGTAAATAATATTACTTTTTAGTCATACTTCATTTAGAAACTTCGTAATTTTAAGTTATGTTTGTTTTCATTATGACTTATTAATAATATTTATTTTATGCGATTTTATTATTTTTCTTGTTGAATATTTTAGTACAATGCCATGACTCATCTCATATTTATGTTATTTTATTGCAAAACACCTTATATAGTTCTGCCTTACTAGGATTAAAGAAATATTTGAAGCACAAATTCTATGTTTTGTGCTATGAAGACTTTATGAAAAAAAAAACCGAAAAAACCCAAAAACTCAAAAAACTAAGATTAAAAAACCCGACTTTTATTGGTTTGATTTGGTCTTTAGATTTAATAACCCGACACAATTGGTTTGGTTTGGTAATTGAAAAATCTGAACCAACCCAACGTATGTACACCCCTAATTCCAGTGCCATCCAATCTCGATCGTCACCAAATTTCCTTTAAGAAGCATATTGTATGAACCCGAGCTGTCGGGGAGGCTGGTCAAGTGGGCAATCGAACTAATTAAGTGAGCACAACATCACTTATCAGACTCGCACAACAATAAAATCACAAGTGCTCGCCGATATTGTTGCAGACTTTAGTGCCAAAGTAATGCCTGAGGCTGAGAAAGTAGCCACTCAAGCTTCTCACCGAACACAAAACCTTTGGATACTACACACCGATGGCGCATCCACCATATGTGGGTATGAACTGGGACTGGTGCTCGAGGATCGCATCAGTGAAGTAATTCTCCAATCAATAAGATGCCTAGATATGACTAATATCAAGGCCGAGTATGAGGCTGTAATTGCAGGAGTGAGACTAGCACTCAAATATGGGGCGAGGAGAGGCGTTTAAAGCTACGCTACGATTCTCAGCTCGTCGTCAACCAATTTACTAGGACTTTCCAAATAAAAAAGTAGAGATTGTAGAAGTACCAGACCGAGATATGCAAATTGATACCTAATTTTGATGAATGACAGCTTAGCTAGATTCCACGAACTCAGAACATCGAAGCAGATGGCCTTACTAAACTGGACGTCACCACAAAAAGCATAACTCATGGGGATAAGAGTGTGGTACATCTACTCAGCTTGGTGTTGGACCATTATGTAAACTTAACTTGGGACCGGCAGAATTGTATTATCAACTATTTGTAGGATGGTACCCTCCCAAATGACAAAAAAGAAGTCAGGAAGCTGAGAATGCAAAACACAAGATACAATCTCCTTTACTGTGACTTGTACAGGAGGATGCACGATGAACCCCTAACAAAATGTTTGGGACCAAATCAAATCCAACGCATTCTTGAGGAAGTCCATGTAGGCCACTGCGACACTCATTCCGTCAATCGAGCACCTGTTAGATATGGGCTGAATATTATTGGCCTACCATGAAGAAATGCGAGCAGTGTCAAAAACACGCCCCAATAATCCACCAAGCAGGCAAACACCTCCACTCTGTCATCTCTCCATTGCTATTCATTAAATGGGGAATGGACATCGTGGACCGCTTCCGCCAAGATGATGTAATATTAAATTCCTTTTACTTTTAACTGACTATTTCTCTAATTGGGTAGAAGCAGGCGCATTTCACCAGAGTTTGCAAGCAAGAGGTAATAGCCTTCATATGGAAAAATATCATCGGCCGATTCAGTCTACCTAAAGAAATAAGTTGTAATAATAAGCCCCAGTTCACGGGAAGAAAAATTACAAAGTTTCTAAAAAAATGGCACACCAAAAGGATACTTTCAACTCCTTACCACCCAGCCGGCAACGGGCAGGTAGAGCATCCTCCAACAAGTATATATTAAGCATCATGAAGAAGAAACTCAAGGAGGGCAAGGTACTATGGCCAGAAATTCAACCAAAAGCATTGTGGGTGCACTGAACAATCCCCAAAAATGAGTACAAAAGAAACACCTTACTCCCTAGTCTACGGAACGGAAGTGGTTATACCAGCCAAAGTCAGAGAACCTAGCCTAAGGTACTCCAATGAAAGCAACACCGACAATAATGATAATAGGAAACAAGACCTCGATGATGTCGAAGAACGATGAGATATGTCATATATAAGAATGGTCGCACAGAAACAACAAGTAGAACGCTACTACAACACAAAGGCCAAAGTATAGTTACTTAAAATCGGGGACTACGTACTCAAAGCCAAGACACAGGTAGGAAGAGATCCACAAAAAGGCTCCTACCAAACACTTGGAACATTAGCAACCTCAAATACTTCAACTTCTGAAAAATAAGAAATGCCCTGTAAGTCGTACTCCTTTTTTCCTCACTTGATTTTTTTCCAATAGGGTTTTCTCAAGGAGGTTTTTAATGAGGTGACGAATGAGACACTTTGAGTTGGAGTACGTGAGACCAGACACAATTTTATTGCCCGACTCCTCAAGAATCTACAAGTCAAACAATGAATGGACTAGATATATTGGGACTAGGACTGGACTGGAACGCCAGCCAACACCAAAAACTTGTAATTTTCTTCAAAACTTGCCTCAGGGAAAAATGATGTAATCGAAGCAATGATATTGAAGTAAATGATATACTCGTTAGTTATAACTGCTCTCCTAAAAAGGTGTGTTCGACCAACTCTTAGAACTCCTATCGGCCCTTGGCCACAACTTAAAAAAAATGTACGTTCGACCAACTCGAATAACACCTATCGGCCCTCGGCCTTGACCTAACTAAAAGGTACACTCCACTAGCTAGAACTAGCAACGACTTAACAAAATGGTATGTTCGACCTGCTCAAACAACTCTTATCGACTATTGGCCACAACTTAACAAAAATGTATGTTCAACTAGCTCGAAAAAACCTATCGGCCCTCAGCCTTAACCTAACTAAAATGTATGTTCGACCAGCTTGAACAACTCATATCGTGCTCTAGCCATGACTTAAAAATTGTATGTTCGACCAGCTCGAACAACTCCTATCGGCCCCTTGTCCATGACTTAACGAGGTGATACATTTGACCAGCTCAAACAACATCTATCGGCCATTGACCTCGACTTAAGTAAATAGCATGTTCGACCAGCTCGAACAAACACTTAACAACCTTTAGCCATGAATCAACTTAAAAATACGTTTAGAAGACGCAGAAGCAAAAAAAATTAGATAAGGAAGGTACGTGTAAAGAATAAGTAAAATAAATTTGATTGATATAAAGTCTTTACAAAGGCGTTAAAAGATGCTAACAAAAAGTAGAGTACAAGAAGTTAAACAAACATAGAGGAAGGACATCTAGTGGCCGTCACCAACCTGGTATCTGTTGTCTTCTCCATCCTCGCCTCAATTATAGGAAGAGTCACACTAAGCACTGTCCTCAAACTGGCAAAAGCCCCTTTCATCATCGTTAACAGCATCAAGTTGAGGCATGGCAGGGTCATAGCCATAGGCCAACCGAGCTTCACGAGATTTGCCCCGAGCCTCCTCAATAGTCATCTAAAAGTAAAGATCATCCGATGCAACTTGCAAATCACATCTATTCGGGCTTTGGCAAGGATCCACTCCCCATACTTCTCTCGGGGAACGACAGGAAACTCAGAGTCCTGAGACGTAGAGGGTCGTTCAAGCAATCAGGCATTCTTGCCCTCGACACCAAAAATTTGTTCGAGCAGCTCAGAGTTCTATTTCTACAATTCACTAATCATCTGCTTGAGCCTAGCCTCCTTGGCTTCAGCTACCGACTGAATGTTGTCGCGTTTAGAGGGTGGCCCTCTTACAAGTCTCCAATCGGAAGGACTTCGCTTTCTCGAGCAGCTGCTACTTTTTAGTGACCTCCCCCTGAGAGCGCCCATCTCAAATTGACACCTATCTATATGACTTTACAGTTGGTAAACCTAGCTTTGAAGGTCTCTACATTGGGCCTCCACGCCCTTGCTCAGTTCGAGCTCCAATTCTTTTCTCCTTAACGCGCCCTCAAGAATGTTGAACTGCTCCACCGATGCTAGTAAATCCTCATCCTTCATCCTTAACTCCTCCGGTAAGGAAGCCACATCACCCTCCTCACGAAGCCGGCCTCCCTATACTTTCCATGAAACTCCGCGTACTTGGTACGCAATCTCTGGTATATCTCCTTCCGCTTCTTCTCTCTCTCCACACACACTTTCGATCTACAGAAAATGGTCTGCAAACTAAAGAAAAGTAAGAATAAGACTTTAGAAGCAAATTGAAGCAGATAATAGAGAATGAAAAAAAGATACTTACCTTGAGAGCGAGGCCGTTGATGCTCTTTGATAGGGTATTGTCTTCAGCCCCTGTAGAGTCTCATGCTCGACTTCAGAACAGATGGGACCGAGGGCATTAACCACGTCCTCAGTATCCTTTAGGAAATCACAATTCAAGGCAATTGTAATAATCCTATTCCCCCTTCTACCCTAACCTTGATCTGAGTGGTCCTACTATTGATCATCTCGAGGTCCTTAGGATCAAGGTCAGAGCCGGAGTCATCACCGTCATGCTTGATCCAAACATCTTCTTATTCGGAAGGCTTCTTATTTTTTCCTTTGTAAATGCAGAAATATTCTCGAACTAGCCCAGAAGATGAGGCTTCCTCACTCTTGGGATGGGCAAGAGCATCATGAGATGCACTCTCAACCGCCTCATCAGGTCAGGTAGTAGCAGCAAAGTAATGTTTTTGCAGGTTAGGCACCTCTGAGGATACCCTTGCATCCCCCTTGGCCAGCATTACTCAAGAGAGGTTCTTGATAGATTAATAGCCACTGATAGGCCGTCTCCCACATCTACGACCTTCCTCTTCCTCAACCTCAGGTCTGTATCGTGCAGAGAAACTTCCTCGTCCTCAATGCATAGAGGAGCCAAGGGTGGAGCGGGCATGTATGTTGAATTAGGGGCAAAAATTGAGGGAGTGACATCCCTCCTCCTAAAAGAAGGCATTGGTTCCATGTTCCTTCTTGCAACCCCCTTGATAGATCCTAAAATAAGTATAAAAATATGATCACGATAAAGTAGGAGAGTAAAAATGCAACATCGACTAAAAGAAGAAATTGTTTGTCGAGGGGAGGGCTGGTTTGAACTTTTTCCAAAAGCTCGACCTATCACAGATCCCTATAGTGTAGGGGAAGACTTGTCTAACCCAGTCAACGAGATGCGCCACCAACTGAAAAGGTTTATTAATACTTTAAAATGAAAATGATGCATCCATACACTCGGAGCATACAACTATTTAGAAAGGTAAAAGCAAAAATATGAATACTTACGAGTGATGTTATAGGCTTTAGGAAAACTTTTAACATCGGCCACGATAGTGTCACAACCCAAACCGATGGACCGCAATGGGCACCCGGTACCATACTCAACCGAGTACCAATGTAACGTATCTTTCTTATTACATCATCATATACATGTGACATACGGGCCTAATAGGCCAACATAATCATTTATAAACTCAAAACATAGGCCGACAAGGCCGTACAATTTTTCACGTACAAGACATATGTCTACAAGCCTCTAAGAATACATAAATGTCATAAAGGTCGGGACAGAGTCCAACCATGTCAAACAATACACGTCTAAATCATACTAACCAAACGAGCAACTCTGAAGCAAATAGAGCGCACCAACATCTTTCGCTGAGCTGATAGCCTACTTGGAGGGCTCTCGACATGTCTAACGGGACCTGCGGGCATGAAACGCAACGTATCTAGGCAAAAGGGACGTCAGTACGAATAATGTACCGAGTATGTAAGGCACATAAATAAATACATAAGAGACATGGAAGATATTTAAAGTACATGACTCAACCTGTAAGTTTGAATAATTTTGTAAATCATAAATTACTTTTAACGTCATGCATATGCGTATGAATGACATGTCCTGCATAGGTACATTTTTCATAACATCATCATCCTCTGAGGCCATCCCATCATATCATATCGGCCATTGTGGGCAAAATCATCATCGTATACCAGCTGATCAGGTGGTGTTGCATACATAACACCATAACCTTTCCCATATACCATATATATATATATATATTTACATATATACGTGTATATAACGTCATCTGGTCATGGTTCAATGCACATGAATGCAATGCATGATAAGTACGTCAATAAAATCATTCGGAATGTCATAAGACCATTTTGCCTCTTGAGCAATATCATAAAGTAACATCTTTTCAACTTTCGTATTTTTCTGAGACCCATGAACAAATGATAAAATGTTATGACACATGGGAATTAAAGAACATAGATCTCTCTTATACTTCTATGAATAGAGTCATTCATGGAATTTGTGCATTTGCATATTTCGTTCGTATTGTTTGGATCATGCCACAAGAAAGAAGGGATAGCCTTAACATACCTGTTCCCGGAATTATTTGAACGAATCGGCTTCTGCGAAATATGGACGAAACTTAAACTTGAAATTTCGGACAATTTACTCTGCCTTTAACATTTTTTTTAATAGAACGTTTGGTTAAGGACTAAATTTGTGTGACATTTTTACTCCTTCACGTTGTGGTCACATGTACAGAATGTAAAAGATTTCCTTGGTCTTCAAATGAAAGGAATTTGAAGTCACCAAAATGTGTCTTGTTATTTGAAAATGGAGCTTTGCTTTCAACGTTATGGCAGATCATTATCTTGAAGCTTTTTCTTCTTAAGGTATTTTGATACAACTTTTGTCATGGGAAGATTGATAAGTCTTACTAAGACCTTTTAGATTAAGAATCTTTAGACACTTGTAAAGGTTAATGATGACTCACCTTATAAAAAGGGAGGGGATCTTCCACGTTTCTCCTTAGGAAATTTTGTTAATTTATCCACTTATTGGTTAACCGGATAATGTTTCGTTACCCGGTAATTAATCTATTATCCGCATAATTTAAAAATTATCACAAATTACTTAAAATTCTATTTATTTAAAAATACTTCATGTATACTTTATATATATTACAATACCGTGGTCATATGGTACCTTGCATGGTACTAGTTTATAATTATCGGATATTATCGCTCGACCCGTATTTTATCCTAAATTGGTCAGTTTTAACGAAACTCTTTTTCTTTTATTCGTTTACCCCTTTATCCTTCATAGCACTTATTTATCGCTTAATATAAATAGCGTATTACTTATAATCCCAAAATAAATCTCATTCCCGAATTTGCGTCGATTAATCTTATGACGAAGCTTTATTGTACGACGACATTTTAATGTACGAAAATGCGAAATATAATATCTCATTTTCATAATTTCATAATTTTACTTATGGCGTACTTTCACGCACGAAAACCTGGGGTGTAACATCATCCCCCCCCTTGGAACATTCGTCCTCGAATGTTGACTGGTGCACTTATCGTTTTCGTAACTTATGTCTTCTAAATACTTTGTGCTCTTCTTTCCATCATGACAACTGTTCTGTGAGTAATTCCAAATGATAGGGCATTCCCTCCTTTAGGCCTCTTTTACATCCCACGGTTTGTGATCGGAATTAATACAATCTTGTAATTGTTGCTACCATTTGTCATGCAGCCTATACGACTTCTTCCTACTATGTACGCCTATGAGACTCTTTCCATTAGCTTTTAGCCAATTGCCTTTTCTTACTTTGGGAACATATACAGAACTCGACAAGATGTCCCTTTGGGTATCTATGAGTATACTGAAGTCCTTCTCTCGATACTTTGTTAAACTCACGAATATTTCTATATCTTATCGCATGGGTCCGTTTATCCATCTGTATGACTTTACTATATCCAGCTAGGTCATACTATACCATAACTCTTACTTCGATTTTTAGTTACTGAGGTCGACGACCAAACTCCAGGTTACTTTTTCACTGCTTATCATATATTAATAAGTCTAGGTCCTTTAATACTTCCTCATTACTGTTCATCTTAGGAATGATTGTCTAATTTCATCTCGTACTTTGTAAATTTTATCCATCCATTGTCGATTCTCCTCAATATTTATCTATAATCTTCCATCGATAACTTGAAACTTCTTACGTAATACATTGCCACTAGGGCTTAAGTTGCATCGAGGAATATTTGAAGTGATTCCCATAATAGTATTTCATAGTGTCTCAATGTAATTCACCTTATGGGGTATCTTAATTTTGTGCCGTCCGCAAAATCTTTTTCTCCTCCTCTTCTTCTATTTTTTTCAAATCATTATTCACACGAAGGCCCAAACTTCATCCTTTATTTGTGACAACTATACCCTCATTTTATTACTGGGTCAGCATTTCATTCTTTCTAAATGCCATTTGTTTTTGACTTCTTTGAGTTCATTCAGGCTACACTAAGCTTTCTATAACATAGAGAAATCATATGCTCTTATTGTTTTTATGGGCTTAATTCTAAGGACTTATCCATTTTGTTACTTTTCCATTCGCATATTCTTATCCTTCCTTCTGTCTTCTAGAACCTTGTCGCTTTACCATACAATAAGTTTTGACCTACACATCTCTATTTATATTACTTGCAACCTTTCAACTTGCATGTATCATAGACTTCCTTATGTCATTTGGAACATCAAGTAAGACACCGCATCGTCTCTAATTCTTCTTTACTCTCTTAGTCAAGCTTTTCGATACCTAGACCATAGGTTGGAAGGTATGCTACTAATGATGCCGCTATCATTCCTGAATATTGAATCTCAGCACTTCTAACCTTTTATCCGAAGTATGGACTATTCACATATTCTGCCTTTGAGTATCTCGTACGTTATTCACATTTACCTTACTTACCTTAAAATCTCGCATCGTATCTTCTATCTCTTTCCTGACCTCCCTTCCACCTAGGTGTAATTCATCTCCATAACGTGAACTTCTATTATGATACTTGCACCTTTTAACAGGATTCGGGGAGAGCTTCGTATAGACTTCTTACGAGGCTGGTACTTCTTCTAACTGGCTTCCTTGTAGAGCCATTATAGATTATGGTTGTTGTGTTATTTCTCTAGAACATATGATATTAAGAGTGATTCTGTCTCGTTCTCAAGCACAACTTCTATAATTTTTTTCTCTGTCCAATAATCAGACTCCTGATTTACTTGGGTGATGTAATTCTTTAGATTTCTCTTCCTTCTGATCAGCCTTTACATAGGCCTAAGCTATCTTCCGATCTATGGCTCATGGTATCAGTTATTACCTTAGCCTTTCATGGGCATTACGGAATATCCATGACATATTCTTCTAACAATTCAATCTTTTGTCTATGCCCTGCGCTCAATTCTTTATTTTTAACTTATACCGGAGTCTTCTATGGTTGTATGATTGTCAACAAATATGTTGCCTAGAAAATGCTCCAAAATCTTGAGTGTATCCAAAACGTACTAACTCTGGATCATTGATTGAATAATTCTTTCGTTTCATCTTAGATTTCGTTCAACGTAATCTATTACTTTTCCTGGTCTTTATGCCCCCTTGTTGCATCCATACATAGCTTATCCTTGTGCTCACACATGCCAGAGTTTTCATGCAACTCATATAATCTCGAATATTACTTTTAATTTTACTTCCCGTTCATTAGTCATGGTAAGTGCCACTTTCCTTTGGAGTACTTATAATGTTGCTGTGAGACCGTTGTTACACGACCATTTCCTCTTTAGGTCGTTGTGCTTAAGTTGAAGCCTTCTTTCTTATTTGCTCAACTAGTCTTTTGTTGTAGTACTTAGGGAGACCCCTTGACCCTCATAAAGCTTTGAGCTTATTACAGACCTTTTGATGTCCTTCCTTGCCTATAAATATTTGTAGTTTCTTACCTCTGTGCCCTTCTGCTTGTAGGATTGCTTTTGAATTGATATTTTGATTGCCTTCCCAGTGGCACTTTCTTTTATCCCTGCAACACTCATACGGTACCTTCAATTACCCCGACTCCTATTTGAATATATCTCAAGTATTGTAATGATATTACTACGAGGCTGAATTCTCCATATTGGTTTCTACTATGTTTATCTTATACGATCTGGTGACTAGTCTGTAACCTCATGTTTAGCCATAACTGGGATCTTCTTGACCAATTACTAACTACTCGTTGGCCCATTCTCGTACCAATATTCCTCGTAATCTTTCTTGGGATATTTACTTTGTTTTAACTTATGTCTCGCACTAGCTCCTTATTTATTAATAACAGCTCAAGCAAGAACCTTTACTTTCTCTCCTTGACATCGTGCTTGCACAATATTCTTGAATCGTAGCGTATCTGTAAGATTTGGGTAAGTGCAATCTCATTCCTCTTTCATTTATCGCGTTCTTCCTTTACCATTCTATAGTCACTAGAACCACTTAATTCTGGCTTAATGCCACATTATTCCATATTCCCCCCTTTAGGATTGTACTAAAAGCTAAAGCCACGAGGATTTACCTATAGATGTTTTACATTTTCATCTTTGGCGTCATTTCTCACCATCAATGATCCTTACTCGCCTTGCAGCAATTCTTCTGTACCAAGGATGACAAATTCCCTTACTCGCGAGGGTGACACTTAGCGTAACTGGCACATACAGTTTCGTAAGCTTAACTTTGCTCACACTGCTTGCTCTAGAGAGGTGTCTCCCTAAATGACTATTCTATGAATTCATCGTGAATCTCCTTTTGTGGTCCATTCTATTACCGCCAGAACGAAATCTGAAATTCTCATGATGCCAAGTACTTTCCAATCATTCAGTCCCTAATTCATAATTTAGTTTATCTTGTGTACCAGTCAATACTGATTTCTGTTACTCTGGGGATTAACTCTCCCCTCTGGTAGTCGCGTTAGAGTCACGAACTTATTTCTCGAAATGAGGATATAACCTTATGGCCTATACTCTTTCGTTGTCGTAAGGCCCATCACCTTTCGTCTCTTCCTTCATTCGATTATAGGTTCTATAACACTCTACCGTTTTCATCCATGTATCATACCTTATTCATATTGCTTTCTTATCTCTCTTCTTATTACTCTGCTAATATTTATGCATATCCCTTTTCTTGTGAAAACTTCAATACGACATTCTTTCGCTTTTAGCTTCCCTTTTCTCCATTCAATAGCTCTTTGGGTTGATCAACATCCTCTCTCTACTAGGGATGAGAGCCACGCTTAAGGTAATATTTATCCCATCCAGGCTTTTAGTGCCTATCTTCTGAATGCTAGTATTCACATCTAATCATAATATTCAAGGGTGCACCATCTGGGTATCTCACAAGAAGATCTATTGGCACATTTGTAATATCCTTCGGAAATGCCAACAAATGAAAGTAATCCATTTACCAGTTTGGGTTACTCTAACCCCAGCCGGATCTTGATATCCCATCCTTATCTTAACTATACTTGTTAGCCCCCACAGGGCATAACTGCAATGGATGTGACCAATCGTACATACCTCTATTACTGTTGAATATAACTCAAAAGCTTATGTTCCTCTGCCTCAATTATAAACGCAGTTAACCTTCATTAATTGGGCGCCTTGTACCCTTCTTCATCTTGCTTCTTTTGCTTGTTGAAACTATTATTTATCTTCTTAATATCTCATTGTCTTTCACCATAAAGGTGGATAGGCATTCTTGCCTTAAGGCTCCTTATCAAGAGGCTTACACCTTTCAGTACGCACATGATCTACTGAAGACCTCATATTTACTTATCATAAGCATGATACAAAGTCGAGTTCCTCTAATTCAACATTTCCATAGCTATATCTCTTATCGATCATCTTTCTGAACGTAGGCATCATCTTATTACGAATAAAAATAGAAGCTCTGGACTTGAATTCTTATAGATCTCTACCATACGATCTAGAGTAAGAAGAAAGAGTGACAGTCTTAAATGCCTTGTAGCCTCCTGCTTATAAGTGTGGTGCATGACACACCTATAAACAAGACTCTGCTAGACACAGCTTGTAGACTCCCTAGGACAGAACTGCTCTGATACCACTTTTGTCACAACCCTAACCGATGGACCGCGACGGGCACCCGGTACCTTACTCAACCGAGTACCAATGTAATGTATCTTTCTTATTACATTATCATATACACGTGACATATGGGCCTAATAGGCCAACATAATCATTTATAAACTCAAAACATATGCCGACAAGGCCGTACAATTTTTTACATACAAGACATATGTCTACAAGCCTCTAAGAATACATAAATGTCATAAAGGTCGGGACAGAGGCCCACCATGCCAAACATTGAACATCTAAATCATACTAACCAAACGAGTAACTCCGAAGCAAATGGAGCGCACCAACATCTTTCGCTAAGCTGATAGCCTACTTGGAGGGCTCTCGACCTGTCTATCGGGACCTGCGGGCATGAAACACAGTGTCCCCAGGAAAAAGGGACATCAGTACGAATAATGTACCGAGTATATAAGGCACATAAATAAATACATAAGAGACATGGAAGACATATAAAGTACATGACTCAACCTATAAGTCTGAATAACTTTGTAAATCATAAATTACTTTTAACGTCATGCATATGCGTATGAATGACATGTCGTGCATAGGTACATGTTTCATAATATCATCAGCCTCTGAAGGCATCCCATCATATCATATCGACCACTGTAGGCAAAATCATCATCGTATACCAGCTGATCAGTTGGTGGTGCATATATAATGTCATAACCTTTCCCATATCCCATATACATATATATACATACATATATTCGCATATATAATACCTTTTGAGTTCATACATAATACGCGTATATAATGCCGTTTGAATCATATTTCAGCCACTGTGGGCAACATCATCATCATATACGAGCTGATCAGGTGGTGGTGCGTATATAACACCATAACCTTTTCCCATATCCCATATACATATATTTACATATATACACGTATATAACGCCATCTGGACATGGGTCAATGCACATGAATGCAATGCATGAAAAGTACGTCAATAAAATCATTCGGAATGTCATAAGACCATTTTGCCTCTTGAGCAATATCATAAAGTAACATCTTTTCAACTTTCGTATTTTTCTAAGACCCATGAACAGATGATAAAATATTATGACACATGGGAATTAAAGAACGTAGATCTCTCTTATACTTATATGAATAGAGTCATTCATGGAATTTGTGCATTTGTACGTTTTGTTCGTATTGTATGGATCATGACACAAGAAAGAAGGGATAGACTTAACATACCTGTTCCCTAAATTATTTGAACGAATCACCTTCTGCGAAATATGGACGAAACTTAAACTTGAAATTTCGGGCAATTTACTCTGCCTTTAATATATTTTTTTTTTGATTGGAACGTTTGGTTAAGGAATAAATTTGTGTGACATTTTTGCTCCTTCATGTTGTGGTCACATGTACAGAATGTAAAAGGTTTGCTTGGTCTTCAAATGAATTAAATTTGAAGTCACCAAATTGGGTCTTGTTATTTGAAAATAGAGCTTTGCTTTCAACGTTATGGCAAATCATTATCTTGAAGCTTTTTCTTCTTAAGGTATTTTGATACAACTTTTGTCATGGGAAGATTGATAAGTCTTACTAAGACCTTTTAGATTAAGAATCTTTAGACACTTGTAAAGGTTAATTATGACTCACCTTATAAAAAGGGAGGGGATCTTCCACGATTCTCCTTGGGGAATTTTGTTAATTTATCCACTTATTGGTTAACCGGATAATATTTCGTTACCCGGTAATTAATCTATTATCCGCATAATTTAAAAATTATCACAAATTACTTAAAATTCTATTTATTTTAAAAATACTTCATGTATACTTTATATATATTACAATACCGTGTTCATATAATACCTTGCATGGTACTAGTTTATAATTATCGGATATTATCGCTCGACCCGTATTTTATTCCAAATTGGCCACTTTTAACGAAACTCCTTTTATTTAATTCGTGTACCTCTTTATCCTTCATAACACTTATTTATCGCTTGATATAAATAGCGTATTACTTATAATCCCAAAATAAATCTCATTCCCGAATTTGCGTCGATTAATTTTACGACGAAGCTTTATTGTACGACGACCCTTTAATGTACGAAACTGTGAAATATAATATCTCATTTTCAGTTTCATTATTTTACTTATGGCGTACTTTCACGCACGAAAACCTGGAGTGTAACATCATTCCCATCTTTGGAACATTCGTCCTCGAATGTTGACTGGTGCACTTATCGTTTTCGTAACTTATGTCTTCTAAATACTTTGTGCTCTTCTTTCCATCATTACAACTGTTCTGTGAGTAAATTCAAATGCTAGGGCATTCCCTCCTTTAGGCCTCTTTCACACCCCACGATTTGTGATCGGAATTCGTCCAATCTTGTAACTGTTGTTACCTTTTGTCATGCAGCCTGTACGACTTCTTCCTACTATGTGCGCCTATGAGACGCTTTCCATTAGCTTTTAGCCAATCACCTTTTCTTACTTTGGGAACATATACAAAACTCGACAAGATGTCCCTTTGGGTATCTATGAGTATACCAAAGTTCTTCTCTCGATACTTCGTTGAACTCACGAATATTGCTATATCTTATGGCATGGGTCCATTTAGCCATCCATATGACTTTACTGCATCCAGCTGGGT
Organism: Nicotiana sylvestris; assembly: GCF_000393655.2. Lineage (NCBI taxonomy): Eukaryota > Viridiplantae > Streptophyta > Magnoliopsida > Solanales > Solanaceae > Nicotiana > Nicotiana sylvestris. The sequence continues at coordinate 83,626,620 of NC_091057.1, read as the reverse complement.
CATACTATACCATAACTCTTACTTCGATTTTTAGTTACTGAGGTCGACGACCAAACTCCCGGTTACTCTTTCACTGCTTATCATATATTTATAAGTCTAAGTCCTTTAATACTTCCTCATTACTGTTCATCTTATGAATGATTGTCTAATTTCATCTCATACTTTGTAACTTTAATCCATATATTGTCGATTCACCTCAATGTTTATCTATAATCTTCCATCGATAACTTGAAACTTCTTACGTAATACATTGCCACTAGGGCTTAAGTTGCATCGAGGAATATTTTAAGTGATTCCCATAATAGTATTTCATAGTGTCTCAATGTAATTCACCTTATGGGGTATCTTAATTTCGTGTCGTCCGCAAAATCTTTTTCTCCTCCTCTTCTTCTATTTTTTTCAAATAATTATTCACACGAAGGCCCAAACTTCATCCTTTATTTGTGACAACTATACCCTCATTTTATTACTGGGTCAGCATTTCATTCTTTCTAAATGCCATTTGTTTTTGACTTATTTGAGTTCATTCAGGCTACATTAAGCTTTCTATAACATAGAGAAATCATATGCTCTTATTGTTTTTATGGGCTTAATTCTAAGGGCTTATCCATTTTGTTACTTTTCCATTCGCATATTCTTATCTTTGCTTCTGTCTTCTAGAACCTTGTCGCTTCACCATACAATAAGTTTTGACCTACACATCTCTATTTATATTACTTGCAACCTTTCAACTTGCATGCATCATAAATTTCCTTATGTCATTTGGAACATCAAGCGATACATCGCATCGTCTCTAATTCTTCTTTACTCTCTTAGTCAAGTTTTTCGATACCTAGACCATAGGTTGGAAGGTATGCTACTAATGATGCCTCTATCATTCCTAGATATTTAATCTCAGCACTTCTAACCTTTTATCCGAAGTATGGACTATTCACATATTCACCTTGACCGATGACTCGTTCTCAAGCACAACTTCTATAATTTTTTTCTATGTCCAATAATCAGACTTCTGATTTACTTGGGTGATGTAATTCTTTAGTTTCCTCTTCCTTCTGATCAGCCTTTACGTAGGCTTAAGCTATCTTCCAATCTATGGCTCATGGTATCAGTTATTACCTTAGCCTTTCATGGGCATTACGGAATATCCATGACACATTCTTCTAACAATTCAATCTTTTATCTATGCCCTGCGCTCAATTCTTTATTTTTATCTTATACCGGAGTTTCTATGGTTGTATGATTGTCAAGAAATATGCTGCTTGGATAATTCTCCAAAATCTTGAGTGTATCCATAACGTACTAACTCTGGATCATTGATCGAATAATTCTTTCGTTTCATCTTAGATTTCTTTCAAGGTAAGCTATTACTTTTCCTAATTTTTCTGCCCCCTTGTTGCGTTCACACATAGCTTATCCTAGTGCCTACACATGCCAGAGTTTTCGTGCAACTCATATGATCTCGAATATTACTTTTAATTTTACTTCCCGTTCATAAGTCATGGTAAGTGCCACTTTCCTTTGGAGTACTTATAATGTTGTTGTGAGACCGTTGTTACACGACCATTTCCTCTTTAGGTCGTTGTGCTTAAGTTGAAGCCTTCTTTATTATTTGCTCAGCTAGTCTTTCGTTGTAGTACTTAAGGAGAACCCTTAACCCTCATAAAGCTGTGAGCTTATTACAGACCTTTTTATGTCCTTCTTTGCCTAAAACTATCTGTAGTTTCTTACCTCTGTGCCCTTGTGCTTGTAGGATTGCTTTTGAATTGATATTTTGATTTCCTTCCCAGTGGAACTTTCTTTTATCCCCGCAACACTCATACGGTACCTTCAATTACCCCGACTCCTATTTGAATATATCTCAAGTATTGTAATGATATTACTGCGAGGCTAAATTCTCCATGTTGGTTTCTACTATTTTTATCTGACACGATCCGATGACTCATCTGTAACCTCCTGTTTAGCCGTAACTGAGATCTTCCTGACCAATTACTAACTACTCGTTAGCCCATTCTCATATCAATATTCCTCGTAATCTTTCTTGGGATATTTACTTTGTTTTAACTTATGTCTCGCACTGGCTCCTTATTTATTAATAACAGCTCAAACAAGAAGCTTTACTTCCTCTCCTTGACGTCGTGCTTGCATAATATTCTTGAATCGTAGCGTATCTGTAAGATTTGGGTAAGTGCCATCTCATTCCTCTTTCATTTATCGCGTTTTTCCTTTACCATTCCATAGTCACTAGAACCACTTAATTCTGGCTTAATGCTACATAATTCCATTCCGCCCTTTAGGGTTGTAGTAAAAACTGAAGCCACGAGGATTTACCTATAGATGTTTTACCTCTTCATCTTTGGCATCATTTCTCAACATCAATGATCCTTACTCGCCTTGCGGCAATTCTTCTGTACCAAGGATGACAAATTACCTTACTCACGAGGGTGACACTTAGCGTAACTAGCACATACAGTCTCTTAAGCTTAACTTTGCTCACACTGCTTCCTCTAGAGAGGCCTCTCCCCGAATGACTATTCTCTGAATTCATCGTGAATGTCCTTTTGTGGTCCATTCTATTACCGCCGGAACGAAATCTGAAATTCCCATGATGCCAAGTACTTTCCAATTATTCAGTCCCTAATTCATATTTTAGTTTATCTTTTGTACCAGTCCATACTGATTTCTGTTACTCTGGGGATTAACTCTCCCCTCTGGTAGTCGCGTTGGAGTCACAATCGTATTTCTCGAAATGTGGATATAACCTTATGGCCTATACTTTTTCGCTGTCTTAAGGCCCATCACCTTTCGTCTCTTCCTTCATTTGACTATAGGTTCTGTAACACTCTACCGTTTTCATCCATGTATCACACCTTATTCATAATGCTTTCTTATCTGTCTTCTTATTACTCTGCTAATATTTCTGCATATCCCTTTTCTTGTAAAAACTTCAATACGACATTCTTTCGCTTTTTGCTTCCCTTTGCTCCATCCAATGGCACTTTGGGTTGTTGAACATCCTCGCTCTACTAGGGATAAGAGCCACACTTAAGGTAATATTTATCCCATCCAGGCTTTCAGTGCCTATCTTCTGAATACTAGTATTCACATCTAATCGTAATATTCTAGGGTGCACCATCTGGGTATCTCATAAGAAGATCTATTGGCACATTTGTAATATCCTTCGAAAATGCCAACAAATGAAAGTAATCCATTTACTAGTTTGGGTTACTCTAACCCCAGCCGGATCTTGATATCCCATCCTTATCTTAACTATACCTGTTAGCCCCCACAGGGCATAACTGCAATGGGTGTGATCAATTCTACATACCTCTATTACTGTTTAATATAATTCAAAAAGCTTATGTTCCTCTGCCTCAATTATAAACACTGTTAACCTTCATTAACTGGGTGCCTTGTACCCTTCTTCATCTTGCTTCTTTTGCTTATTGAAACTATTATTTATCTTCTTAATCTCTCATTGTCTTTCACCATAAAGTTGGATAGGCACTCTTGCCTTAAGGCTCCTTATCAAGAGGCTTACACCTTTCAGTACGCACATGATCTACTGAAGACCTCATATTTACTTATCATAAGCATGATACAAAGTCGAGTTCCTCTAATTCAACATTTCTACAGCTATATCTCTTATCGATCATCTTTCTTAACGTAGGCATCATCTTATTACGAATAAAAATAGAAGCTCTGGACTTGAATTCTTATAGAACTCTACCACACGATCTAGAGTAAGAAGAAAGAGTGACAGTCTTAAATATCCTGTAGCCTCCTGCTTATAAGTGTGGTGCACGACACACCCATAAACAAGACTCTGCTAGACACGGCTTGTAGACTCCCTAGGACAGAACTGCTCTGATACCACTTTTGTCACAACCCAAACCGAGGGGCCGCGACGGGCACCCGGTACCTTACTCAACCGAGTACCAATGTAACGTATCTTTCTTATTACATCATCATATACACGTGACATACATGCCTAATAGGCCAACATAATCATTTATAAACTCAAAACATAGGCCGACAAGGCCGTACACTTTTTCACGTACAAGACATATGTCTACAAGCCTATAAGAATACATAAATGTCATAAAGGTCGGGACAGAGTCCTGCCATGCCAAATATTACACGCCTAAATCATACTAACCAAACGAGCAACTCCGAAGCAAATAGAGCGCACCAACATCTTCCGCTGAGCTGATAGCCTACTTGGAGGGCCCTCGACCTGTCTATTGGGACCTGCAGGCATGAAACGCAGCGTCCCCAGGCAAAAGGGACGTCAGTACGAATAATGTACCAAGTATGTAAGGCACATAAATAAATACATAAGAGACATGGAAGACATATAAAGTACATGACTCAACCTGTAAGTCTGAATAACTTTGTAAATCATAAGTTACTTTTAACGTCATGCATATGCGTATGAATGACATGTCGTGCATGGGTACATGTTTCATAACATCATCAGCCTCTGAGGGCATCCCATCATATCATATCGGCCACTGTGGGCAAAATCATCATAGTATACCAATTGATCAAGTGGTGGTGCGTATATAACGCCACAATCTTTCCCATATCCCATATACATATATATATATATATATATATACATATATATGCGTATATAACGCCGTAACCTTTTCCCATATTCCATATACATATATATACATATATACACGTATACAACGCCATCTGGTCATGAGTTAATGCACATGAATGCAATGCATGAAAAGTACGTCAATAAATTCATTCGGAATTTCATAAGACCATTTTGCCTCTTGAGCAATATCATAAAGTAACATCATTTCAACTTTCGTATTTTTCTGAGACCCATGAACAGATGATAAAATATTATGACACATGGAAATTAAAGAACGTAGATCTCTCTTATACTTATATGAATAGAGTCATTCATGGAATTTGTGCATTTGTACGTTTTGTTCGTATTGTATGGATCATGACACAAGAAAGAAGGGATAGACTTAACATACCTGTTCCCTAAATTATTTGAACGAATCACCTTCTGCGAAATATGGACGAAACTTAAACTTGAAATTTCGGGCAATTTACTCTGCCTTTAATATATATTTTTTTTGAATGGAACGTTTGGTTAAGGACTAAATTTGTGTGACATTTTTGCTCCTTCATGTTGTGGTCACATGTACAGAATGTAAAAGGTTTGCTTGGTCTTCAAATGAATTAAATTTGAAGTCACCAAATTGGGTCTTGTTATTTGAAAATAGAGCTTTGCTTTCAACGTTATGGCAGATCATTATCTTGAAGCTTTTTCTTCTTAAGGTATTTTGATACAACTTTTGTCATGGGAAGATTGATAAGTCTTACTAAGACCTTTTAGATTAAGAATCTTTAGACACTTGTAAAGGTTAATGATGACTCACCTTATAAAAAGGGAGGGGATCTTCCACGATTCTCCTTGGGGAATTTTGTTAATTTATCCACTTATTGGTTAACCGGATAATATTTCGTTACCCGGTAATTAATCTATTATCCGCATAATTTAAAATTTATCACAAATTACTTAAAATTCTATTTATTTTAAAAATACTTCATGTATACTTTATATATATTACAATACCGTGTTCATATAATACCTTGCATGGTACTAGTTTATAATTATCGGATATTATCGCTCGATCCGTATTTTATTCCAAATTGGCCACTTTTAACGAAACTCCTTTTCTTTAATTCGTGTACCCCTTTATCCTTCATAGCACTTATTTATCGCTTGATATAAATAGCGTATTACTTATAATCCCAAAATAAATCTCATTCCTAAATTTGCGTCGATTAATCTTACGACGAAGTTTTATTGTATGACGACGCTTTAATGTACGAAAATGCGAAATATAATATCTCATTTTCAGACTTTCATTATTTTACTTATGTCATACTTTCACGCACGAAAACCTGGGATGTAACAGATGGTCTCGATCTTGACAAAGAAGAAGTCGAGCCAAAATTGTCGACTACCATTGTCATCCATTTTAACTACCAAGAACTTGCCTCCACAACGTCGAAGGTTCAACATTGTGCCCCAGTAAAAGATGGGCGCATCCACTAAATGCCATATAGTGATCTCAACACCAGCCAGCTCGGCAAACTTCGACAACATCTTAATTACCTCGTATATATAGGGAGTGAGCTGAGTGGGGTAGACCCGATAAAAGCAGAGAAATTCCTCCACTAGTGAAGGAAGCGGGAACGAATAGCCAATGGTGAACGATAAGTACAGAGAGCGCAGTACCAGGGATGGTGAGCGTGCACTTCATGATTATTAGTAGGTACTAGCTCTACTTGATCGGGAAGTCCATACTTGGCCTTGAAATCTGCCAAGTGCATGGCCATCATAGAAGACCAAAAAACCTCAATCATCACCTCCAGCAACCATTGAAAATCTGGTTTTGCTTCGGGATTGCAGGGAATAATCTACTCTACTGAAGGTAGAACCTCCTCCTCAGCGGTAGAGATGGATTCTCCTCCATGAATGGGGAACACAACATCCAACGGAGTGGGTTGAGTCTCCTTATTAACACCAAAAGTTGAGTTCGACATGACAATGGAGTTTGAAGAAAGAAGTAGAAAGCTGAGAACATGGAGATAAAAGCTATAAGGTGATAAGCAAGGGGAGGAAATTTGATAAAAGAAAATGCAATTCTGAGCTACTAATAAAAACGGTAAAAGTTGGATTTGGGTGATCATCCCCTTTTTATATAGGAAGAATCTCAAAACTAGAATGGGTCAACATAAATGCAACCGGAACCGAAATGGCAGAGCCAATGAAAAGGTCGCGTGTGTGCCGACGTGACATATCGGGATCAGGGGTCATCATGATGAATTACATCATGATGTCACATCCCTTCAAATACATGCTTGTTTTAGAAGTTACCCGGGAACACCAAGAGTTTGAAACATATGGCCCTCGAATGATAATAACAAGGCCGGAAATCCAAACTAGAGTGAGAATTTGAGAGGTAAATGCAGAAGCAATAATAATAATAAGGAATTGAACAACTACAATTAAAGTTTAGAAAATAAAGGATATGAGAAAATTCAAGGAAGGAATTCCAAGGACCCAATGTCTATAGCCTTGACAAGATTCAAGCAACAACGTCTTGATTTATTGAAGAAATCAAACTCCTTTACTTAAAAACAAATCAAAACAATAGATTCGGATCTTGACCACTTTATGAGTAACTTGAGACAACAATCAATAACTAGTATTAATCCCTTTCTAATAATACCACAAAAAGATTAATGATATCACAATAGAGAAGTAATCTTACTACCTTGAACTATGAATGTGTAAAGGTTGAAAGATAAATCTCAAAGTATAAGTGACAAAAGTTCAAAAAAAACTCTCAAAGTATGATATTCTTAATCAATAATGAAGTGCCTCAATGAATGAGAAGAACTCCTTATTTATAGGAGTAAAAGACCTTAAAATTAGGTAGGGTGGTTACTAAGGCATGAAAAGTCATTAAAATTAGGTAGGGTGGTTGCTAAGAATAAGAATATCCATTAAAATTAGGTAGGTTGGGAGGCCAAATCCCTTTGGACAGATTTGGACCTTAAAACTACTAGTTTGGTCCATTGGTTTGGACTCCAATTGGGCTCCTTTTCAAAGACCCCCTTTTGGACCTCTTCTGGGTGCCCTTTTGCAGGATTTCAAGGGCCGAGTTTGGTACCCAATCTTGCTCTTCTTGGACTTCAATTTAGGCACTAAATAAATGTAAAACTTGTTTAATTCATCTCCTTTGAGATTGAGATCATCCTCTAAAATTAAAAGCTTATTTATTTGCAATTGAAGTCTAGCAACCTTAGTCTGTAACTCTTTAGCTTAAGATCTTGTAAATGGCCTTCTTGGAGCTTCCAAAACTCTATCCTTGTCCTTGATGCTATCATTCGCCTCTTCTTGAAAAGAATTTGTCCCTTAATTCGATCCTACATCAAACAAAGACAAGTCAACAACATTAATAGCCTATTTGGCCAAGCTTGAAAATTAGCTTATTTTGAGAATTGCTTTTTTTCAGAAGTACTTTTCTGAGAAGTACTTTTGCAGAGAAGCAGTTTGTGTTTGGCTAATCAATTTGAAAAGCACTTTTGAGCAATGATTTGTGTTTGGCCAAGCTTTTCAAAAAATTCTTTTAAGTGACAAATTACAAATAAGGACATGAATAGATTTGCTTAGGAGTGAATATTATATAAGTAGATAAATAATCTTAAAGATTTATTACCAAGATAACAATTAAGTTTTTAAATTTAATTTAAGTAAATATGGAAAAATAATAATTAAAAAGTACTTTATTCTTTCAAGATGATTTAAATATTTCAATAATTATTTAACAAATATAAAAGTATTCACCCCAACAAAAATCACAAACATAATAGAAAATTATCCTAAAAATAAGAAGAAACACTTATACATTAGGAGAGTTCTCAATAATATCATCTCTAATTCTATTACGTAATAACTCCATAACATTAGAAGACATTCCTTGCATTTCTGAGTGAATGTCTGATTGCCCATCTTCTTCTTCAAGCTCTGGCATATTATCTTCATTTGCATAATGGTCAAACTCAACATCGGTGTAAGAGTTTCTTCGTATAAAATTATGTATAGCCATAGTAGATGTAACAAGATGAACCTGAGTGTCAAACTTGAAAGATGGCATTAAACGTAAAATAGAAAATCTATTTTTCCAAACTCCAAATGTTCGTTCAATTGTACATCTCAAGCTAGAATGGAAAAAATTGAAAACCTCATTCGGATTTCTGAAACTTGAATTACGTCCAAAATCAGAGAGATGATAACGTTCGCCCTTATATGTTCCTAAGTAGCCCAACATTGTTAGATATCCTGAATCAACTAAATAATATTTACCTAATTCAAGTAAGAAAAATATTAGTAATGAATTGATATGAAAAATAATATCAATAGCATGGGAATTTACAAGACATAATTTTAGGGTCACTTACCTGCTGGAGGATGGGGAAAATTAAGATTTTGTCTTCTAAGTGCTTGATCAAATATTCTAGCATCATGTGCAGTACCTTCCCACCCTGGCCATACAAAAGTGAAGCACATGTCCCAATCACATACGACCATTACGTTTTGTGAAGTGAAACTTTTCCTACCGATATACTTTATCCTTAGAAGGAACAATACAAGGTACATGTGTGTCATCTATAGCTCCAATATAATTTTTAAAATATGGACAGTACCTATTATCTTCTCTTAATTTAGTGTGAACATCAGAAAGAGCTGGATCTTTTGGCTTAATGATGTCCGTAGCCAATTTCAAACATGCTAGTAAAACTTGATGAAAATATCTGCTAACTGTCTCCCCAGAGTGTTGGAATCATTCTTGAATCATTCGATTCCCTACCCCATGTCCTACCATCATTAGGAACATAGCAACCATCTCCTCTACGATTATGTTTCTTGTTGATTCTAAGCCATACTGTTCATTTAACGTTTTGCAGAATAGCAGAAAAATATATTTTTCCATTCTAAACATCTCATAACAACGCTTATCATGCCCTTCAAGCATCTCTTTAACAAAATGAAAACCTGTATGAAAAGAAGTCCTGCTTGGAGTCTTTAAACAAAATCTTAAGTAATACTCTGCTGCAAGAGTTACACCGCTAATTGCCAAATCAAAAACATCATCAATATCATCACAAATTATAAGAACTTCTTCATCAACATCGTCATTATTATATTTTTTCAATAACATCTGTAAGAAAAGATAAAAACAAACAATACTTATCTAATAAGAACTTCATTTCCAAACAAACACTACATAATTAATAACAACTTATATACATGAAATGCTTGGCAGGCATTCTTTTACATGAAATGATGTATGGTTACATACCATTCAGGGGAAAGACAAGGCAAAAGACATTCTCAAATATATTACACAAGGATTTAATATTCCCAAGAAGCATACAGGTATGATCTTTCAATCTAACGAATCAAATGCCTCAACGATAAGTAGAGACATTTCCTTTTGTGGGAGCGCCTTTTTTTCTTTCTGCCAATAACTAAAGCTGTCTATTTCTTTTTTCCTTTTCCAGGTTAGTCTCCAAGGAAAGCAGTTCATGTATATATTGTTACATAGAGATCCCAAAAACAGGTTAGGATAATCAAAATATGCACAAAAAATAATTACAAAAACTAAAACATCTTATATCTCTAGTCTTTGTGTAGTTCGGACATCTTTTCTAACCATAGCAATTGCAACTCTGGGTCTTCTTGGGCTGAAAATATTTCTCTCATTGATTGCTTAACTAGTAACATACTCGCTTTCCACCATAAATCACTACCAACAATCATACCAGGTAAATTACGAACAATATCCATAACACTCTTAATACTGAGTGGAGTGTCTTTTGACCCCACAATAATTGCAAAACACAATTCCACAACTTCTGCAATTCTCTCAATTGATGACGTGATCCTTAAACTAGTACTGACTTTACTTTTTTCCTTTTCAGTTGTAATTGATGATGCCTTCTTTTTTTTAGTTTTATCACCACTCTCATTTGTCTCTCTTTTTTCAGTTACTTCTGGTTCTTCCAAGTTAATATGATCCAATCCTTCTCCTGTATTACTTCTTAAGTCATCCTCCATAATAAGCTCCTCATTACTTGTTGGAGTTTCAAACTCAAATTGTTTCTCAGGTTGAAACCAATTACTTCCATGTATGTTATCGGATAAAACTCCAGATGATGGCGCCCATGCATGTTCGCCAGTGGCAACAACATCTTTAAAACAAAATTCCATCAACTCTCGACATTGTAAACCTTTATCTCTGAATTTCTCTACATTTGAGTTCTCCTATATTCATGGAAGAATAATTTAAAATATATTAGTGTTCGAAACAAAATAATAATTCATTATGTTTAAGCGAAAATATATTTAAGAATTCTTAATACCTTTATCTTCCTACTCCACCATTCAACACTCGCTTGAACCGTCTTTTTCTCGCGGTCCAGTCTCCTTTCCAACTAAAGTATCCCAATCTTTCCAAATAAGTTTCAAACTATCCCATTTGTTCTTCAGTTTGGTCTTATCATAATTTTTTCCAGTCTTGTCATTAAATTTTTGCACCAAGTTAGACCACCCTATTCTGCTAAAATGAGTGCCAGGACGATTTCTAGCAGTAATTTCTTCCACACATAAATTTAAAAAACAATTCTGTTGTTTTTGCATCCCATTTAGCCTTTTCGCTATTGTTATCTTGTGTCACTTTCTTGCTCATTATCTTGTCAGTATGCATTGAAAAACATGTAATGAATAAGTAAAACAAGGAATCAAGACAATGTTTTCTATTCTTCAAGCCAAAAGCAGCAGCAAACATTTAATAGTGCTATTTTATCATGACATTAGAGATTACTGTCATATGAAGAGTTTGTTTATCATGAAAGTTTGCCTACTGTTGAGTTTATAAGCACTTGCCATTGACTTAGCATTTACATCCAATTGCTATATTAAGTAGTAAGTATATTCATATAATTTTCCTTATAAAGTTTATAGAAGAGATTTATTACACATTAAAATTTTAAAAGAAGGAAAACACTAAAACAGAGGCTTCTATACAACTCGGTATCTTTTGAAAAAATAGAGTATGAAATCAATTTTTTTCCTGCTCTAGGTGGTTTATTTGGGACTATTAAATTTCAGAATTTTACAAGGTATCACACTATAAAGTCTTATGGAATAAACACAATTTAATTTGCCCCAAAATATTAGACACACCACTGTTGATCTCTTATTAGGAAGACCAACAATGCAATTTTTTTCAATGTTAAGAACTCCAATATTGACCACCCATAACAACTCTACTTTTGTAAAATAACAGACAAACCAGGTAAATGCATATGCACATCACATAGGCCAAACATAATATCTATCTGTGTCTCAACATCTCGAAGATAAATTCAGACTCGACAAAAAATTAAACGACAAATTTGTTGCGGAAGCCAAATGTATATAGTGTGAATAAGTCACAACTACTATACTAAAAATTATGACAGCCACCAAATAATAACTAAGACAATAAAACAACAATAAAAGGAACACCAGAATTTACGAGGTTCGGCTAATTTTGCCTACTCTTCGGACACAACCAATATTTTATTCCACTCCAAAAATCAAGTGAAATAATACTAAAGAGAGAAGATACAAATGTCATAAACAGATGAGAAGGCAAATGAGAGGTGTGTTTAAATCCAAAATATTAAGCCTTCTTTTATAGGGGGAAAATCCCCCAACTATTCATTTCCCACCGATGTGGGACAAACATTTCTGCCAACTACTTTAACAAATCTCTACCTTGGCAAAATTCCACATCTTCAATTTTCTCTCAATAACAAATTTTGATTGTGTCTTCATCTTCAATTTTCAGTTTTCAACAATGTTGATCAAATCCAAACAGTGTTGAAACTTGACCGCAGTCACCACCTTTGTCAGCATATCAACAGGATTCACCGTAGTATGAATTTTTTTCACCGTGACTCCACCTTCTTCTATGATTTCTCGTACGAAATGATACCGAACATCAATGTGCTTCGTCCTTGCATGATAAACTTGGTTCTTCGCTAATTGAATAGCACTTTGACTATCACAAAAAATTGTGATACCTTTTTGTTCAACACCAAGCTCCTTTAGCAATCCTTGAAGCCAAATTGCCTCTTTCACAGCCTCTGTAATAGCCATGTACTCTGCCTCTGTTGTAGACAAAGCAACTGTTGACTGCAAAGTAGACTTCCAACTAACTGGTGCCTTTGCAAAAGTAAACACATAACCAGTAGTTGATCTTCGTTTGTCCAGATCACCCGCAAAATCTGAGTCACAATATCCAACTACAGACTGATTGTCTTCCTGCTCAAAAACTAACCCGACATCTACAGTATTATGAATATACCGTAGAATCCACTTCACAGCTTGCCAATGCTCCTTCCCTGGATTGTGCATATATCTGCTAATAACTCCAACAGCTTGTGAAATGCCAGGCCTTGTGCAAACCATTGCATACATCAAGCTACCAACAACATTTGCGTATGGTACCTTTGACATATACTCTCGTTCAGCTTCATCCATTGGCGACATAATAGTACTTAGCTTAAAATGGGAAGCAAGTGGAGTACTAACTGGCTTAGTCTTGTCATCTATGCCAAAACGTTGAAGTACTCTCTTCAAATATTCCTTTTGAGATAAACAGAGTTTCTTTGAACGTCTATCTCTAATTATCTCCATGCCAAGAATTTTCTTTGCCTCACCCAAATCCTTCATCTCGAACTCCTTCTTCAGTTGAATCTTCAACTTATCAATTTCTTCCAAATTCTTGGAAGCTATCAACATATCATCAACATATAGGAGAAGATATACAAAGGAACCATCTTTAAGCTTGCGCAAATACACACAATGATCGTATTTGCTTCTCTTGTACCCTTGCCGCAACATAAACTCGTCAAATCGCTTGTACCATTGTCTAGAAGATTGTTTCAATCCGTACAATGATTTTTCAAGTTTGCACACCATATTTTCTTTTCCAGCAACTTTGAATCCTTCTGGCTGAGTCATGTAGATTTCCTCCTCCAAGTTTCCATGTAAAAACGCAGTTTTTACATCCATCTGAACTAGTTCCAAATCCAATTGTGCTACCAAAGCCAACATAATTCTAATGGAGGAATGTTTTACAACTGGAGAAAATACTTCATTGTAATCAATTCCCTCCTTTTGAGCATATCCTTTGGCCACCAATCTTGCTTTGTAGCGAACATCTACTTGGTTAGGAAATCCTTCCTTCTTTGCAAATACCCATTTGCACCCAATTGCTTTCTTTCCCTTCGGGAGATTGGCCAATCTCCATGTATGATTCTGATGAAGGGACTGTATTTCATCATTCATGGCAATCCTCCACTTATCTTCTTCTGAACTTTGGACAGCGTCTTTATAAGTAGTAGGAACATCATCAGCTACAATTGAGGTTGCACAAGCAACCGTCTCTATGAGACGAACAGGTTTCGTTATTGTTCTTTTTGGCCTGCTGGTTGCTATTGATTCAAGTTGTTGTTGAGGTTCCTGAGTTGGAATCTCCTCTACTGGCTCTTCTTCCAGAGGGTAATCTTCATTTGTTTCCTCCTCTGCTTCTTGTGTAGGAAAAATAAATTTTCCCTCAAACTCCACCTGCTTAGAAGCACCTTTATTTTGTTTGGTGTCTTCTGTTACCTTATTTACCATAGCAGATTCATCAAAGGTAACATCCCTGCTGAATATTACTTTCTTTGTCATAGGACACCATAAGCGATATCCTTTGACTCCAGAAGTAATTCCCATAAAAATAGCCTTCTTTGCCCTTGGATCCAATTTTGACTCCGTCACATGATAATATGCAGTTGAGCCAAACACGTGCAAAGAGTTATAATCTAAAGCAGGCTTTCCATACCATTTTTCAAATGGTGTCTTGCCATCAATAGCAGCAGATGGTAAGCGATTAATGAGGTGGCATGCATATGTAACTGCCTCAGCCCAAAATTCTTTGCCCAAGCCAGCATTGGACAACATACACCGTACCTTCTCCAGCAAGGTCCGGTTCATACGTTCTGCCACTCCATTCTGTTGTGGTGTATGTCTAACAGTGAAGTGTCGGACGATGCCATCATTTTCACAGACCTTATTGAAATGATCATTTTTGTATTCACCTCCATTGTCTGTGCGAATACACTTGATCCTCCTGCCTGTTTGATTCTCCACCATCGTCTTCCATTTGAGAAAAATTCCCAGCACTTCATCTTTGTTTTTCATTGTATACACCCACACTCTTCGAGAAAAATCATCAACAAAGGTTACAAAATAGTGCTTCCCACCCAATGAAGGTGTTTTGGAAGGACCCCAAACATCAGAGTGTACATAATCCAAAATGCCTTTAGTATTATGGATCGCTGTACCAAATTTAACCCTTGTCTGTTTCCCTTTAACACAATGCTCACAAAACTCCAAGTTGCAAGCCTTGACTCCTTTTAACAATCCTTGATCTGATAGAGTTTTCAAGGATTTTCCTCCAGCATGTCCCAAGCGCATGTGCCATAGCTTGGTTGCTTCTGCCTCTTTGTCGTCACTGGATGTCACTGTCGCTGTCCCAATAACTGTACTGCCACGATAGCGGTACATATTATTATTCTTCCGATTAGCCTTCATTACCACTAGTGCACCGGAGCATACTCTCATCACTCCATTTTCTGCAATGATTTTGAACCCTTTTGATTCTAGGGCTCCCACAGAGATGAGATTCTTCTTCAAATCCGGTACATATCGAACATCTGTCAATGTTCTGATCATTCCATCATGGTTCCTTAATCGTATTGAACCAATGCCATATGAGGTAAGAGGGTTGTTATCCGCTGTGTGGACGACTCCATATTCTCCTTCTTGAAATTCCACGAACCAGTCCCTGTTGGGACACATATGATAGCTACAAGCCGAGTCCATCAACCATATGTCTGATGATGTTGATGACTCTGTTATAACTAATGAGAAGTCTGAATCATCACAATCAGCTACATTTGAATCCATAATGGCCTTTCTATTGTTATTTTTGGCCTTATTCTTCAACTTTGGACAATCTTTCTTCCAGTGCCCTTTTTCTCGACAAAAGGTACATTCATCTTTGCTAGGTCTGGATCTTGACTTGGATATTCCCTTCTTTGTCCTCGTTTGATTTTGAGGACGACCCCTCACAAATAGTGCTTCTCCTTCTCCGCCCTTCTGTTTTTTTCGCTTTCGTTGTTCATAGCTGTACAAAGCCGAACAAACTTTTCTAAGAGAAACTTCGTCATTTCCATGGAGTAGAGTAGTTTCAAGGTGCTCGTACTCATCAGGAAGTGACGCCAACAACATCAAGGCCAAGTCACCATCTTCATAAGTTGTATCCATATTTTGCAAATCTGTGACCAACTTATTGAAACTGGTGATATGTTCATTCATCGTGGTACCAGGAACATAGGTGAAATGAAACAGTCTCTTCTTCATGTACAATTTATTTTGACTGTTTTTCTTCAAAAATTTATCCTTCAGTGCTTTCCATAATTTGCTTGCAGAAGTTTCCTTTGTGTATGGATATTTCTGCTCTCTAACAAGGTAGGATCGAATGGTACCGCAAGCAAAACGGTTGATAATTCTCCAATCTTCTTCTCCAATAACATCTGGTTTCTTTTCTTCAATGGCCAGATCTAGCCCTTGCTGAAAAAGGACATCTAGAACCTCGCCTTGCCACATCCCAAAATATCCGGACCCGTCAAAAATTTCTACCGTAAATTTCGCATTTGACACAATTCTTGTCATAAGCGAAGATGCCAATGATGGCGTGTTGTTGACACTTGATGTAGATTCTTCTTGTTTATTGTCTCCCATATTTGACACAAATATTATTTAATAGCTGACGAGACAAATCAAGATTATTTTCTTTCTGATGTAGAAGATCAGACTAAGCTGCAACCACAGAGTATACTCAGACAGAACCTTGACTCAGTTACCAAGATAAATCTTTTCTGATGTGGAAGATCAGACTATGCTGCAACCACAGAGCATACTTAGACAATACCTTGACTCTGATACCAATTATTGCGGAAGCCAAATGTATATAGTGTGAATAAGTCACAACTACTATACCAAAAATTATGACAGCCACCAACTAATAAATAAGACAATAAAAGAACAATAAAAGGAACACCAGAATTTACGAGGTTTGGCTAATTTTGCCTACTCCTCGGACACAACCAATATTTTATTCCACTCCAAAAATCAAGTGAAATAATACTAAAAAGAGAAGATACAAATGCCTTAAACAGATGAGAAGGCAAATGAGAGGTGTGTTTAAATCCTAAACATTAAGCCTTTTTTATAGGAGGAAAATCCCCCCAACTATTCATTTCCCACCGATGTGGGACAAACATTTCTGCCAACTACTTTAACAAACTTAACAATAGATTAAGAACAAAATCTAAAGGGAATGGTCTTATGGTATTCACCCACAGTTCCTCAATTCAAAATACAGTATAGTACTGTCATATATTTAGAAACAATGCACAAGAGTAAAGGGGCAAAGAAAACATACCTTGAGAAAAAATTGCAGTTTAATAGAAAAAATTTCAAGTTCAATCCACAATTTCCCTTGCTGTTGAAGCGATTTGCTGTTGACATGAAGGAGAAACCCAAAAATATTGTAAAAACTGGAGAGAAGCGTGACTTGCTGAAGAGAAGGTCTTATTATATCCTAAATACTAGGCTTAAAGTAGTAAGGTTATTTTGGTATTTACATTATTTTACTAAGGATATTTCTGGAATGTAAAGAATGCAAAACTGCTTCTGCTTCTGCTTCTGGGGAGAAGCTACTTTTTTCTGCTTCTCCAAAACTGCTTCTGCTTCTAGCCAATAGCACTTTTTTCTCCTAAAAAAAGTTTGGCCAAACACCCAAAGTTTTGGAAAAAAGTACTTTTTTGAAGAAAAAAAACACTTTTGGCTCATTGAGAAGCTTGGCCAAACATGCTATAAATGTAGAACTTACTTGAAACTCACCAGGAAGGTCCAGCTTGTAAGCACTGTCTCCAATCCTTTCAACGACTTCAAATGGGTCATCTCCTCTAGGATACAACTATGACTTCCTTTTGGAAGGAAATCTCTCCTTTCTAAAGTGAACCCAAACTAAATCTCCAGGTTTAAAAACAACTTATTTTCGACCCTTATTCTTTCTCAAGGCAGTTTGCTCATTTTTCTTCTCAATTGCAAGCCTTGTTTGCTCATGAATTTTATTCATCATCTCAGCGTTTGTCCTACCATTAAGAATAGAAATATTATTAGTAGGTAATGGTAATAAATCAAAGAGACTAATGGGATTAAAACCACCATAAAGAACCTCAAAAGGAGACATACCTGCAGAAGAATGGATTGTTCTATTGTAAGCAAATTCAATCATAGGTAAGTGATCTTCCCAATAAGTTAATTTACCTTTCAAAACAACCCTCAACATGTTTCCTAAGGTTCTATAAACTACTTCAGTTTGTCCATTAGTTTGTGGGTGACAAGAAGTAGAAAATAACAATTTAGTACCTAACTTCCCCCAAAATACGCGCCAAAAGTGGCTCGAAAACATAGCATCCCTATTACTAATAACAGTTCTAGGTATACCATGCAATTTTTTAACTTCTTTTAAAAAATGATTAGCAACATGTGAAGCATTATTAATATTTAAACAAGGAATAAAATGAACCATTTTGGAGAACATATCTACCACAACAAATATAATATCATTACCATACTTTGTTCTAGGCAAACCTAACACAAATTCCATAGAAATAGCATTCCAAGGTGAATTAAGAACAGGTAATGGCGGGTAATGACCGTGTGGTAAAACTTTAGATTTATCTTATTTATATTCCAAACACTGTGCACACATTATTTCAACACCTTTTATCATTCCAAGTAGGGATGGCAAATGGTGCGGGGCGGTGCGGTTGCGAGGCAAACCCGCGCACACCCGCAAAGACTCCAACCCGCCTGGCCCCGCAAAACAAAATTTGTTATGTTTAACCGCCCCGCCCCGCCCCGCCCTGCCCCACGAAAACCCGCCCTGCCCATTTTTCAGAAGACAAACACGTTTAGCTGAAGAATAATAATATATTTAGGCCATAATGAAATGGTCCCAACTGCAAAAAGACAAAAACAGTTTTACGAACTCCTTCAAAACCTTACAAGTTGTTTACTTTGTAAAACTAATATAAGATATTAAATATTCCTAGTTACTACATCATCTTTGAAAACAAGGATACAGAAAATAAAATAAACTGGGGTATTACATATTTTCTTCTTAATTAGTGAAGATATGACTTGAACAAAAATATTTATGAAGAAAAAAGGAAATGAAATAGACTAAATGCTTGTAAATTACAATCCTATATACAGTTGTGATTATGCAAGTTCGCTTTGAGTCGATGGTCTATCAGAAACAACCTTTCTACCTGTACAAGGTAGGGATAAGACTGCGTACACACTACCTTCCTTAGACTCTACTTTTAAGATTACACTGGGTAATTGTTGTTATTATTATTTTTGCTCGTAAATTACAAGATATATTATATCAATTCAAGTTACTAAATGGTTGTAACTGCGTGGAAAAATGTTGGTGGTTCATTCGGGCTTCGCGTTAATTTTAGGTTTTAGTTCAAAAAAATAAAAATCTTGACCCGCGACCCACCGCGCCCTGCGTTAATTTTTTTAAAAAAATTAGAACCCGCCCCGCCCCGCGCCCCCGCAAACACTGTAACCCACCCCGCCCCGCCCCATTGTCATCCCTAATTCTAGGCTAAAGGAAATTTTCAGCAAGTATGTCTAGTGTCTTTGGGACTCCAAAGTGACCCAAAAGCTATCTACAATGTGTTTCCCTTACAAATACTTCATGTAAAGAGCAATTAGGGATGCACAACTTATTTTCCTTAAAGTGAAACTCATCTTGGAGATTAAACCTCTCAAAAGGACCCAACTTACAATCTGCAAAAATCTTGCCAAAATCAACATCATTAGCATAAAGTCTCTTGATTTTATCAAAATCCATCAATTTAGAAGTCATAGTAGAAACTAAGACACACCTTCTTGAAAGTGCATCAACAACAACATTCTCTTTCCCTTGTTTGTAAGAAATTACATAAGAAAAAGTTTCAATGAATTCAACCTGTTTAGCATGCCTCCTACTAAGTTTACCTTGACTCTTCAAGTATTTCAAGGATTCATGGTTAATTTTAATGACAAACTCTCTTTGCCACAAGTAATGTTGCCATGTGGCTAAAGCATTTACCAAAGAATATATCTCTTTGTCATAAGTGGAATAGTTCAATGTGGCTCCACTCAACTTCTCACTAAAGTAGGTAATATGTTTAGAATCTTGCATTAAAACAACACCTACTCCTTTGCAAGAAGCATCACATTCAATTTCAAAATATTTAGAAAAATCAAGCAAATGTAACAATGAAGCAACACATAAATTCTCTTTCAACAAGTTAAAAGCATCATCTTTTTCTTTTCCCAATGTAAAAATCTTATCATTTTTAATAAGATCAGTTAAAGGAGAAGCAATGGTACTAAAGTCTCTCACAAACCTCCGATAAAAACTAGCAAGTCCATGAAAACTCTTAACTTCAGTTACACTCTTAGGATTAGGCCATTCATTTATTGTTTTGATTTTCTCTTCATCAACCTCAACACCTTTAGAGCTAACCACAAAACCCAAGAAAATCACACGATCCACACAAAAAGTACATTTTTTTAGATTAGTAAATAAAAGCTGCTTTTTAAGAACTTCAAAAACTTTTTTTAGGTGTTCTACGTGCTCTTTTTAAGTGTTAGAAAAGATCAAGATATCATCGAAGTACACCACAATAAATTTTTCATGAAAATCCTTAAAGATATGATTCATTAATATCATGAAAGTGCTCGGTGCATTAGGCAAACCAAAAGGCATAACTAATCACTCATAAAGCCCATATTTAGTCTTAAAAGCAGTTTTCCATTCATCTCCAGGATTCATTCGAATCTGATGGTAACCACTTTTTAGATCAATTTTAGAAAAGATTTTGGATCCATATAATTGATCCAACATGTCATCAAGACGAGGAATATGATGGCGATACTTTACCATTATCTTGTTGATTGCTCTACAATCCACGCACATCCTCCAAGTTCCATCCTTTTTGGGTATCAATAGGACGGGAACGGAGCAAGGTCTCATGCTCTCTCTCTCTCTCTCTCTCTCTCTCTCTCTCTCTCTCTCTCTCTCTATCTCACAAAACCTTTTTCAAGCAACTACTCGACTTGCCTTTGAAGCTCTTTTGTCTCTTTTGGATTACTCCTAAAAGCAGGTCTATTTGGGATTTATGATCCATGAATAAAATCAATTTGATGCTCAATTCCATGCAAAGGTGGCAATCCATTAGGAATATCTTCATGAAAGACATCTCCAAAATCCTGCAAAAGAGAAGAAATACTACTTGGCAAAGAAGAAATTAGTAACTCAGAATTAATCAAAGCTTCTTTGTAAGTAAGCAGTATTATGGGCAACCCTTCTTTTCTTGCATTTAAACACTCTTTGGATTTTATATAGAAACTCTCTTTTTTCCTTTCCTTAGCTTATTTTCTCTCACTAAGACTTTCTAATTTTTCATTCAAATCCCTTTTTTATATCTTCTCTCAAATTGTTTCCCTCTCTCTCTTTCTCTCGACCATCTCTCTTTTTTTATAACTCTTGGCCTCCTTTCTTTTCTTTTCCCTCAAGCTCACTATTTATCTCTCCCCTTGGTTTTCCCATTGTTTCCCTTAATCTCTTTTAATCTTCAAACACTTGAGAAGGAGATAAAGGTGCAAGAGAAAATTTTCTGCCATTTTTCTCAATAGAGTATCTATTGTTCCTTCCATCATGAAAAACATTCCTATCATACTTCCATGGAAGACCTAGTAAGATATAACAAGCTTGCATAAGGATTATGTCACAAAGAATATCATCCTCATATCTACCAACATTGAATGAAATCATGCATTGTTTATTTACCTTTAGTTCACCACTTTCATTTAACCGTTGGAGTCTATAGGGAGTAGGATGTTTCAGCATGCAAGTCCCAATTTTTCACAAAGTATGAACTCACTACATTAGCATAACTACCACTACCAATGATCATAGAAAAGGTTTTCCTCTTTATCCCACACCTAGTATGGAATATATTCTTCCTTTGTTCTTCACTATTGCTTCCCAAATTGATAGTTATAATCCTCCTAAGTACCCTAATCATTCCATCATTAAAAGGTAGTCCCACTTCATTTTCATCTTCACTCATACCCTGCTCCTCTTCCTCACTTTTTTCTCTCTCGTATTCTCCCCTCATAATTTTCCCAGCTACCCCAATCATACCAACATGAGGTAGTTCTATATCATCTTCATCACTCACATCTCCCTCTTCTTCTCCTCACTTTTTTTATTCTCATATCCTCCATCTTCTTAAAGAATGATATTTCTTCTACTTGGACATGCATGCATCATATGTCCCCTTTCTTTACATTTACGACATTGAATAGAACTAGAAGGAGTAAAAGGTTTAGGGTTAAAGGTTTTACCTCCTTCATTGTTCTCAGATTTACCTTTATCCTTGTTTTCTTGAGGTCTAGAAGAACTTTTCATCCCTTGATTCGGCTATGGCTTCTTGGAGATGGTGTTTGACTGACCTTTCCACGAGCTAGTTTGCCTTTTTTATTTTTATTTTCTACCTTTACAAACAAATCAACTAACTCATCGATTGTTACATATGGTTGTAATTCTACTACATCATCTATTTTTTTATTTAAACAATGTAAAAACCTAGCCATTATAGCTTCTTATTCCTCCATACAATTAGCTTGGATCATAGTCATACCCATACCCATAATCTTAATGTATTCATCCACAGACATGGACCCTTGCTTCAATGTTTGAAGATGTTGTTTACCTCTCGTTGAAAGTGTGATGGTACAAATCTCTTCCTCATCACCCTCTTCATCTCAGCTTAAGTAGCAATTAGTCCTTGTCCTTCTTGCAATCTATCAGTAGTAAGCTTTTTCCACCAAATAGCAGCATAGTCAGAAAACTCAACAAAAACAAGTTTAACCTTCTTACTCTCAGAGTAGTTGGGACAATCAAAGATGGCTTCAACCTTTTTCTGCTAATCAAAGTACAAGTCTAGATCCCTTGTTCCCTTGAAAGATGGCATATTCATTTTTATACTACTTATATTATCATCTTCTACTCTACCTCTTTGTCCCCTCCTATCTCTTCCTATCCTATCGAAATCAATATCATTAAAATTATCTATAGGATTTTCTTGATTTACAATGGGATCAAGGGGCACATTTCTCTTAGCTTGGTGCCTAACATTATTTTCTCTCCTAAGTTTAGCTATTTTATCATTTTGCTCAACAATGGTGTCCCTCATTTCTTGGAGTTGCGAATTCCACCTTTGGAATTGTTGGTGCATAGCTTGCAAGGTAAAATTATTTCTTGCTTTGATTTCGGCTTCTTGGAGAACCCTTCGTTCATCATCACTACTTGTACGCGGCATCTTAAATAATTAAATTGTATCACACAAATTGGCTTTCCTTTAATTGTTCTCACACATACTTTGCCTTTTTTCTCTCGAAATAACCTTTGAACAAAATACTTTGTAGATTTATAGTTAAACCAAACCCGTATGAAGTTCTTAGTAGTAAAATATAGATTTTTGGGGAACTAATGAATGAAGAACCAAATCCTAGAACCATTAGGCTCGGTTGAAACAAGATACGAACAAAAAGGAAAGGATTATATATTTAGATTAGAAAGAGTAAGAAAAATTAATAGTTTCTTATTTTTGTAATCTAGGATCCCCTCTTCTTGTTTCCTTTGTTAATTTTTAGAAACAAATTAGATACAAAAGAAATTTTCCGGAGAGAAAGCAATTCTTGTTTAAAAAAATTGATTTATATTTTTATTTTTTTTATTTTTTTAACTAATTTTTTTCTTTTTCCTTTTGCTATTAGAATTCAAGAAATCCCAAGAAGTATCACGAATGAAATCTTGATAGAACCGCTCTGATACCACTTGATAATAACAAGGTCGAGAATTGAAACTAGAGTAAATATTTCAGAAGTAAATGCGGAAGCAATAATAATAATAATAATAAGTAATTGAACAACTAGAATTAAAGTGCAGAAAATAAAGGATATGGGAAAATTCAAGGAAAGAATTCCAAGAACTTCCAAGAACGCAAGGTATATAGCCTTGACAAGATCCAAGCAACTATGTCTTGATTTATTGACGAAATCAAACGCCTTTACTTAAAAATAAATCAAAATAATAGATTTGGATCTTGACCACTTTACGACTAACTTGAGACAAACTCAATAGCTAGTATTAATGATATCACAAAGGAATCAATGATATCATAATAGAGAAGTAATCTTACTACCTTGAACTATGAACTAGTAAAAGTTGAAAAATAAATCTCAAAGCATAAGTAACAACGGTTCAAAAGAACTCTTAAAGTATGATATTCCTAATCAATAATGAAGTGCCTCAATGAATGAGAAGAACTCATTATTTGTAGGAGTAAATGTCATGATCCAAAATCAACTATAGGTCGTGATGGCGCCTAAAGACGCCGTCAGGCAAGCCAACGTTGATTTATCAATTTGTTTACTCGTTTTATTACTTTTGAAATCACAATCTTCATAAATTCAGAGGTATAAAATAGAATTTACAGGGTAAATGATGATAATTATGTGATCTATATTAACAAACAACCAGTAGGAACTCCCAAAACCTGGTGTCACAAGTTCATGAGCATTTTCTAAAGAGTACAATAATGATATAACATTTGTCCCGAATGGAATAACACAGAAGAAGAATAAATAATACAGTAGAGAGTCGATAAACTGCGGAGCGTAGCCTGGAATGCAACTCACATAAAATCTCCTCAACAGGGGTGCCCACACACCAAGATGATCACCAAATGACCTATCAGATCCTGTACATTCAGTGCAGAAGTGCAGCATGAGTATGTAAATCAATGCATACCTAGTAAGTATTTAGCCTAACCCCAGAGAAGTA
Source organism: Nicotiana sylvestris (assembly GCF_000393655.2). NCBI lineage: Eukaryota > Viridiplantae > Streptophyta > Magnoliopsida > Solanales > Solanaceae > Nicotiana > Nicotiana sylvestris. Next base: position 83,601,925 of record NC_091057.1, on the reverse strand, counting down.
GTGATGAGGGTACTAGAGGTCCAAATAAATAACAGATATGAAGTGCACGGCAATATAGAGGTAAAATCTGAAATTTGATAATGTTCTGATTATTCCCATTAAAGCATAAGATTCTCGATCTTGCATTCTACCTTAATATCTTAGAAAATGTCAAGGGTCAATACCAAATAAATAAGAAATATTGTAAAGCTTCGGGCATTAGTAGGAAGATTAGCTCGTGAATATTCGGACTGCTGGACATATAACGCATGATTCTGCCGAGGTCATTCGGCCCGATCCAGAATAACATGTACACTGTCGAGGGTCGAGTGGCACGAACCATAGATGTATCTATATACTGCCGAGGTGTTCGGCTTACTCCACGAGAAAGGAAGGAAGTTACCAAATTTCAAGACACGTGTTCTCAATACAATACATGAGCACATAATAGGTACACCTCTATACATTTATCAAATATCTTAGCAACCACTCAAGGTGATAAAGCTTGGCCATATATGTATTTATTTCTAAATCAACTCGAAGTATAACTTTAAATAAATAAGCCAGCAAAACAGATTCAAATAATTCAATTATTACATGATAAGGTCCTAAGTCTACCTGGACATAATCATGCTTTAGCTACGTACGGACTCTAGTCACCTCGTACGGTCGTAGCACCCACAACTGGTTGCACATAATAATAAATATCACCTAGGGGTAGTTTCCTCCTCACAAGGTTAGACAGGAGATTTACCTCGCTTCGAAGTTCCATAACCGACTCCAAAGCCACTCTAATACCTCAAATCGATGCCCGTCGCTCCTAAACTAGTCAAGCAATGTGTGAACCAATAAAAATATACTCTAATAATCATAATAAATCAATTTTTAACAATTCTCAGCTCCGCTCGAAAAGTCAATAAAGTCAATCCTCGGGCTCACTTGCCCGGATTCCGAAAATTATTGAAAAAAAATGTTACCCACAACTCATATGTGTATCAAGAAAATCATCCGATTTCGTCCATGAATCGTCCCTCAAATCAAGGATTTACCATTTGTCAACTTTGGGCCTCAAAATCAAAATTCTACAATCCAAACACAGATAAAAATAATATCCAATGGAAATAATCATGGAGAAAGATCAAAATAAAGGTCAGATATTTACCCGTTGTTGAGACGATAACAACGCCGTGAAAATCACCTCAAACGGAGCTCTAGAACTCAAGATATGCCCAAAATACTAAAATTCTCGGTTTAAAACACTGTCCAGGCGATTTTTCTTCTTCACGTCCGCGGGAAAATCTTCGCGTTCGTGAAGAGCAATTCTTCGCATTGACCGGTCAACCCAAATTTCCTTCTTCGCATTCGCAGGACTTCTCTCGCGTTGATTCATATTGCTATGACTCCGTAATTACGATACAAATCTAATGGTTCAATCCAATCACAAATTAAAGGTCGTTTGCTCAATATGGTACCCCTTATGTCCAAAGAAACGACGTTGAAACATCAAATAAGAGTGCGATACAACCCAAACACATCTTAAACACACCCGAGGCCCCCGGGACCCCGTCTAATCTCACCAACCAGCTCCATAACATAACACGGACCTGCTCAAGACCTCAAATCATACCAAATAACATCAAAATTACGAATTGCATCGATTCAAGCCTAATGAACTATTGAACTTCTAACTTCTATATCTGATGCCGAAATCTATCAAGTCACGTCCAATTGACCTCAAATTTTGTGCACACGTCACATTTAAAATTATGGACCTATACCAACTTCCGAAATCAGAATCTGAACCAGATATCAAAAAGTCCACTCTCGGTCAAGCTTCCCAAAAACCCTCAATTTTCCAACTTTCGCCAAATGACCCCGAAATGATCTACGGACCTCCAAATCCACATACGGACGCGCTCGTAAGACCAGAATCACCATACAGAGTTATTCCTAGTCTCGAAATCTTAAACGGACATCGATACAATAAAATACACTTCAACCAAAATTTTTGAAATTCTTTCAAAATGCCAACTTTCCACAATTAGCGCCATAACGCTCCCGGGTCATCCAAAACCCGATCCATACATACGCCCAAGTCCAAAATTATTATACAAACATGTTGGAACATTCAAATCCCAATTCCAAGATCATTTCTCAAAAGTCAAATCCTAGTCAATTCTTCCAACTTAAAGCTTCCGAAATTAGAGATTTCTTTCTAAATCAACTCCGAACTTCCCGAAATCTAGTTCCGACCAAACGTACAAGTCTTAATACATTAAGTGGAGCTACGCAGAGCCTCAAACTGCCAAACGACACGCTAGATATCAAAACAACCAGTCGGATCATTACATTCTTTCCCACTTTAACATACATTTGTCCTCGAACGTGCTAAGAACTTCTGCGGAGTTATCCAAAATCACTGTTTAACACCTCGTGCACTAACCTGTGGCACCACCATCCAGTTGAACACATTAGCTCGTGTCAGACTGAAGATCCTCCCTTTTATTTAGTCAATAAGCCTTAGAACCAAATTCCAACTTTCGAATTTCTCTACAATACCTGATTCTAACATACAAACATCGTATCAATCACTACACACTGTACCCAATCATGAGCAAGCTCCTCCATTGAAATCACATCATGCACCACATAGGTCATTTGACCATAACAACATCCTCTGATAACAATAACTGCAATTCCACAAATCTGATGCCCACCACACACCTCATGACGCATATAAGTCTTTCCCCAACTCTTGCAATACCGCCACGATGGAATAGATGTGTAGAAAATAATAACTACCCGCTGAATCAACAAATCATGTAGTCTCTCTTCCTGGCAAGGACCATTACCTCATTCTAAACTGAATAACGATATTTGCTCCTTAATATACCCTTCGTAACTCCGATCGCACTAATCCCAGATCCAATAATCTCATCTTGCCCAGTACAAGTTGTTCAAGCAATAAGCCATCTCAAACAGTGCCAAAATCTCATAAAACACCAATAATGCGCCAACAAGCTACAAACTGGAATATAACCCATAAGGAAGAACGAACTCTGACAGGGAATTACCCAGCCCGCGTAACGAATAAAACAGCCAAATATGTGCTATGAGCCTACCTCATGGATGAAAACAAGGCACACAAAATGAATGTAAGGAACTATGCTCAATATCTCACTGTTGCGCCGTGTAACGCGATCCAATGTGATATTGTTGCGGCATGCAACCTGATCCAAACATGACAATGTTGTGGTGTGCAACCCAATCCGCACAACATACCCATGGTGGCGTGCCATCCGATCCAAACAATATACTCGTGGTAGCGTGCAACCCAATCCGCACATAACAATCAAGAAGAAAACACACATCAATCCATAATGCTTATACTACAAATACCCGAATATCGATCACAAGCATACCAAGGGCACAATACAAATCTTGGGGAGACGGATAGCACCATACTTTACGAAACCCAAGCACAACTAAGGTGCAATATATGATCTGCATTTTGAGAGCCATCCTGCTCACATAACACCACAGCTATGCGGCACCTCAACACATGTGCGAATAATCAACCCATCTCACAACCCACATGGCACAATAGAGTATTACATGAAATAGTTGATGATGAAAATAACATCCAATGTCCGAAGAATTCTCCATAAGAAATGCTATGCTGAATGAACACACTCAGCCTGGTGTACAACACATATCCATATTTAGACCCATCAATAGACCTCAAGCCAATTCTGATCATATCACACCGAGCTAATTACCTTTCAAGGATACACACTAACCTATTCATGAAACATAACAGCAGACGTCCAATCCGGAACAAACTTCCACAGTTCACAACCAAATGAATAGAGCGCCTTCCAGGTCTAAATTCTCACATTAGCGCCTTCCAGTTCACAATCAAATGAATACATGTCACACTTACACAATCTTTCCGTGGGATAAGCCCCCACGACCTTCCGCACCACGTAGAGAAGTATGCACATCCATACCATCGGTCATACTAATGTTGTAAAGCGAATCGAGAATCTGCAAATTAGTACAAAAAGCCTCTTCTACACAACACCATTCTCGGGTGACACTAAAGAAAATGCCAGCTTACTCTGAACATCTGAATTCACTCCTACTCATCCGAGCTCGTGAAATACTATCAACATTGAACCGCGACCTTGACCTTCAACTTCCAGTTCCCATGCTGCTCACGACACCCATAATGTCGCTATGCGATATAACATGTTCTTGAACTACTAGTGGAATAAACACTTCATTGGTTAGAAACATTTCACTTAGCTCGTTTCAAAAGGACAATTGCAACACGCAACTGAATCCTCAAACCGCAGAAAATACAATCCTCAAGTTGTGGTCTAAACTACCATAACTCTTCCGGGATCCATCTATGCATAACAGACCATAATAATAGAATGCCTCCAATTAACTCAATCTACGGCATCCATCAAGCTTCGCACGTACCCCCATAAATTACCTATATAACTTAACACGCCGAAGGAACTGATATTGCCACCATCATGCCGATTCAACCATTGTTAACTGAACCAACTTCTTCTAATTTACTCCGGACTTGCCTTAAAAATAATAATATCTCCATTCAAAATATAACGAACTCAATCCGTACTCATCCTAAGTGACCTAATTCACGAGACCCTGCTGTCTCAAAACCCACGAACCATCTTGTACCCTCTTTATGCGCATATTCGCATTTTTAGCTGGTATACCCATTCTCATAATCCCTCTATGAATTCGAAGTTATTTTCTTGCATTCCTCCAATGCTGCACCGCTGACCGATGATAATATAGAACACTCAAAGTCTCTTTCATAGTCTACTACAAAAGCTCGATATTTAACCACACCACGGACTCGAAATCCTTAGGCACTGCACTTTAATTTAAACCCACTAGGACCATTACTGAGAGCCACCCACTCCAACTTGGTCCCGAATATAATCAATTCGAACGCTCTGCTAGCACATCAACACCCTCTAAAAGAAGCACCCGGCTGAATTACTTTCCTTGTACATCACTTCTACATAAAGCATAAACTCTGAGTCCTCCTAAAGCCTAAACATGAATCGACAAGGCCAAATATAGCACACGTTGCTCAAATCCTTTACTCAGATTACCACTGATATTTTCTTTCCTTAGTTATAATAACCCACCAATACACCGATAACCAGAAACCGCATAACTAGACAACCACGCAATCCAATCATAGACGATAGGGCTCTCCCACTTAGCTTGGAGCTATAATCACATAACTCTAGGACCTACCAAGATTCCTTTTTCCCCATTGACATCAACTGAAAGTCCAACAATACATTCCAAACTCGAAGTCATGTTGCATACAAATAAAATCCGTGGACCTAGTCACTACCCACCATGATTCCCAAATTGCTCTAAACTTTCCTCAAGGTATGTGGCTATCCTACCATAGAACCTATCCACTACTCTGCCACTCTCCCACTTTAGTTAGACCCTCTCCTTTAAGCAACTTCTCAACTTCTGCTTTTTATATTTGACCTACAAGTAATTCAACCACTGCGAGACTCATTTCGCCATGTCCTTCCTCATCCTTCGCTGCCCAAATACTGCCTCAAAGCAAAATCTATCTCTATGGCACCTGATCTGACCAAATGCTACCAACTCTAAGCCTCCTAGAAGATCATCTTTCTCAAGACAACATTAGAAATATCAATTCGATCCTGAACCGCCACACACCGCAACCTCCGAGAATCGCTCATCGGGCACCATTTCACAACACCCTTCCCTGAAGGCCAAAAATTAAAGAAGACCATAACACCAACGAACCTCAATACGTTCCACCAAGGACATTGAAATCACATCAAAAATGAGTATTCCACCCCACTCGAGAATATCAAGTATCTCTACTCCATCAACCAACGCCCGAGCATTCAAATGAGTATTCCACCCCATTCGAGAACATCAAGTCTCTCTACTCCATCAACCAAAGCCTGAGCATTCACATACCGATTATTTTTCCTCAACTGGATTTAAATACTGAACCCCTAAATGATGCACTGATAAATCCTCCATTCAATTCATTTACCGCCTCGACACATAAACAAGCACCCTACCATTACACCAAAATGATGCGATAACAATGTTTGAATATCATAGAAATCTATGCACAGCCTCGAAACCATTGAATACATAGCTACTGAGCCAAAATGAAAGAACATCTTTCCACAAAAAGATGATAATGACTTGCTCAAATGCGCAAGGAGAAACATCCTACCAACGTCTGTAGTACCACTAAAACTCCTCGATGCCCAATTAACACGAGCTTTGAACATCATATAAGAATGATTAGGAAGGATATAAAGACATAAGCCTCAAAGGAATCAAATCGCACAATGAGGAATCAAGAAAGGGAAGTTCTCCTAACAGACTTATAGCCTCTTAAAGATAAGAACAGACGTCTCCATACTGATCCGCAAGACTTTACTATACTTGATCATGACTCGTGAGACCTAAATCAACCTAACGCTTTGATATCAAGCTGTCACGACCCAAAATCCACTATAGGTCATGATGGCACCTAACGACTCCGTCAGGCAAGCCATCGTTGATTTATCAATTTATTTACTTGTTTTATTACTTTTGAAATCACAATCTTCATTAATTCAATTATCCCCTTTAAAGCATAAATTTCTCAATCTTGCATTCTACCTTAATATCTCATAAATGTCAAGGGTCAATAGCAAATAAATGAGAAATACTGTAAAGTGTCGGGCATCAGTAGGAAGATTAGCTCGTTAATATTCGGACTACTAGCGATATAACGCACGATTCTACCGAGGTTGTTCGGCCTGATCCAGAATAACGTGTACACTGTCGTGGGTCGAGCGACACGAACCATAGATGCATCTATATACTGTTGAGGCACTCGGCCCGCTCCATAAGAAATGAAGGAAGTTAACAAATTTCATAACACATGTTCACAATACAGTACATGAGCACAATAATAAGTACACCTCTATACATTAATCAAATATCTTAGCAACCACTCAAGGTGATAAAGCTTGGCAATATATATATTTCTATTTCTAAATCAACTCTAGGTATAACTTTAATTAATTAAGACACCAGAAATAAGTCAAATAATTTAATTATTACATGATAAGGTCTTAAGTCTTACCTTGACATAAACATGCTTTAGCTACGTACGACTCTTGTCACCTCATACATTCATAGCACCCACAACTAGTTCCACATAATAATAAATATCACCCAGGGGTAGTTTCACCCTCACAAGGTTAGATAAGAGACTTACCTTGCTCTGAAGTTCCATAAACTACTCCAGTGCCACTCTAACACCTTAAATCGATGTTCGTCGCTCCAAAACTAGTCAAGCAATGTGCAAATCCATAAAAATATACACTAATACTCATAATAAATCAATTTATAACAACTCCCAACTCCGCTCGAAAAGTCAATAAAGTCAACCCGCGGGCCCACGTGCCCGGATTATGAAAATTATTGAAAATAAATATTAAACATAACTCGTCCATGAATCAACCCTCAAATCAAGGATTTACTATTTCTCAACTTTGGGGCTCAAAATCCCAATTTTACAATCCAAATACGGATAAAAATAATAAACAACAGAAATAATCATGGATAAACATCAAAATAAAAGTCATATATTTAACCTCTTGTTGATATAAGAACAACGCCGTGAAAATCACCTCAAACGGGGCTCTAGAACTCAACATATGCCCAAAATACTAAAATTCTTGATTTAAAACACTGTCCGGGCGATTTTTCTTCTTCACGTCCACGGAGAGCAATTCTTCGCATTGAATGGCCAACCCAAATTTCTTTCTTCGCGTTCGTAGGACCTTCCTCACGTTCGCGAAGAACAAAGTCTGCACCAGAAACCAATAATCTTTCTCGACACGAAAATGGGCATAACTCTCTCATACGACATCTGAATTCGATGATTCTTGTTGCTATGACTTCATAATTATGCTACGGATCTAATGGTTCAATCCAATCACAAAAATCGAAGGTCTTTTTCTCAATACGATACCCTTTGTGTCCAAAAAACCACGTTGAAACATCAAATAAGAGCGTGATACAACCCAAACACATCCGTTACACCCGAGGCCCCCGAGACACCGTTCAATAACAATAACCCGCTCCATAACATAATACGGACTTGATCGAGGCCTCAAATCATACCAAATAACATCAAAATTGCGAATTGCGCATCGATTCAAGCCTAATAAACTATTGAACTTATAACTTCTACATCTGATGCCAAAACCTATCAGATCGCGTCCGATTGGCCTCAAATTTACACACAAGTCACATTTGAAATTACGGACCTACCTTCTGGAATCAGAATCCGAACCTGATATCAAGAAGTCCACTCCCGGCCAAACTTCCCAAAACCCCTCAAATTTCCAACTTTTGCCAAATGACCCTGAAATGATCTACGGACCTCCAAATTCACATCCAGACGTACTCCTAAGACCAGAATCACCATTCGAAGCTATTTCCAGGCTTGGAATTCCAAACGGACAACACTAACATTGAAATACACTTCAACCCAAATTTATAAAATTCTTTCAAAATGCCAACTTTTCACAATAAGCACTGTAACGCTCTCGAATCATCCAAAACTCGGTCCAGACATACGCCCAAGTCCAAAATTATCATACGAACATATTGGAACTTTAAAATCCCCATTTTGAGGTTGTTTATTTAAAAGTCAAATCCTAGTCAATTTTTCCATTTTAAAGCTTCCGTAATTAGAGATATCTTTCTAAATCAACTTGGAATTTCCCGAAATCAAGTTTTGACCAAACATACAAATCATAATAAATTAAGTGGAGCTACGTAGGGACTCAAATCGCCGAACGATGTGCTAGATCTCAAAGCGACCGGTCGGGTCGTTATAGTAAAAGTCCTTAAAATTAGGTAGGGTTGTTGCTAAGGCATAAGTCATTAAAATTAGGTAGGGTGGTGATAATAGGGCTGCTTATCGGGCGGATTGGACAGTTATTTACTCTTAACGGTTTGGCTTATCGATTTCGGCTTTTAAATTTATTAACTCGCTAGCCACCCGATAAGATATCGGGCGGATTGATATTAGTTTAGCTCTTATCGGGCGGTTATTGGGTGGTTTGTTGGCCTAATTCAATCTATATTCGATCATAATTACTATAAAAAATATGCACCTACAAATGGTGTACCAATTCAGAACCCATATGGGATTGTTAATCCATGTCTGGTTATAGCTCCCTTACAAATTGAAAACTCATTTAGTTCATGTTTACGACTAAGATTTCAGGTGCGTCACCTTTCATCAGGTGTCCGTAATATTCATTGTTCATGCCTGAAAAAGACATCTCTATCCCCTCACCTATATCGTATAATAGATGCATTGTCTAACTTATCTTGTCCAGTTCAGTGTTGTTGCATCCTTTATGCATTATTCTTGAGAAATACTTGTTTATAATGTAATACTACATCATCTGTATGAGTATTCCAAAACATTTGTATGCTTGAATTTTATTCTGGACTTTTTGCCTTTTGTAAAGTAATTAACAAGGATTATGTCACATATTTTTCATAATTTTGATTATTAAGGAATTAGGCGTTAGAACTTAGAGATAGAGTACTGCAAGAGTGGAAGACTTAAGTGGAAGAGTTTTTGATATTTAATATATATATATATATATATATTCTTAATGGGTTAACGGATTATCTGTTAAGAAAATTGAATAATCCGCCCCCAAACCTGTCACGATTTAGATTTTTCACCTTCGGGAGTCGTGATGACGCCTACTCATGAAAGCTAGGCAAGCCGACAGTAATAGTTTTTCTACCATTATTATTAACCAAACAGGGACGGATTGTAGTTAAAACAAAATAACTAAGAAATGCGGAAGTAATATAATTGTGCCACAACTCAAGTACATAACTACCCCATAGATCTAGTGTCACAATCCACGAACGACTATGATTTACTACAAATATAAGTCTGAAAGAAGTACAACTGTTCTCGAAATAGAAGAGACATCAAAAAAACTAAAGCGGGGAAAGGGGAACTTCTGGCTCTGTGAACGCCAGCAGATCTACCTTGGACTCCCAGACTAAAAGAAGCTACCTCAAGCTACTCACAAGGTTCGCCACCGAGATCTGCACAAAAAGTGAAGAGTGTAGTACCAGGACAACCGACCCTATGTATTGGTAAGTGTTGAGCCTAACCTCGGCGAAGTAGTGACATGGCTAGGACATGACAACCATATAAACCTGTGCAGTTAAATTATATATGAATAGAACAATAGTAACAGGAAAAAACGGATAAAGATGGGAAAGGGAACATGCTGCGGGGAAGATCAAGTTCTAACAGTAATTCAATAGAGAAACACAATGAACACCATATTTGTATCATCAAGAATAATGAAACAGTAACACATGCACTGTTACACCCCGTAAGTTTATTTAACTTTTCTCTGATGAGTAGATACTGAAAACATGTTTCTTCTAAAATAGGCATTATTCGTTTGAAATTAATGGTTACTTGCGGATCATTGATATGCTGACTAGTAAATAGTGTATCATTGCTATATGCGGTGAAATCAGAGGACTTAATTTCTCGCTATCAAGCCACTGCGGAAGAATACCTCGAGACCCCGAGGATGTGGAGTTGCGACCGAATCTCCTCCCTCGAGGCTCGTCGAGGCCCAACTCAAAGAAGACGAAGACCGAGGCAAGAGCAAAGGGGGAAAGTACCAAGGCACGCGGTTCAATCTGACAGAGCCGGCCTATCCAGAGCCTACGTCGAAGCGCCACGTCTAGCCGTCCCATCTCAATACTTTACAATTAATGCATGTTATACTATAACCGGGTTGCCCTCCTATATAAAGGGAACCCACACTACTTTGTAAAGGGCGGAGGCTGCTCCAACTATTTCTCCACAAGATCAATAATACCTCTCTCTCTCTCTCTCTCTCTCTCTCTCTTCTCTCTAACTTGCTCGTTCTTTCTAGCTCGAGGCCACTCTTAGCATTTATTAGCTTCGTACTTATTCTTCATTTATTGCTTGGCATTGGCCATAAAGAGCCTTTTTTGATCATACCTTAACTGTTATCCCCTTTTCCGATTGACCCGATAGCTCGAACTTGAGCCGGAACATCAACCCTGAGGTCCTCCATCGACCAGTCCGGAGCCCCGACAACAAGCCTCTCGATTTGATTACTGCCCCGTTTTAGCTTGTATTTCATTGTTAAACTTCATATTCATAGCATCAACTGCTCTAAAAACTAGCATAAAAATAGATCACGTATTTTTAGAATCTCATTTACAAATTTAATTATTGTTACCATTTTCACGGTAAACAGTTTGGCGCCCACCATGGGGCTAAAAATAATATTGATTATTTTCTTGTTGGTTTCACTACAAAAACACAAGTTATCTTTCACACTTTTTCTTGTCCAAGATCTCTTGATTTCAGGTTAAAATATCTGGCTCGGTAAACAGGGTTGAGAATGACTACCTCGAAAATCATGGCGAAAATAGTGTGGCTATTCCAGCCGTTGATGTGCCACCGCAGAACCCCGATAATGCACCTGGGCCGATTTCAGTGGACGCGAGTTCACAAGACGTGCAGCAAGTCGACGAAACCTCATACACCGATGGAAGCAAACAACATGGCGTCCAACAAGAAGCCCAAAAAACCCCAGCCCGGGAAGAACAGGAAGTAAGTCTTCATGTTATTTTTGAAATGTTGCAGCACAGTAGTTGGCTATCGCTCAGTTGCAAAGCCATCTGAAAACTCCCAGCATAGTAGTGTCGGAAACAACTCCCTAGCCGAATGGGTACCGGAGAGGTCAAGCAACAATGGATCGGTAGCCGATCCTGCCATAGTAAAGATGCTTGAGGACCTTACCAAAATGATCGAATCAGGTGAGAAATTGATAGCAGCCAATGACAAGAGGGTCGAGACCTACAACTTTATGGTCGACTAAATCCCGGGTTCGACTCCGGTCATGAAAGGTGTAGGTTCGTGGAAGTTCATGCAATGGACGTTCCCCGAGGAAGCAGCCCCAGAACCCATTTTAAAGAAGTTCAGAATGCCAGAACTCCCAAAGTACAACGGGACCTCAGATCCTAACGGACACGTTACTGCTCATGCATGCTAAAATATTGCTGAAAATGACTTGAAATCGAGGATTCGAGCTACTCAGCCTATGAGCTAAAAACCTTCTAAGGTGCTAAAATATCGCTGATAACAACTTGAAATCGAGGTTCTTCCCGAACCGATGATGGGTCAGGCAAAATTATTTCAAAAAAGACCTTAAAAAGATGAAAACAAAGCCTACAATATGCCCACGGGCAAAAGCATAAGAGCCATTTTTGCCAACAAAACGAGCCTCCGGGCCGCACACCAAAAGGTCACAATGACCAAATAGCGTAAGAGCCACTGTCGCCAGCTTAAAAATTGAAAACTTGAGGATTAAAATGAGCTCGAGTCATAACCCGACTTGGAGACCATATCCAAAATAGTTAACTACAATATGCCCACGGGCAAAAGCATAAGAGCCATTGTCGCCAGCCAAACAAGCCTCCGGGCCACACACTTAAAAGGTCGCTCCGACCCGAGGTACAAGAGTCATCGTCATCAACCCATGCAGGCACGAAAAACCTTGAGGGTCAATTAAAGCTCGAGTCACAAAACGACTCGGAGACTGAACCCAAAACAGTTAAAATACAGATGCCCAAGGGCAAGGAACAAGAACCATCATCATCCGCCCATGCAGGCATAGGAGATTGAAGGTCAGGTAAGCTCGGGTCAAATCCTGACTCGTAGACTGGACCTAAACAGCGGGGCAAGGTACAAAGGCCATGACGCCTACTCGCGTCAAAAAATCGCACTTAAGAGCCTTCGGGTCTGTTTAGTGAGATCCGGATCCACAGGGCTCTCACCGGACACCGAAACCAACCTGCCTGGTCAAAAGCAATGTAGAAAGAGATACAAAAGAGATAAATCTTCAAGTTTTCTCTTATTTACAAACGCAAAAGGTGCGCTCTCCATCTATGAACATGCTCTGCAAACATCAAATACAAAATGGAAAAGCGGCAAAATCTACGCTCCCCTCCAGAAGGCTACAACCTACCAGCCCCAGATTCTCTCTTCGTGGAATCAGCAAGAAGTAACCAAGCATCACGCTCGTCCGCCCATGCTCGAGCCAACTCCTCTGAGAGAATGAAGCCCCTAGCGCCGATATCTTCCAGTACCTCTCTTCGGGATCTGCAACGAACATATTCCTCGATCCTCTTCTCACGATCGAGGGTCAGCTTCAACTCGGCTTGGGCATCAGTAGCGTCCTTCAAATAAATCGCCATCTACTGATCAACCTTGGTCCGACTTAATGTTGCTTCAGCCCAGGCATCGATTATCTCAGCCCTAACCTTTAAGAGATCGGATTCGACCTTCGTGATCATATCCGCTTGAATTGAAGCATTGTCACGAGCCAAGCAGAGTTGGGCATCTAATGCAGGAACCTTGGCCAAGGCGCCCCTCTCCTCTAAAGCTTGAGCCTGCACCTGAGCCCTCAGTTCACCACAGGCATTCCTAATTCTGTCGGCTTCGCCCTTAGGGTACTCCAAAGCCTCCATATTTCTCTGCAGCTAATATAGGCAAAAAGATTAACCTTAAGGGTCAAAAGAGCAAAACGCATACTACGAAAGGTTACCTACTTCATTAAATAGCTCTCGTATTTCGAGCTTCGGTATGCCTTGTACCGCCAGTGCATCAACTCAACTTACTTCTCCTCACTAAGGAACCTAAGGGACTCACCCTCCATCCAGAGCTTTCCTAAGCCTAGCCCCATGATGGAGCAGCTCAGACTTGAGCAGGCCTGCACAAGAAAAACTCCATAAAGAAAGGAAGGCGTGAAATACAGAAGGACTACGACAAAACTTACCGTGAAGTGAAGCCGGTGGACTTCTTCTAAGGCCGATCACACTCCTATTGGTCCAACCCCTTTGGCCTTGAAAGAACTGACCTCGGTCATAGCATATTCACCCAGAGGAACTACCGTTCTGGAGCCAAATGCTCCGGGGACAGCAGGCTCGAGCAATGTCCCCTCCTTGATGATACGAGCTCGTTTAGCCCCATTAAAATCTCCATCGCACTGCGAGTGTAAGTCCCCTTCACCGCCATCATCCCTTAGCTCGGAGGCCGACAACTTCTCGCCCTCTCTGGAGGAACGCCCGACACCTGCGGTGGAAAAGCCAATAAAAATGGGAAAATGTCATATACGAAGACCAAGGTTAAAGCAGCGTACATACATACCTTGATATTTTGATTCCCATCTACCACGGGACACAGCTCGCCACCTACGCTCATCATAGGTCGAATGGGTCGCCAACCTCCGGACCCAGCCGGGCAGATCGGGAACTTCGCCCGACATCCATGAAGTTGCTGTAGGAGAGGAGAAAACACAATTACTCAACTGATTTTCTTTGTAAGCAAATCTAAGAAAGCACGAGACACTCCACTCACACGCATAATTCCATCCCTCGGGAAATGGCATGAGCTCCCCGAGGATAATGTCAGCCGCCCGAACCCGGACGAATCGACTAATCCATTTGTGATCCTCATCTTTCTCATCATCAACAACAAAGGTTGTAGACAAACGACACTGCAAGGTTAGAAGGCCTTGATGATAAAAGGGCCGGTACAGCCTGACATGTTGGCTAAGTGTGAATTTAAGCACAGCCTTCTCCGCAAAGAATCTCATTATCAGCACTACTCGCCAAAACAACGGATGTATCTGCGCCAAAGTAACCCGGTACTTCAGGAAAAACTCAAGCACGACCCTATCAAGGGGGCCTAATGCAAAAAAGTATAGATATACGTTCAAGAATCAATCAATAGAGTCTGTAATACTCTCATCTGGGGAAAGCACCTGTAGCGTTATCCCCTCTCCCCATCCGCAACATCTCCTCACTATCTCCAGATGTTCCTATCTTATCGAAGACATAGTTTTTAGAGTGAACTCTCGTAGATCCTGAACATTGGAGTGGAACTCTCCCCTCCCTGCCGGGCCGGCCCCGAAGTAGCTGCCATGGCTATGGTAGAATTGACAAACTAAAGAAGGGGCGTGCGCCAACACTTTTTACGCCTGAAAAAATGAAGGACCCTATGACAAGGCGGAAGAATAACTATCTAAAATAATGAGATCTTTCAAAGAAGCAAAAGTCTCCCCCACATATATGTGGGAAACAACAACGATTCGCCTATCCAGAGTAAGCCCAGGAGGCCAACGGCCTCGGTACATATCCCGGGGTAGTACTCGATCCCCGGGACCTCCATCCACGAGAAGTTAGGCTTCAAGGAGACAAATACATCATCTTCAGCCGGATGTGGCGCCCGACCTCGAGGACCCCCAGCAAAAGAAAGTCAGGCTTCGGAAAGCCTTTAGTGCCATCATAGAACTTGAGGCAGTACCCGTTCTCGTGGTTTTCCTTTCTAAAAGAAAAGTAAGAAGTTAAAGCTCTGCCCATGAAGACTCAAGGAGGGCTCAAGGCATATCTTAAATATATGCAAATCCTCGACGGAAGTCTATCCCCTATGCTTTAAAAGGCTATCTACATCAAGTTCAAAATAGATCCCCAGGTACTCGAAGCTGATCTTCGCTCAGGATACCACTCTCAAAAAATCCAAAACTCAGCGTACTATCTCCATGCAACTCGAAGGGCCCGACGGCCCGAGTCTATCAGACCAATTCAGGCTTGGTTTGAGGTACGACGATGGGCTCGGAAAATAGCCATGTCAATCGATAGAATATCAGAAAGAATGCTCGCATCCGAGTTAGATATCAGCGGTCGACAACAAAGGAAAACATTCAAAAGCCTCGAAGCACTCAAGAACATATAGTGATAGGGCAAGTATCAAGAATAGGAATCAAGAAAGTATCTTTATATTCATATATATTCATGTACAACAGCCCACGAAGGGTCCTTACATACAATTACAAAAGCATACAAAGGATCTATACACAAAAACGATGAAGCAAAAAAATGTACATGTGATGAAAACTCAAGAACCCGGTCCATCTCCGGTATCAGCATCCTTGAGCGCTGCCCCCTCAAGCTCGCATCCTCGAAGGTAATTTCTTCAGCCACCATCTCCTCTAGGTTCCCAGCTCAACCCCGCGAAAGGGTCTCGCCGAGGGAAAAGATGAATAAGAGGAAAAGTAGGGGATGCGGGGAGGCAAAGAAAAGAGACATGGTCCGCCAAAGCCAAAGGTTGAAGATTCGGCGGGCCCCAACCTCAACGGCTGATAGTGCCATTCTATCCCTTGGGAAAGGAAAAACCCAAGGGATGAAGTGCCACACTAGGCCTAGGTAGGAGAGTGAGTAGTGGTGCATAGTCCGAATGACTATCTACAGAAGGGGAGAACTGATTCCCCATCTATCACCGTCTCGGGCCAACGACAACAGGAACCACACCAGCGACAGGACGACATGGTTATGCTCGACAAAGGGAAGCTCCGGCGAGAGGCCACAACACAGCTTATGGGAGCTCTACCTAACGACCTTGAGACCACGAGCCCCAAACATGTTGTTCAAAGATAGAGGAAGATGATATGAAGAAATGGGAAAATGAGCTAATGAAGGCACTTGGATAGAAAAACAACGCAAAAATGCCCCCATTTATAGGGTGTAACAACATGGTCATCGAGGCTTTGGAAGATCGACTGGCGGGCACAATTACTGCGTTCTTGGAAAACTGGATCGACGGCGGTACATTCATCTAGGTGAACAGGAATCGACAGTGCATTGAATGATCTCAAAATACACAAGTCCAAGGGACACCCTGATTGCCGCAAAAGCTCGCGCCACAGGTTTCATCATTGGGAAATGCGGAGACTATCTGTATGCGGCAAAATCAGAGGACTTAATTTCTCACTATCAAGCCATTTCGGAAGAATACCTTGAGACCCCGAGGACGTGGATTTGCGACCGAGTCCCCTCCCTTGGGGCTCGTCGAGGCCCAACTCAAAGAAAATAGAGACCGAGGCAAGAGCAAAGGGGGAAACTCCCAAGGAACGCAGCTCAGTCTGATAGAGTCGGCCTATCTAGAGCCTACACCGAAGCGTCACGTCTAGCCGCCCCATCTCCATACTTTATAATTAATGCATGTTGTACTATAACCGGGTTCTCCTCCTATATAATGGGAACCCACACTACTTTGTAAAGGGCGGAGGCTACTCCAACTATTTCTCCACAAGATCAATAATACCTCTCTCTCTCTCTCTCTCTCTCTCTCTCTCTCTCTCTCTCTCTCTCTCTCTCTCTCTCTCTCTTCTCTCTAACTTGCTTGTTCTTACTAGCTCCAGGCCACTCTTAGCATTTATTAGCTTCATACTTTTTCTTCATTTATTGCTTGGCATCGGCCATAAAGAGCCTTGTTTGATCATACCTTAACTGTTATCCCCTTTCTCGGTTGCCTCGATAGCTCGAACTCGAGCCGGAACATCGACCCTGAGGTCCTCCATCGACCAGTCCGGAGTCCGGGCAGCAAGCCTCTCGGTTTGATTACTGCTCTGTTTTAGCTTGTATTTCATCGTTAAACTTCATATTTTTAGCACCAACTGCCCTAACAACTAGCATAAAAATAGATCACATTTTTTTAGAATCCCATAATTTAATTGTTGTTACCATTTTCACGATAAACAATTGCCTAATCACTGGATGTTACGTTTTCCTCCAAATATTTATATAGGAAGATCTATGTTTGTGAAACTATGCTAATAATATTAAAATGGCACTAAAGAGGTTGAGAAACATTGAGGTCTAAGGTTCAATTCCCACCGGAGGCAACAACATTTGGTGATTTTGTTACATCCTGTACTTTAATATTAGGATTAGTCGTAGTAAACCATATGAGCTTAAAGGGACTAAGACCATTCATGAGGTTATAAAAAAAAAATAGGACTATGTTATTATAAGACCCCGTAAATTTACCAACTTTGATACCGTTATATATATATATATATATATATATATTTAATATGGTATTTTGAGCGGAACTTTTTGTAAAGAAAAAAAGGGGGGTTGAAAAATATGATTTTATATAGTTATTAATATTACTACTTTCGAATATATTTTAAATTGTACACATGATATGACATTTTCTTTATTCTAAAAATAGAAATTATTTTCTCACATGAAAAGAAGATTATTTTTTTACCATTTCAAAAAATTAAGCGTACGAAAATTTGTACTCTTTATATGAGATTAGGAAAATTAGAAGTTGAGAAAATATATGTATTTTTACGTGGATGTTTTAATAAAAAAAATAGTGTATGTATTTATTTATTTTATATAGTACCACATGACCATATTAGTAAGGTGGATAATGTGTGTTAAAAGTGGGTAGTATTTTAAGTAATTTGAGATAATTCTTAATTATGTAAATAATTAGTTAATTATTAATTTGAGTGGAAAATTAATAAATTAATTAGAAGTTTTTGGACAACCATTTAAGTGAGATTTTGGATAAATATTAAGGGGCAACAACCCACGTGGAAGAATGAAAATTTGGCAGCAAATGCCATCTACTCATCACCTTAAGAAGGTGGTGGCAACATTAAACATATATGTGTACATCTATCTCATTTGGGAACTAGCTGCTCTTTCTTTGGTCCTCCTACATGCCAAGCTTTATTGCACATTAAGTAGTCACCCACAGTAAAAGCAGTCTAGTTAGGAGCTACTTTAGGTAATGACATCTACTCTTTGTATAAAAGGCGGTTAACCCTGGTTTAGAATCTCTTAAAAGGTGAAGCCAGAGAATGGTATTGTCTCTAGTAGATGCTATAAAGAGTAGTTTCTGTTGAATCCTTTCTGGTGTTTTATTTTGGACAGTTTTATTTTTCAAGACATGGCAAAAGGACAAATTATTGAAAAGAATTTAGAATGGCCATGAATTTTGTTGTTGTCGTAGGACCCATAAACTATTTCTTATTGTTCTCCTGTCCCATTTTACCATTAACGTATGAAATAGTGTTTCTATTACGTGTGCCTTCTCCCTTGTGTAATGTCTCAATTATTATTATTTTGTTATCTTTTTAAAAGATGTAATATTTCCAATTCTGCATTTTTAATTCCTATGTGTGTCTGTCTCTATGTTACTGCATGGTTGTATAAGAAGTGTACTTCCAACGTTGTTTTTATGGTGATTTATACAAAAAAATCTTTATAAAAGTTATGTCCCTTCGGCAAAATTTCTTCTAAGAGTTTGTGTTCTTACAAGATTTCTATATCTGTGGCTGTGTATATCTCTAGCATGAATACTTCATAAAAAAAAATTGTAATTGTCCAATACTCCTTGAGAAAGGATTCACTACTACGAAATCCATCAGGGTTAAAAAGTGTTAGACTTTTAGAATGCCCTTTATTGTTAATCCTCCAATCAATGTCCAATGAAATACTTTTGCGATCTTTCTCAAGAATATCATACGGATTTTCCTTATTCCAATCCGCCATTACGTGTTGTTGCAATTGGCGTGTGCTAGAGAGATTGCCAAGAGTATCGGCTCAGGTATGTTAAGGTCATCCTTCTTTCTTTTTGGCATGATCTATATGACACAAACGAAACGAGCAAATGACAACTTCCAAAAAATTATTCTATTCATAGAAATGCTAGAGATGTGTATATCATTATTCTCCCATAAGTCATATTATTCTATTATCTTTTCATGGATCTTAGAAAAATACGTATTTGATAAAGTTTATCCAAAAGATATATTGATTTTTATGGCATTCCGAGAAAATCTTATTACCGTATTTCTTATGCATTTCATGCATTGCATTAATTTAGACTGACCCATGACCAAATAGTATTATATACGCGTATATATATGTATATAAATGTATATGAGATACGGGAAAGGTTATGGCGCTATATACGCACCACCACCTGATCAGCTGATATACGGTGACGATTTTGCCCACAGTGGTCGAGATGATGCATTGCATTTATTTACACAGACCCATGACTAGATGGCATTATATACGCGTATATATATATGGGATACGGAAAAGGTTATGGCGTTATATTTGCACCATCACCTGATCAGCTGGTATACGTTGGCGATTTTGCCCACGGTGGCCGAGATGATATGATGGGATGCCCTTAGAGACTTGATGATGTTACGAACACATGTACCTATGCACGACATGATATTCATATGCATATGCATGATACTATAAGTATTTCCTGATTTACAGAGTTATCTAGACTTACAAGTTTAGTCATTTACTCTATATTTCTTCCATGTCGGTTATGTACTTATTTATGTACCTTACATACTCGGTACATTATTCGTACTGACGTCCCTTTTTCCTAGGGATGCTGCATTTCATGCGCGCAAGTATAGGAAAGCAATTTGACGATCCCTCATAGTAGACGAGATTGGCATTCAACGAAGGATCGGTAAGACTCCACCTCATTCGGAGTGCAGCCGAGTCTATGAGTCATCGTGTTAAAGTTTTGCTACAGACTTATGAGTAGGCCGGCACCCTATCCCATTTGATGTCGCATAATCTTAGAGGCTTTGTAGATATAGGTTCATTTTGTACAGTATGTCAGAGGCCTTGATGGCCTATATGTATTCATGTTTTAAGAAAAATAGTTCAGTGATACAGTATTTCCCACTTATAGTTATGCATCACGAGTTATGGCCATGTTGGCCCATGATAGTAACAAAGAAAAAAAAAGAGTTACAGAGTGGTTCGCTCGGGCCAGTACGACACCGAGTGCCAGTCACACCTCCCCAGGTTCGGGGCGTGACAAAGTGGTATTAGAGCGGGTCGTGTCTTAGGGAGTCTACAAAGTCGTGCCTAGTAGAATTTCACTTATGGGTGTGTTGCGTGCCAAATTTATAATTGAGAGGCTATAGGGCATTTAGGAAATGTTACCCTTCTTTTGTTTCTAGATCATGCCATAGAGCTAAGTCGTAAAAAGTAAGTATAAAGTTTCCATCGAATTTTATATGCACCAGAGGTGCTATCACAATAGAGCTTTAAGGCGTAGATGTAATTTCTACCTATGTGGAGGGGAAGTTATGAAAACGGAAAAAAAGATACGAGATACTCAACTACAAAAGGTTATGAATAGTCAAGACCTCAGATATAGTTTTAGTTTTAGTTTAGTTACAGAGGAAACCCAAGCGATTTTAAAAATCTCTAAGAGTTAACATTCGAGGACGAATGTTTTAAAGGGGGGAAGGATTGTTTTCCGTGAAAATGATAATAACAATTAAATTTGTTGATGGGACTCTAAAAATACGTGATCTACTTTTATGCTATTTTGTTAAGCAGTTGATGCTAAGTATATGAGATTTAGAAAAGAAATAAAGTTAAGGAGGAAGCTACAATCAAACCGATAGGCTAGCTACTCGGGCCCTGAGGCTTGTCGATTTCGGGCCTCGAGGTTGATCCCGGGGCTCGATTACGGACTAGGAAAGGCAGTTGCTATGTGACTAACGGTTATAATAAAATCAATGGAGACTCTTTATGGCCAGTTATAAGAAATAAATGAAGAAAAAATATGAAGATAATAAATGAAAGCTATGATATCAAGAGAATATGTTAGAGAGTGAAATAGACAGTTCTTATATATTTTCTTGTGGAGCAACTGAAGTGGCCAACCCTTACAAAGTGATAAGAATCCCCTATATATAGGAGGAAAATTCCACTATAGTACAACAAGCATTAATTACAATGACACGGAGATGTGGCAGGTGGCTGACTTTATGATGCAGGCTTGCACTAGTTTCAAACTAGCCTGACAGATTTCGTCGGCCCTGGCTGCACTCTTCGGGAACTCCCCGTATCTGCCGGGATCGCGACCAACATTATCCCTAAGTCGAGCGTCGATGGACCACGAGGGAGGGTACTTGGTCTGTGGTCTCAAGCCTTCGAGGTGATCTTCCAAGATGCTTTATCAATGAGAAATTGGTTCCTCCAATTTTGCCATATACAGAAAGTCGCCACATTTCTTAGAGAGGAGAGACAAGAAATGATTTTGACATCCGACTATTCGGATTCCCTGCAATAACGTCATACTGATGACACAAGCCTTCGTGATTACTTAAACGTCCCATGGACTTATATTTTCAGCGTTGTTCATTGCGCTGCCAATTTCCATTTTTCAAAGCGACAGTACTGTCGTCGATCCGGCTTTTAATAACACATTGATTACACATATCGATCTGTCTGCCTAAGGCATTGATGGCATCGTTGGTCGTGCTACCATCCCCTATAAATGGGGCCTTCCTGTATTACCTTTTTATCTAAGTGTTTTTCAACATCTTTCCATCCCTTTCTTCCCATTATCTTTCTCCATTGCTACCTACTATATTTGGGGTCCATGGTCTTTTGCCTGGACTTTTCTTTGTTAAATGAGATTATACTATCTCATCGCTGTTGTTGTTGTGGTTATGGTTGCCAGTGCTGTCATCGTTGGCTCGAGATGATGAGATAGGGAGGCTGATTTCTTCGTCTTGGGAAGGTATTTGGACTATACACCGCTGCTCACAAGGGTGCTCGGACTATACACCACTGCTCACCTTCATATCCCGGTTCAGTGTGGCACTTCGCCCCAGACCGGTAGCTTGCACGGCTCGATGTCCTAATAATTGGACTCGAAGTAGCCATGCAAGTAAGGCTGACGCTCGCCAAGTCTCTTACCGATCCGAGGTTCTCTTGGCCAATGAGGGTCATCATCCCTTGGCGGGCTACGACATTTTTTTATCCCCTCCTGCATCCCCACTTTCCTTCTTTCATCTTCTCCATCGAAGACACTGTTTTGGAAGATCGAGATGAGCCCCTCGAGGCAATGGTGGTAGAAGATATTTCCTCTTAGTATGCATACCCGAGGGGATGATGCTTGAGAATTGATTAGACTCGAGGCTTCTCTTGCATATATACCTTTTTTCTTCTTTGTTTCTGTGTAAGGACCCTCGTGGGCTTTTGTAAATGGAATGTTTCAAAAATACAAAGATATTTTTCCAATTTGTCTTCGATGCATGCTATATTCTTTTATGTTTGTGGAGACTCTGAATGTAGGGCTCTGTCTGTTGTTGCCAATATCAAACTTGGGTGCGAGTATTCTTTCTGTCCCTCAGTCGATTAATATGGCCTTGCGCAGAACCCTTCTCTATCCCTTGGATCGAACCTGAATCAGGCCGATGAATTCGGGTCACCGTGACCTTGATTTGAGTAGAATGAAAGTAACATTTTGGGCCTTGGAGTCATGGTTTACTACTTAAACTCCGTGGTAACCTTTGAGAAGAAATTTGCTCGGAGGCCTATGGACAGAGGCTGCCTTTGATCTCTCAAGGACAGTCCCCGAGCGGAGGTTCGTTCAAATTTGGACCACCTGGAAACTCGCTCTGGGCTTAGTGTAAATAGCCTTAAGGCGCTGTTGATATATCTCGAAAGAGGGTTTGTCCGATCTCAGACGGTACCCGGGGGCCAAGCCCATACGGGTGGAATTTAAATGCTTATTTTCTTGGAGCCTGACCTTGCCTTTGATGGAGATCCTCCAGGTCGGGTACCACCTCGGTGCTGGCGATAATATCTTCGGCTTCTTAAAGCCCAACTTCTATTTGATGAGGGTCCTCGAGGTCGGGTATCACCTCGGGACTGGAGAAGTTATTACTGGCTTCTTGGAGCCTAACCTTATTCTGATGGAGCTCCTCGAGGTCGGGTACCACCTCGGGACTAGAGAAGGCGTTATTGGCTTTTTGGAGCCTAACGTTACTCTGATGGAGGTCCTCAAGGTCGGGTACCACCTCGGGACTGGCGATGTTGTCTTTAGCTGGTTTTTAGGCAAACGGATCGTCCTCATTTCTTCCATATGTATACATGGACGTTTTTTGCTCTTTAGGGGATCCCACCACTTTAAGTAGTTGCCCTTATTTTTCTGCACTAGCCTTTCGTTACTCTAGCACTAACACACTTGCACATATTCCCGCTTTAGTTTTCTAATTTCATCACAACCATGGCTACCATGTTGGGGTCTGTCCGACGGGGATGGGAGAGCTCCGCTTCCGACATTCAGGACCAACGAAAGTATGCCTTGAAGGCTGCTTCTTAGATAGGAGAAGAACATCTTGGGTTGGTGAAAAAAGACTTCGGATGGGGGGAAAAGGTAGTACCACAAAAACTTCCCCCGAGTGAGGGCATAACGGATCGTGCCGATGGATTCTTGAATGTGTACACATACCCTTTCACATTGGGCCCCCTCGATAGGGTTGTGCTCGACTTCTACCTAGAGTATCAGGTTACCTTAGCGTAGATCTTTCCGTCAGTTTGGCGAACAGTGTTGATGGTGAGATTTTCGCGGAGAAGGCGGGGCATGACTTTACTCTTAGTCATCTTATCAGGCTGTACCGGCCCTACAACCATCGGGGTCTGCTGAACTTGCGATGCCAATCTACTACGCCTTCACTGTTGACGAGGAGGAAGACGAAGACCGGGGATGAATGAGTCGCTTCGTCCGGGTGCGAACCGATGACATTATCCCCATGGAGCTCATGCCATTCCTTGAGGAATGGAACTATACTCGTAAGTGGTTCACCTCGTGCTTTCTCAGTTCTGTCTATGACGAAAGCCTGGTTTCGTAACCGTGCCTTCTTTTTTTTTCCCGCAACGGTTTTATGGGCGCCAGGCGACGTTCTTGATTTGCCGGATTGGGTCCGAAAGTTGGCGACCCACTCGACTTATGATGAGCGCAACTGGCGAGCAGCGTCCCAGGGCAGATGTGAAGCGAAATGTCATGGTGTGTGTTGTGCTATATTTTCCTTTTCTTTCTTTTTTGCATAGAAGCAGATCCCCTTTACGCGTATTAATCTTACTATTGTAGGCATTGGAGATCCCTTTGAGGTGAGGCCGTGCTCCTTCGGAAAGGGGGGAAGGGTTGCCAACTTCCGGGCTGAAGAATGGTAACAATGAACGAGAAGTGCTTTCATAGGGTGATGTCGCTCAAAGTCAGGCGGAGCGGGGATTCGGAACGGAAGAATCATCTGAGCCCATCGTGACCGCGACTCCCGGTTCTGGAAAGAGGGTTTCTTCATTATTGTCACCTTTTTTTTCCGTCGATAGCATTTCAGGAGATACTAGAAACCCGGGGTCGCATACACCGAGCGACTGTGCTTAGACCGAAATAGGCTCTTTCACGGACGAAGGGACTGGATTGGCAGGTGCGCATTCGGCCTTCGAGGAAGCCCAGCAGCTTCACTTTGCGGTGAGTTTCGGCACAGATTTTTCGAGCACTCTTTTGCAGGCATTCGACAAGCTTAAGTCCGGGTTGCTTCATTGTGAATCTAGGCTACGAAAAGCTCTGTATGAGGATAGATCCCTGAGGCTCCTTTGTGATGAAAAGGAAGTCGAGCTGGTACACTTGTAGTATGAGGTAGGCCAGAGCCTGAATTACGAGAACCGCCTGAAAGAGCAGGTAGTTTTCAGTCCTAGGTGAGTGTACATTCCGCCTCCTGGATCCCGGGGCTAATACTTAGTTTATTTTAGTGGCAGAAAAAGACGAAGGCCCTGGAGAGCCTTAGAGATGAAGTTGGTTGGGCCAGGCATAAGCATGATGAATTGAAAGCTTGGGTGGAGGCTCAGGCTTTAGAGGTGAAAGATGCTCTGGCCAAAGTTCCTGCTTTTGAAGCTCAACTTCGCATGGCTCATGACAATGTTTTGGGTCAGACAGAAATGATTGCGAAGATCAAGTCCAAGCTTTCAAAAATCAGGGCTGAGATCGTCGATGCTCAGGCAGAAGCTGCGATGAGCCGGACTAAGGCTGACCGGGAGATGGTGACCTATTCAAAGGACGTTGATGATGCTCAAGTTGTGCTGAGAAGGATTTGTGACCGTAAAGGGAGGGTTGAAGAATATGCTCGCTGCAAATCTCGAAGAAAGACCCTTAAAGAGATCTGTGCTAGGGGCTTTTCCCTCTCGAAGGAATTGGCGCTAGCAAGGGCGGATGAACGTGATGATCAGTTGCTTTTTCCTGATGCCAAAGAAAGCAAAGATGAGGCTGGCAGGCCGTAGCCCCCAAGGGGCATAGATTTTGCCATCTGTATGTAGCATTTTTGAAGCACATTTATAGACGGAGATTGCGTTTTTTCGCACATGTGTATGAAAGAAAACCTTGCGCCTTTACTCCTTTCGTATCTTTTTCTGTCTCGATTTTGACCAGGCGAGCTGGTTTTTCGTTGGTAGGAATCCCCAGAGTAGTGATGTGGCCCCGGGGCTCATTGGACTGGCCCGTAGGTTCTTACGTACTTTCGCTCTTAGGCATACTTGGGCCACCTATTTTGGGCTCAGTCCCCGAGTCGAGCATCGACTCGAGCTTATTTGACCTTTGTATAGCCTAATTTTAGGCTGGCGATAGTGGCTTTTATGCTTTTGGTATATGCGACCTTTTAGTGTATGTGGGCTGGCGATAATGGCTCTTATGCCTCGGGCATATATGGCCTTTTAATGTAAGTGGGCTGGGGATAGTGGCTCTTATGCCTTGGACCGATGCAGCCTTTTAATGTAAGTGGGCTAGCGATAGTGGCTCTTACGCCTTGGGCCGATGCGGCCTTTTAATGTAAGTGGGCTGGCGATAGTGGCTCTTACGCCTTGCTCTCAGGCATATTTAGTTAACTATTTTGGGTTCGGTCTCCGAATCGGGTTACGACTCGAGCTCATATTTACCCTCAAGTTTTCAGATTTCAAGCTGAAGACAGTGGCTCTTACGTTTTAGGTCGATGCGATCTTTTGTATGTATGACCCTGAGGCTCATTAGGCTGGCGACAATGGCTCTTACGTGCTTGGTCGATGAGACCATTTATGTAGGCTTTATTTTCCTCTCGTTAAGGACTTTTGAAGTAATTTTTTCCTGACTCGTCGTCGGTTCAGGAAGAACCTCAATTTTGAGTAACTTGCGGCGATATTCAAGCACCTCAAGAGGTTTGGCTCGAAGGCTGATTAGCTCGAAGCCTGTGATTTGGAGCTAACATGGTCGAAGCTCTTTTTCCTATGTCGAGGGTAGCCTGGTTAACTGGTTCTTTCCGAAGTAGATTCGGAGTAATTTGAAGGCATGTGTGGGCTGGCGACAATGGCTCTTACGCCTTGTAGTGATGGTCAGTCATCCCCGAGTCGCATTAGTTCGGCTGGTACATCCACGTGACCGGAGTCACTTGTGTTTGGCCGGAGCCTTTGAGTCTCGAATGAAGTAGTTTTGGCATATATATCGAGGGTATGCCTTTTAGGAGTCTTACAAGTTCGATATATAGCTAAAACTTTGGGATCGAGTCTATGCCTTTAGTAAGGTCTTACAAGTTTTACATGTCATTGAGGTCTTACAGTTTTACATGTCGTTGAGGTCTTACAGTTTCACATGCCGTTGAAGTCTTACAAGTTTTACATGTTGTTGAGGTCTAACAAGTTTTACATGACGTTGAGGTCTTACAGTTTTACATGCCATTGAGGTCTTACAGGTTTGAATACTTTGTACAAGTATTGTTCATGCTTGCTTTAGGTCTTAAAGATATGATTGTTGCCTTATGTAGGTCTTACGAGATCGAGTCTGCCCGCTCGGGGTTTTATGGCCTCGGGTTTTGATAAGTCGATGGAGGTGGTGCTTGATGGCAGTCCCCGAGTCGTCGAGAGTTTCTTGACTAGGGAGCCATTTTTTTCAAACTTTGCATTGCCTCGTCGAGGGCTTACGATTTTGGAGATCCCAACCCTGAGGCCGTGCATTTTTCTTTTGAGATTTTGACGCCAGTCCCCGATTATTTGAGGTACTTTTGGCATTGGAGATGTTTAGCGATTTACGCGTTACCTTATCTGAGGGCTTACGATTTTGGAGTCCCGATCCGGAGGTTGTTTAGGTGTTGAATTTTTTACGCTAGTCCTTGAGTGTTCGAGACGTTTTCAGCGGAGGAGTTGTTTTTGCGAAGGTGCTGAGCCTCTTTTGGAGCGTGAGATGCTTTGATAACAAATATTCTTCAATTATTTGGTACAAGTGTACACGTTTTCACCGTCGGGGGCCCGGCTATACAGACACAGTTTGTTCGACCGTTTGGCCTGGTACTTCATTTTCCTATAGGGGCCCGATTTGGTGTCTCTTGGATTTTCCGAGCGGATGAACTTCGGAGGGTGACCCTCAGTGTTCGAGGTTGATTGCAAAAGAAGCCTCGGACACTTGTTGAATCTCCCTTAGGTAGTATGCAGATGTTTCCTCGTTAAAAACCTTGTTGGTAAAACCCTTTTCGGGATAAAAACTCGATCGAAAGAAAAGAGTGCAACAGATGCTTTAAAACCTCAAGGTCTTCGAGCTGGGTTAACGTTCTGACTTCTTCGATCGGGCGCCTGCATAAGGGTTAGTCTGAAATACGAAATGAAAAGCGAGATGGTTGTACCTTAGTGTGAGATGCGTCGATGATGTTTTGAGGATCGTTATGTTCTAATCACTCAAGATGAGGACGCGATACGGTCCTTTATTTCGTTTAATCGGGCTTGATCGAGGGTGTGTCTTGCTTACCCTTTGGCTCTTTTACGAGCGGAGGTGCGGGCACCGGTGCCACGTCGTGCACCGCAAACATTTCACTTGTCGCTTGTTGTTCCCCGTAGACGGTTTTAATTCTATCCTTTGTTGGGAATTTCATCATTTGGTGGAGAGTGGATGGTACTGCTCTCATGTAGTGTATCCACAGCTATCTAAACAAGGCGTTATACCTCATGTCTCCTTCGATAACATGGAATTTGGAATTTTGAGTCGTGCTGGCCACGGTGACTGGGAGTGTGATTTCTCCTTTTGTTGTTTCACTTGCCATGTTGAATCCGTTGTGGACCCGAGTGGCGGGCACGATTTGGTCAAGCATTCCGAGCTGCTCTATCACCTTCGACCTGATAATGTTGGCCGAGTTACCTGGATCCACGAGTACACATTTTAGTTGAAAAGAATTTACAATGAAAGATATTACCAGTGTGTCATTGTGAGGCTGAGACAAGGTCTCGGTGTCCTCTTCGCTGAAAGTGAGGGCGTCCTCAGGAATATATCCCCGGGTCTGCTTTTCTCTGGTTATGGATATTTTTGTCCTTCTCATTATGGGTTCCTGCGGGGCATCGACGCCTCCCAAGATCATGTGGATGACATGTTGTGGCTCATTTGCTTCGTTCTTCTTGGCTGCCTCTCTTTCCCAGAACTCATTTTTGGCTCGGTCGTTAAGGAATTCCCGAATATAACCTTTGTTAAGTAGTCGAGATACCTCTTCTCGGAGTTGGTGTCAATCCTCGGTCCTGTGTTCATGCGTGTTGTGAAACTCATACACTAAGTTATGATTCCTTTGTGAAGGATCCGATTGTACATGCCTGGTCCATCTAGCGTCTCTGATCTTACTGATGGCGAACACAATGTTCGATACATCGATGTTGAAGTTGTATTCTGACAAGTGAGGTGCCCCCGTTGGCCCTGCGTTCCTATCAAATCTAGATCTGTTGGTGAGTCCCCGAGGATCTTGTCCTTAGTCTATCCTTCGATCATTGCGAGGTGGATTGCGCCTCGGGGCGTTCCTCCTGTCTTCGGTGTATGGTTGGTACCTTTCTTTGTTCAGCTTTGGTTCCTTCGTCGAAAACCTGCTTGGATATATTGAGCCCGAGGGGGCTCCCAGCTGGTCGTCTTCGGCTCTGATCTTCGACTGGTATTGGTTGTGGACGTCCGACCAGGTCACAGCGGTATATTCGATCTAATTCTATTTCAAATGTTTTGAAGCCGTCGAGATTCGTTCGTTCAGACCTTGAGTGAAAGCCTGCACTGCCCAGTCATCAGAGACTACGGTAGTTCCATCCGTTCTATTTGGAAGTGAGATACGAACTCTCGCAGCATTTCGTTCTCTCTTTGCTTAATCTTGAAAACGTCGAATTTTCTCGTTGCTACTTTGATGGAACCGGCGTGTGCCTTTATAAAGGAGTCTGCTAGCATGGAGAATGAGTCTATGTAGTTAGAGCTAAGTTGTGATACCACATCATGGCCTCCTTCGAGAGTGTTTCCCCGAACTTCTTTAACAAGACGGACTCGATTTCCTCGTCCTTTATTTCATTGCCTTTCATCGCAGAGGTGTAGGAAGTAATGTGTTCGTTGGGGTCTGAGGCCCCGTTGTACTTCGGGAGTTATATCTAGTTGTTGTTCCTGCAATATTTCAAAAATAACGTGAAGGCTAACCTCATGTTCTTCCCTGGTCGAGGTTTTATGAGCTTCTTGTGGATCTCCCTGACGCACGCTCCTGTCGGTATGCGAGCTTATGTCGATGCGTTGGGCGTCGCACGAGACCGCATCCATGTGGACTGGTCCTAGAGATTGTTGTACACATCCGGAACTCAGTGAATGGAGGCAAATTCCCAGGGTTTTGTGGTAGCACACACCCGGAACATCCACACTGTTCTCACCGTGGTCCTAGAGATTGTTGTTTTCGCCTCCATTCACTGAGATAAGCATATTGACCTGAAATCGAAGATCTTGGACAAGAAAAAGCGTAAAAGATAACTTGCGTTGAGTGACGAAACCAGCAAGAAAATAATCACTATTATTTATAGCCCCACGGTGAGCGCCAAGCTATTTACCGTGAAAATGATAATAACAATTAAATTTGATGATTGGACTCTAAAAATACGTGATCTATTTTTATTCTAGTTTGTTAAGCAGTTGATGTTAAGTATATGAGATTTAGAAAAGAAATAAAGTTAAGGAAGGAGCTACAATCAAACTGATAGGCTAGCTACTCGGGCCCTGAGGCTTGTCGATTCCGGGCCTCGAGGTCGATCCCGGGGCTCGATTACGGACTAGCAAAGGTAGTTGCTATGTGACTAACGATTATAATAAAATTAATGGAGGCTCTTTATGGCCAGTGATAAGCAACAAATGGAGAACAAATATGAAGATAATAAATGAAAGCTATGATATCAAGAGAATATGTTAAAGAGTGAAATAGAGAGTTCTTGTATATTTTTGTGTGGAGCAACTGAAGTGACCAACCCTTACAAAGTGATATGAATCCCCTTTATATCGGAGGAAAATCCCATCATAGTACAACAAGCATTAATTACAAAGATACGGAGATGTGGCAGTTGGCTGACTTCATGATGCAGGCTCAGACTAGCTTCGGACTAGCCTGACAGATTCCGCCGGCCCTGGATGCACTCTTCGGGAACTCCCCGTATCTGCCGGCGTCGCGACCAACGTTATCCCTAGGTCGAGCGTCGATGGACCTCGAGGGAGGGTATTTGGTCAGCGGTTTCGAGCCTTCGAAGTGATCTTTCGAGATGCCTTATCAGCGAGAAATTGGTTCCTCCGATTTCGCCGTATACAAGGATGTTACACCCCATACGTTTATTTAATTTTTCTCTGATGAGGGTATACTGAAAACATGCTTCTTCTAAAATAGGCATTATTCGTTTGAAATTAATGGTTACTTGCGGATCATTGATATGTTGAATTGTAAATTGTGTATCCTTGCCTAATCACTGGATGTTACGTTTTCCTCCAAATTCTTATATATAAAGATCTATGTTTGTGAAACTATGCGAATAATATTAAAATGGCACTAAAGTGGTTGAGAAACATTGAGGTCTCAGGTTCA
Organism: Nicotiana sylvestris; assembly: GCF_000393655.2. Classification (NCBI taxonomy): domain Eukaryota; kingdom Viridiplantae; phylum Streptophyta; class Magnoliopsida; order Solanales; family Solanaceae; genus Nicotiana; species Nicotiana sylvestris. The sequence goes on along the minus strand of NC_091057.1, from coordinate 83,570,228 downwards.
ATTATCACCGGAAGCAACAATATTGGGTGATTTTGTTACATCTCGTACTTTAATATTAGGATTAGTCGTAGTAAACCACATGAGCTTGAATGGACTAAGACCATTCATGAGATTATAAAAAAAATTTGGGACTATGTTTTTATAAGACCCCGTAAATTTACCAACCTTGATATCGTTATATATATATATATATATATGTAAAACAACCCTGATATTGTTAGATACATTTTGACATGGTATTTATATTGAGTGGAACGTTTTTGTAAAAAGGTTGAAAAATATGATTTTATATAGTTATTAATATTACTACTTTCGAATATGTTTTAAATTGTACACATGATATGAGATTTTTTTAATTGTAAAGATAGAAATTATTTTCTCACATGAAAAGAAGGTTATCTTTTTACTATTTCAAAAAATTAAGCGTACGAAAACTTGTACTCTTTATATAAGATTAGGAAAATTAGAAGTTGAGAAAATATATGTATTTTTACGTGGATGTTTTAATGAAAAAAATAGTGTATGTATTTATTTATTTTATATAGTACCACATAACAATATTAGTAAGGTGTATAAAGTGTGTTAAAAGTGAGTAGTATTTTAAGTAATTTGAGATAATTCTTAATTATGTGAATAATTTATTAATTATTAATTTGAGTGGGAAATTAATAAATTAATTAGAAGTTTTTGGATAATCATTTAAATGAGATTTTGGATAAATATTAAGGGGCAACAACCTACGTGGAAGTATGAAAATTTGGCAGCAAATGCCATCTACTCATCACCTTAAGAAGGTGGTGGCAACATTTAACATATATGTGTACATCTATCTCATTTGGGAACTAGCTGCTCTTTCTTTGGTCCTCCTACATGCCAAGCTTTATTGCACATTGAGTAGTCACCCACGGTAGAAGCAGTCTAGTTAGGAGCTACTTTAAGTAATTACATCTACTCTTTGTATAGAAGGTGGTTAACCCTGGTTTAGAATCTCTTAAAAGGTGAAGCCAGAGAATGGTATTGTCACTAGTAGATGCTATAAAGAGTAGTTTCTGTTGAATCCTTTCTGGTGTTTTTTTTTTTTTTTGGACAGTTTTATTTTTCAAGACATGGCAAAAGGACAAATTATTGAAAAAAAATTAGAACGGCCATGAATTTTGTTGGTGTCTTAGGACCCATAGACTATTTCTTATTGTTCTCCTGTCCCATTTTACCATTAATGTATGAAATAGTGTTTGTGTTGCGTGTGCCTTCTCCCTTGTGTAATGTCTCAATTATTATTATTTTGTTATCTTTTTAAAAGATGTAATATTTCTCATTTATGAAGCTACTTTACTTCAACTATCTGCTTTTTAATTCCTATGTGTGTCTGTCTCTATGTTAATGCATGGTTGTATAAGAAGTGTACTTCCAACTTTGTTTTTATGGTGATTTATACAAAAAAAATCTTTATAAAAGTTATGTCCCATCGGCAAAATTTCTTCTAAGAGTTTGTGTTCTGACAAGATTTCTATATCAGTAGCTGTTTATGTCTCTAGCATGAATACATCATGAAAAAAAAAATGTAATTGTCCAATACTTCGTGAGAAAGGATTCACTACTACGAAATCCATCGGGGTTAAAAAGTGCTAAGACTTTTAGAATGCCCTTTATTGTTAATCCTCCAATCAATGTCCAATGAAATACTTTTGCAATCTTTCTCAAGAATATCATACGGATTTTTTCCTACTCCAATCCGCGATTACATGTTGTCGCAATTGGCGTGCGCTAGAGGGATTGCCAAGAGAATCGGCTCAGGTATGTTAAGGTCATCACTTCTTTCTTTTTGGCATGATCTATACGACACAAACGAAACGAGCAAATGCACAACTTCCAAAAAATTACTCTATTCTTAGAAATGCTAGAGATGCGTATATCCTTATTCTCCCATATGTCATATTATTCTATTATCTTTTCATGAGTCTCAGAAAAATACGTATTTGATAAAGTTTATCCGAAAAGTATATTGATTTTAATGGCATTCCGCGAAAGTCGTATTAACGTATTTCTTATGCATTTCATGCATTGCATTCATTTATACTGACCCATGACTAGATGACATTATATACACGTATATATATGTATACATATGTTTATGGGATACGGGAAAGGTTATGGCGTTATATACGTACCACCACCTGATCAGCTGGTATACATTGACGATTTTGTCCATAGCGGCCGAGATGATGCATTGTATTCATTTACACTGACCTATGATCAGATGGCGTTATATACGCATATATATATATATATATATATATATATATATATATATATATATATATATATATATATATGTATATATATGTATATGTATATGAGATACGGGAAAGATTATGGCATTATATACGCACCACCACCTGATCAGCTGGTATACGTTAACGATTTTGCCCACAGTGGCCGAGACGATATGATGGGATGCCCTCGGAGGCTTGATCATGTTACGAACACATGTACCTATGCACGACATGATATTCATATGCATATGCATGATACTATAAGTATTTCATGATTTACAGAGTTATCTAGACTTACAGGTTGAGTCATTTACTCTATATTTCTTCCATGTCGGTTATGTACTTATTTATGTGCCTTACATACTCGGTACATTATTCGTATTGACGTCCCTTTTGCCTGGGGATGCTGCATTTTATGCCCGTAGGTATAGACAAGCAGTTTGACGATCCCTCATAGTAGATGAGATTGGCATTCAACGAAGGATCGGTAAGACTCCACCTCATTCGTAGTGCAGCCGAGTCTATGAGTCATCGTGTCAAAGTTTTGCTACAGACTTATGAGTAGGACGGCACCGTGTCCCATTTGATGTCGCATAATCTTAGAGGCTTTGTAGACATAGGTTCATTTTGTACAGTATGTCAGAGGCCTTGATGGCCCATATGTATTCATGTTTTAAGAAAAATGGTTCAGTGATACAGTGTTGCCCACTTATAGTTATACATCACAAGTTATGGCCATGTTGGCCCATGATAGTTGCAAAGAAGAAAAAAGAGTTACAGAGTGGTTCGCTCGGGCCAGTATGGCACCGAGTGCCAGCCATGCCTCCCTAGGTTCGGGGCGTGACATGCATGGCATCACCCTTCGTGCTTTTACTCTCCTTCTCACCATAAGAAAACAACAGAAACGGTACAGCATCACCCTTCGTGTATTAACTCTCATAATCAGGGTACGGCATCGCCCTTCGTGCATTAACTTTCACCCACAATATCATGCACGCAAGTCTAAAAACATCATACGGACTTGCTCGTGCGATCAAATCATCAAAATAACATCAACAACTACGAATTTAGCCTCAAATTCATGAAATTCATAAGATAGTTCAAAATTTCTATTTTCTCAACTTAGGGTCTGATTTATATCAAATCAACTCTGATTCTTACCATATTTCATAGATTCGACTTAAATATTATTTTAAACATGTACCGGGCTCCGGAACCAAAATACGGTCCCAATACCATAAAGATCACACACTATTTCATTTTCAAAAGTCCTTATATTTTCCAGCAAATAATTTTCTTGAAAAATTCTTTTCTCGGGCTTGGGACCTCAGAATTCGATTCCGGGCATACGCCCAAGTCCCACATTTTACGACGAACCCTATAGGACCGTCAAATCACGGGTCCGGGGTCCTTTTACCAAAACGTTTGACCAAAGTCAATTTTGAATCAATTTTAAAGGCTAAATTTCATATTTTTTCTTAAATTTCACATAAAAGCTTTTCGGAAATGCGCCCGGAATGCGCAAGCAAATTGAGGAGAAAGGAAATGAGGTTTTCAAGGCCTCGGAACCCGGATTTAGAATCTAAAATACCAGATGACCCTTTGGGTCATCACATTCTCTACTTTTAAAACAATCGTTCATCCTCGAACGGATATAGAAAAGTACCTGAGTCGGTGAAAAGATAGAAATATCGGCTCCGCATATTGGACTCGGACTCCCAGATTGCTGCCTCAACAGGCTGACCTCTCCACTGCACACGAACTGAAGGGAAATTCTTCGATCTCAACTGACGAACCTACCGGTGTAGAATAGTTATCGGCTCTTCCTCGTAGGTCAAATCCTTTTCCAACTGGACAGTGTTGAAGTCTAACACGTGGGATGGATTGTAGTGATACTTTTCAAGAATGGACACATGAAACAATGGATGCACAGCTGATAAACTCCAACGCAAGTCTGTAAGCTACCTCTCCTACTCGATCAAGAATCTCAAAAGGACCGATGAACCTAGGGCTTAGCTTGCCCTTCTTCCTAAATCTCCTCACCCCCTTCATGGGCGATACCCGAAGCAACACTCGCTCTCTGACCATGAATGACACATCACGAGTCTTACGGTCGGCATAACTCTTTTGCCTGGACTGAGCTGTGCAAAGCCTATCCTAAATAATCTTAACCTTGTCCAAGGCATCATGTACCAAATCCGTACCCAACAACCAAGCCTCCCCGAGCTCAAACCACCCAGCTGGCGATCGACACCATCTACCATATAATGCCTAATAGGGAGCCATCTGGATGCTCGACTAATAATTGTTGTTGTAGGCAAACTCCCCTAATGGCAAGAATTGATCCCAAGAACCTCCAAAGTCAATAACACAGGCGTGGAGCATATCCTCCAAAATCTAAATAGTACGCTCGGACTGTCCGTCCGTGTGAGGATGAAATGTTGTGCTCAACTCGACCGTGTACCCAACTCAGAATAAACTGCCCTAAAAAACGCGAGGTAAACTCCGTACCTTGGTCAAAAATAATAGACGCGGGCACACCATGAAGACGAACAATCTCCCAGATATAGATCTCAGCTAACCTCTCTGAAGAATATGAGACTGCCACAGGAATGAAATGTGCTAACTTAGTCAGCCTATCCATAATAACCTATAATGCGTCGAACTTTCTCTGAGTCCGTGGGAGTCCAACAATGAAGTCCATAGTAATACGCTCCCACTTCCACTCAGGAATCTCAATCTGTTGAAGCAAACTACCAGGTCTCTAATGCTCGTATTTTACATGCTGAAAATTTCAAACACCGAGCTACATATTTAACAATATCCTTCTTCATCATTCTCTACTAATAATGCTGCCGCAAATCCTGATACATCTTAGCGGAACTCGGATGAATAGATTACGGGAACTATGGGCCTCCTTTAGAATCAACTCACGAAGTCCATCCACATTAGGCACACAAACTCAATCATGCATCCTCAAAACTCCATCATCTCGAACTGTAACCTGCTTGGCACCACTGTGCCGCACTGTGTCCCTAAGGACTAGCAAATGAGGATCATCATACTGTCGATCCCTGATACGCTCAAATAATGAAGACCGAGCAACTGTACAAGCTAAAACACGGTTTGGCTCAGAAACATCCAACCTCACGAAATGATTGGCTAAACCCTGAACATCCAAAGCAAGCGGTCTCTCACCGACTGGAATATACGCAAGGCTACTCATACTAGCCGACTTCCTATTCAAAGCATCGGCCACCACATTGGCCTTCCCCAGATAATACAAGATGGTAATATCATAGTCTTTCAATAGCTCCAACCACCTTCTCTACCTCAAATTTAGCTCCTTCTGCTTGAATAAATACTGTAGACTATTGTGATATGTGAACACCTCACATGACACGCCATATAAATAATGCCTCCAAATCTTCAGTGCGTGAATAATGGATGCTATCTCCAAATCATGAACTAGATAATTCTTCTTGTGAATATTCAACTGTCGTGAAGCATATGCAATAAACTTGCCATTCTGCATTAACACCACACCAAGTCCAATACGAGATGCACCACAATTTATGGTATATGGCCCTGAACGTACGGGCAAAACCAACATCGACGTTGTAGTCAAAGTTGTCTTGAGATTCTGAAAGCTTGCCTCATACTCATCCGACCACCTGAACGGGGCACCCTTCTGGGTCAATCTAGTCATCGGGGTTGCTATGGATGAAAACCCCTCCACAAACCGAAGGTAGTAGCCTGCCAAACCCAAGAAACTCCGGATCTTTGTAGCTGATGTGGGTCTAGGCTAGTCCTTGACTGCCTATATCTTCTTCGGATCAACCTGAATACCCTCTGCTGATACAATGTGACCTAAGAAGGCAACTAAACTCAACCAAAACTCACACTTCAAAAACTTAGCATACAATTGATTATCTCTCAAAGTCTAAAGAACGACTCGAAGATACTGCTCATACTCCTCTCGGCTATGGGAGTAGATCAAAATATCATCAATGAAGACAATCACAAAGGAATCCAAATAAGGCTTGAACACCTGGTTCATCAAATTCATAAAAGTTGTTGGGGCATTTGTCAACCTAAATGATATCACTAAGAACTCACAATGCCCGTACCGAGTGCGAAAAGCTATCTTAGGAACATCGGATGCCCTAATCCTCAACTGATGGTAGCGAGATATCAAATCAATCATCGAAAACACTTTGGCACCCTGAAACTGGTCAAACAAGTCATCAATACTCGGCAATGGATACTTATTCTTGATGGTGACTTTATTCAACTACCGATAGTCTATGCACATCCTCATCAACCCATCCTTCTTCTTAACAAACAACACAGGTGCACCCCAGGGTGAGACACCAGGTCTAATAAAGCCCTTATCAAGCAAGTCTTGCAGTTGCTCCTTCAATTCTTTCAACTCTGGCGGGGCTATACGATATTGCGGAATAGAAATGGGCTGAGTGCCCGGAGCCAAATTAATGTAAAAGTCAATATCCTTGTCGGATGTCATCCCCGGCAGGTCTGTAGGAAATACTTTTGGAAACTCCTGAACAACTGGCATGGAATCCATAGAAGGAACCTCAACACTAGAATCACAAACATATGCCAAGTAAGCCAAACACCCCCTTTCAGCCATACGTCGAGCCTTCATATAAGAAATAACCCTACTGAAAGAATGACCAGGAGTCCCTCTCCACTCCAATCGAGGCAAACCCAGCAAGGCTAAGGTCACGGTCTTGGCATGACAGTCCAATATGGCATGATAAGGTGACAGTCAATCCATCCCCAATATGACATCAAAATCAACCATATCCAAAAGTAAGAGATCTACACAGGTCTTAAGACCCCAATAATAACCATACACGAGTGATAGACACGATCTACAACAATAGAATTACCTACCGGTCTGGACACATACACATGAGCACTTAAAGAATCACGAAGCACAACTAAATACGTAGCAAAATAAGATGACACATAGGAATATGTAGACCCTAGATCAAATAGAACTGAAGCATCTCTACTACAAACTGAAACCGTACATGTGATAATGGCATCGGATGCCTCAACCTCAAGGCTGGATGGGAAAGCATAACATCGGGGCCACTCTGAACTACGTCCCTGGGACGACCTCCTATTGGCTGGTCTCCACCTCTAGCGGCCTGACCTCCACCTCTAACACCTCTAACTCCACATCTAGCTGTCTGACCCCTGCCCCTAGCTGGCTGAGACGGCAGTGGAACATCCGGTGCCTGAACCATGGCACGAGAACCTTGATGTTGAGAACTGCTCGATGCTCGAGGGCAAAACCTAGAAATGTGCCTCGGATCGCCACAAGTATAACAAGTTCTCGGCTACTAGGACTGCTGACCCTGAAACTGACCCTGACGGCCTTAGTAACTACCTTGAAAACTATGGAGCGGAGGTACACTGATAGGAGATAGTGATGCACTATAGGGTAGCTGATTTGAACACTGTATATGAGAACCACGGCCACCTAGAGCACCATGAGAAGCCTGAAGTGATGAATGAAACGGTTTGGGAGGATGGCCCCGACCAAAAGAATCCTTGCCTCAGATGAGGCACCACTGAACCTACCAGAATGACGAGGCCTCTTGTCAGACCCTTGGCCGCTCCCCTGAGCTAGAACCATCTCGACACGCCTGGCCACATTGGTTGCATCCTGAAAAGAAATCACGCTCCCTGTCTCCTTAGCCATCTACAATCGAATAGGATGAGCGAGTCCCTCAATGAACCTCCTCTCTCTCTCTCTCTATCTCTCTCTCTCTCTCTCTCTCTTGGTGGGGAGTATAAGAAGAGCATGACGAGCCAAACCAACAAATCTAGTCTCATACTAGGTGATAGTTATAGAACCCTACTGGAGGTGCTCAAACTGCCTCCAATAATCCTCTCTCCAGGTGATAGGGAGAAACTTCTCCAAAAATAGCTGAGAGAACTGATCTCAAGTCAGAGCTGGTGACCCAGTTGATCTAGCTAAAAAATAATCTCTCCACCACTTATTGGCGGAACCTGATAGACGAAACGCAGCAACGTCAACCCCATTGGTCTCCACTACCCCCCATATTTCGCCGAACCTCGTGACAATTGTCCAAATAATCCTGGGGATCCTCTGAAGATGTACCGACATAGGTAGTAGTAAAAAGCTTGGTGAACCAATCTAGTCTCCACAAGGCATCAGCAGAAATACCTGACCTATCACCGGTCTGTGCTACAACACCTGGCTGAACTCCCCTAACTGGCTGAGTTGTTGGGGTTTGAAACTGGGGAGCCATCTGCTCCAGAATGCGAGTAGCAGGAGTCTAGGATCCTCCTGCAGCCTGAGAGACAATTAGTGCTACAGGGAATATGCCTGCCTGAGTGACACTCTCCATAAGTTCCACTAGACAGACCAAAGCATCTTGGAGTACCGGGGTGGCGATGAACCCCTCCGGAACCTGAGCTAGCACTGCTGGAACTGTCTGGGCCGGAACCTCATCCTCAAACTCTACCTGAGGCTTCGCCGCTAGTGGTTCTGCTCGAGCTCTGGGCTGACCCCTGCCTCTGCCTCGGCCTCTGCCCCTCGTAGGAGCTGCCACTAGGGGCTCGGGCTGTTGGTCAGCTGATGAAGCGATACGTGTTCTCACCATCTACGAAAGAACAAAGTGGAAGTTTAATTAGCATTGAGAAATCAAATCACATGACAGGAAAGAATAGATGTGAAGAAGCTTCTTTTTCCCTATACTGTATAGCCTCTAGGGGATAAGCACAAACGTCTCCGTACCAATCCCTCAGACTCAACCTAGCTTGTTTATGAATTGTGAGACCTAGGCAACCTAAAGCTCTGATACCAACCTGTCACGACCCGAATTTCCCACCTTCGGGAGTCGTGATGGCGCCTACTCATGAAAGCTAGGCAAGACGGTAGTTACAATTTTGCTACCATTATTATTAACCAAATAGGGACGGATAGTAGTTAAAACAAAATAACTAAGAAATTCGGAAGTAATATAACAGTGTCACAACTCAAGTACATAACTACCCCATAGATCTGGTGTCACAATCCACGAACGACTATGATTTACTACAAATATAAGTCTGAAAGAAGTACAACTTTTCTCGAAATAGAAGAGACAGCAGAAAAACTAAAGCGGGGAAAGGGGGACTTCAGTCTCTAGGAATGCCAACAGATCTACCTTGGTCTCCCTGGACTGAAGGCAGCTACCTCAAGCTGCTTACAAGGTCCGACACCGAGATCTGCACAAAAAGTGCAGAGTGCGGTATCAGTACAACCGACCCCATATATTGGTAAGTGTCGAGCCTAACCTCGGTGAAGTAGTGACGAGGCTAGGACATGACAACTATATAAACTTGTGCAGTTAAATCATATACGAATAGAACAATAGTAACAAGAAATAACATATAAAGATGGTAAGGGGAACATGTTGCGGGGAATATCAAGTTCTAACAGTCATTCAATAGAGAATCATAATGAACACCATACTTATATAAACAAGAAAAATGAAACAGTAACACATGCACCGCATTACCCTTCATGCTTTTAATCTCGTTCTCACAATAAGAAAACAGGAAAAACGGCACGGCATCACCCTTCGTGCATTAACTCTCATAATCATGGCACGTCATCACCCTTTGTGCATTAACTATCACCCACAATATCATGCACGCAAGTCTAAAAATATCATACAGACTTGCTCGTGCGATCAAATCATCAAAATAACATCAACAACTACCAATTTAACCTCAAATTCATGAAATTCATAAGATAGTTCAAAATTTCTATTTTCTCAACCTAGGGTCCGATTTATATCAAATCAACTCCCATTCTTACCAAATTTCACAGATTCAACTTAAATATTATTTTAAACCTGTACGGGGCTCCGGAACCAAATTACATTCCCGATACCATCAAGATCATACACCATTTCATTTCCAAAAGTCCTTATATTTTCCAGGAAATAATTTTCTTGAAAAATTCTTTTTCGGGCTTGGTACCTCAAAATTCGATTCTGGGCATATGCCTAAGTCTCATATTTTACTACGAACCCTACAGGATTGTTAAATTATGGGTCCGATTCCATTGACCAAAAATATTGACTGAAGTCAACTTTAATCAATTTTAAAGGCTAAATTCAATATTTTTCTTAAATTTTACATCAAAGCTTTCCGGAAACGCGCCAGGACTGTGCACGCAAATCGAGGAGAAAGGAAATGATGTTTTCAAGGCCTCAAAACCCGAATTCGGATTCTAAAATACAAGATGACCTTTGGGTCATCACAAAATCGATAAGCCGTTAATGAAAAAATTTCATCTGTTCCTCGTCCATTAAATCATTAACCTGATACCAATAAGCCACTAAGCTTCGATTTAGGTTCGATTTTCGATTTTAGCTCAGCTTTGAACACCCCTAGGTGCAAAGGAATAAGAAAAGTCATTAAAATTAGGTAGGGTGGGTGGCCAAATCCCTTTGGAGCAAATTTGGATCTTAAAACTACTAGTTTAGGGAATTGGTTTGGACTCCAATTGGGCTCCTTTCCAACACTCCATTTTGGACCTCTTTTATGCTCATTTTGAGCTCTTCTGCGTGCTCTTTTGCTGAAGTTCAAAGGCGGAGTTCGGGACCCAATCTTCCTCTTCTTGGACTTCAATTTGGGCCACCAAATAATTGTAAAACTTGTACAATTCATCAACATTGGGCTTGAGCCTATCCTCTACAATTAAAAGCTTCTTTATTTGCCATTAAAGTCTAGAAACTATAGTCTACAACTCTTTAGCTTGAGATCTTGTAAATTGCCTTCTTTGAGTTTTCAAAATTCTATCCTTGTCCTTGATGCTATCACGTCATTCTCCTTTTACAATGATCACGACCATGGTTATCCGCCCATCAAAACTGCCGAGGAGGACGACCTAGATAAGCGAAGAGACTAACTGTGTGGGCGAAAAACTTCATCTTATATGTTGACTAGGTCAAAGTAAATAAAGCCTTTGGAGGTTGCCACGTGTCTTCGATAGGATATGTTAACCTGATTTCAAAAGGTCGACCTCACAAGAAGATGGCAGGTCATTGACGAGGTTGATGTGGTCCGATAAAACCCGAGGATGAGGACCCCTCATCGGCGTGTAGTAATGGCTAGTGCCTAGATTTATATTCCCTAGAGAGTATTCCAGTAAATATTCCTCCCTGTTGTACTATCTAGGGTTTTGTGGCCCATGTACTCTTATAAAAAGGAAGAGATATAGTTATAGAAAAGGGATTGGACACATTTTGTAAAAAACAACATTGACATTCTCTGAAGATTCTCTCTTTATCATATACATATAAAATTTGCCTTTTCACATCTTTATCTATCTTTTCTTCCCCGATCCAAGAAGAATTGGAATATTCAAAGGATTATCATTATCTATCATAGTCAAAAGAATCCTTAGAGAATCTCACTCTTTTCGGGTGAACCTTGTTCCATTATTTGCTTAAATGTTATTTATTGCTTTCTTTCATATTCATGAATGCTAGATTAACCCTTTTCACTATAAATCTAATAGTATAAAAACCTAGATCTAAATTTTGGGTCATATAAGTACATATCTCCAAGCCAATCAAATCTAGTTAAATGTAATTCAAGCAATTCGAAACAAGCTTTAGAAACTATCCACGAATGAAAAAGGTTCAATCTTTAACTAAATTTTAAAAATCAACAAAAAGTCAACCTGGGCACACATGGTCGGAATCTGAGGTTAAGATCAAATCCCGATTACCCATTCACCTCCAAGTTTAGATAAATGATTTGCTTCTATATTTGACATCAATTTGATGTCTAAATCTCAATTTTGAAGAAAATGCTCTCCAAAAATCGCCTCTATGGAGTCTAAGGTTCAAAAAAGGTATAAAATGGGCTAAGTCTCGAAATTTTCAACATTTACCTAGCTACAGATGTCGCAGTTGAAAACTCTTGTTCACAATTGTGACCATCGCAAAAGTGAACCACTGATTGCAAATGCGATTAGTGTATCTTCCATATAGATATCGCAAATGCGACAAAGTTCCCAATCCTAGTCCCTCTTCGCAAACGCGAGCAATCACTCGCAAAAGTGATGCTTGCATTTGCGAGCAGTATCTCGGAAATGCTAGATCTGCATGTAGTCCAGACCAGCAATCCATCAATTGTTCCAAAACTCATCAGAAACTCACCCGAGCCCCTCAGGCTCCAATCCGAACATTTTCACAAGTGTAATAACGTTATACAAACTCGCTCGCTATGTCATCAAAACTCTAGATTTTCAAGTTTGAAACTCAATTTTCCAATTTTTCATATAATACGCGAAAACAGCCTCGGATCACCCCGGAACCCCAACCAAACATGCATACAAGTCCAAAAACATCATACGAATCTATCGGATTTATCAAAACACCGATCCGAGGTCGTTTACTAAAAATATTGACCATGTCAACTATAGTCATTTTAAAGCTAAAAATCACATTTTCTTCAAAATTTCACATATAAACTTTTCGAAATATGACACGGACTATGCACACATGTCATAAATCATCAAATTGAACTATGTAAGGTCTCGAAACACAAAAAAGGGAGCTAGTGTTTGAAACGATTTAATGGGTCGTCACATTTTGCCAATATTATCTGAGGCCAAAAATTTGTCAATTCCTATTATACGTTATCACACAGTAGCAATTTTCCTCTTTCAGAGTAAGGACATTGCATTCTCTTAAAATAACAACTAGAGAAAAAATCACATAAAACATGATTGAAAGCAACAAATATATCGACAGTTACAATATATTTTTTGTTCTTGCGAAGAAGGGCATATGTATTTTTTTAATAACCTTGCCACTGTGAATGCAACAACCTCTAGTAACCTCATCGCTATAAATATAGGAGCCCTTGAAAAACAAAGAGTTGATCCATAAATAACAAATAAAATACTATTATATTACATATTAAATACTAGAGTTTTAATTTTTTGCACAGTGTATTAATGGTATAATATATATTTACACAATAAAGTGATAACATGCATGATATCATAGTTTATGTTGATAGTACAAAAATATTTTACATTGTAAATTATATCATATGTACCTGTTTATCCTTAAAATGAGTAACAATTAAATTATATGTAGTTTAAAGGATGTGATTTAATTTAACATGAATGATCAAAGGAAACAACAAATAATTAAATTAAAAGAAAGCAAAATGAACAAACCAAATGTGAAGAAATAACCAAGCCTGGCATTATATTCAAATGCTAGAAACTGGTTCCAATCGAGCCCATGGGAGGGCGCTCGGTTTCAGTTGAATGAGATAATAGCTGAAGAACATTTGAACAATTTCTAAAAGACAAAAGTAAACTTTATTGCTTAGATATGTGTGCCAAATAGTAGTCAAAAAATAAAAAGGTTGCCCTTTTTTATAGTAGGGGAATTTCAATCCTAGTACAAGTCTAAATAAGTTAAAAATCCTTTTCTTTGTTTTGCCCTAGTAACACACGATCCACAGGCAATATCAGGCGTGATACGCACCGCAATATCTGGTTGATGGTAGGTATTTCGACTCCTCATTCATCCTCTTTAACTATTTTCCATATAACCTCGGTTCTTTGTTTTGCTCGTGCTTGATTCTTTCCATGTTTGGACATGCCCGATTCCGACTTATCATTTGTCCCACCCCCTCGGGCTTCCAATATGTGGGAACCCTTGGCCTTAAGCATCAAATCATGTTGTCCCTCGTTTCTTCGTCGAGAAATCGGAGATAACTTTGTCCCATATTTTACCCGTACACAAATAGTCTCCTCGCTTCTTGGAGAGTAGATTTATAGGAACGATGAAAAGTGATTAATTGAAACTGATTCCTTCCTTCGTACACCATAAGCAAGTTGGCCAGCCAAAACGTCCCATCAATCATATCGCTCTGATTTTGGACACGCGTCGTCCGCCGGTTGATCACCCTCAGTAGTCAACAAATGTGAAACATCATGCATTCATTATTCCTTCGCTATAAAAGCTCTGATTTTGTTTTTTACTTTTTTATTATCTGATTTTGAACCTTCTTGAGTTACCCTCGAATTTTCTATCTACTCATCAATCTTTCAAATCTTCATAAGATGTTCTTCACATCTTCATATCATTATCTCTTATCTTCAAACCTTCATACTTTACCTTCAAAGCTTCATATCAAATCTTCAAACCATCATACAAACCTTTAAACCCTCATATTTCCAGATTAAGATGGCTAAGACTTTTAAATTTGTACCCCAAAATACTGCACCTTCGACTTTTACCTCGGCCACAGGCACTGATGCAACTGTCACGTCCCAAATCGATGGGTCGCGACGGGTGTCTGAGTCCTACCTGTCAAACATCTCTAACATGCATCTAGTATATGAACCTATATAACGTCTACTGCATTACGAAATTGACATACGTGAAGGAAACCTACCATCAAGGCATATGTACGTATACATGTAGAATACAGTGGGCGAGCCGGCAAGGCTGCTATAGACAACTATACATCAAAAACTGAAAGCCGACAAGGCCACATACAACCCAACTAGACATACTATCTACAAACTTCTAATGAAAACATAGCTGTACAAAAACGGGATTGAGCCACGTCATATATATATATATACACACAAACGTATCGTACCAAACTCAAAAGAAGCTCCGGATCAAGTAGATCGCGTCAACTCTCGCTGATCAGGGATCCTAAGAAGGGTACCGTCAGCTTGCCTACCTTCACCTACGGGCATGAAACGCAGGCCCCGTAAAATATGGCATCAGTACGAAAAATGTACTGAGTATGTAAGGCATGAAAATTAGTACGTAAAAGACATAAATGAAACATGGAATACAGAAATATCTTTAAATCTGAATAACTCTGTAAATTCTGAAATGTTTATTATATCATGAACATGTGTATAAATGTCGTGTCTTGCATAGGTATGGGTGTACATAATATCATCAAGCCACCGAGGGCATCCCATCATATCGTCTCGGCCGCTGTGGGCTCATCATGAACATATACCAGTTGATCAGGTGGTGGTACGTATATAACGCCATAATCTCTTCCAATATCTCATATACATATACATACATATATAAGTGTATATAACGCCGTCTGAGTCATATTTCAGCTACTGTGGGCAATATCATCATCATATACCAGCTGATCAGGTGGTGGTGCGTATATAACGCCGTAACCTTTTCCCATATCCCATATACATATATTTACATATATACATGTATATAACGCCATCTGGTCATGGGTCAATACACGTGTATAAATGAGTGAAATGCATGAAAAATACATAATAAATCTCAATATTCCTTCCGGATAAACTTTTTCAACTGCATATTATTCTGAGACCCATGAACAGAAGATAGTAATAATTCACATGGGGAATCAAGAATATAGACACCCCTAATATTTCTATGAATAGAATAAATTATGGAAACTGTGCGTTTTTTCGTTTCTTCGGTATAATTTGGACCATGCCAAAAGAAAGAAGGAATGACCTTAACATACCTGGAGTAGGGAAAACTCCGTATAATATTCCCTGAGAAGATTGCACCGTATTTCTTTAGAATCATAAATTTGTACATTGTTAAACTTCCAATAATCTTCGTTGAGTTTCTTTATTGGTTAGAAAACGTTTTCTTGTGGAAGCTTGCAGTTCTGGTTGTGTTTGTTCATAAAAAATGGAAAATTTGCTTTGTTTAAAGCTTGAATTGGCTAAACAGTGGCTAATGTCTTCAAGACCAAGAAGCTAACATTTCCTTTTTAAATTCCAATCTCCAGCATCTTGTGTATCAAGAGCATCTTTTGGTTTTTTTGTCCAAAAAGGAAGATACAATCAAATTAAGTTACTTATTAAGTTCAATCAACTCTTAGGTAGCCACCTACTCCAACATGACCATGAGTCATTGTTTGGAAAGTTGTTGGCTGCCACATTTCTTTTGGGTGAAATTTTATTAATTTTTATCCACTTATTAGTTAACTGGGTAATATTCTGTTACCCGGTAATTAACCAATTACCCGCATAATTTAAAAATTACCACAAACTACTTAAAATTCTACTTATTTTTAATATACTTCATATATACTTTATACATTATACTATTGTGATCATATAGTATCTTGCATGGTACAACTTCATAATTATCGGGTATTATTGCTCGACCCGTATTTTATCTCAAATTGGCCATATTCAACGAAACTCGTTTTTTTTAATTCGTGTACCCCTTTATCCTTCATATTACATATTTATCGCTTGTTATAACTAGCGTAGGTACGTTAACGTCAAAATTATCTCATCCCCGAGTCTATGTCAATTATACAAAGACGAAACTTTTAACGTACAAAAACGCGAGATGTAACATCCTTCCCCCCTTAGAAACATTCATCCTCGAATGTTTAACTCTCTGGGATCTATATAAACTTGGCAGAGTCGTCTTTGTAACAACACCACTACCAACTCTTCCCTTAGAAGTTTAATAGCCCAACACAAGAATTTATACACGTACCTTATGATTATGACGTCTCAGTCGGATCCTTCTCTTGAGGAGGAAATAAGTAGGAATATCTAGACTTCATATCTTCCTCGGCCTCCTAAGTCACATCTTCCACATTATTGTTTCTTTAAAGTACTTTCACCAAAGCTACGTCTTTAGTTTCGATCTCCGAATCTATCCTTCTAATATAGCAATGGGAGTTTCTTCATACGATGGATGCTGATACCCAATTTTCTTGTATATTTTTATATGTAAAATACTTTCAAACTAGTAGGTATATGCATATATAAGTATGTCCCAAGGTTTACTATTTTTCTCTTAATTTTTATAGATTTTTAAATCCATTTACTACCCTATTTTATCAAGAAAACCCCAATAATTGTCCCCACAATTATCATTTTTGGGTGATTAACTTATTGGATTCTCATATTTATATTAAAATATAGCTGGCATAATTTTTTCATATTTTTACAAATTTGTTTAGTATTTTTAAAGTTAAATTGTGTATAATTGCGATATTAGCCTATTTTAAGATTTAATTATTTTCATAATTATAAAATTGACTCCAGTATTTTTAATTTAATATTTACATATTATTAATCGATTTAATACCTTTAATTTGTTTCCAGAAATCATTTTACTATTTTTTATAAAATAAAAAGGGAAAAATGGCTATTTAAATACTAGCCCTGCCTATTTAAATTTTAGCCCAAATCAACCCCCCAATTGAACCCAATTGCAATTTCAAATTACTCGGCCCTATTTCTAAATTACTCGACCCCTAACCCGTTTAATTCAACTCGCCCGGATCCCCTTTTGATTCAGGCCGTTGATCATTTTGATCAACGACCACAATCCCTCCTTTTCTTTTTTAATCCACCAACACCCCTTAACCCTAAAACATTTCACCTAACCAGCCGCCTCTGAACTCTCAAACTCTCTCGAACATTCCCAAACCCTAACCGCCTCTTACCACCACCTCCACCTTAAAACCCACCGGAATCCGTAGTTTCTCAGGCTATGGGAGTCTTATACTCACCTTCTCTTGCTCCCACGCGCCTGATACCTGAAGATTCGAGGCCTGACCTCGAAGGATTGCATCCAGACCTCTGTCTATTCAAAGTTCCACAGCCATCTCCGGCGTACCATGGTGGTTTGAGCCTGATTCCGACCGCTCCGACTCAGATCGGCGGCCTTTCAAAGCCTATCTCACTTCTAGGGTTCTTTTGAAACCCTAACCCTTCGAGGTTTTCTCTGATTTCCTTAGATCCGTTGTGTATCTGTGCTCTCCTTGAGTTTTCAAACGATTTCCCTAACTTTTCTTTCAAAAACCACTTTCAAAACCGCTTCGTTTCTGATCGAGGGTTTTCTGAAAATGCTTAAGTGTTTCTCTGACTTTCTTTTTCTTTTCTTTTGTGTGTATTTTCCTCTACTTCGTTCTATGTTTTCCTCCATTCTTGTATGTTCTTTTACTGAGTTTTATATACTTCATGCTTGTATGTTCTTCTACCATGTTTTCCATACTATGCTCTCATATGCTTTTCTACTGTGTTCTTATATTTTTTGTCTTCTACTATGGTCCAGCATGTTTCTCCTACTGTATTTTCCTGCTAAGTTCTTAAGTTTCCTTATTTTCCTTCTATTAAGCCATGTTTAAGTTTCTTCCGAAAAATCTCTTAAGCATGTTTCTTTTACTGTTCCTATCAGTGTTTTTCTTTTGAGTGCTTCTACTGTGTTCTGCATGTTACTTTGCTATCATGTTTTTCTCATGAGTTTATGTTGATGGAAGAAGCATGCAAGAGGTTTCAACTATGAAACCTCTGAGCCTGTTTCAACTACTTGTCTTCTCATCTCTGTACTTGATTCAATGTGGAAACCCTAGAATTTGGGGGTTCCGCCAAGTTTGATTATGTGATTTAATTGAACTTAAGGTTTATTTCAAAACCCCTAACTCTTTCAGACACATTCCTTGCTTTCATATGACTCTGACTTTTTGCTAAACTCTTCTACACTTGATTTTTTCTACTGATTTACACGACAGTCTTCTTTCATGCTCACATGCTCCTTATATATGATGAATTTTCCTCTAAATGGTTTTCAAATTTTGCAATTAGTGCAAACTTCTTTTTGAATATAGCTTGATTGATTTCTTTCCATCTTTTACTAATTTCTTCTGTTACTCCACTTAAGTAATACCCTTCTGTTATGTTTCTCTACTTGTTTCTTTGAAACTGGTATGTCCTAATTTCAAATTTCAGCATCCCCACAATGTGTTTACTTACAACTTTCTGCATCTATGTCTACTTTACTACTTCTGCAGAGTTAAATACTTAAACTAGCATGTTGATTCCCTTTTGCTTGTTTCTGCTATGAATCCTTATTCCCCATTTCCCTTTATGTGCTTTGAGTTACAGTTTAAAACATGGCAATATATACAAGTTATTGTCTATGGATTGAACTTGATCCCTTAGGGGATCCTAACCTCTAAACAATGTGTTCTAGTAGGCTTATGGGTGTGCCAGCATCTCCCATTGTTGGGTTATGCCTACTAGCTTGCTTTTACCTCTTGCAACTCCCCATTCCCTATATCCCTATGTGTGTTGTTTCCCTTTCCCTTTCCCGCTTTCAGAATTCTGCACTTACACTCCCTCTTAGTTCCTAAGTTTTGCCCCCCTCTTGTGAGCCTTGCCTTGGGACCTTGAGTTTCCACTGAACTTGGACACCTTAGGGTTGGCCTTTCCACAATGAACTTTGGCTTAATATGGTGATACATTTGGGTGTAAGCACTGCACGGAGTTCTTATGAAACTCTTAGGGAACTCTGACACACCCAAGTGGGAGAAAGGCTTTGAAACAAGATCTTTGGAGTTAGTTTACTTCATACTTCAGACAGGAAGTCTGAATCAGGCTCTCCTTGGTTGTAATTTTCAATTTCTGATGTATTTTTTTGTATTTTATCTGTACTGTAATAACTTGTAATAACTTTTGGGGACGGTTAGTGAAAAGGGAAGGGTAACCATGCATGTAAAAAAGGGTAGATAACTTGCCTATAAAATTCCTGCATTTTTCATATAGCTACCATGCCTATAAGATTTCTACATTTTTTCATATAGTTACCATGCCTATAAGATTTCTTCATTTTTATAAGATTTCTGCATTTTTCATATAGCTACCATGCTTATAAGATTTCTGCATTCTCATTTAGTTGTCATGTCTATAAGATTTTCTATATTTTTATTTAGTTACCACGTCTATAGGAACTTTAGCATTCTCATTTAGATACCATGACTATTGAGACCCTGCACTTTCATGTAGATATCGTGACTTCAGCATATGCATGTAGAGAACATGTCTATAGGTTCTGAAAATCAACTACAATTAGATGTCATGCCTATAGGGTTTCTGCATTCTTATTATGTCCAAAAGTTTTTTTTTTAAAATCAGCAACGCATAGAAAGCATGCCTATAGGAACTATCAACCATGTCTGAAATGTTTCACTCGCCTATAAGTCTAAAACCAGCAACAACAATGTCTAATGTCTGCAAAATTTATGATCTTTTGTCAAAACTCATCTTTCCTGAATAACTGACAACCTTTTCTTAAATCAGTAAATTTTATCTTTGCTGAAATCAGTAGATATCATGCCTATAGGTTTTCATCTAACACTTAGGCAAGCCATATGACAGTTTATAGACTGAATCAGATTATATTAAATACAACCAGCAGGCAGGCCTGATTCGAGCTTCTTATCTGAAATATGCAATAAATCAATCTGCCCCAACTTTTAAGTTTAATCAGACCCTAATCAGTACGTGTAAGACATGCTAAATTATATGATTTTCTTTGATTTAAGGAGGTATATTTGAGCCTTATTTGCTTATGTGCTTCCCATACTTGCTATATATATATATATATATATTTGCTTGTCGCCTTAGTATTTTTACCTTTGAAACCACAAATAAACCCGACTTCTCCTCCCTTTTAAGAATAGTAATCCCAAGTACCTCCGGGGCTGATAGGATTGAGGTAGGTAATAGCATGCAATAAGTAAACGAGACCGATCTGCACTTTAATACCTTAACGGGGTGGGAAAGGTAGATATGGATATGATGACCACGCGATAACATCACGTGTAGCCCCTCACTAAGGAGTGATTACCAGATGTTGTGTGGGGTGATCCATATTATTAATAAACCTAGGACCCCTCCCCCTTCCCTTTGTTTTCTTTGTTTCTTTTAAATCTTTTTTTTACCATTTCTTTTAAGAAAATCAACTCTTTTAGTTCCTTTTTCTTACTTTTGTTTATTTGTAACCATTACGTGAAAATTCCCTCTTATTTGAAAGCCTTACTTGCCTACATGTTATTTGTACTTAAGTCACAATAATAGCTTGGCTGGGAAGCACACTAGTGGATCTTGAAGGGTGCCTAACACCTTCCCCTTGAGATAATTTCAAGCCCTTACCCAATCTCTGGTTTTTCTAAATTAAACCCTTCTTAGTGTCCTAATGCACTTTAATCATTAGGTGGTGACTCTTCAATTCAAACCCAATTTCCAAAAGGGAACGAGTTGTCTCCCAAATGTCACAAACCTGATTTTCGCGAGAAAAAGGGGGCACGACAGCGTGGTGACTCTGCTGGGGATATCTTTTAGGCTTCTACCATTTCAAGCTATTACTGTGACTTTACATTTCTTATGTGCATTATTTGTTTAATACCTTTAAGCATTTAATTCCCTCTTCTACTGCAAAAAAAAAAAACTAACTTGTCTCTTGTTTCTTTCACTGCTTTCCTTTACTGCACTCCTTTATTATAGTTTTAAATTATTGTAATTATTGCTTTATGAACGTGCAAATACGTGACAACTTATTTTAATTATTGCATAAGCATGTTTTCAACATCATATTCCACTCGTGCCAAACAAATACCATAACAACGCTTATAATGAGTGGTTGCGCTCTTTCGATATTATCAGCTTTTAAATATGACAAAGGCGTATTTGCGGTAAAACCAGTCGATCAACGGTGTAGTCGACGGTTCCGTGCCTTTCCCTCTTGAGTTGTACGCTCAAGGGTACCAGTCTAAAACCCCATAGAAACCTTACTCTGTTTAGTTGTGCATGCATCATGGTCAAACCTAGCGAGTCAGTTATGTTGTCCGTATAATGACTCTTTAAGATAGCCTTATCCAAAGTCCACTGGGTTTCCCAAAAACCCAAATGGACATTATCATGTTTTGTGCATTTATTTGGAGAACTAAATGCTTTTATGCCAATTATTGGTATTTAATAGTCGAGTCTGGTGGAGGTAAGGGCCTAACCCTTTTGTCTTGCAGAAACATGAGGCATGAAGTCCCTAGATTCGGCATGGTCACAAACATCCACCCAAGGTTGCTAAGCTGGTGGGAGGATCTTCATTCCAGTGATCAGACTCTTGTCCGGAAATAACTAGGAAATCTACCTTCCCTCCTGGAGGTTCAACCCAACAACAAAATCATAGAAGCTGCTACTCTGTTCTGAGATTACGATAGGTCTGTGTTTCGCTTCGGAGAGATTGAGATGACACCCCTGCTAGAGGAAATAGGAGGATTGTCTGGTATACCATTGGAGACCCCGGGTTTGTTAATGCAGGAAAATCGCAAGGGTCGAGAAGAATCCAGACTTGACATGTTTGAAGGAGTCCTACATTACCTTTGATTATTTGTACGAGAGGTATGGTCACAGCAAATCCTACCGTACTTATCCGGATGAGTTCGCCCTTACATCGTTGGGGCATATTCACCGAAGGGTCTTTGTCTTCATGTTCTGCTTCTTGGGGATGATAGTGTTTCCAATGAAGAAAGCAAGGATTCACACCAGGCTAGCCATGGTCACCAAAACTTTGATGGAGGGGATTGGTGGACAACCATTTAGCATAGTGCCCATGATCATCGCAGAGATATACCGAGCCTTGGAAAAGTGTCAACAAGGAGATCCACACTTCGAGGGCTGCAACATGCTACTCTAGCTCTAGCTCACGGAGCATCTTCAAAGGGGTGAATATCGGCAAGAGATTAAGCGTAGAGACTGGGACGATCATATAGCCTTCTATCAACCAAGGCAAATGAACTACATGCCCAACATGCTTGCTCAGCCAGAAGATGCCAAGGGGTGGGTGGAGCTGTTTGAAAATCTAAATGAGGATCAAATATAATGGATGTTCGGTGGTTCCCTACTAAAGAGGTCATCGCCTGATCCAGGGACGCACCATTTCTGATACTGATCGGTTTGAGAGGAACCTACCCTTATATTCCTCTCCGAGTTATAAGATAGGATGGTAGGAAGCAGGTTATACCAAGGGTCGACAAAATGAGTCACTTCCGGGCTTCCAAGCTGATGACAGTCCCTATAAGTGCCAAGCTCAGCATACGTGGCATTGCAAGATCATCATGGAAAAAGATACTATCGAACCAGACAGATACCATGCTAGCTTCACCCCATACTATTCAGGCTAGATGGAGGATAATCACAATGGTCTAGGCCAACCCGGGTTTGTTCGAGGTCACAGAATCATCGATGAAAGGGCTGAAGCACAGGTCAAATACAACCAACTGTGCAAGAGGATTCGGGAATGTGAAAGCGAGCACCGCGAGATTCAAGAAGCCCACCAAAAACTGATTGAAGAGTGGAAAGACATGGTTGTCAGTGCCAACAAGCAATTAGGATACCTTGAACGAGGTTTAGTGGAGCTGGAAAGGAAATTTCTCAAGAGGATCGAGGACTGCCAGAATGCTGAAGGAAATGAGGGTGGACACCTGGCCAGAGCCTACCTACTGCTGGGACTTCGCGAGCTGGTGAAGCTGTTCGATGGAGCCAAAGATGCCGAGTCTGGGGAAGGTCCTTCTAGGATCAAATAGATAGGAGTTTTCTTTTACTTTATGAAATGTAATAAGGCTAATGGCCACTAGTGACATTTTATTCCTTGTTATTTAGTATCGTTTTGGGATTCGTCTACTTTTATCAATAAAATGAGGCATTTAGCATTCTAAGTTCTCCAAATCAATTTGTCGCTAGGCCTACCTCGGGCACAATGAGGCTCCCAAATTAGGACGCGATTTACATTCTTGCACTATGTGTTTAAATATCACAACACTTTCTTATAATCCTCACTGACTTGTTACCTTTTTGTTTTTACTTTTTGCTTATTTACTCCCCTCCCAAAGGTTAGTTCGTGCACTCTGGCATCGTCATCATAGTCCTCTAGATCAAAGAGCCCTCCACCCACTCCTCCTCCTAGTCCTATCAAAAGCAGGAACAAAGGAAAGATGGAAGATTTGAACAACACCAGAAAGGAAAACTCAACTGACCGGGTAGAGGTCACTCATGGTGCTCAGGTCTCCAAAGAAAGTGCGTCCCAACTCAAGTAGAAACTGGTGAAATTTCAGGAGGAACTTGATCAGGTTCGGAATCTGGCAAACTTGTCATTTTCCCTCACCACTCCAGATATCAATTTTCCAAATGCTCAGAACCCCACGCCTCCACAAAACATCCCAAAACCACAAAACCATCCCGCTCCTCACCACCACTACAATACTTGCCACACTTCACTACTCATCCCAGAACCTCTGAATTCCACAAATGACCATTTCCACACCCACCATAACACCCCCATCTATGTGGAAACTATGCCACCCTCCACCCAACCTGTCTCAAGCACACCGCGAGTCTGATGATAAAGACTCACTAATCAGGAACCTGGCTACGGAACTCAAGAGATTAACCATTCAAATTTAGTGTGTCGAAGGAAGTTAGGGGATTGAAGGGTTGAACTACGAAGATCTTTGCATACAACCGGATGTCGAACTGCCTGCGGGGTACAAACCTCCTAAGTTCGAGATGTTGGATGGTATAAGGGATCCGAGAGTCCACTTGAGAACATACTGCGACAAGCTGGTCAGAGTAGGGAAAGATGAAAGGATTCGCATGAAACCTTTCATGAGGAGTCTGAAGGGAGATTCTTTGTCTTAGTACATTTGCCAAGACCCGAAAAAATGGTCGAACTGGGTGAGTATGGCGTCCGACTTTATGGACAGGTTCAGGTTTAACACAAAAAATGCACCATAAGTGTTCTACATTCAGAACTTAAAGAAGAAGCCCATGGAAACATTCCGCGAGTATGCCACTCATTGGAGATCAGAAGCTGCTAAGGTCAGACCTACTTTAGAAGAAGAACAAATGAACAAGTTTTCCGTCCGGGCTCAAGAACCGTAGTACTATGAAAGGCTGATGTTGATTGAGAGCCAGAAATTTTCCGACATTATCAAGCTAGGTGAAAGGATTGAAGAAGGCATCAAAAGTGATATGGTTACGAACTTTGAAGCCTTGCAAGCTACCTATAAGGCTTTACAGTCTGGTGGTACGTCCAAGAAAAGGGACGTAGGTGCCGTAATGGTTGCACAAAGAGCCAAATCCCCTATCAAATACCAAGCCTATCTGATACCTCCACTCACATATCAGCCTACCCCGAATTACCAAGCACCCTTACCCTCTTACCAAATTCCACCACCTACTTACCAATCATCCCCACCTCCTACATATCAACCTACTTCACCCAGATATTCCCAATCCGCACATGTCTACCAAGCCTACAATGCCAGCCATCACACTAAAAATCACCTCCCACACGTCAAAACTTTCCTAGACCTCGACCAAATTTCGATCGCAGACCCCCCAAATAGTATACTGCCATTGCTGAACCGATCGACCAGATGTATGAAAGGCTCAAAGCTGTTGGTTATGTCACCCCTATCCCTGCTATAACCCCTGAAAACCCTTCTCAGTGGGTCAATCCAAATAAATCCTGTGCATACCATTCCAGCATGAAGGGACATACCATTGATGAATGTCGCTCTCTAAAAGATAAGATCCAGACTCTGATCGATAACAAGATCATTATAGCATAGGAGTCTACTCCGAATGTCCGCAACAACCCTCTGTCGGACCATAAGGGTGGAGATGTTCACATGATTGGAATAGAGGATGATTGGGATCCTAAAGGATCGATCGGTTTAATCATAGAAGGTGACAAACCAAAGAAGCCAATAGTCACCCTCAATCCGATTGTAGTCTAGACTCAGCCTTCAGGGGATGCCGAGGTAAACATGTCTGTACCACTTGAGTTTGAAGCACCACCCCCTACAAAGATGCCAACACCAATTGAAGTCGAGTTTGGGTCTCCAGCAAACGCACCCGCACCGTTTGAAGTTGCGGTTTTACCCTCCAAAATACATGTTCCGTTCGGAGTAAAGGTGCCCATCCCAGTAACAACGTCAGTCGTAACACCTTTCCATACAAATGCCATACCTTGGGATTACACAGCCGAGGCGAGAAGGAAAGGGAAAGCTAAATTCGGGGAAACAGTTGCGGCACAGGGTATGACAGAACCAGCAGGGTTTATACTCCGAAGCATTTAGCTGAGTCGAGTAAGCAGGCCTCTGGTCGGCTGACCATCACTGAAACCAGGCCCGATGATCTTTGGAGAAAGATACAAGCCAAGGAATACTCAGTCATTGATCAGCTAAACAAAACACCGGCACAGATTTCTATCCTAGCTTTGCTGCAAAGTTCCGACGTACATAAGAATGCCTTGTTGATGGTGCTGAGTGAGGCATATGTACCAAACATGGTAGGGTAGGTATTGGAAAGTCACAAGATCACTTTTCATGAAGATAAGCTGCCACCAAAAGGGTTGAGTCACAACAAAGCGTTGCACATCACCGTGCAATATAAAGATTATTTAATTACTAGGGTCCTGATTGATGGAGGGTCCAACCTCAATATTTCTCCGTTGGTAACACTAAGAACATTGGGAAAGGGTCTGTATGAGATCAAGGATAGGGCTATCAACGTCAAAGCTTTCGACAGTTCCCAAAGATCCACCATTGGGAAAATCAGCCAGTGTTTGCAAATGGGGCCTACTTGGTTCGACGTTGATTTTCAGGTTATAGACATGCTGGCATCTTACAACTTGCTATTGGGATGGCCGTGGATTCATGCTGCTGGGGACATAGCATAAAAACTGCATCAGGCGGTGAAATTTGAGTGGAACCACCAAGAGGTGATCATCCATGGCGACGGTAGCAATTCCATATACAGTCGCCAAACCATCCCAGCGATTGGAGGAAGGAGAAGGATAGGCAGGGAAACCTATCACCACATCGAGCAAGTCAACACCATTGACAAAGACAAATGGTGGGACAACAAAATTGAAAACATATTGAACTGGAGCGGATATAATCTTGGCAAGGGACTTGGCAAGAACCTCCAAGGAATCGCCAAGCCGATCAAACTGAAGAAACATAGCACCACTTCGGTCTGGGATATGAGTATACTTTGGAGGAATTCAACAAATGGTCGCCACCATAACGTGGCCCATACTACCCACTGGAGCAGCCAATACCATATTTGAAGCAGACTTTCCAGTCGGCCAATGTTATCTATGGGTCGGAAGAAGAGGAAGCACTGGCAGCAGTGAGGAATTTGTTCCTAGAAGAAGATGACATGGATGGTTGTGTCATTTTCTAGGAGGAGGGGGAGGAAGGCCCTTCCATACAAACCGTAAGCCGAGGAGCATGCCTCAACAATTGGACCATCAGAACAACCAGAGCTTGGAAAGCCTCGGGGTAGCAAGGTTGAACAAAGCATCATGCACTATCTTTTATTTTTACTAGTTGATTTTCCTTTCGCATTTTTGAATTTTCGCAATAAGATCTTCCAATGTTCAAAAAAAGTTATGAAATTTATCAAAGCATTTCGGTTTCCTTACAAATCTTACTCTTACTATTTGCTCTCATTACTTTACTTATACAACATTAGTGTTACCTATCTTGATGAACCAATGGCTATGACATGCAACAAGACAACGCAACAAACAGACATAGATTTAGAGAAAGATGATATACCGGAAGAGATTGTTAAAGAGGTTGAAAATTTTAAGAACAGACCTAAGTCCAACCTGGATGAGACCGATATTGTTAACCTAGGGATGCAGAAAATATCAAAGAAACTCAGATCAGTGTTCATTTGTCACCGTCAAGAAAGGAAGAACACACAGAATTTCTGAAGGAATATGAGGACATATTCGCCTGGTCATATGATGACATGATTGGTTTGAGCACATATATTATGGCCCACAAACTGCCAACTGATCCGACATGTCCGCCGGTAAAGCAAAAGCTCAGAAAATTTAAGCCTGACATGAGTCTGAAAATCAAGGAAGAAGTCACTAAGCAGGTCAAAACTAAGGTTCTCATGGTAGTAGAATATCTGACATGGTTATCCAATATCGTGCCGGTGCTGAAGAAGGATGGGAAAGTCAAAGTCTGTGTCAACTACCGGGATCTCAATCGAGCCAATCCAAAGGATGACTTCCCATTGCCGAACATACACATCGTGATTGACAATTGTGCCAAGCACGAGTTGCAATCATTTGTAGATTATTTCGCTGGTTATCATCAGATCTGGATGGATGAAGAAGATGCTGAGAAAACGGCTTTCATTACACAGTGGGGAATGTACTGCTACAAAATGATGTCATTTGGGTTAAAAAATGCAGGGGCCACCTACATGAGGGCCATAACCACCATTTTCCACGATATGATACACAAGGAGATCGAAGTATATGTAGAAGATGTTATCATGAAGTCCAAGAAAACCACTGATCACATGGAAGATTTAAGGAAGTTCTTCAATAGACTGAGAAGGTACAACCTAAAATTGAATCTCGTGAAGTGCGCATTTGGGGTTCCTGCCATAAAACTACTTGGGTTCATTGTGAGTCGCCGAGGGATAGATTTGGATCCATCTAAGGTCAAAGCTATTCAAGAACTGCCACCGCCAAAGAACAAGAAGAACGTAATGAACTTCCTGGGAAGTCTTAACTACATCAGCCGATTCATAGCACAATATACGGTCATTTGTGAGCCAATCTTTAAGATGTTGAAGAAGGATGTCGCTACCAAATGGACCGATGACTGCCAAAAGGCCTTTGACCGAATCAAGGAGTACCTATCAACACCATCGGTTTTGGTCCCACCCGAGCCAGGTAGACCTCTATTACTCTACCTCGCAGTATTGGATGGAGGGTTCGGTTGTGTTCTAGGGAAGCATGATGAAACTGGGAGGAAGGAGTAGGCCATCTATTACCTCAGTAAGAAGTTCACCCCGTACGAGGTTCGGTATTCTCTGTTAGAGCGCACCTATTGTGCTTTGACTTGGGTAGCTCAAAAGTTGAGGCACTACTTATGTGCCTATACTACATATCTCATATCAAGAATGGATCCCTTGAAGTACATCTTTCAGAAGCCCATGTCCATTGGCAAGCTAGCCAAGTGGCAAATCCTGTTGAGTGAATTTGACATTATCTACGTGACTCAGAAAGCAATCAAAGGACAGGCACTAGCAAATCACCTTGCTAAAAATCCCGTGGACAGAGAATACGAACCCCTGAAAACATATTTTCCTGATGAAGAGATATCATTCATATGAGAAGACATTGTAGAATCCTATGACGGTTGGAGAATGTTTTACATGGAGCAGCAAATTTCAAAGGAGTCGGCATAGGAGCAGTCCTAGTATCAGAAACTAGTTAGCATTACCTGGTATCTTCCAAGCTCAGGTTCCCGTGCACCAACAACATAGCCAAGTGCGAAGCCTGCATCTTAGGGCTCAAGATGGCCATTGACATGAACATCCAAGAGTTGCTAGTAATTGGGGATTCAGACTTGCTTATACATCAGGTCCGAGAAGAATGGGCGGCCAAGAACTCCAAGATACTCCCTTATCTGTATCATGTACAGGAGTTGAGAAAGAGGTTCACAAAGATAGAATTCCAGCATGTTCCCAGGGTCCAGAATGAATTTGCCGATGCACTGGCTACCCTATCGTCCATAATACAACATCCAGACAAGAATTTCATTGATCCCATTCGGTAAAGATCCATGATCAGCCCGCTTACTGTGCTCATGCCAAAGAAGAAGCAGACGGAAAGCCTTGGTTTCATGATATCAGGGAATACTTGGAAAAAGGAGAATACGCAGAACTCGCAAACGCTACTCAGAAGTGCATGCTTCGGAGGTTATCCAACAATTTCTTTCGCAGTGGAGGAATCCTGTACAGGAGGACTCTTGATTTGGGATTACTAAGGTGTGTCGACGCAAAGGAAGCATCCAGGCTATTAGAGGAAATTCATGCAGGGACCTGCGGTCCACATATGAACGGCTCTGTTTTAGTAAAGAAAATACTCTGAGCTGGTTACTTTTGGATGACTATGGAAACAGACTGCATCCAGTATGTCCGAAAGTGCCACCGCTGCCAGATACATGCAGACATGATAAAGGTGCCTCCAAATGAGCTTAATGCAATAAGCTCGCCGTGGCCATTCGCCGCCTGGGGAATGGATGTTATCGGACCAATCAAACCCTCCGTATCAAACGGGCACAGGTTTATCCTAGTAGCGATTGATTATTTCACCAAATGGGTTGAAGAAACATCTTACAAGGCAGTGACTAAGAAAGTCGTGGTGGATTTCGTCCGCGACCGTATGTGTGTCGGTTCGGAATTCCAGAGTCAATCATTACTGATAATGGCTCCAACCTCAACAGTGATTTGATGAATTTCATGTGTGAAACCTTCAAGATCAAACACAAGAATTCTACAGCCTATAGACCTCAGATGAACGAAGTCGTAGAGGCCGCCAACAAGAATATCAAGAAGATATTAAGAAAAATGATAAAGAAGCATAAGCAGTGGCATGAGAAGCTATCATTTACTTTATTGCGATATCGCACCACAGTCCGCACATCAACAGGGGCAACCCCCTACATGCTAGTATATGGTACATAAGCGGTCATTCCCACCGAAGTGGAAGTCCCTTCCTTCAGGATCATATAGGAAGCATAACTCGACGATGCAGAGTGGGTGAAGATTCGTTACGAGCAGCTGGCTCTTATAGATGGAAAAATAATGAATGTAGCTTGCCATGGTCAGCTTTATCAGAATAGAATGTCCAAAGTCTTCAACAAAAGAGTCAAGCCAAGACAATTCACACCAGGGCTGCTGGTATTAAAGAAGATTTTCCCGCATCAAGATGAAGCCAAAGGAAAATTCTCTCCCAACTGGCAGGGTCCGTACATGGTTCACCGGGTTCTAATAGGAGGAGCCCTCATACTTGCAGAAATGGATGGAGAAGTTTGGCCAAAGCCGATCAATTACGCAATCAAGCAATACTATGTGTAATCTTTATGCTTTCCTTATATGATGTAATTTGAACTTCGCCTGACCTGATTCGCGTTTAAGAGGGGATATGTAGGCAACCCTATGGGTTCGGTCACAATCCAATAAAATTTCCATTTCCCCCCGCTATTGGAAACTGGGGCAAAATTTTGAGAAGGACCCTCAAAATTCCAAAGTCGATTCCAGCCATTTATCATTAACAGCTGTCAGGAGCAGCAACCCAGTAAACTGGGGCAGAATTTTGAGGAGGACCCTCAAAATTTCGGAGCAAGCAAAGTTGCAATGTCTTGAATCACGTCACAGTCGTGGGTTCATCTAAAGAAAATTATTCTTAATTATGCTCTTATGTTATGCTTTTACTAAATCATGCATGTTTAGTACTAAAATTGCCTTGTTTAGCAATGCTACCCCAATGATACGTACATTATCACCAGATCAAAGTCGAGCAAGTCAAGCAAAGCCAGCGGGGATACGAACTAACTTTTCCCCCTTTACAAACTCACGATTTTTCTTTAGATGCAGGCACTTGAGTTGCAAAATCATCAAATATACTATACCCTCACTCACAAAGTTTAGGAATACAACTCTCTGAACCGTTGCACTTGCTCGCAACTGCTATCCGCACAATAGTGTCCCCAGCAGGCACAATATCCCCAGTAATCACGATACCGCAATCCCTTATTATCTAAGAAAACTCTATTGCCATTTGCCATTTTTACTTCCTGCATAAGGCTACCATTCTACCTTCCGAGGTTAAGCTCTACCTGATACCATTCTACCTTCTGAGACTAAGCTCTATCTCCATCTACATTCTCTGCATTGCATAAGGCTACCATTCTGCCTTCCGAGGTTAAGCTCTACCTCCATCTGCATTTCTCTGCATTGCGTAAGGCTACCATTCTGCCTTCCGAGACTAATATCTATCTCCATCTGCATTCTATGCATTGCATAAGGCTACCATTCTGCCTTCCGAGACTAAGCTCTGTCTCCATCTGCATTCTCTGCATTGCATAAGGCTACCATTCTGCCTTCCGAGGTTAAGCTCTACCTCCATCTTGCATGGTTAAAAGATCGCCACTTTACTTACATCTTGCATGGCAGAAAGATCGCCACTTTACTTACATCTTGCATGGCTGAAAGATCTCCACTTCATTTACATCTTGCATGGCTGAAAGATTGCCACTTTATTTACATCTTGCATCGGCTGAAAGATCGCCACTTTATTTACATCTTGCATCGGCTGAAAGATCGCCACTGCATTTACATTTGGATTGGCTGAAAGATCGCGACCTATTGCATCTCATATGCAGAAAGATCGCCAAATCATCCGAAGGCGTCATTGTTCGGAGGCACCATTTTCATAGCCCGAGAACGTCATGCCATAACCTGAGGACCCCTTTTATCTTTTGCATATCATTATTCAAAGGCGTCATAGTTCAGAGTCATCATTCTCATAGCCCGAGAGCACCATTTCATGGCCTGCTAATCCTTATTATACGCTTCATGGCCCAAGACGTCATGGTCTGAGAACGTCATCCTAACCGTCCAAAGACAACATTTCATTGTCCGACGGGAACTTGCATCATGTTTAAATTTTCGCACAACATATGGTTCATTTGTAGGTAAACCGGCGAGCAATGGCCATCTCAGCGAGAGAAATCCCGCTCCAGTTTCCACAGCCCTATTAGACTTTAATCATCCATCCTAACCCAAATATCGCGTCCGTCTCGGAAGATCTCCATCGGCATATTCCGCCGACGGATCCTGGACTACATATGGTCTGATTCCTATAAGAACAGAGATATGTAGGTAGCTAAGGATCCAGAGCTTGGTCAAATTCTTCAAGTCATTCCGTTCGATCAAAATTGGCCATCATATCTTCACTCGATAACTCTTTCATCCTTCCCGGGTAAAGAGGGGCAGCTGTTGATACCCAATTTTTCTCTGTATATTTTTATATATAAAATACTTTCAAAATAGCAGGTATATGCATATATAAGTATGGCCCAAGGTTTAATATTTTTCTCTTAATTTTTATAGATTTTTAAATCTATTTACTACCCTATTTTATCAAGAAAACCCCAATAATTATCCCCAAAATTATCATTTTTGGGTGATTCACTTATTGGATTCTCATATTTATATTAAAATATAGCTGGCATAATTTTTCCATATTTTTACAAATTTGTTTAGTATTTTTAAAGCTAAATTGCGTATAATTGCGATATTAGCCTATTTTAAGATTTAATTATTTTCATAATTATAAAATTAACTCCAGTATTTTTAATTTAATATTTACATATTATTAATCAATTTAATACCTTAATTTGTTTTCAAAAATCATTTTACTATTTTTTATAAAATAAAAAGGGAAAAGTGGCTATTTAAATACTAGCCCTGCCTATTTAAATTTTAGCCCAAATCAACCCCCCAATTGAACCCAATTGCAATTTCAAATTACTCGGTCCTATTTCTAAATTACCTGACCCCTGACCTATTTAATTTAACCCGCCCGGCTCCCCTTTTGATCCAGGTCGTTGATCATTTTGATCCCGGCCGTTGATCATTTTGATCAACGGCCACAATCCCTCCTTTCCTTTTTTAATCCACCAACACCCCTTAACCCTAAAACATTTCACCTAACCAGCCACCTCTGAACTCTCAAAGTCTCTCGAACATTCCCTAACCCCAACCGCCTCTTACCACCACCTCCACCTTGAAACCTACAGGAATCCATGGCTTCTCAGGCTATGGGAGTCTTATACTCACCTTATCTCGCTCCCACGTGCCTGATACATGAAGATTTGAGGCTTGACCTCGAAGGTTTGCACCCAGACCTCTATCGATTCAAGGTTCCACGGCCATCTCAGGCTTTACTCCGGCGTACCATGGTGGTTTGAGCCTGATTTCGACTGCTCCGACTCAGATCGGCGACCTTTCAAAGCCTATCTCACTTCTAGGGTTCTTTTGAAACCCTAACCCTTCGAGATTTTCTCCAATTTCCTTAGATACGTTGTGTATCTGTGCTCTCCTTGAGTTTTCAAACGATTTCCCTAACTTTTCTTTCAAAAATTACTTTCAAAACCGCTTCGTTTCCGATCTAGGGTTTTCTGAAAATGCTTAAGTGTTTCTCTGATTTTCTTTTCCTTTTCTTTTGTGTGTATTTGCCTCTTATTCGTTCTATGTTTTCCTCCGTTCTTGTATGTTCTTTTACTGAGTTTTATATACTACATGCTTGTATGTTCTTCTACCATGTTTTCCATACTATGCTCCCATATGTTTTTCTACTGTGTTCTTATATTTTTTGTCTTCTACTATGTTCCAGCATGTTTTTCCTACTGTATTTTCCTGCTAAGTTCTTAAGTTTCCTTATTTTCCTTCTATTAAGCCCTGTTTAAGTTTCTTCCGAAAAATCTCTTAAACATGTTTCTTTTACTGTTCCTATCAGTGTTTTTCTTTTGAGTGCTTCTACTGTGTTCCGCATGTTACTTTGCTATCATGTTTTTCTCATGAGTTTCTGTTGATGGAAGAAGCATGCAAGAGGTTTCAACTCTGAAACATCTGAGCCTGTTTCAACTACTTGCCTTCTCATCTCTGTACTTGATTCAATGTGGAAACCCTAGAATTTGGGGGTTCCGCCAAGATTGATTATGTGATTTGATTGAACTTAGGGTTTATTTCAAAACCCCTAACTCTTTCAGACCCATTCCTTGCTTTCATATGACTCTGACTTTTTGCTAAACTCTTCTACACTGGATTTTTTCTACTGATTTACACGACAGTCTTATTTCATGCTCACATGCTCCTTATATATGATGAATTTTCCTCTAAATGGTTTTCCAATTTGCAATTAGTGCAAACTTCTTTTTGAATATAGCTTGACTGATTTCTTTTCATCTTTTACTGATTTCCTCTGTTACTCGACTTAAGTATAACCCTTCCTTATCTTTTCTGGCTTGATTCATTCATACCAAATCTCAGACATTGTGATTTACTAGCCGTTAATTGACTCCCTTACCTTATTTGCACAAATTGTGTACTGTCAAAACTCTGTCCTTAAATAACCTATATGTATTTGCCCTCAATTGCATGCTTTACACAAAGTGTTTATTCAATTCCTTTCCTTAAATGGTTTTACTCGTTTTGAATCTGAAACCCTTAATTAAGGGAAGCCTTGTGTAATTGATAGGCAATCAGTTTTCAAACTATTTTCTTACCTTATTTCTGCCTGCTTTCTACACTATAAAAGGCATGACCCTTTTCACAAACACACACTTCATACTTCACAATTCACAATCTCTTCTGAACTCTTACTCACATAATAGAATTCTCTCTTCTTGTCTGCACTGAGGTTTTTACCAGACTACTGCATTTTTCTGTACTTGTTTCTTTGAAACTGGTATGTGCTAATTTCAAATTTCAGCATCCCCACAATGTGTTTACTTACAGCTTTCTACATCTATGTCTACTTTACTACTTCTGCAGAGTTAAATGCTTAAACTAGCATGTTGATTCCCTTTTGCTTGTTTCTGCTAAGAATCCCTGTTCCCTATTTCCCTTTATGTGCTTTGAGTTACAGTTTAAAACATGGCAATATACAAGTTATTGTCTATGGATTGAACTTGATCCCTTAGGGGATCCTAACCTCTAAACAATGTGTTCCAGTAGGCTTATGGGTGTGCCAGCATCTCCCAGTTTTGGGTTATGCCCACTAGCCTACTTTTACCTCTTGCAACTCCCCATTCCCTATATCCCTATGTGTGTTGTTTCCCTTTCCCTTTCCCCCTTTCGGAATTCTGCACTTACACTCCCTCTTAGTTCCTAAGTTCTGCCCCCCTCTTGTGAGCCTTGCCTTGGGACCTTGAGTTCCCACTAAACTTGGACACCTGAGGGCTGGCCCATCCACACTGCACTTTGGCTTAATATGGTGATACATTTGGGTGTAAGCACTGCCCGGAGTTCTTATGAAACTGTTAGGGATCTCTGACACACCCAAGTGGGAGAAAGGCTTTGAAACATGATCTTTGGAGTTGGTTTACTTCATACTTCAGTCAGGACGTCTGAATCAGGGTCTCCTGGTTGTAATTTTCAATTTTTGATGTATTTTTCTTTATTTTATTTTGAATGTAATAACTTGTAATAACTTTTGGGGACTGTTAGTGAAAAAGGAAGGGTAACCATGCATGTAAAAAAGGTAGATAACTTGCCTATAAGATTCCTGTATTTTTCATATAGCTACCATGCCTATAAGATTTCTACATTTTTTCATATAGCTACCATGCCTATAAGATTTCTGCATTTTTATAAGATTTATGCATTTTTCATATAGCTACCATGCCTATAAGATTTATGCATTCTCATTTAGTTGTCATATCTATAAGATTTTCTGCATTCTCATTTAGTTACCACATCTATAGGAACTTCAGCATTCTCATTTAGATACTATGACTATAGGGACCCTGCACTTTCATGTAGATATTGTGACTTCTGTATATGCATGTAGAGAACATGTCTATAGGTTCTGAAAATAAACTACAATTAGATGGCATGCCTATAGGGTTTCTGCATTCTTATTATGTCCAAAAAGTTTTTTTTTAAAAAAATCAGCAATGCATAGAAAGCATGCCTATAGGAACTATCAACCAAGTCTAAAATGTTTCACTCGCCTATAAGTCTAAAACCAGTAACAACAATGTCTAATGTCTGCAGAATTTATGATCTTTTGTCAAAACTCGTCTTTCCCGAATAACTGACAACATTTTCTAAAATCAGTATATTTTATCTTTGCTAAAATCAGTAGATATGAATCATGCCTATAGGTTTTCGTCTAACACTTAGGCAAGCCATAGGACAGTTTATAAACTAAATCAGATTTTATTAACTACAACCAGTAGGCAGGCCTGATTTGGGCTTTTTATCTGAAATATGCAATAAATCAATCTGCCCCAACTTTTAAGTTTAATCAGACCCTAATCAGTACGTGTAAGACATGCTAAACTATATGCTTTTCTTTGATTTAAGGAGGTCTGTTTGAGCCTTATTTGATTATGTGCTTCCCATACTTGCTATATATATATATATATATATATATGTTTTTGCTTGTCGCCTTAGTATTTTTACCTTTGAAACCACAAATAAACCCAACTTCTCCTCCCTTTTAGGAATAGTAGTCCCAAGTACCTCCGGGGATGATAGGATTGGGGCGGTTAATAGCATGCAATAAGTAAACGAGACCGATCTGCACTTTAATAACTTAACGGGGTGAGAAGGGTAGATATGGATATGATGACCACGCGATAACATCAAGTGTAGCCCCTCACTGAGGAGGGATTACCGGATATTGTGTGGGGTGATCCATATTATTAATAAACCTAGGACCCCCTTCCCTTTGTTTTCTTTGTTTCTTTTAAATCTTTTTTTTACCATTTTTAAGAAAATCAACTCTTTTAGTTTCTTTTTCTTACTTTTGTTTATGTGTAACCATTATGTGAAAATCCCCTCTTATTTGAAAGCCTTACTTGCCTACATGTTATTTGTACTTAAGTCACAATAATAGCTTGGCCAGGAACCACACTAGTGGATCTTGAGGGGTGCCTAACATCTTCCCCTTGAGATAATTTCAAGCCCTTACCCAGTCTCTGGTTTTTCTAAATTAAACCCTTCTTAGTGTCCTAATGCACTTTAATCATTAGGTGGTGACTCTTCAATTCAAACTCAATTCCAAAAAGGGAACGAGTTGTCTCCCAAATGTCATAAACCCGATTTTTGCGAGAAAAAGGGGGCGCGACAACCTGAATGTCATCAACTAACATAATTCTGGCAGGATCTCCGATACATTTACGAAGCATAGACACATGAAAGACTGGACGTACAGGCTCCAAGTCCGGAGACAAGTCTAACTTATATACTACCTAGCTTACTTGCGTATGATCCTCTATGGTCCCATGTACCGAGGGCTAAGTTTTCCCTTTTCCTGAACCTCATGACAGCTTTCATCGGTGATACCTTTTTGGATTACCGAGTCGTCCACTTGAAATTCCGAGTCTCGTCGTCGATTATCTGCATAAGCCTTCTGATGGCTTTGAGCTACCAATATCCTTTCCTGTATAAGCTTAATTCTCTCGATTTCCTGATGTACTAATTCTGTTCCTACTAACGTAGTTTCCCTATTATCGAACCACCCTATAGGCGACCTACACTTCTGTGCATAAAGAGCTTCGTATGTATTTATCTGAATACTGGAATGGTAACTATTATTATACACGAAACCAATAAGCAGCAGATGATCATCTCAGCTACCTTTGAAGTCTATTACACAAGCTCGTAACATATCCTCCAGTGTTTGAATAGTACGCTGAGCTTGGTCGTCTGTCTGGGGATGAAATGTTGTAATAAAACTTATTTGAGTCCCCAATCCTTTTTGGAAGGACTTCCATAAGTTAGCTATAAATTGAGCTCCTCTATCCCAGATAATAGATACAGGGACACCATGCAGTCATATTATTTCCTTAGTATAAAGTCTTGCATAATCCTCTGAGGAATATGCAGTCCTAACGGGCAGAAAATAGGCTGACTTTGTAAGCCTATCAATAATCACCCATATCGAATCAAACTTATGCTAGGTACGAGGTAAACCTACGATGAAGTCCATATTGATTACTTCCCATTTCCAAGTTGGAATCTCCATAGCCTGCAATAATCTACTGGGTTTTTTATACTCAATCTTAACCTATTGACAGTTAGGACACTGAGCAACAAATTCTGCTATATCCTTTATCATTCCGTCCCACTAATATACTTCCTTGATGTCATGATACATCTTTGTCTCTCTTGGATGGATAGACTAACGAGAATAGTGAGTTTCTCCCATAACTTGCCGATGCAGCCTTGCAATATTAGGCACACATAATCGCCTTTGATATCTAAGGACTCCATCTTCTGTAATTTCAAATGGTGTCTTATCATTCTGAAGGGTGGTACCCCTATAATGAACTAACACAGGATCCTCATACTGGTGTTCCTTTACTTCAGTTACTAAAGAGGATGTTGTCGTATCCTGAAGAGTAATTCTAACGTCACCTGAGTCCAGTAACTGAACTCCAAGACTAGCTAGCTGATGAACCTCATAGGTTATTCCCCTCTTTTTTGGCTGTAAATACGACAGGCTACCCATAGATCTACGACGGAGGGCATCGGCTACTACGTTCGCCTTCCTCAGATGGTATAAAATATCAACGTCATAGTCTTTAAGTAGCTCCAACCATCTCCTTTGATGTTGATTCAAATACTTTTGCTTGAAGAAGTTCTGGAGGCTCTTATGATCCATATAGATATTAACATGAATATCCTACAAGTAGTGCCTCCACATCTTTAGTTCATGAATCATTGCGGCTAACTCTAGATCGTAGGTTAGGTAATTCTTCTCATGCTTTCTTAGTTGTCTATAAGCTACAACCTTACATGCTGCATCAATACACAACCTAATCCAATGCCTGAAGTGTCACAGTAGATAACCTAACCATTGGTCCCTTCTAGGAGTGTTAGAACTGGTGTTGAAGTTAATCTGTCCTTCAATGCCTGGAAACTCTGTTTGCAATCATCAGTCCATTAAAACTTAGCTCCCTTCTGAGTTAACTTACATGGGTATTATAATCTTTTACAATTTGTGAATTTCCCCTTTTTGAAGGCCCAAACTTTATCCTCTATTTATCACAATTACGCCCTTATTCCACTACCAGGGCATCATTTCATTTATTCCAAATGTTACTAGTCTTAGGATCCTTTTGAGTTCATTCAGGCTATATTGAGCCTTCTATAATTTAGAGAAGTCATCATCTCTCTTATGAGCTTAACCCCAAGTACTTATCCATTCTTGTCATCTTTTCACTCATCCTTTCTTATCCGTCCTCGTGTCTTTCTAAAACCTTGTCGTTCTACCATACTTTAGCTTGCGACCTACATATATCTATTTATACTTATTCGTAATATTTCTTCAACTTACTTACATCATAGATTTCCTTATGTTATTCCAGAACATTAAGTGAGACAATAACAAGTTTCCTGTAATAACCTGCCAAACGGATAAGCTACGAACCCCCGTCGATGTTGTGGGTCAAGGTCAAGTCTTCAATGCCTCGTCTTTTTGTGTATCCACCTGGATGCCTTAACCTAAAATGATATGCCCAAGGAAAGTTACAAAGTTAAACCAGAATTCATAATTAGAAAATTTTGCATACAATTTCCCTTCTTGTAGAACTCTGAGCACAGTGCGCAGATGATCTGTATGCTCAGCCTCTGAACGAGAATACACCAATATATTATCGATAAATACAATTACGAACACTAAAAAAAGGACTGAACACACGGTTTATCGACTCCATGAATACTAATGGGGCATTGGTCAGACCGAACAACATAACCCGAAACTCAAAGT
The DNA here is from genome assembly GCF_000393655.2 of Nicotiana sylvestris. NCBI lineage: Eukaryota > Viridiplantae > Streptophyta > Magnoliopsida > Solanales > Solanaceae > Nicotiana > Nicotiana sylvestris. Next base: position 83,529,697 of record NC_091057.1, on the reverse strand, counting down.
GCCCATATCTAGTCTTAAATGCTGTCTTCGGAATATCTTCATCCTTAACCCTTACCTGATGGTATCCGGACCTCAAGTCTATCCTTGAAAAACATTTGGCACCTTGCACTGATCAAATAAATCATCAATTCTCGAGAACGGGTACTTATTCTTGATTGTTACCTTATTCAATTGTCTATAATCAATACACATTCGTAAGGAACCATCTTTCTTTCTCACAAACAACATGGGTGCTCGCTACGCTGACGTACTAGGTTTGATAAAGCCTTTTTCAAGCAAGTCCTTTAGTTGTTCTTTCAACTCTTTAAGCTCTGCAGGGGCCATTCTATAGGGAGGAATAGATATTGGGTGAGTATCTGGTAGTAGGTCAATAGCAAACTCAATTTCTCGCTCTGGCGGGAGACCCGGAAGCTCATCAGAAAAACCATCGAGAAACTCATTCACCACAGGGATAGACTGAATGGTTGGTGACTCTACTTCCGTATCTTACACTCGAACTAAGTGATAAATACAATCCTTACTGATCATCTTCCTTGCCTTAAGATAAGAAATAAATCTGTGTTTTGGTGACGCCGTATTACCTTTCGACTCCAAAACAGACTCCCTTGGAAATTGAAATCGGACTATCTTTAATCAACACTTGATGTTAGCATAACAAAAGGCCAACCAATCCATACCTATTATAATATCAAGTTCTGCCCAACCAAACACTACATACCTTATCCTTGTTTATTATCAAATCAATCACGGGCCATTTCGTGCCAGATCCATATATAAGTAATAATATTGAAACTTAACTCGCATAACTAATTTAGAAAAAGGTTTATATACATAGTGGTCGACTAGGACGTGGACATATCATACCAAAACTATATACAGGATATTGTCTGCAAAACCTCTAAGTAGGAATAACCATAATATTTACAAGTCGGGACAGGGCTTCCTACATTCTCATAAAACAACCAAACACATTTAGAACCCTGACTTGGTAATATTCCATGAAGAGGTGAACTCACCAACCAAAAACTGACACTTGGAGGAAGTCTATAGTAGAGGGTCCTTGCCTTGTCCTATATAAGAACCTCGATCGGACACACTTCAAAGCGGAATCTTCATGTCCTTATCAGTTACCTTCCTCCTCTTGGCATGACTACTATCTTCTTCCTCTACGTATCCCATAACATATGTTGATACCCAATTTTTCCCTGTATATTTTTTTATATATACAAAATACTTGCAAAATAACATATGTACGCACATATAAGCATGCCCAAGTGTTTTAGTATTTTTTCCAATTTTTAAAAGATTTTTAAAACCAATTTATTGTCCATTTTAGCAGTACAAAATCAATAATTACTTCCAAAATCATCAATTTTGGTTAATAATTTATTTTATTCCCATATTTATACCAAAATATAGTTAAGTTAATTTTTATATATTTTTATAAATTTATTTGGTATTTTTAAAGCTAAATTACATATAATTGCAATTTTAGCCTACTTTAGGATTTAATAGCATTTTTATAATCATAAAATTAGTTCCAATATTTTTAAATTAATATTTATGTGTTATTAACTAATCCAGTACTTTTAATTTATTTTCAAAATCATTTTTTACTATTTTTATAAAATAAAAGGGAAAACTGGCTATGTAAATTTTAGCCTCATTTCATTTCAATTTTAGCCCCATTACATTTCAATTTTAGCCTCCAATTGACCCAATCTTAACCCCCAATTGGACCAGCCCAATTTCAATTTTAACCCGACCCCCTTAACCTGTTCACTAACCCGCTCGGCCTTTCTTTTAATCCAGGCCGTTGATCGTTTCGATCAGCGGCCACGATCGTCCCTTACCATTTTAATTCACCTAACCCTACCCTAATCCCCCATTTCATTCTGATAGCTGCCTTTGGATACTCTCCTCTCCCAAAACTCTCTCGAAAGTTCCTCGGAACCCTAGTCATCTTCTACCCTTTTCAACCACACTTTCACCAGAATCCATGGCTTCTCAGGCCATGGATGGCCTGTATTCACCCTCCTCCACCATTAAACCCTCGGTGTTCGAAGTTTCGAGGTCCGACCTTGATGGTGTTCAGATCTCTACATATCCAAGGTTCTATGGCCTCTCCGACCTGGCTCCAGCGTATTCAGGCATCAGAAGCCTATTTCTGACCTCTCTGACTCAAGATCGGACCTTCTTCAAAGCCTTTCTCATTTCTAGGGTTTCTCTAAAACCCTAAGCTAGTCGAGGTTTTTCTCTGGTGTTTTCTTGTATCTATGCTACATTTGTGTTCTACTGGAGTTTTGAAACGTTTTCCCAAATCTTTTCTTTCAAAATTTGTTTCTTTTCGATTTAGGGTTTCTGAAGAAAAAAAATCTTAAAATGTTTTCTGACTCTTCTTCTACTTTTCTTTATGTGAATCTGTCTATGCTATGTTTGTATGTTCTCTTTTCCTACCTAGCATGTTCTTCTTTTGTTTTTATGTTTGCCTTATTATGCATGTTCTTCTATTGTGCTTCGTTCTTCCTTCTACTGGTTCCTATATCATACTCTCACATGTCTATCTTATGTGTTCCTTTACTGTATTTTTCTACTAAGTTTTTAGTGCTTTATTTGCCTTTACTAGACCTTTGTTTGGGTTCTAAACATGTTTCATCTACTGTTTCTTAAATTTATATCACCTCTTTTCTCTTTTGAACTTGCTTAAGTTCTGAGCTTTTCTTAAAACATGTTCTTTATGCTTCAACTCAGTTCTACATTCTATTTGCCTCGAACCTACTATCTATCTGTTTGTTTTTTCATGAGTCCCTGAAAGAGATCTCTGAACCTATTTACGTCATTTATCTTCTTTGCTCTGTATCTGACTCGAGTTGAAAACCCTAGGTTTTGGGGTGTTTCGTGAGTTTCGATCTTGTGTTTGAGACTACGGTTCTATTTTGGAACTCTAGGTTTCTCAGACTCATTTTGAGTCTTTGTACTGAACTCAAACTTCTTTGACCATGAACTTTTCTATGCTAGGCTTTTCTAATTAGCATGACAATTCTTTCTTGATTCAAATGTCTGTGCACTTTATATATGATGAATTCTTCCTTCAAAAAAGGTTTTGCCAATTTGTGGTTGATTCAGAATTCCTTTTAATAAGGATCGATTGATTGTTAATGATTTTCTTTAATTAAACCTTTCTTCACCTTTTCTGGTTTGATTCATTCATACCAAAAATCAATTTCTGATTTTTACTAACTGTTGATTGACTGTCTTTCCTTATTTGCACAAACCGTATTGATATCAAACTCTTTCCTTAAATAGTTTCTGTGAATCTGCCCTTCTTGTACTACTTTGGAAAATACTTTTGATCAAACTCTTTCCTTAATTATCTTGCCCATTTGAAATCAGAATCCCTTAATTGAAGGGAGACCTTATGTGATTGATTTCGAAATTATTCTCTTACCTATTTCTACTTGCTTTTTGCGCTATAAAGGGCACGACCCTTCTGCACTATTGGGGGACTTCCAATTCAATACTCTTTAAGACCTTGAGTTCAACACTTACACAACACTTATTGAACACTTTCAATTTCAATACTCCTACATTCTCAATTCAACACTCTACTCTCTTCTGAAATCTTCTGGATGTGCTCTTCTCTTCTTATTTCCCTGAAATTGGTATGTTCTAATTTAACTTTTGGCTTCATCCCTATGTGTTTGCTTTACAGTTTCAACAATCTTGTGTATTTTGTTGTTTATGTTCTGTATTGAATATGTTGTTTTCTTTGCATCTGTTGCTGTGTGAATTCCCCATACCCTTATTCCCTTCTATGTATTTGAGTTAAGGTTCAGGCATGGCAGTACCAAATTGCTGCTTATGTCTAGACCTAATCCTTTAATGGATCCTAACTCCCAAACAATGTGGCTAACAGGCTGGTTAGGGGTGTGCCGGCACTCCTAATTGCTGGGTATGACTACCAGCCTGTCTTGGCCTTCCCCAAAATCCCCTCTATGAACTTGCACTCTCTCTTAGACTCTAAGTTCTGCCCCCTTCCTATGAGCCTTGATTTGGGGCCTTGAGCTCCCTCTGAACTTGGACATTTGAGGGCTGGCCCTTCCACACTACACTATAATCTAATTCTGCAATATATTTGGGTGTAAGCACTGCCCGGAGTCCACTTGAGACTCTTAGGGAACTCTGACACATCCCAAATAGGAGAAAGTCTTTGGAATTTGATCTTTGGAGTTGGTTTGCTTCATGATTCAGACAGAAGTCTGAATCAGGCTCTCCTTGGTTGGGATTTTAGCTTTCTTATGTATTTTTTACTTTCCTTTCTTCATCCTGGGCTGTAATAATTTGTAATAACTCTTGGGGACTTATAATGAAAATGGGGGGTACTCATGTATGCATAAGGGTAGATATCATGCTCATTAGGTCTTTATTTCTGCAAATCATGGCAAGTTCTGCATTTCGGCATCTTTGAAATCATGTTTTAGGTTCTGCACTTCTACATTTTCATATAGAAATCATGTTTTAGGTTCTGCACTTCTACATTTTCATATAGAAATCCTGTTTTAGGTTCTGCACTTCTACATTTTCATATAGAAATTCTGTCTATAAACTTCTGCACTTTTGCATCTTAGAAATCTTACCTATAAGTTCTGCATATATATCATATCAATAGCTTTTGCATTTCTGCATCTCATATAGAGAACATGAATATAGGATTCTGCATTTTGCCTATAATATAGAAAGAATGTCTATAGGGTTTTTGAATACTGCATACGTATCCATCACTAGGCAAACGATATATAGGCTTAAATAATAAAGTCAGCGTTTTAGACGCCATGCCTATAGGATTTCTGCATTTTTGTAAAAGTTAAAATCAGTCACACTTAGAAAGCATGCCTATATGAATAATCAACTAATCTAAATCCCTCAACTTTCTTATAAGTTTAAAATCTGTAATAGCATTGCTTAAACGCTTGCAGAACTTATGTTCCTGCTATTAATAAATCTGCTTCTGAAATCAGTATCTTTCTCTCGTATTTAGATATCATGCCTATAGGTTTCACCTAAGCAAGCTATAATGTAAATTATCTAATTGAATTAGACTATTAATTGCAACCAGCGGGCAGGTCTGATTCTGGTTTCTTATCTGAAATGTGTAATAGACTAGTCTGCCTCCTTAACGTTTAAGTTTAATTCAGACCACAACCAGTATCTGCAAGACATGCTAAACAATATGTCTTTAAGTGAGGAGACCTGTCTGAGCCTTTTAAATTGTTATGTGTTTCCCATATCTGCCTTATGTGTTTTTGTTTGTCGCTTTAGAATTTTATCCTTTTATACCATACAAAGCACAATGTGACAACCCCTCATATTTGAAACCCTTATTTGCTTATTTATTGTTTGTACTTAAGTCACAATTGTAGCATGGCCGGGAACCACACTAGTTCATCTTGAGGGGTACCTAACACCTTCCCCTCGCGATAATTTCTAGCCTTTACCCAAACTCTGGTTTTTCTAAGCAAATTCTTCCTAGTGTCCTAATGCACTTAATCATTAGGTGGCGACTCTTCAAATCAAAAAACCCAATTCCCAAAAGGGAACGATTTGTCCTTCCAAATGTCATAAACCCGATTTCGCGAGAAAAAGGGGGCGCGACAGCATGGCGACTCTGCTGGGGATTTCTTTAAGGATTTTATCATTTCATGTTATTTGTGACTTTATGCTTCCTTGAATGTCTTTAATGCCTTTAAGTATTTATTTTTCTCTCCTACTTCGAAAACTGACTTGGTTCTTCGTTTCTTCTCTTTATTTCTTTTAATGCTTTCTTTTACCGCTTTCCTTTAATACTGTTGTAATTTTGAGCAATTATTGTAATTATTACCTTATGAATGTGCAAATACATGACAATTTTTTAAATTATTGTAACTGCATATTCAACATCATATTCCACTCGTGCCAAACAAAATACCATAGCAACACTTATAATGAGTAATTGCGCCCTTCCAATATTATTACCCCCTAAATTTGGCAAAGGCATATTTGCGGTAAAACTAGTCGATCAACGGTGTAGTCGACGGTTCCGTGCCTTTCCCTCTTGAGTTGTCCGCTCAAGGGTACCAGTCTAATACCCCATAGAAACCCTACTCTATTTAATTGTGCATGCATCACTATCAAAACCTAGCCGAGTCAGTTATGTTGTCCACATAATGACTCTTTAAGATAGCCTTGTCCAAAGTCCACTGGGTTTCCTTGGAACCCAAACGGACATTACCATGTTTTGTGCATTTATTTGGAGAACTAAATGCTGCTTATGCCAATTATTGGTATTTAATAGTCGAGTCTGGTGGGGGTAAGGGCCTAACCCTTTTGTCTTGCAGAAACATGAGGCACGAGGTCCCCAACTTTGGTATGGTTAGCACACCCTCACTCTTGATGGACTGGTGGAGGAGTCTTCCATCAAATGACCAAATCAACGAGTGGAAAAAGAGGGACGCCAAAGCTAGCAAAAAGTTGGAATATCTGGAGTACAGTCTGCTGGAATTGGAAGGGAAAGTGAGGAAGAGAGTCACCGACTGCTAGAACGCTGAAGGAAACGAAGGTGAACACATGGCAAAGGCATTTCTACTGGTGAACCTATGCGAGCTGGAGGATTTGGTTAACGAGAGCATTCAACCTGAGGAAGGTCCTTCTGGGACCAAATAGATAGGAGTTTTCGTTTACTTTATGAAATGTAATAAGGCCAATGGCTACTAGTGACATTTTATTCATTGTTATTTTGTGTCGTTTTAGGATTCATCTGCTTTTTATCAATAAAATAAGGCATTTAGCATTCTAAGTTCTCCAAATCAATTTGTTGCTAGGCCTACCTCGGGCACAACGAGGCTCCCAAATTAGGACACGGTTTATATTCTCGCACTATGTGTTTAAATATCGCAACATCTTTTCCTTATAATCCGCACTAACTTGCTACCTTTTTGTTTTTACTTTTGTTTTATTCCCCTCCCCAAAGGTTAGTTCGTGCACTCTGGCATCGTCATCATACTCCACAAGATCCAAGGGCCCTCTACCCACTCCTCCTCCTAGTCCCGTCAGAAACAGGAACAAGGGAAAAATGGAAGATTTGAACAACATCAAAAAGGAAAACTTGGTTGAACGGGTAGAAATCACTCAGGGTACTCATGTCTCCAAAGAAGGTGCATCCCAACTCGAGCAGAAATTGCTGAAATTTCAGGAGGAATTTAATCAAGTCCGGAATTTGGCAAGCTTGTTGTTTTCCCTCACCACCCTAGATGTCAACTTTCCTAACACTCAAAACGCCACACCTCCACAAAATATCCCGAGACCACAAAACCATCCTGCTCCCCATCACCACTGTAACACTTCCAACAACACCCCGCTACTCATCCCTGAACCACTGAACCTCGCAAATGATCATCTCCACACTCACTATAATACCACCATATATGTGGAAACCATACCACACTCTATTCCACCCATCTCAAGCACACCTATGTCTGATGAAAAAGACTCCCTTATCAGGAACCTGGCCACAGAACTCAAGAAGTTGACTAGCCGAGTTTAGGGTGTTGAAGGAAGCAAGGGAATCGAGGGATTGAACTACGAAGACCTTTGCATACAACCAGATGTCGAACTGCCCGAGGGGTACAAACCTCCTTAGTTCGAAATGTTTGATGGTACAGGGGATCCCAGAGTCCATTTAAGGACATACTACAACAAGCTGGTCGGAGTAGGGAAGGATAAAAAAATTCGCATGAAGCTTTTTATGAGAAGTCTGAAAGGAGATGCTCTGTGTTGGTACATTAGCCAAGACCCGAAGAAGTGGTCGAATTGGGTAAGTATGGCGTCTAATTTCATGGATACGTTCAGGTTCAACACGGAGAATACGCCAGATGTGTTCTACATCCAGAACCTAAAGAAGAAACCTACTGAAACTTTCCGCGAGTATGCCACTCGTTGGAGATCAGAAGCTGCTAAGGTCAGACCGGCTTTAGAAGAAGAACAAATGAACAGTTTTTTCATCCGAGCTCAAGACCCACAGTACTATAAAAGGTTGATGCTGATTGAAAGCCAGAAATTTTCCGACATCATCAAGCTGGACGAGAGGATCGAGGAAGGTATCAAAAGTGGCATGGTCACAAAACTTGAAGCTTTGCAGGCTACCAACAAGGCTCTACAGTTTGGTGGCACGTCCAAGAAGAGGGACATGAGCGTCGTGATGGTTGCACAGAGAACCAAATCCCCTATCAAATACCAAGCCTACCCAATGCCTCCACTCACATATCAACCTACCCCAAATTACCAAGCACCCTCGCCCTCTTACCAAGCTTCACCACCTAATTACCAATCACCTCCACCACCCACATATAAACCTACTTCACCCAGATACTCCCAACCCGCACACGTCTACCAAGCCTACAATACCCAACAAGCCCACTATTAATTACCTCCACCTCACGAAAACTTTCCTAGACCCCGACCAAATTTCGATCGCAGACCTCCCAAATAGTATACCGCCATTGCTGAACCAATTGACCAGCTGTATGAAAGGCTCAAAGCTGCGGGTTATGCCACATCTATCCCTGCCATAACCCCCGAAAACCCCTCCCAATGGGTGAACCCAAACAAAACTTGTGCATACCATTCTGGCATGAAAGGTCATACCATTGATGAGGGTCGCTCTTTGAAGGATAAGATCCAAGCTTTGATTGACAACAAGATCATCATGGAAAAAGAGCCTGCTCCAAATATCCGCAGCAACCATTTACCAGACCACAAGGGTGGAGGCGTTCACATGATTGAGATAGAGAATGATTGGGACCCCAAAGGATCGATCGGATTAATCGCAGAAAGTGACGAGCCAAAGAAATCAATAGTTATCCTTAACCCAATTGTGGTCCAGATTCAGCCTTCTGGGGATGCCGAGGTAAATATGTCTGTGCCACTTGAGTTTGAAGCACCACCCCCTGCAAAGACGCCAACACCAATTGAGGTCGCGTTTGGGTCCCCAAAGGCACCTGCGCCATTTGAGGTTGTTGTGTTACCTTCTAAAGCAAGGGTGCCCATTCTGGTAGCAATGATAGCCATAATACCGTTCCACACAAAGGCCATACCATGGAATTACACAGCCGAGGTAAGAAGGAAAGGGAAAACCAAGTTCGGAGAAGCAGTTGCGGCACAGGGTATGATAAGGACCGACAGGGTTTATACTCCAGAACACTTGGCTGAGTCGAGTAAGCAGGCATCTGGAAGGCTAGCCATCACTGAAGCTGGGACCGACGACCTCTGGAGGAAGATAGAGGCCAAAGAGTATTCAATCATTGATCAGTTGAACAAAATGCCAGCCCAGCTCTCAATCTTAGCTCTGCTACAAAGCTCTGACACACATAAGAATGCCTTATTGAAGGTGCTGAGTGAGGCGCATGTACCGAGCAACATCACCGGAGGAGAAATGGCAAATATGGTGGGACAGGTATTGGAGAGTCCCAAAATCACTTTTCATAAAGATGAGTTGCCACCAGAAGGGCTGAGCCACAACAAGGTGTTGCACATCACCGTGCAATGCGAGGATTATTTTATCACTAGGGTCCTGATCGATGGAGGGTCCAACCTCAACATTTGTCCGCTGGTAACACTCAGAACATTAGGAAAAAGGCTACATGAGATAAAAGATGGGGCCATTAATGTCAAAGCCTTCGACGGTTCCCAAAGGTCCACTATTAGGGAAATCAGCCTGTGTTTATAGATGGGGCCTACTTGGTTTGATGTCGACTTTCAAGTAATAGACGTGCCGGCATCTTACAACTTACTCTTGGGACGACCATGGATTCATGCCGCTGGAGCTGTAGCATCAACCCTACATCAGGCAATGAAATTTGAGTGGAATCACCAAGAGGTGATCATCCACGGCGACGGTAGCAATCCCATATACAGTTTCCAGACCATCCCAGCAATCGGAGGAAGAAGGAAGATAGGCGGAGAAACCTATCACCACATCGAGCGAGTCAACGCTGTTGACAAAGATAAATTGTGGGACAACAAAATCTAAAGCATATTGAACTGGTGCGGATATGAGCCAGGCAAGGGACTTGGCAAGAACCTACAAGGGATCGCTAAGCCTATCAAGATGAAGAAACATGGTACCACCTTCGGTCTGGGATACGAGTACACTTGGAAAGAGTTCAATGAATGGTCGCTGCCATGGCGCGGGCCTTATTATCCACTAGAGCATCCAATACCTCATTTGGAGCAGATTTTCCAGCCAGCTGATGTTATATATGGGTCAAAAGAAGAGGAAGCACTGGCAGCGATGAGGGATTTGTTTTTGGAAGAGGATGACATGGATTGCTGTGTCATTTTCGAGGAGCAGGGGGAGGAAGGCCCTTCCATACAAGCCGTGAGACAAGGAGCACGCCTCAACAATTGGTCCATCAGAACCACCAAAGCCCGAAAAGCCTCGGGGTAGCAAGGCTGAACAAGCATCATGCACTATTTTTCATTTTTTTACTAGTTGACTTTCCTTTTGCCTTTTAATTTTGCAATAAGATCTTCAATGTTCAAAATAGTTATAGAATTTTTCAAAGCATTTCGATTTTTTTCTTATGAATCTTACTCTTATTACTTTCTCTCATTTACTTTATTTACAGTATTACTATTATTTATATTGATAAACTAACGACTATGACATGTAACGATGCAACACGACAAATGGACTCAGAGGAAGATGATATACCAGAAGAGGTTGTTAAAGAGGTTGAGGATTTTGAGAATAGACCTAAGTCCAACCTGGACGAAACCGAGATTGTTAACCTGGGAGATGCAGAAAATGTCAAAGAAACTCGGATCAGCATTCATTTGTCACCGGCAGAAAAGGAAGAATACATAGAATTTCTGAAGGAATATGAGGACATATTCGCCTGGTCGTATGACGACATGACTGGTTTGAGTATATCTATTATGGTACACAAGCTGCTAACTGATCCGACACGCCCACCGGTAAAGCAGAAACTCAGGAAGTTCAAGCCTGACATGAGTTTGAAAATCAAGGAATAAGCCACCAAGGAAGTCAAAGCTAAGGTTCTCAGAGTAGTAGAGTATCCAACATGGTTAGCCAATATCGTGCCAGTACCAAAGAAGGACGGGAAGGTTAGAGTCTGTGTCGACTACCAGGACCTCAACCAGGCCAGTCCCAAAGACGACTTCCCCTTGCCAAACATACACATTCTAATTGACAATTGCGCCAAGCACGAGCTGTATTTGTTTGTTGATTGTTTCTTGGGTATCATCAGATCTGGATGGATGAAGATGATGCTGAGAAAACGGCCTTCATTATGCCTTAGGGAATGTATTATTACAAGATGATGCCGTTTGGGATAAAGAATGTTGGGGCCACCTACATGAGGGCCATGACTACCATTTTTAATGATATGATACACAAGAAGATCGAGGTATATGTAGATGACATCATCATCAAGTCCAAGAAAGCCACTGATCACATGGAACATTTGAGGAAGTTCTTTAATAGACTAAGAAGGTACAACTTGAAGCTGAATCCCGCAAAATGTGCATTCGGGGTTCCTGCCGGAAAACTACTTGGGTTCATTGTGAGTCGTCGAGGACTAGAACTGGATCCGTCAAAGGTCAAAGCCATTCAAGAGTTGCCACCGCCAAAGAACAAGAAGGACGTAATGAGTTTCTTGGGAAGACTTAACTATAGCAGTCGGTTCATAGCACAATCTACTGTCATCTATGAGCCAATATTTAAGATGTTGAAGAAGGACGTCGCTGCCAAATGGACTGACGACTATCAAAAAGCCTTCAACAGAATCAAGAAGTACCTGTCCACACCGCCAGTCTTGGTCCCGCCCAAGCCGGGCAGACCTCTATTGCTCTACCTTGCAGTATTGGATGGAGCATTCGGTTGTGTTCTGGGGCAACATGATGAAACGAAAAGGAAGGAGTAGGCCATATATTATCTCAGCAAGAAGTTCACCTCATACGAGGCCCGGTATTCTCTGTTGGAACGCACCTATTGTGCTCTGACTTGGGTAGCCCAGAAGCTGAGGCACTATTTCCGTGCCTACATTACATACTTCATATCCAGAATGGATCCGTTGAAGTACATATTTCAAAAGCCCATGCCTACTGGCAAGCTGGCCAAGTGGCAGATTCTGTTAAGTGAATTTGACATTGTCTATGTGACTCAGAAAGCAGTCAAGGGACAGCATTGGCGGATCATCTTGCTGAAAATCCCGTGGATAGAGAATACGAACCCTTGGAAACGTATTTTCCTGACGAGGAGGTATCCTTCATAGGAGAAGACATTGTAGAATCCAATGATAGTTGGAGAATGTTTTTCGATGGAGCAGCAAATTTCAAAGGAGTTGGCATAGGAGCAGTTCTAGTATCAGAAACAAGTCATCATTATCCGGTGTCCGCCAAACTTAGATTCCCGTGCACCAACAACATGGTCGAGTACGAAGCATGTATCTTAGGGCTCAAGATGGCCATTGACATGAACATTCAGGAATTGCTAGTGATCGGGGATTCATACTTGCTTATACATCAGGTCCGAGAAGAATGGGCAACTAAGAACTCCAAGATACTCCCGTATTTTCATCATGTACAGGAGTTGAGGAAGAGGTTCACAAAGACAGAGTTCCGGCATGTTCCTAGAGTCCAGAATGAGTTTGCCGATTCATTGGCTACCCTATCATCTATGATTCAGCATTCAGATAAAAACTTCATAGATCCTATTCCGGTGAAGATTCATGATTATCCAGCTTACTGTGCTCATGTCGAGGAAGAAGCGGACGGAAAACCTTGGTTTCATGATATCAAGGAATACTTGGCAAAAGGAGAATACCCAGAGCTCGCAAATCCCACTCAGAAGTGCACACTTCGGAGGTTATCTAACAATTTCTTTCACAGCGGAGGAATCCTGTATAGGAGGACTCCTGATTTGGGATTATTAAGGTGTGTCGGCGCAAGGGAAGCATCCAGGCTACTAGAAGAAATCCATGCTGGGACCTACGGTCCACATATGAACGGTTTTGCCTTAGCCAAGAAGATACTCCGGGCTGGTTATTTTTGGATGACTATAGAAACGGACTACGTCCAGTATGTCCAAAAGTGTCATCGATGTCAGATACATGCAGATATGATAAAGGTGCCCCCAATGAGCTTAATGCAACAAGCTCGCCGTGGCCGTTCGCCGCTTGGGGAATGGATGTCATCGGACCTATCGAGCCCACCACATCAAACAGGCACAGGTCATTCTAGTGGCAATTGATTATTTCACCAAATGGGTTGAAGCACCATCATACAAAGCAGTGACTAAGAAAGTTGTGGCAAACTTTCTCCGCGACCGTATCATGTGTCGGTTCAGAATTCCAGAGTCAATCATTACTGATAATGGATCTAACCTCAACAGTGATTTGATGAAATCCACGTGTGAAACCTTCAAAATCAAACACAAGAATTCTACAACTTACAGACCTTAGATGAACAGAGCCGTAGAAGCTGCCAACAAGAATATCAAGAAGATACTAATGAAAATGATAGAGAAGCATAAGCAGTGGCATGAGAAGCTCTCATTTGCTTTATTGGGATACCGCACCATAGTCCGCACATCAACTGGGGCAACTCCCTACATGTTGGTATATGGTACAGAAGCAGTCATACCCGCTGAGGTAAAAATTCCTTCCTTAAGGATCATACAGAAAGCAGAGCTCGACGATGCAGAATGGGTGAAGAGTCGTTACGAGCAACTAGCTCTTATAAATGGAAAGAGAATGAATGCAGTTTGCCACAGTCAGCTCTATCAAAATAGAATGTCCAGAGCCTTCAACAAAAGAGTCAAGCCGAGACAATTCACAATGGGGCAGCTGGTGTTAAAGAAAAATTTTCCGCATCAAGAGGAAGCCAAAGGGAAATTCTCTCCCAACTAGCAGGGTCTGTACATGGTTCACCGGTTTCTGACAGGAGGAGCCCTCATACTTGTAGAAATGGACGGAGAAGTTTGGCCAAAGCCGATCAATTCAGACGTAGTCAAGCGATACTATGTGTAACCTTTATGCTTTCTTTTATGATATAATTTGAACTACGCCTGACCTGATTCTCATTTAAGAGGGGATACGTAGGCAGCCCTATGGGTTCGGTCACAATTCAATAAAATTTCCATTTCCCCCGCTATTGGAAACTGGGGCAGAATTTTGAGGAGGACCTCAAAATTTCGAAGTCGATTCCAGCCATTTATCATTAACGATCGTCAAGAGCAGCAGCCCAGTAAACTGGGGCAAAATTTTGAGGAAGACCCTCAAAATTTCGGAGCAAGCGAAGTTGCAATGTCATGAACCACGTCGCAGTCATCGGTTCATCTAAAAATATTATTCTTAATTATGCACTTATATTATGCTTTTACTAAATTATGCATGTTTATTACTAAAATTTCCATGTTTAGCAACGCTACCCTAATGATACGTACAATATCACTAGATCAAAGCCGAGCAGGTCAAGCAAAGCCAGCGGGGATACGATCTAACTTTTCCCCCTCTACAAACTCATAATTTTTCTTTGGATACAGGCACTTGAGTTGCAAAATCATCAAATGTACCATACGCTAACTCACAAAGTTCAGGAATACAACTCTCCGAACCATTGCACTTGCTCGCAACTGCTATCCGCACAATAGTGTACCCACCAGGCACAATATCCCCAGTAATCACGATACCGCAATCCACTATCAGCTAAGAAAAGTCTATTGCCATTTGCCATTTTTACTTCCTGCATAATGCTACCATTCTGCCTTCCGAGGTTAGGCTCTACCTCCATCTGCATTCTCTGCATGCATAAGGCTACCATTCTACCTTCCGAGGTTAAGCTCTACCTCCATCTGCATTTCGCTGCATTGCATAAGGCTACCATTCTACCTTCCGAGACTAAGCTCTGTCTCCATCTGCATTTCCTGCATTGCATAAGGCTACCGTTTTGCCTTCTGAGGTTAAGCTCTACCTCCATCTGCATTCTCTGCATTGCATAAGGCTACCATTCTGCCTTTCGAGGTTAAGCTCTACCTTCATCTGCATTTAGCTGCATTGCATAAGGCTATCATTCTGCCTTCCGAGACTAAGCTCTATCTCCATCTGCATTTCCTACATTGCATAAGGCTACCATTCTGCCTTCCGAGGTTAAGCTCTACCTCCATCTGCATTTCGCTGCATTGCATAAGGCTACCATTCTGCCTTCCGAGACTAAGCTCTGTCTCCATCTGCATTTTGCATAAGGCTACCATTCTGCCTTCCGAGGTTAAGCTCTACCTCCATCTGCATTTCGCTGCATTGCATAAGGCTACCATTCTGCCTTCCGAGACTAAGCTCTGTCTCCATCTGCATTTCCTGCATTGCATAAGGCTACCATTCTGCCTTCTGAGACTAAGCTCTGTCTCCATCTGCATTTCCTGCATTGCATAAGGCTTCCATTCTGCCTTCTGCGACTAAGCTCTGTCTCCATCTACATTTCTTGCATTGCATAAGGTTACCATTCTGCCTTCCGGGACTAATCTCTGTCTCCACCTGCATTTCTTGCATTGGATAAAGCTACCACTCTGCCTTTCGAGACTAAGCCATGTCTCCACCTGCATGGCTGAAATATCGCCACTTTTATTTTTCTTGCATGGCTGAAATATCGCCACTTTCTATTTACATCTTGCATCGGCTGAAATATCGCCACCTCATTTACATTTTTGCATTGGTTGAAAGATCGCCACTTTCTGCATCTCATGGGATGAAAGATCGCCAAATTGTCTGAAGGCATCATTGTTCGGAGGCACCATTTTCATAGCCCGAGAATGCCATGCCATGGTCTGAGGACCCCATTTTATATTTTGCATATCATTATTCAAAGGCATCATAGCTCGGAGGCATCATTCTCATAGCCCGAGAGAATCATTTCATGGCATACGAATCCCACTCCAGCTCCCGCAGCCCTACTAGACTATAACCATCCACCCCAACCCGAATATCTCGTCCGTTCTTGACCAAATCTCCGTCAGCATGTTCCACCGATGGATCCTGAACTATATATGGCCTAATTCCTGTAAGATTAGGGATATGTAGGCAGCTCAAGAACCAAAGCACGGTCAAATTCTTCAAGTCGTTTCGTTCAGTCAAAATTGGTCATCATATCTTTACCCGACAACTCTTTCATCCTTCCCGGGTAAAGACGAGCAGCCATTGATACCCAATTTTTCCCTGTATATTTTTTCATACATACAAAATACTTGTAAAATAACATATATACGCATATATAAGCATGCCCAAGTGTTTTAATATTTTTCCCAATTTTTAAAAGATTTTTAAAACCAATTTATTGTCCATTTTAGCAGTACAAAATCAATAATTACTCCCAAAATCATCAATTTTGGTGAATAATTTATTTTATTCCCATATTTATACCAAAATATAGTTAAGGTAATTTTTATATATTTTTACAAATTTATTTGGTATTTTTAAAGCTAAATTGCATATAATTGCAATTCTAGCCTACTTTAAGATTTAATAGCATTTTTATAATCATAAAATTGGTTCCAGTATTTTTAAATTAATATCTATGTGTTATTAACTAATCCAGTGCTTTTAATTTATTTTCAAAATCATATTTTACTATTTTTGTAAAATAAAAGGGAAAACTGGCTATGTAAATTTTAGCCTCATTTCGTTTCAATTTTAGCCCCATTACATTTCAATTTTAGCCTCCAATTGACCCAATCTTAACCCCCAATTGGACCAGCCCAATTTCAATTTTAACCTGACCCCCTTAACCCATTCACTAACCCGCCCGAACTTTCTCTTAATCCAGGCCGTTGATCGTTTCGATCAACGACCACGATCGTCCCTTACCATTTTAATTCACCTAAACCTACCCTAATCCCCCATTTCATTCTGATAGCCGCCTTTGGATACTCTCCTCTCCCAAAACTCTCTCGAAGGTTCCTCGGAACACTAGTCATCTTCTACCCTTTTCAACCACACTTTCACCGGAATCCATGGTTTCTCAGGCCATGGATGGCCTGTACTCACCCTCCTCCACCATTAAACCCTGGGTGTTAGAAGTTTTGAGGTCCGACCTCGATGGTGTCCTTTCATATCTCTATAGATCCAAGGTTCTATGGCCTCTCCAGCCTGGCTCCGGCGTATTCAGGCATTAGAAGCCGATTTCTGACCTCTCCGACTCAAGATCGGACCTTCTTCTAAGCCTTTCTCATTTCTAGGGTTTCTCTGAAACCTAAGCAATTCGAGGTTTTTCTCTGGTTGTTTTCTTATATCTATGCTACATTTGTGTTCTACTGGAGTTTTAAAATGTTTTCCCCAATCTTTTCTTTTAAAATTTGTTTCTCTTCGATTTAGGGTTTCTGGAAAAAAAACTTAAAATGTTTTCAGACTCTTCTTCTTCTTTTCGTTATGTGAATCTGTCTATACTATGTTTGTATGTTCTCTTTTCCTACCTAGCATGTTCTTCTCTTGTTTTTATGTTTGCCTTATTATGCATGTTCTTCTATTGTGCTTCATTCTTCCTTCTACTGGTTCCTATATCATGCTCTCACATGTCTATCTTATGTGTTCCTTTACTGTGTTTTTCTACTAAGCTTTTAGTCCTTTGTTTGCCTTTACTAGACCTTTGTTTGAGTTCTAAACATGTTTTATCTACTGTTTCTTAAATTTATATCACCTCTTTTCTCTTTTGAACTTGCTTAAGTTCCGAGCTTTTCATAAAACATGTTCTTTATGCTTTAACTCAGTTCTGCATTCTATTTGCCTCGAACCTGCTATTCTATCTGTTTGTTTTCTCATGAGTCTCTGAAAGAGATCTCTGAGCCTATTTCAGTCATTTGTCTTCTTTTCTCTGTATCTGACTCGAGGTTGAAACCCTAGGGTTTGGGGTTTTGGCGAGTTTCGATCTTGTGTTTGAGACTACGGTTCTATTTTGGAACTCTAGGTTTCTCAGACTCGTTTTGAGTCTTTGTACTGAACTTGTACTTCTTTGACTCTGAACTTTTCTATGCTAGGCGTTTCTAATTATCATGACAATTCTTTCGTGATTCACATGTCTGTACACTTTATATATGATGAATTCTTCCTTCAAAAAAGGTTTTGCCAATTTGTGATTGATTCAGAATTCCTTTTAATAAGGATCGATTAATTGTTACTAATTTTCTTTAATTAAACCTTTCTTCACCTTTTCTGGTTTGATTCATTCATACTAAAAATCAATTTCTGATTTTTACTGACTGTTGATTGATTGTCTTTCCTTATTTCCACAAACCTTGTTGATATCAAACTCTTTCCTTAAATAGTTTCTGTGAATCTGCCCTTCTTGTACTACTTTGGAAAATATTTTTGATCAAACCCTTTCCTTAATTATCTTGTCCGTTTGAAATCAGAATCCCTTAATTGAAGGAAGACCTTATGTGATTGATTTCGAAATTATTCTCTTACCTATTTCTACTTGCTTTCTGCACTATAAAAGTGAAGGACCCTTCTGCACTTTTAGGGGACTTCCAATTCAATACTCTTTAAGACCTTGAGTTCAACACTTATTGAACACTTTCAATTTCAATACTCCCACACTCTCAATTCAACACTCTACTTTCTTCAGAAATCTTCTGGATGTGTGTTTGCAATTTGGCTTTACTATTGCTCTTCTCTTCTTATTTCCCTGAAATTGGTATGTTCTAATTTTACTTTCGGCTTCATCCCTATGTGTTTGCTTTACAGTTTCAACAATCTTGTCTACTTTATTGTTTATGTTCTGTATTGAATATGTTGTTCTCTTTGCATCTGTTGTTGTGTGAATTCCCCATACCCTTATTCCCTTCTATGTGTTTGAGTTAAGGTTCAGGCATGGCAAGATCCAAATTGCTGCTCATGTCTGGACCTGATCCTTTAATGGATCCTAACTCCCAAACAATGTGGCTAACAGGATGGTTAGGGGTGTGCCGACACTCCTAATTGCTAGGTATGACTACCAGCCTATCTTGGCCTTCCCCAAAATCCCCTCTATGCACTTGCACTCTCTCTTAGATTCTAAGTTCTGCCCCTTTCCTATGAGCCTTGATTTGGGACCTTGAGCTCCCTTTGAACTTGGATATTTGAGGGTTGGACCTTCCACACTTCACTATAATCCAATTCTGCAATATATTTAGGTGTAAGCACTGCGCGGAGTCCACTTGAGACTCTTAGGGAACTCTGACACATCCCAAATAGGAGAAAGTCTTTGGAATTTGATCTTTGGAGTTGGTTTGCTTCATGCTTCAGACAGAAGTCTGAATCAGGCTCTCCTTGGTTGGGATTTTAGCTTTGTGATGTAATTTTTATTTTCCTTTCTTCATTCTAGGCTGTAATAATTTGTAATAACTCATGGGGGCTTATAGTTAAAATGGGGGGTACTCATGTATGCATAAGGGTAGATATCATGCTCATTAGGTCTTTATTTCTGCAAATCATGGCAAGTTCTGCATTTCGGCATCTTTGAAATCCTGTTTTAGGTTCTGCACTTCTACATTTTCATATAGAAATCATGTTTAGGTTATGCACTTCTACATTTTCATATAGAAATCCTGTTTTAGGTTCTGCACTTCTACATTTTCATATAGAAATCCTGTCTATAAACTTCTGCACTTTTGCATCTTAGAAATCCTGCCTATAAGTTCTGCATATATATCATATCAATAGCTTTTGCATTTCTACATCTCATCATCTCATATAGAGAACATGACTATAGGATTCTGCATTTTGCCTATCATATAGAAAGCATGTCTATAGGGTTTCTGAATACTGCATACGTATCCATCACTAGGCAAACGATATATAGGCTTAAATAATAAAATCAGCGTTTTAGACGCCATGCTTATAGGAAGTTAATCAACTAATCACACTTAGAAAGCATGCCTATATGAATAATCAACTAATCTGAATCCCTCAACTTTCTTATAAGTTTAAAATCAGTAATAGCATTGCTTAAACGCTTGCAGAACTTATGTTCCTGCTGTTAATAAATCTGCTTCTGAAATCAGTATCTTTCTCTCGTATTTAGATATCATGCCTATAGGTTTCCCCTAAGCAAGCTATAAGGTAAATTATCTAATTGAATCAAACTCTGTTAATTCCAACCAACAGGCAGGTCTGATTCCGGTTTCTTATCTGAAATGTGTAATAGATCAGTCTGCCTCCTTAACGTTTAATTTTAATTCAGACCATAACCAGTATCTGCAAAACATGCTAAACTATCTGTCTTTAAGTGAGGATGCATGTCTGAGCCTTTTAAATTGTTATGAGTTTCCCATTCTGCCTTATGTGTTTTTGTTTGTCGCTTTAGAATTATATCCTTTTAAACCATACAAAGCCCAAATCTCCCTTCCCTTTAGGACTAGTAGTCCCAAATGCCTCCGGGACTGATAGGATTGGGGCGGATACTAGCATGCAATAAGTAAATGAAACCATTTCGCGTTTAATACCTCAAAAGGGTGGGAAAAGGTAGATATGGATATGATGACCGGTGCGCTAATACCACGTGTAACCCCTCTTCTGAAGAGTGATTATCGGGTATTGCATTGATGTGATCCATATTATTTATAAACCTAGGACCCCCTTCCCTTTACTTATTTATTTTATTACTTTCAAAATTTCAAAACTCCTTTTTCTCAAATTTCAGCTTCCTTGTTTCTGCAAACTTTAACTTATTTGCAATCACAATGTGACAACCCCTCATAATTGAAACCCTTATTTGCTTATTTATTATTTGTACTTAAGTCACAATTGTAGCATGGCAGGGAACCACACTAGTGGATCTTGAGGGGTGCCTAACACCTTCCCCTCGAGATAATTTCTAGCCCTTACCCAAACTCTGGGTTTTCTAAACAAATTCTTCCTAGTGTCCCAATGCACTTAATCATTAGGTGGTGACTCTTCAAATCAAAAAACCCAATTCCCAAAAGGGAACGAGATATCCTCCCAAATGTCATAAATTGATTTCACGAGAAAAATGGGGCACGACAACATACACCGATGAACCTTGATTGACGGACTCCCAAGACTGTAGACTATCCGAAATCTCAAAAGAACTGGTGTCCGCAAATACCTTGACATAGTTTTGAGCCTGATGGAATCCCGGATGTGCCAATCCATTCACTACTCCCCTCATACCATGATCAACGGGCTGTGAAACTAAGGGCCTTGGTCAGGTTGGAACTCTTCTCACCCCATCTACTGCCGGAGTGGTCGAAACAGCTCAAACGGATGACTCATATGGATCCTCGGATGGATCCTCCTCAATAGAACCCATGATCTCCGATGGGTCTGAATCCATAGTATAACTTATCTCTCTTTCTAACACCTTCGTAGCCTTCTGACCCATGCTAGCGGCTGTAGTCTTCAGAGGCATCGCTAAAAACGTAACACAACGTTAGGAACACGAATGCTTATATTGCACGATCTAAGATAAGAAGAGAGGATAACATCCTATATGTCTTGTATCCTCCTGTCTATAAGTGTGGTGTACAACACACCCATAGACAATACTCTACTAGACACGGTCTGTAGACAACCATAGGACAGAACTGCTCTGATACCACTTTTGTCACGTCCCAAACCGATAGGCCGCGACGGGTGTCTGAGTCCTACCTGTCAAACACCCCTAACATACATCTAGGATATGAACTTGTATAACGTCTACTCCATTACGAAATTGACATACGTGAAGGAAACTTGCCGTCAAGGCATATGTACGTATACATGCAAAATACAGTGGGCTAGCCAGTAAGGCTGCTATAGACAACTATACATCAAAACCTGAAAGCCGACAAGGCCACATACAACCCAACTAGACATACTGTCTACAGACCTCTAATGGAAACATAACTGTACAAAGACGGGACTGAGCCACGTTATATATATATATATACAAACATATCGTACCAAACTCAAAAGCAGCTCCGGATCAAGTGGAGCACGCCAACTCTCGCTGATCAGGGATCCTAAGAAGGGTACCGTCAGCTTGCCTACCTGCACCTACGGGCATGAAATGCAGGCCCTGTGAAATAGGGCATCAGTACGAAAAATGTACTGAGTATGTAAGGCATGAAAATTAGTACGTAAAAGACATAGATGAAACATGGAATACAGAAATATCTTTAAATCTGAATAACTCTGTAAATTCTGAAACGTTTATTATATCATGCACATGCATATAAATGTCGTGCCATGCATAGGTATGGGTGTACATAATATCATCAAGCCACTGAGGGCATCCCATCATATCGTCTCGGCCACTGTGGGCACATCATCAACATATACCAACTGATCAGGTGGTGGTGCGTATATAACGCCATAATCTCTTCCCATATCCCATATACATATACATACATATTTATGCGTATATAACGCCGTCTGAGTCATATTTCAGCCACTGTGGTCAACATCATCATCGTATACCAGCTGATCAGGTGGTGGTGCGTATATAATGTCGTAACCTTTTCCCATATCCTATATACATATATTTACATATATATGTGTATATAACGTCATCTAGTCATGGGTCAATGTACATGTATAAATGAGTGAAATGCATGAAAAATATGTAATAAATCTCAATATTTTTTCCGGATAAACTTTTTCAACTGCGTATTATTCTGAGACCCATGAACAGAAAATAATAATAATTCACATGGGGAATCAAGAATATAGACACCCCTAATATTTCTATGAATAGAATAAATTATGGAAACTATGCGTTTGCTCGTTTCTTCGGTATAATTTGGACCATGACAAAAGAAAGATGGAATGACCTTAACATACCTGGTGTAGGGAAAACTTCGTATAATATTCCCGAAGAAGATTGCACCGTATTCCTTTAGAACTGTAAAATTTGTACGTTGTTAAACTTCCAATAATCTTCGTAGAGTTTTTTTTTTGGTTGGAAAATGTTTTCTTATGGAAGCTCGCCGTTCTGGTTGTGTTTGTTCATAAGAAATGGAAAATTTGTTTTGTTTAAATCTTGAATTGGCTAAACAGTGGCTAACGTCTTCAAGACCAAGAAGCTAACATTTCCTTTTTAAATTCCAATCTCCAGCATCTTGTAAATCAAGAGCAGCCACCTACTCCAATATGACCATGAGTCATTGTTTGGAAAGTGGTTGGCTTCTACGTTTCATTTGGGTGAAATTTTATTAATTTTTATCCACTTATTAGTTAACTGGGTAATGTTTCGTCACCCGGTAATTAACCAATTACCCGCATAATTTAAAAATTACAACAAATTACTTAAAATTCTATTTATTTTTAATATACTTTATACATTATACTACTAGGGTTATATGGTATCTTGCATGGTACTAGTTTATAATTATCGGGTATTATCGCTCGACCCGTATTTTATCTCAAATTGGCCATTTTCAACGAAACTCGTTTTCTTTAATTCGTGTACCCCTTTATCCTTCATAACACATATTTATCGCTTGTTATAAATAGCGTAAGTACGTTAACACCAAAATGATTTCATCCCCGAGTCTACGTCAATTAACCGAAGATAAAACTTTTAACGTACGAAAACGCGAGATGTAACAGCAACCCTTCCAATAGTGGTCCCAGGACCTACTCTCACATACTTTATCCCTTGAGGCTGCTTAATAAACAACGACTTCAAGGTCGAAAAAGTCTCTGTACAAGGAGACCGAGGTGAGGAGGCGTGGAGGTACATCTGCTCCATCACCGAGGAAATGCTCCAAGTGGTCAGAGAGGACTGCAAAAAGGAAGGCTAAAACGTAGTTATTCCCTATCCTAATGAGGATATCACGACGCACATAGAAGGATACTTAAACATTTATACGTATCCTTTCACGTTCGGTCCGGTGGATACGATAATCCTCGAATTTTGTACGAGGTACGAAATCTACCTCGGGTAGATTCACCTGTCCTTTTGGAGGATCATGTCCCTTCTCCGTCACTTCACTAACAACACGGAGGAGCCTCAGTTCACAATTGACCGTCTGCTCCAAGTTTTCAACCTCCAAATTTTTTGAGGGGGGTTAATCAAGCTTGCTCATCGAGCAAAGAAAGCTCCCTTCTCCTGTATCGACGAGGATAAGTACTGAGGCTGGAATGAGAGGTTTGTTAGGGTAAAGACCAAAGTCCTCATTCCTTCCAAGTTCTTGTCGTTCCCCGAGAAGTGGAAACGTAAGTTTGCTTCTTCTTAGGTTGTCAAAGTACTTTTTTTTAATTCTACTCGTCTTTCTCATTGTCCGCCTCTTTTGACATGCAGCTGTCAAAAGAGGCAAACAACTCACCTATTCCGAGCGAGAGTTGCTCAAGCTTTCCAAAGTCAAGTGGGAGGCTCGTTCTCACGGTGAGTGTCCCTCTTCTTTTGGTTGAATTTCCCTTTGGGTCGTTTTTATTTTGTCATTGTTATGACTAAGCCTTTTTCCCCAGGCTAGCCTAAGACCACCAAATTTTGAGCAATCATCGAGGTCGTAGCCTCGTCCCCATATAAAAAATCCTTTGTTTCACTATAGCCTACTATCGAAGCTAATGCGGAGAAGGAGGAGAAAATGACTAAAAAAAAAGGTCTCGTGACTCCTCGGACGTCCTGCCAAGGCTAAGAAGGAGAAAAAGATCGTGGTGATGGTCAGAAAGAGCACCAAGAAAGCTTCCAGTGCCCGTGTCCCGGACTCCGAAGCTGTTTACCAGTTTAAGGACTATCCTGAGGATGTTGAAGACATGGAATTCATCGCTCACTAGCTGATCGATATTGACCTAGAGTTGGCGCCCCCCGAGGGGGTTGCTCGAAAGCCTGAGTTCCCTGTAGCTCAGGGGCTCGAAGAAGGCCAAGTAGCTACTGCTTCACAGGAAGCTCCTCCGGTTCCGTAGGAGGCCGCCTCAGAAAATGCCAATGTTATCTATGTTTTGGAGTCACCGCCTCATATGGAGGCCTTTTTAGATGAGGCTTGGGCATCCGCAGAAAAAATGACCGAGGCATATCGGGCTGTGGACGAGGCCCTTAACCCATTTTTTGAGGGCGTAAATGGCGGAATGCTAGAGTATTACTCCGATTTTGGCCACTTGGAGATCCCGAAAAAGGTTGTGCAACCAGGATCAAGTGGTCCGAGTTCGAGCCCAAAGCTCAAGAAGAGGCTTCCCGCCCCGAGTGTGGACCTTGACCAGAAGAAGATGGTCATGTCACAATAGAGGTGGATACTAGCATGCTATCCAGGCCAGTTGGAGTGGCCGGCTATCTCCGTTCCTTGGTAACTGAAGAGGACCAAGTGAAGATGAACAAGGTAGATGATCCAAGTCTCTTCAACGAGGCTCAGCAGGCGTTGAATCGGGTATAGCTTTCTCTCTTTCTACTTAAAGAGTTCTTTTTGCCTTAACGGTATTTTGAAGATTTCTCTTTCCTTATGTATCATGCCTCAGTGATTCACCATGAAAGTTTTCACCGGTTAGAGGTGAGTCACCTCGAGTTCGAGCTCAAGGAGCAGGTTCGGCAAAAAGAGATGTACAAAGCTCTATATGAGAAAAAGGATAAAGTCCTTAGGGACATGATTGACCGCTCTGTCCTTCAAGCTGAGCTGGAGAAAGCCCAAAAGGTGGCTTCAAAAGCGAAACAGGACCATGTCCTTCTTGTTAAAAAGGTAAAAGTGCTCGAGATCGATATAGAGTGGTTAAATGCAAATGCTAACGCTGCAACCTCGTAGGTCCAGGAGAAAACAACCTTGATCGACTAGCTTAGGTGCGAGATGGACGAGGTCAAGGCTTCAGTTGGCGAGCTGAGGGGGAAATGGACCTCCTAGCATCGGAACGTGATACCACTAGAGGGGACCTGGCATCGACCAAAGTGTAGCTCCGAGTGATGAGAGATAAAGACGATAAATGGTTTCGTCTGAACGAGGAGCTCAGGGCACAGCTTTCCTCAACCGTTGCAGAACGTGATGCCCTTGGCCAAGAGTACACGCCGCTGAAATCCACATTGGAAATGGCTTCGAACGAGGCCTCAAAAGCCCAGGACATGCTGGCCCAATACAAGAACGATGTAGAGGTAGTCGAAGCTCGTGTTATAACAAAGGCCGAGTACGTGAGTGGCTATCTCGGAGAGAGACTCTCTAGAAGATCTAAGCATGGGGGGTTTACCTAGCGGTCGGGATTGAAGAGGCTGAGAGGCTTGAAGACGAGGCCAAATTGAGGTACCAGCTAGGCTTTGATGTAGACTAGGCAGGAAATGCCTTAGTTTATTTTCGTCTTTTCTTGTAGTTACATGCTTTGTATTTTGGGGCCGTTTTATAGCACCTCTGTAAACACCTTTTGGTAAATATATATGAAATTTTTCCTTCGTCTACATGTTGTGTCCTTTAACTTTTCTGTAGTTGCCTATATTTTAGACTTAGGATATATAACTCGTGTCTCAGACATAATAATGTGACATCGGTGCCTTATAATAAAATTTTGAGATCGGTTAAATTGTTCAATCTTCCAAGTCCCAAATGAGGCCCAAGTTAAATAATAACTCCGAGTTGCTTTAACTTCGGAAGACCCGTTAAAAACAAAGTATTTGCTAAAATATTTGAATGATTTATCTGGACGCAGCTAATCTTTGCCAAAGGTAACTCTTTTTATGCCCGTAATTCGAGACCGATTGACTTGATCGGGTCTGAAGTAATCTTGTATAGATTTAAAATGTGTAAGGACCTTACTTTTTATGCACGAACTCAGACGTCTCCGAGCCGTTTATACATTATGATCGAAGTTCTAGAGGCTTCATATCTAAAATTGGCCGTAGCATTTCGTGTTTGGGCCCTACCTTGTAGGCTCGGTGCCTTCGGGATTTAGTAGCCCGATTTTTTCAATCTTACTGTCGGGTAGCAGTCCCCGATTCGGAGTGACCCGTAGATCTTTAGATGGTTGTGCACGATATCGTGGATTCTTACTGCCTTCGGGGTTTCATGCCCCCGTTTAATGGTGGTTTGTGGGCCTAGAAGGTTTTGAACCAAGTATTCATTCTAAGTGATGAATGATAACATTGCTTGTGTGAATGCGAATCGATTAAACATAGAAGGAGAATTTCTTTTTATTATTTAAATGTAAGTAATTCAAGGTACAAAAACTACTCGCCATGGCGAGAATGAACTATATGCGCACGGTTCATTACTGGTGTTGTGGTGCATAAGGGAGTCCTAGCAATATAGTTGAAGAGGCACCAACTATATGATTCAAAATATATGCAACAAGAGTGTATAAATTCAACGAATATAGACTCCACTAGTATTAATATTATGAAGTTCAATCTCCCATAGGGGACTTATTTACATGCTAGAATTCAACATTCAGCAAGCTGAGCAACGCATGTATATTTGGAACTACAGAACGATCATGGTAACATTAATTACAGCCTATAAAGGTTTCGAGTTCTTCAATTCTATCAACACCAGTAGCAGCATTAACTGCATCATGACCAACGCCCTTTTTGGTCACCCCAAAAGTTTCAACATACTGTTTCCTGCAAATAAAAATTTATTCTTTAATTAGTGTCCATGCCAAAGAATATTTTTTAATGGCCAAACTACAAAGTAAAAAAGAGGATAGGGAAGGTTTATAAAACAGACCTTGCAGGCAGTTGATCTGCATCTGGACGATAGTACGCTGTCCAAATTGGGTCACTAGCAAAGAGCCGGATTGCCTACAAAAATCATACAATTTCATAGATGGCACATTTGAGAACAATTGTCTAATCAGTAATCAAGTATAATATAGAAAGAGTGCAACCAACGTTAGCCTTAAACTAAAGAGGGAGCAGTGGTGACAACATGACCACGATTAAAAGGCTGTACGAAGAGTTGATCAACAGTTAAACAAGTTTGACTAATATTGACCACAGATTTGACCACCGTTGACCTATATTAGACCCCCCTTGGAGCTGAACTCAAGTATTTTTTTCACATGCCCCCTACGACTCCTTTAGTTATGGAAAAGCTTTTATTAGTCTAGAATATATGGACTTGGAGCTAAACTCATTGTTTAGCTAACAATATAAATAGGAGCACTCTACTGTTTTTACCTATTTTTGGCTGATATATTTAGGTATGGCTCTAGCGACACCCTTTGAGTTCTTGAAGAACGTAACTCATTGGATTGCCATTGAAGGTGGGTTTTTTGGGGGGTAATGTTTTTGCTTATCTTTGACATCTTAGTGTTTATATTTACGCAATGAGGATATGTATTTATTGTTATCAATTAAGTTACGTCAAGAAAATGAATAGTCACGCTAGCTGCTCTTCATCATTTGCTTAGGAATTAATGCTCTTATTAAGTACCTTAATGTAATTGCTTGAATCAAGTGTGAAGCATTGATAAATTCCAGCAGGAACAACAATGAGTCCACCTTTCTTTACCCATATCCGAATCCAAGCGCCATTACTATCCCGAACATCAAAATAACCTACACCAAGAGGTACATATTTTAAACAGAGTATAGTTGACAGAATGATTTATAAAGTCAAATTAATGAAGTCTAGCATTACCGCTTCCTGCAAGACAGTAACGGACCTCCTCATCAATATGCAGGTGTTCTTCAAAGAATTTCTTCATCATCTCCTCGTAATTTGGTAATGTTTTAGGGTTAACCAGCGGATAATATAGTTACCCATATTATCCATGACTTCTTAAATATGATCACTTTTGGGAGAATTCATAATCTCCCAAACTTAAAAAAACCCCAATTTGAAGCTTTACAAATATAAAAGTTAAACACATTAGTTATTCATTTTTTGAATGGATAATATGATTCTTATTCATATTTTACCCATTTTTAAAAAATTTATTATCCAACCCATTTTTTAATAAATAATATAGGTGGTTAACTGTTTTATTTTAACTATTTTGCCACTATTAGTTATCTCTAATATATACAGCCGGTCGGGACTTACCTAATACAAGTCAACCCCGAAATACATCATGTATTATTATAGAGCTATGGTCAATTTTCCACCGTGCACTAATGTAACTTTATGGACATGAAAATATTTGGTAGAAAGAAGAGAAGTGATTGGATAATAACTTACTATATATTGTGACTAAAATTCTTATACATCATGCATGAAAGTGCATGCATCGAATGTTACTTTGTTTATCTATAGTTCCAATAAAAATTATTGCCAAAAAAAAATATTATGCGTAGTAAACATCGTAAATAGCCTCAAAAAAAGACAGTCTGGTGCACTAAATTCCTGCTACGCGGGGTCCGGAGAAGAGTTGGACCACAAGGGTCTATCACACGCAGTCTTACCCTGCATTTCTCCAAGAGGCTATTTCTTCGGAACCCGTGACTTCCTGATCACATGGCATCAACTTTACCAGTTACGCCAAAGTTCTCCTTCAAGAAACTACAAAAACACCCATGAAAGTTGAGGAAGATTTGTATATCCCTTCCAAGAATAACCAATGAAAGATTAAGGAAATAGAAAGAGAAAAATTGTCAATTACATACCTTTGCAAGTGAAACCATATTTGCTTATCTCTCTTCTGGACCGTGGACGAATGTTGAAAATCTGATACTAATGTAAAATGCTAGAAGAAAATATATAGTGGTAGTGAGAACCATTTTTAAGTCAATGTCCATCGTCTTTTTTTTTCTTTTTTCTTTTTCCGAACTTTGGTTTTTCAGAAAACTAAGATCATGTCACTACTCACTATAAAGTCTAAGTCAACCGACTTTTTCCTTTTCTAGGCTAGTTGGGTGTGAATCTCCATAGTTTTATTACTACCAGTGTCTATTTTTTAGTTATTGCTAACACGTTCAGTTTCAGTAATCTATATACTAATACAAATATAAGTTTCATTAAGGCTTTTCTTTTTAATTATTAAACCAATATTCATGAAGACTTGGTCGACTAAAACTGCTAGCCTCGTTATCATTGCCCATTGGAATGCAACTCTTAGTATTTAAGTATTAAACACTATTTAAGTGGAGGTGGGAGGAAAAGTTGTTTTATTCAATTCATGTAAGACTTTTTAAGGTTTAATTAGAGTCATTCTATAATAAAAGAATTGCAATCCAATATAAATTTCTTTCTTTTTCTTTTCTTAAAAATAAAGTGCATTCCATTATACATTTAAACAAAATTCTCATTTACAATTGGTACATGATCCAATTTCATCAAAGATTCCATTTACTTTTCGAAGAGGGTGATAATATCATTTGGAGCTACTTTTTGAGATCACGTTGCAATATTTGTTCAACAATGAGTTATTGCTTTACCTGCTTGTACATTATGCAATTAGACTTCGATATGAAATACGCAATCTATTTATTCATTCATGTACTATATTATAAGCATGAACACTTTTAGACGAAGTTAGTTTACTAATATGTCCTTCAGAAACTGAATGACCAAATTACCCTCTACCTAAAATTAAAATTACCTCCCACAAAATGATATTTTGTAATTAAAACAAGCAGAAGAAACAATACCCTTTTCTATGGTAAAATGGGGTTTGGGGAGGGTAGTGTATACGTGTCACGATCCGGATTTTCCACCCTCGGAAATCATAATGGCTCCTACTAGTAAAAACTAGCCAAGCGGACCATTTGCACAAATTACCCTTTTCTCATTTTAATTCTTTAACAATGTAAAACAACCGTTTTAAACAGCGAAAATTTAAAACAAGCGGAAGAAAATATTAAACCATTTAAATAGTTCCAACATGATTCTTACACAAAATCTACCCAGAACTGGTGTCACGCTTCACAGACAGTCTAGAATTACTGCAAACAAGGTCTGAAAAATAAATAATACACTGTTTCTTAAATATGTAAATGAAACAGGATGAAGGGATAGAGGGAGACGCCAGGGCCTGCGGACGCCTGCAGGACTACCGCGGAATCTCCGACTGGACTGAAGGCAGCCACCCAAGCTAAGGTCCGAATGATGTTGCTCCGGGATCTGCACAGAGTGCAGAGTGTAGTATCAGCACAGCCGACCCCATGTGCTGGTAAGTGCCTAGCCTAACCTCGACGAAGTAATGACGATGCTAGGACCAGACTACCAAATAAATCTGTGCAATTATATCATATTCAGCGAAAAATAAAGATAGAAATATACAAGTAAGGATGGGAGGAGGGAACATGTTGCAGAGAAATATCATTTACCGACAGTAACTCACGAGAAAAACATAAAGTACAATTTAAGATTCGCGGCAGAAAGAATAAGGAAAACCGTAACCAATCAATAACTACTTTTATCATTTATTGTTGCGGCGCGCAACCCGATCCAAATCATAAAAACACTGTTGCGGCGTGCAACCCGATCCATATCATTTATCACAGTTGCGGCGTGCAACCCAATACAATTATAATGTTGTTGTGGTGTGCAACCCGATCCAAATATAATATTGTTGCGGCATGCAATCCGATCCAAATATACAGTTCAACACCAATCACGAAAGAGTCCCAGCAAGGGAATAATAAGGAAACAACACCATCCCGGCAAGGGAATCGACAGAATAAGTAAATACGTCCCGGCAAGGGAATCAACTATAACCAAACTTGTTCTAACATTTAACTTTACAAAAGAAACCTGAACTAGCACCAATACTCAACCATAAGCAAATTTCCATGAGAATAATCATATTTCTTGTCCAACACAGTGAATCAACAACTTAGGCATTCGTAGTACTTATTAAGAACACAACGATTTCAATTTAAGACTCACGGGCATTCTTGATACCAACATATAGATACTCGTCACCATGCCTATACATCGTACTCAACAAATAACACATAGCAAATAGGACACAACTCTTAATCCCTCAAGCTAAGGTTAGACCAAACACTTACCTCGAACTTCCACGGCCAACTCAAGCCTCAAACACCGCTTTTCCTTTAGAATTCGCCTCCAAACAACTCGTATCTAGCCCAAATTGATTTAACAACATCAATAAATGCTAAAGAATTCATACCCAATGCTTAATTATAGGTTTTCTATCATTTTCCCCAAAAATTCAAAAATTGACCCCGGGCCCGCTTTGGTCAAAACTAGAGGTTCGGACCAAAACCCGATCACCATTCACCCACGAGACTAAATATGCAATTATATTCGAAATCCGACCCCAAAACGAGGTCTAAATCCCAATTAATCAAAAAACCCTAACTCTACCCAAATTCGTAATTTCTACCATAAAAACCCCAGATTTTAGGATGAAAATTGATGAAATGCAATGGGAAATCGAAAGAAAAAGGTTTAGAATCATTTACCAATATTTTGGGGAAGAAATTATGCTTTGAAAATCGCCTCAATGCTCCCAAATTTCGAAAATATGAAGGAAATGGGTCCTGCCCGTTTTTGCTTCTGTTTTAAAATCACTGGACAGGTCTTCATTGCATTCGCGATAGGCCTGTCTCGTTCGCGATGAGTCAGGCCCAGCTGACCATCGCGTTCGCAATCAGAAGCTCTCGCTCATGAAGCTTTAGTTCCCTGAGTCATCGCGTTCGCAGTCAGGTGGCCGCGTTCGCATAAGGTAAGTTTGAAATCCCTCGCCCAGGCCACTAACCCTACGCGTTTGTGAGGTCCTGGACGCGTTCCCATAGGGTATTCTCCCCACAGCCTCACGTTCGTGTCCCAAGCTCTGCGTTCGCGAAGAACAATTTTCACCTGAGGGAGATTGCCTTCCGCGTTCGCGAGTGAAGCCACGCGAACGCAAAGCACAAAATCCCTGTGCACCAGAAACTGAAAACCTACAACTTTTTTCTAAGTTTAAAACCTTTCGAAACTCACCCGAGCCCTCGGGGCTCCAAACCAAACATGCATACTAACTCAAAAATATCATATGAACTTATCTGTGCGATCAAATCGCCAAAATAACACCTTTAACAACGAATTTAGCATAGAAATCTAAGAAAAACCTCAAAACTTTCAAAGTGTCAATTTTTACAACTACGGGTCTAAATCACATCAAACGACTTCCGTTTCTGACCAAATTTCACAGGCTTGACTTAAACCACATATAAGACCTGTACTAGGATCTGGAACCAAAATACAGGCTCGATACCAACAACGTCCAAACATTTTTCATTTCTAAAACCTGACATATTTTCCAAGAAATAATTTTTCTGTAAAAATTCATTTCTCGGGCTTGGGACCTCAGAATTCGATTCCAGGCATACACCCAAGTCCCATATTTTCCTACGGACCCTCCTGGACCGTCAAATCACGAGTCTTGGTCCGTTTACCCAAAATGTTGACCAAAGTCAACTTAAATTCATTTTAAAGGCAAATTTTGTCATTTTCCACAGATTTTCACATAATGGCTTTTCGGCTACGCGCCCGTACTACGCATGAAAATCGAGGTGATGCGGAGAGAGGTTTGTAAGGCCTCGAAACATATAATTTATTCGTAAATCAAGTGATGACCTTTTGGGTCATCACATCCTCCACCTCTAAAACAATCATTCGTCCTCGAATGGACATAAGAAGGAAGTATCTGAGTCGGGGAAAAGATAGGGGTAACGGCTCCGCATATCGGACTCGGACTATCAGGTCGATGCCTCAGCAGACTGACCTCTCCACTGAACACGAACAGAAGGAAAACTCTTCAATCTCAACTAGCAAACCTGTCGGTTTAGAATAGCTACCGGCTCCTCCTCATAAGACAAGTCCTTGTCCAACTGGACAGTGCTGAAATCTAACACGTGGGATGGATCGTCGTGATACTTCCGAAGAATGGACACATGAAACACTGGATGCACGGCTGATAAACTCGGTGGCAACGCAAGTCTGTAAGACACCTCTCCCACTTGATCTAGAATCTCAAACGGGCCAATGAACCTAGGGCTAAGCTTGCCCTTCTTTCCAAATCTCATCACACCCTTCATAAACGACACCCGAAGAAATACCCGCTCACCGACCATGAATGCTAAATCACGAACCTTACGGTTGGCATAACTCTTTTGCCTAGACTGAGCTGTACGAAGCCTATTCTGTACTAGATCCATACCCAACAACTGAGCCTCTCCCGGCTCAAACCATCCAACTGGCGACCGACACCGCCTACCATATAAAGCCTCGTAAGGAGCCATCTGGATGCTTGATTGGTAGTTGTTGCTGTAGGCAAACTCTGCTAAAGGCAAAAACTTATCCCACGAGCCTCCAAAGTCAATGACACAAGCTTAGAGCATATCGTCAAAAATCTAAATAGTACGCTCGGACTACTCGTTTGTCTGAGGATGAAATGTTGTGCTCAACTTGACCCGTGTGCCCAACTCACACTGAACTACTCCCCAGAAATGTGAGGTAAACTGCATACCTCAGTCCGAAATAATAGACACAGGCACACCATAAAGACGAACAATCTCTCAAATATAGATCTCAGCTAACTTCTCGGAAGAATAGGAGACTGCCACTGGAATGAAATGTGCTGACTTGGTTAGCCTATCAACAATAACCCACACTGCATCGAACTTCCTCTGAGTCCATGGGAGTCCAACAACGAAGTCCATAGTGATACACTCCCACTTCTACTCAGAAATCTCAATATTCTGGAACAAACCACCGGGCCTCTAATGCTCGTACTTAACCTGCTGACAGTTCAAACACCGAGCCACATATGCAACAATGTCCTTCTTCATTCTCCGCCACCAATAATGTTGCCGCAAATCCTGATACATCTTAGCGGCGCCCGAATGAATAGAGTACCGGGAACTATGGGCCTCCTCTAAAATCAACTCTCGGAGTCCATCCACATTAGGCACACAAACTTGACCCTACAATCTCAAAACTCCATCATCTTCTAAGGTAACTTGCTTGGCACCTCCGTGCTGCACCGTGTCTCTAAGGACACACAAATATGGATCATCATACTGCTGATATCGGATACGCTCCAATAAAGAAGAATGAGAGACTGTGCAAGCTAACACACGACTGGGCACAGAAACATCCAACCTCACGAGCTGATTGGCCAAAGCCTGAACATCCAAAGCAAGCGGTCTCTCACCGACCAGAATATAAGCAAGACTGCCCATACTGGCTGACTTCCTACTCAGAGTATCGGCCACCGCATTGGCCTTTCCCGGATGATATAAGATGGTGATATCATAGTCTTTCAACAGCTCCAACCACCTTCTCTGCCTCAAATTTAGCTCCTTCTACTTGAACAAGTACTGCAGAATCTTGTGATCCGTGAACACCTCACATGCCACGCCATACAGATAATGCCTCCAAATCTTCAACGCGTGGACAATGGCTGCTAACTCCAAATCATGAACCGGATAATTCTTCTCATGAATATTCAACTGTCGTGAAGCATTAGCAATGACCTTACCATCCTGCATCAACATCGCACCAAGTCTGATACGAGATGCATCATAATAAACTGTGTAAGGCCCTGAACCTGTGAGCAAAACCAAGACCGATGCCGTAGTCAAAACTGTCTTGAGCTTCTAAAAGCTCGCCTCACACTCGTTCGACCACCTGAACTGGGCACCCTTCTGGGTCAACCTGGTCATTGGGGCTGCAATAGATGAAAACCCCTCCACAAACCGATGATAATAGCCTGCCAATCCCAAGAAACTTCGGATCTCTGTAGCTGATACTGGTCTAGGCTAGTTCTTGACTGCCTTTATCTTCTTCGGATCAACTTGAAACCCCATGCTAATACAACATGACCCAGGAATGCAACTGAACTCAATCAGAACTCGCACTTCGAAAACTTGGCATACAACCGACTGTCTCTCAAAGTCTGGAGGACCACTCTTAGATGTTGCTCATGCTCTTCCCGGCTGTGGGAATAGATCAAAATATCATCAATGAAGACTATCACGAATGAATCCAAGTAAGTCCTGAACACTCGGTTCATCAAATCCATAAAAGATGCTGGGGCATTTTTCAACCCGAATGACATCATCAAGAACTCATAATGCCCGTACCGAGTGCAGAAAGTTGTCTTAGGGACATCGGATGCCCTAATCCTCAATTGATGGTAGCCAGATCTCAAGTCAATCTTCGAAAATACCTTGGCACCCTGAAGCTGATCGAACAAATCATCAATCCTCGGCAATGGATACTTATTCTTGATTGTAACCGTGTTCAACTACCGGTAATCTATACACATTCACATCGATCCATCCTTCTTCTTAACAAAAAATGCCTGTGCACCCCAAGGCGAGACACTAGGTCTAATGAAATTTTTCTCAAGCAAGTCTTGCAACTGCTCCTTCAATTCTTTCAACTCAGGCGGGGCCATATGATATGGCGGGATAGAAATGGGTTGAGTGTCTGGAGCCAAATCAATGCAGAAGTCAATATCCCTATCGGGTGGCATGCCCGGCAGGTCTGAAGAAAATACCTCAGGAAACTCACGAACAACGGGCACAGAATCAATAGAAGGAACCTCGGCACTAGAATCACGAACATATGCCAAATAGGCCAAATACCCTTTCTCGACCATTCGTCAAGCCTTCATATATGAGATGTCATTATGGGTAGAATGACCAGTAGTCCCTATCCACTCTAAACAAGGTAAACCCAGAAAGGCTACGGTCACAGTCTTGGCATGACAATCCAAGATAGCATGGTAAGGTGATAACCAGTCTATCCCTAATATGACATTAAAATCAATCATGTCCAAAAGTAACAAATCTACACGAGTCTCGAGAGCCCCAATCACAACTATATACGAACGATGGACTCGATCTACCACAATAGAATAACCCACCGGTGTAGACACATATACAAGAGCACTCAAAGAATCACTAGGCATGAGTAAATACGGTGAAAAATAAGATGACACATAGGAGTATGTAGACCCTGAATCAAATAGGACTGAAGCATCTCTACTACAAACCAGAACAGTACATGTGATAAGTACATCAGAAGCCTCAGCCTCAGGCCTAGCTAGGAGAGCAAAACATCGGGGTTGAGCCTCTCCACCCTGAACTACATCCCTGGGACGGCCTGCTACTAGCTGGCCTCCACCTCTAGCTGCCTGACCTCTACCTCTAGTACCTCTACCTCCACTTCTAGCACCTCTACCCCTACCCCTAGCTGGCGGAGCGGGCGGTGGAACACCTAGCTCTTGAACTATAGCACGGGAACCCTGTTGCTGCGACTGAATACCCACTAATCTCGGATAAGCCCTCCAGATATGACCATACTCACCGCACTCAAAGCATCCACCTGAGTGCTGCGGCTGAGGAAACTGAGACTGACCCTGGAGACCTGAATGACCACCCCATAAACTCTGGAGCGACGGTGCACTAATAGGAGCTGGTGGTGCACTATAGTGTTGTTGATCAGAATACTACATATGAGAACCATGGCCACCTAAAGCGCCATGAGAAACCTGAAGTGCTAACTGAAAAGACCTAGGATGATGGCCTCTACCATACGAATCCCTGCCTCCAGATGAGGCACCACTGAATCTTCCTGAATGACGAGGCCTCTTGTCTGACCCCTGACCACCCCCTGCGATAGAACCATCTAAACTCTCTTGGCCACATTGGCCGCCTTCTGAAAAGAAATCTCATTCCCCGTCTTCTTAGCCATTTGAAGCCGAATAGGCTGAATGAGTCCCTTAATAAACCTCCTCACCCTCTCTCTCTCGGTAGGAAGTATGATAAGAGCATGACGGGCCAAGTCGATGAATCTGGTCTCGTATTGAGTAACGGTCATAGAACCCTACTGGAGACGCTCAAACTGCCTCTAATAAATCTCTCTCTGAGTGACAGGGAGAAACTTCTCCAGAAAAAGCTGAGTAAATTGTTCCCAAGTCAAAGCTGGTGACCCGGCTGGTCTAGCCAAACAATAATCTCTCCACCAAGTCTTGGCAGATCCAGACAAGTGAAAAGTAGCAAAGTTGACCCATTGGTCTCCACTATCCCCATGTTCCTGAGAACCTCATGACAGTTGTCTAGAAAATCTTGGGGATCCTCAGAAGATGCACCGCTAAAAGTAGTAGTGAAGATCTTGGTAAACCTGTCCAATCTCCACAAAGCATCGGCAGACATAGATGCTCCATCACCGGTCTGAGCTACCACACCCTACTGAACTAGTCCAACTGGATGAGCTGCTAGAGTCTGAAACTAGGGAGTCATCTGCTCTGGAGTGCGAGTATCAGGAGTCTGGGCTCCTCCTATTGCTTGAGAGACGGCTGGTGCTACAGGAAGCAAGCCTGCCCGGGTGACACTCTCCATATGGCCCACTAGGCAGACTAGAGCATCCTGGAGTACTGGGGTAGCAATAAACCCCTTTGGGACCTGAGCTAGGCCCACTAGAACTGTCTGGGCCGGAACCTCATCATCAAAGTCAACCTGAGGCTCCGCCGCTTGTGCTGCCGCTCTGGGCTAAGCTCTGCCCCTACCTCAGCCTCGCCCTCTGCCCCTCGTGGGAGCTGCTGCTGGGGGCATGGGCTGCTGATCGGTGGATGAAGAAATACGTGTTCTCGCAATCTACAAAAGAACAGAGTAGAAATTCAATTAGCATTGAGAGACCAAACTGCACGATAGGAAAGAATAGAAGTGAAGTTTTTCCTTACTCAGTAGACTCTGGGGGGAAAATACAAACATTTCCGTAACTGTGAATTGTGAGACCCATGTAACCTAGAGCTCTGATACCAACTTGTCACGACTTAGATTTCCCACCCTCGGGAGTCGTGATGGTGACTACTAGAGAAAGCTAGGCAAGCCGACCATTTGCACAAATTACCCTTTTCTCATTTTAATTCTTTAACAATGTGAAACAACCATTTTAAATAGCAAAAATTTAAAACAAGCAGAAGAAACAATTAAATCATTTAAATAGTTCCAACATAATTCTTAAACAAAATCTACCCAGAACTGGTGTCACGTTTCATAGACAGTCTAGAATTACTATAAACAAGGTCTGAAAAATAAATAATACATTGTTTCTGAAATATGTAAATGAAACAGGTGAAGGGATAGAGGGAGACGCCAGGGCCTGCGGACACCTGCAGGACTACCTCGGAATCTCCGACTGGACTGAAGGCAGCCACCCAAGCTAAGGTCCGAATGTTGTTGCTTCAGGATCTGCACATAGTGCAGAGTGTAGTATCAGCACAACCGACCCCATGGGCTGGTAAGTGCCTGGCCTAACCTCGGCGAAGTAGTGACGAGGCTAGGACCAGACAATCAAATAAACCTGTGTAGTTATATCATATACAGTGAAAAATAAAGACAGAAATATACAAGTAAGGATGCGAGGGGAGAACATGTTGCAGGGAAATATCATTTACCAACAGTAACTCAGGAGAAAAGCATAAAGTACAATTAAAGATTCGCAGCAGAAAGAATAAGGAAAACTGTAACCAATCAATAACCACTTTTATCATTTATTGTTGCG
The DNA here is from genome assembly GCF_000393655.2 of Nicotiana sylvestris. Taxonomy (NCBI): domain Eukaryota; kingdom Viridiplantae; phylum Streptophyta; class Magnoliopsida; order Solanales; family Solanaceae; genus Nicotiana; species Nicotiana sylvestris. The sequence continues at coordinate 83,490,294 of NC_091057.1, read as the reverse complement.
GCACGCAACCCGATCCAAATCATAAAAACACTGGTGCGGCGTGCAACCCGATCCATATCATTTATCACTGTTGCGACGTGCAACCCACTACAATTATAATATTGTTGCGGCGTGCAACCCGATCCAAATATAATAATGTTGCGGCGTGCAACCCAATCCAAATATAATAATTTTGCGGCGTGCAACCCGATCGAATTATACAGCTCAACACCAATCACAAAAGAGTCCCAGCAAGGGAACAATAAGGAAACAACACCATCCCGGCAAGGGAATCGACAGAATAAGTAAATACGTCCCGGCAAGGGAATCAGCTATAACCAAACTTGTTCTAACATTTAACTTTACAAAAGAAACCTCAACTAGCACTAATACTCAACCATAAGCAAATTTTCACGAGAATAATCATAATTCTTGCTCAACACAGTGAATCAATAACTTAGACATTCGTACTACTTATTAAGAACACAACGATTTCAATTTAAGACTCACGGGCATGCTTGACACCAACGTTAGATACTTGTCACCATGCTTATACGTCGTACTCAACAAATAACACATAGCAAATAGGACACAACTCCTAATCTCTCAAGCTAAGGTTAGACCAAACACTTACCTCGAACTTCCACGGCCAACTCAACCCTCAAACACCGCTTTTCCTTTAAAATTCGCCTCCAAACAACTCGTATCTAGCCCAAATTGATTTCACAACATCAATAAATGCTAAAGAATTCATACCCAATGCATTATTAGGGGTTTTCTATCATTTTCCCCAAAAAGTCAAAAATTGACTCCGGACCCACTTGGTCAAAACTCGAGGTTCGGACCAAAACCCGATCACTCATTCACCCACGAGCCCAAATATGCAATTAGTTTCAAAATTCGACCCCAAAACGAGGTCTAAATCCCAATTAATCAAAAAACCCTAACTCTACCTAAATTCCTAATTTCTACCATAAAAATCCTAGATTTTAGGATAAAAATTGATGAAATGCAATGGGAAATTTAAAGAAAAAGGTTTAGAATCATTTACCAATGTTTTGGGGAAGAAATTGTTCTTTGAAATTCGCGTCAATGCTCCCAAATTTCAAAAATATGAAGTAAATGGGTTCTACCCGTTTTTGCTTCTGTTTTAAAATTACTGGGCAGGCCTTCATCGCGTTCGCGATCAGAAGCTCGCGTTCGTGAAGCTTTAGTTCCCAGAGTCATCGCGTTCGCGGTCAGGTGGCCGCGTTCGTGTAAGGTAAGTTTGAAATCCCTCCCCCAGGCCACTAACCATACGCGTCTGTGAGGGCCTGGACGCGTTCGCATAGGATATTCCCCCCACATCCTCTCCTTCGCGTCCCAAGCTCTGCATTTGCGAAGAACAATTTTAACCTGAGGGAGATCGCCTCCCGCGTTTGTGAGTGAAGCCACGCGAACGCGAAGCACAAAATCCCTGTGCACCAGAAACTGAAAACCTGCAACTTTTTTCTAAGTTTAAAACCTTCCGAAACCTATCTGAAAACTCACCAGAGCCCTCGGAGCTCCAAACCAAACATGCATACTAATTCAAAAACATCATATGAACTTATCCGTGCGATCAAATCGCCAAAATAACACCTTTAACAACGAATTTAGCATAGAAATCTAAGAAAAACCTCAAAACTTTCAAAGTGTCAATTCTTACAACTATGGGTCCGAATCACATCAAACAACTTCCGTTTCTTACTAAATTTTCACAAGTTCGACTTAAGCCACATATAAGACCTGTACCGGGCTTCGAAACCAAAATACGGGCTCGATACCAACAACTTCCAAGTATTTTTCATTTCTAAAAACTCACATATTTTCCAAGAAATAATTTTTCTTAAAAATTCATTTCTCGGGCTTAGGACCTCGGAATTCGATTCGAGGCATACGCCTAAGTTCCATATTTTTCTACGGACCCTCTGGGACCGTCAAATCACGGGTCAGGGTCCGTTTACCCAAAATACTGACCCAAGTCAACTTAAATTCATTTTGAATGCAAATTTTGTCATTTTCCACATATTTTCACATAATGGCTTTCCGGCTACGCGTCTGGACTGCGCACGTAAATCAAGGTGATACAGGGAGAGGTTTTTAAGGCCTCGAAATATAGAATTTATTTGTAAATCAAGTGATAACCTTTTGGGTCATCACAATACGATGACCTTACCCCTACCCCAAAAGGGTAGAGAGGCTGTTTCTGAAAGACCCTCGGCTCAAAAGGACAAAAAGAATACAAACAGACAAAAGGAGACAATATCAATATCACCGCAGAAATCATAAGAAAAATAGGAACAACATGAAATCCAGAAGAAAGATGCAAAGCAAAAGCGATAACTAATAAATAGGTCCAGCACTAAAAAGCAAAATAGTAAGACACGACATTGCCACTAGCTATCTAGACAAAACCCTACCAGACTAGTCTAACAATGGTACGAAGTAAGGCAAGACTCAACTACCTACTAACCTACAACCCTAATACTCGACCTCCACATCTTCCTATCAAGTGACATGTCTTCGGAAATCTGAAGTCTCGCTATGTCCGGCCTGATCACCTCTCCCCAATACTTCTTAGGCCGCCCTCTACCTCTTCTCATGCCCTCCACAACCAGTTGCTCACACCTCCTTACCGGAGCATCTGGGCTTCTCCCTGTATATGCTCGAACTATCTGAGCCTCGCTTCCCGTATCTTGTCATCAATGTGGGCCACGCGCACCTTCTTCCAAATATTATCATTCCTAATCTTGTCCATCCTAGTGTGCGCGCACATCCATCTCAACATCCTCATTTATTATACTTCAATATTTTGGATATGTGAGTTCTTAACAGACCAACACTCAGCCTCGTACATCATGACCGGTCTACCCATCGCTTTATATAGCTTAACTTTGAGTATTGGTGGCACTCTCTTGTCACACAGAACTCCAGATGCTAACCTCCACTTCATCCATCCTACCCCAATACGTTGTGAGACGTCCTCGTCGACCTCCTCTCCCCTCTGGATAATCGACCCAAGGTACTTGAAGCTGCCTCTACTTGGGATGACTTGTGAGTCAAGCCTCACATCCACACCCACTTTCAATAGCTCAGCGCTGAACTTACACTCCAGATATTCTGTATTCATCATGCTCAGCTTGAAACCCCTTAGACTCAAGAGCATGTCTCCAAACCTCCAGCCTCACATCCACGCCCACTTTCCCCAGCTCAGCGCTGAACTTACACTCCAGGTATTCCGTATTCGTCTTGCTCAGCTTGAAACCCTTAGACTCAAGAGCATGTCTTCAAACCTCCAGCTTCTCATTAACACCGGTTCGTGACTCATCAATCTGAACTATGTCATCGGTGAATAGCATGCACCATGGCACCTCCCCTTGAATATGGTGTGTTAGCGCGTCCATCACCAGGGCGAATAAAAATGAACTGAGTGCAGAGTCTTGGTGTAACCCCATAACAACCGAAAATGCTCGGAGTTACCTCCTACTGCAAATTTCAATTAATTCATTGTATTTTATATGCTTTCGTGTTGGATTGAAGAAAACTTTTTAGAAAACTGTAGATGTACTCTGTGCAACATTATTTAAAAATCAAACTTTTAGATTGTGGAATGAGAAATATATTTTAAGCCTCTCTGGAGTATTTCAATCTCATGCATCAGCATGTTTATCTCCCTTTTTGGGTCCTTTTGAACATAGTATATAAATTCATCATATCGTATCATAATAATAATAATCATCATATCATACTTATACTTATACTATATTATAAGTGAGAAAGATCAAAAGAAAAAGTTAAATGACCAAATTGTCCTATCAAAAGTTGAATGGTTTTTTTATCCTTCAACCAAATATTACTATTACTATAATAATAATATTTGTGTACATAAATGGTATTATATATTCTAATTAAAAAAATAGCATATTAAAGTAGGCAAATTAAAGCAGGTTTCTACGTTACTCCAAAAATGGAGAATTTGAAGAGTTATGTTCAATAGTTATAAAGATCAAATTCATCTCATAGTTGCAAATTACCAATGAAAAGCCATTGTTCATGCTAAATAAATATTGTATATAATTTACTACCCTTTCCCTTCAACTACTCATATTTATTACCTTTTTAACACTGGCAATTTTAATATTTTTTATATTCTTTTACGCTCGCTCACTCCCTAATATTTATTTATGCTTCTGCATTTAAAACCTTTAGCATCAATTTATATTTTTTATTTAACAGTTACTTGCCAACAACACTCAGTAAAGAATTTTTTTGAAATGGAATTTATTCCATAATAATGGATGGAGGATTGTCCAAAGACTACTTTCCTATATATTGTATCTGTGTATAGTGAAGAGATGGTCATTCTGCAAATGGTCAAATATTGTGCCATAAGTACGTGTAAAATGGAGGGAATCAAGAAAACTTGTAGATGAAGTGGATTATATGTTCTGGTCCCATGCTTCATATTCTTGCAAAAGAATTACAACACATGTTTCTCTCTATTTTTCTTTGTTTTTTCTCCTTGTTTTCATCATTGCAAATTTCATACTTTTTTGCTTCGTATTTGTGAAATTTTACGTCAATATTGTATTTTAACGAGCATGTATTTTTGTTTTGTACATTATTTAATATGTACAAATAAAACGCCTCCAATTTTGTTAATATTTCAAACCAATATACATTTGAAGATGAGATGAAAGAAATTTGTACACAAGATAATACGTGGTAAAGATAAATAATAATATAATAACACACGATGAATCAATTTCTTTGATTATCTTTTTCGAGGATTTCAGTTGGATATGATTTCTTATTAGCTAAATAAGATTAAAATTTACTATCATTTTTAAGAAATTAGAGTTTTTCCTTAGCTTTTTTTAAGTAATCTAAAAATATTATAATACTATTTATATGGTTTTAATAAGAAATATATATATTGGGGTACACGCGCATTTCGTAACCAAATACTAGTTATTACAAAATCAAGAAGTTTCAAAGCAAAATGTTGGGCAACAAAAATAACTTCATAATATTGACTATCTTTTATATTCTTTAAAAGATACTAAATATTTTTATTCATGTTAAAGAGCTTCGGTCATGGCAGAACTTGAAGATTTTAGAAGAAGAAGAAGAAATAAGAAAAAGGCAATCTCTGTTATTATCTAACGAAGAAGAGAAATGAACAGTTGTACAGTACTATCAACTAACTACTATATTTATACAATATCAACTAACTAACCTTTTTGTAGTAATAACTAATTACTCCTAACTAATAAATAGCTGGGACCCACTATACTCAACACTTCCCCTCAAGCTGAGGAATTAAATACATCTTTCATTCCCAACTTGTCTAATAGGTATTATGTTGTAGCTTGTATAGGCTCTTAGTCAACAGATCTCCTGTCTGTTCAACATCCATTTGGAACACATACCATCCTGAAGCAGCAGCTAATGCAACTACAACCATTTTAGCTACATGAGAGAAGGTTTATATATAGTACAACCCTTCTTGTTGACTGTAACCCTTGGCCACCAACCTAGTCTTATATCTCTCCACTTCACCAGATGACTTGTATTTGACTTTAAACACTCACTTACAACCTATAGGAACCTTGCCAAAAGGAAGAGCAACAATAGACCAGGTGTTATTTTCTTCAAGAGTTGTGATTTCAGCTTGCATAGCCTCAACCCACTTGGGATCCCTGTTGGCTTCTGAGAAGGATTTGGGTTCCACAATAGCTGAGAATGCAACAAGGGAAGCTTTATAAGCAGAGGACAACTGATCATAAGCGACCTAGTTTAACATTGGATATGCAGACTTCTTTGGTGAAACAACATAATCTGCTAGCCACACAGGTGGCTTGGTGGTCCTAGAGGACGTCCTGAGTGCTATAGAGGGAGCAAATGGTTCACAAACTAAGGCATGAGGATAAATTGGTGAGGATGGATTAGACTGACCATGATCTTGAGTAACTGAGATAGAAGGAGAGGAGGTCTCAACTACATCAGTATAGTTCTGGCTAGAAGAGGCTGCAGGGAAGCTAGAATCATCAGAGGAATTAAGCAGTTGGTTGTGTAGGTTGTTCTACAAACTCCAATATAGGAAATAAGGGAGAAGTACCAGAAGATATATGCTTGAAGGGGAACACTTCTTCTTTGAACATAGTGTCACTTCTAACAAAGAACCTTTTGGAGCACAAATCATAGAGGATATAACCCTTCTGAGAAGAGGAATACCCATGTGAACAACTGTAATTGCTCTAGGGAAAAACTTATCCCCTTTCTTCACAGTAGTGGCATAAAAAGGCTGCCAAATACTCTCAGATGCTGTAATGAAGGACTTCTTTGGAAAAACTTCTCAAAGAAAGATTTTCCTTGTAGTAGTACATTAGGCAATCGGTTTAGAAGGTAGACTGCAATAGAGACACATTCTCCCCAAAATTTGAGAGGCAAGAAATCTTGATATCTGAGTGCTCTAGCCATGTCTAGGATAGACCTGTGCTTTCTCTCAACGACCCCATTCTTCTGAGGGGTATATGTACAAGAACTTTGATGTACTATACTTTGAGTCTTCAACACGGTCTGCATTTGGTCATTGAAAAACTCTGTGCCATTGTCTGTTCTTAGGTACTTAAGCCTGTGATCAAACTATGTTGAGGCCATTGCTATAAAGTTTTTAATCACCTCACCAATATCTTATTTAGAATATAATAGAAATAGACAGGTATATCTGGAATAATCATCTACCAAGGTCAAAAAATATCTCTTTCCGTCATGCGTAGGCACCCTATTGGGACCCCAGACATCACCATGCACAATGTCAAAGATAGATTTAGAGCAAAAAGAGCTAGTAGGAAAAGGTAGTCTTGATTGCTTGGCTATAGGACATACAGTACAATGATGTTCCTTTAGCTGCATACTATATAAAGCATCTACAGATCTCAAGACTTTTAAAGGAGCATGACCTAATCTTTGATGCCACAAAGAAGATGCAACGCGAGTTTTATTGTTTGTTAGATTACTATATTTATTGGTGTCATCTGAAATGGTATGTACAATTGAATAGTAATGAGTGTCGTGGTGATTGAGTATTACTCTGTCATCTACCTTGAGAATGTACAAACCTAGATCTTCCGTAAAATCTCCAATACTTTCCCATTTGAGAGTTCCTGAAAGACACAGAAATCAGGATAAAATGCTGCTAGACATTGCAACTCCTTTGTGAGTTTGAATATTAAGAGGAGATTATATTTAAACTCTGGAATGTGGAGAATTTTCTGAACTTTATTATCCTTGAAACAAGAACAAATACCAGTATAAGTAATAGACACATGTTCTCTAGTTGGTAAATGGACTTTACTTCTAACATTTTCTAGTATTTTATCATACTTCTCTAGCAGGTGCAAAATATGAACCATATGGTTTGTTGCTCATGTGTCTATAATCCAGTTACTATGTATCAAGCTTGTCATAAATACATGTATACTATTGTTGTCCCTACAGTGACAACATTGGCAATAGGTTCAGCCTCTTTGTCCTTGTTCAGCAAATGCAGAATCTACCGGTACTGTTCTTGAGTAAAGAAGTGAGCCGGAGAAGTTGGTGTTTAATGTCCTTGACCTTGTGACTTTGAAGTTGGAATACCAGAACTTGTCACACTATTAGCCTCAGCATTTTGTGCCCTTCTATTTCTCTTGTTTTTGAAGTCAGAAGGATGTCTATGAAGGTTAAAACAGTTCTCTCTAGTGTGACCCTTATATTTGTAGTAACCACACCAAACTGCAGCTTTACCAAAGGAGTTTCTAGGTTTATAACCTCTATTAGAATTAGTATTAGTCTGTTATCCACCATTATAACCTTCATTAGAATTATTGTTAGCCTGACCTCCACCATTGCAACCTCCAGTGTGTACCTCATTGCTCATCATAGCAGTTTTATTACTCTCAACATATACATTTTTTTATTAATTCTCTGACTCTCTACATTAACTATCATAGCATAAGCTTGGTTCAGATTAGGCAAGGGCCAAGTCATGAGGACCCGATTCTTTGCATTCTCGTATGATTCATTTAGACCTGTGAGCAACTGATACAATTTTTTTATCTGATAGTGTTCTACATGTTTCCTTGATTCAGCACAACCACAAGTAGGTGGTGGAGTTAAGGTTTCATACTCGTCCCATAACTCTCTCAGTTTAGTGTAATACACAGACACAATGGATATGCCTTGAGTTAATGTGGCAATTTCCTTGTGCAAATAGCAAGCCCTAGATGCATTATCTTTATCAAATCTTTCCTTAAGATCCTCCCACACTGTGTATGCATTGGAAGTATAGATCACTGAACTAATTAAACTTAGTGAAACTGTGTTCATTATTCAAGCAAGTACAATTGCATTGCATCTATCCCACAGTTCATGCAAACTAGTATCATATTTGTTTTTTCAACAAGTACCTAGGACAAAGCCTAATTTATTTTTACCATGCAATACGATTTTTATAGACCTACTCCAAATATAATAGTTTTCTAAACTTTGAAGCTAAATAGAAATGAGCACAGAACCTCAGGTATCAGAAGGATGAATGTAGAGAGGATAATTGTGATCGACAAGTTCTGTAGACATTGATGCAGCAACAGAAGAACCAACTACCTCTTCATTGATCGACATTATCATAGTAGCAAATGTTTTACCCGAGATCTTCACAATTTTATCAAATTCACACAAATTTAGACACGACATGACCGCGATTCAACCAGAAAATCAAAAATTCCCAAACCCTAGGTTGAGCAAAGAGATTTCTTTGTTGAGAAATAGCTCGATCAAATCGATGAAAGGGTGATGCTTCGTATCACGACCCCAAATACCGGTCGTGATGGCGCCTATCACAATACTAGGCAAGCCAACTAATCAACTAACCACGACCCATTTTCCTTTAGTAATAAACTATTTTCTAACACAAGTTTTAAATAAGCGTTAAAACAACAGAAATATGCGAAAAGTCAAAATAACAATAACTACACAGCCCCAACAATCTGGTGTCACGAGTCTAGAGCCTCTAATACAAGTCTGAATACCTAATATATCAAAATATTCTAGGAAATGCGAAAAATAATAAGATAGGAGGGAGAGAACAGGGTTGCGAATGCTATGCAGCTACCTCGAAATCCCTGACAGAAACTGAATCAGCTGAAGATGCTCACTCGGTCGCTCGGGCACCTGGATCTGCACACAAGGTGTAGAGAGTAACGTGAGTACGCCAACTCAGTAAGTAACTAAAGTAAATAATGGACTGAAAGTAGTGACGAGCAGTTCAAAAACATATAACTTTGAAATCAGTTCTGTCATAAAATCATTATTTCCAGTTTAAAACATTGAAGTCAGTTACACAGCAATATATCCAACAGAGGCTTATTTAAAGAAGAGTGAAAACAGTGGAAACATCATAACAGGTCCCCTCGGGCAAGGAATCACCTAGAATATGGCCCCTCGGGCAGCCTCTCAGTCACTCGTGACTCAACTCTCGTCACTCAGTTCTCATTATCAACACTCGGCTCATTAGTATCTCATAATAATAGAAATTATAGTGGTCGTTGTGGCGTGCAACCTAATCCATATATAGTAGTCGACTACGCTCACTGGGGGTGTACATACTCCGGAGGGGCTCCTACAACCCAAGTGTCACATTGCTGCGGCGCGCAACTCGATCCAACATACATATCGTTGCGGCGTGCAGCCCGATCCAGTATATATATATATATATATAGTTGCGGCGTGCAACCCGATCCATGTAAGTATCGCTGCGGCATGCAACCCGATACATAATATATATACAAATCATATCCTCACTATTAGGTTCTCAACCTCTCTCAGTAATTAACCTCACAGCCTCTCGGGCACAATAATAGAAATTAGGGAACTCAGCCCAAACAGTCCTCACAATTAGAAGTGAAAAGATAAAACCAGTTTTAAATATTTAAACAGGTAAGACATGACTGAGGATATGTTTTTAGCAAGTAATAGTGAGGAAAAATAGTCAAAATACCCTAAGGGTTTCTACAGGTCGTCACAAGGCCCCAAACAGGGCATACAGCCCATAATACAGTATAAATATCCAAAATACGGAATAACATAATATTTTCAAATCAAATACGAGGCTTAATAGTCGCTGACGGACCAAGTCACAATCCATACCGGTGCACGCCCACACGATAGTCACCTAGCATGCGCGTCACCGCATTTATCAAAATAAGTCAAATACCGGGATTTTGTACCCTCAGTTCCAGATTTACAATGGTTACTTACCTCAAACCGGTGAAATACTACTCTGTGACGCCTTTGCCCCTCAAATCGGCCTCCACGCGCATCGAATCTATCCAATATTAGAATGAGGACATCAAAATATGCCAAGGGAACGAAGCCCAAGCGAAAACAATCGAAAAATACCAAAAACCTCGAAATTACCAAAACCTGACCCCCGGGCCCAAGTCTCGAAATTCAGAAATTTTTACATCAATAGATTCCTCATCTCCCCACGAGTCTATGCATATCAAGAACACTAAAATAGGAGTCCAAAGGACCCCTCAATTCCTCCTTAAAAGGCCTCTTAAACTTAAGCCCTAATCCTTCCTTTTTAGCCCTTAATCTCCACAAAAACCATGATTAAACAGTGGAAAAATGATCTTAAACCCAAGTAATTCAGCTTAGGGAACTTGCCCAACTGATATCCTTTGATTCCTCTTGAGATCCTATGCCTTAGCCTCTTTCCCGTCTTCAAAAATGGAGTTCTTTGCAAAAATTCGCGAAGGAAGCAATATATACCTTCTAGCCAGGGATTTTCGCATCTGCAACATGCCCACCGCTTCTGCGGTCAAATTACCGCTTTTGCGGTTATTCACTTAAAGGACCAACTTCGAATCTGCGGTCAACGCTCTGCACCTGCGCCTTCACAGGTGCGGTCAAACTACCGCATCAGCGGTTCCTATTGTTCCCTCAAAATCTGCTTCTGCGGCTCCTGTTCTGCATGTGCGGCGTCGCACATGCGATCCCCAATCCACAGGTGCAGAAATACATGAAGCAGCTGAGATTCTGCAACTTTACAAGTCTAAACCTTTCCCTCAACCATCCGAAATCATCCCGAGGCCCTCGGAACCTCAACCAAAAGTACCAACATATCCTAATACCTTGTTCAAACTTGTTCCAATCATCAAAATATTTCAAACAACATCAAATCACCCAAAACACATCGGATTCAAGCCAAACTTTCTAAAATCATCCAAATTACGTTTTCGATCAAAAACCCAACCAAACCATGACCGAATGACCTGAAATTTTGCACACACATCCCAAATGACACAACGGAACTACTGCAACTCTCGGAATTCCATTCTGACCCCTATATCAAAATCTCACCTATCAACCGGAAATTGCCAAAATATCAACTTTGCTAATTCAAGACTAAATCTACTACGGACCTCCAAAATTCATTCCGATCACGCTCATAAGCCAAAAATCACCTCCCGAAGCTAATCGAACCATCGAAACTCATATCCGAGCCCTTTAACACATAAGTTAACATCCGGTTGACTTTTTCAACTTAAACTTCCTTAAAAGAGACTATATGTCTCAAACCTTACCAAATTTATTTCGAATTCGATCCGACCAACCCGATATCACATAACACGGATAAACAAAGCATAAAGAAGCAGAAATGGGAATAACGGAGCGGTAACTCATGAGATGACTTGCCGGGTCGTCACATCCTCCCCAACTTAAACAAATGTTTGTCTGCGAACGAATCAAGAAACATAGTTGAAGCCTCAAACAGGTGAGGATATCTGCTCGGCATCTCCCGCTTGGTCTCCCAGGTAGACTCATCTACGGGCCAACCTCTTCACTATCCTTTCACTGAAGCTATATCCTTTGACATCAACTTTCAAACTTGATGACCCAAAATAGCTACTGGCTCCACATCATAAGTCAAATCATCATCCAACTGAACTGTGCTGAAATCTACAACATGAGACGGGTCCCCAATATACTTCCGGAGCATAGAAACATAAAATACCGGATGCACACTCGACAAGCTGGGTAGCAAAGCAAGCTCGTAAGCCACCTCCTTAATCCTCCGAAGCACCTCAAAAGGCCCAATGAACTGCGAACTCAATTTCCCTTTCTTTCCAAATCTCATAACACCCTTCATGGTGAAACCTTCTCGCCAACCATGTAAGACACATCTCGAACCTTCCTGTCAGCATAACTCTTTTTCCTCCACTGTGATGTACGAAGCCTCTCCTGAATCCCCTTCACCTTCTCCAAAGCATCCTGCACCAAATCAGTCTCCAATAGCCTAGCCTCACCGGGCTCGAACCAACCAACTGGAGATTTACACCGCCTCCTATACAAAGCCTCATATGGAGCCATCTGAATACTTGACTAGTAGTTGTTGTTATAAGCAAACTCTGCAAGTGGTAGAAACTGATCCCATGACCCTCCAAAATCAATGACACAAGCACGCAACATGTCCTCCAATATCTGAATAGTACGCTAGGACTGAGTTTGAGGATGAAAAGTTGTGCTCAACTCCACCTGAGTACCTAACTCTCGCTACACAGACCTCCAAAACTGCGATGTAAAATAAGTGCCCCTATATGAGATGATGGAAACTGGGACACCATGAAAATGAACAATCTCCTGGATATAGATCTCTACCAACTGCTCTGAGGAATAGGTAGTACACACAAGAATGAAGTGCGCGGATTTGGTCAGCCGATCCACAATCACCCAAATAGCATCGAACTTCTTCAAAGTCCGTGGAAGTTCAACAACAAAGTCCATAGTGATCCTCTCCTACTTCCACTCAGGAATATCCATCTGCTGAAGCAAACCACCTGGTCTCTGATGCTCATATTTCACCTGCTGACAATTGAGACACCGAGCTACGAATCCCACAATATCTTAATTCTTTCTTCTCCACCAATAGTGCTGCCTCAAATCCTGATACATCTTCGCAGCACCCAGATGAATGGAATACCGCGAGCTATGAGCCTCCTCCAGAATCAACTCCCGAAGCCCATCCACATTGGGAAGGCAAATTCGACCCTGCATCCTCAACACCCCATCATCACCAATGGTCACATCTCTGGTATCATCATGCTGAACTCTGTCCCTAAGCACAAGCAAATGCGGATCATCATACTGGCGCTCTCTGATGTGATCATATAAGGAAGGCCGAGAAACAACACAAGCCAATACCCGACTGGGCTCCAAAACATCTAACCTCATGAACCGATTGGCCAAGGCCTAAACATCCACTGCAAGAGGTCTCTCCCCAACTGGGATATATGCCAAACTTCCTATACTCACTGCCTTTCGGCTTAAAGCATTAGCCACTGTCACACCTCCTTTTTCCGTACCCGAGGGGGTACAAGGGAGTTTTTTCCAATTAAAGGACAATCGAAACGGGATTGGTTTATTTATTTCAGAGTCGCCACTTGGGAGATTTAGGGTGTCCCAAGTCACCAATTTTAATCCCGAATCGAGGAGAAGAATGACTCTATATTACAGTCTACGTACCAGAAATCCGGATAAGGAATTCTGTTAACCCGGGAGAAGGTGTTAGGCATTCCCGAGTTCCGTGGTTCTAGCACGGTCGCTCAACTGTTATATTTGGCTTATTTATCTGATTTTAAATACAATATGAACTTATGTGCAAATTTTATCTTTCAACCGCTTTTATCATTTACTGTTATTTTTATCAAGAATTGCAACGTTATAAAAATGTATCTCGAACCACGTTACAATCAATGTACCCGTGGTCGTCGACACACTTTGACTCCGTTGAGATTTGGATTTGGGTCACATCAATGTGCACCCGAGTTTAAGGAAATTAAATTATTAAAGGCGCGCCTAAAGCGACTAGCGTATTTATTTTGGGTAGGACCGTGGAATTTTACTAAACGGTCCATCCCGAAGTCTAAACAATTTTTAAAGCAAATATTTACTGAGGGCCCCACAATTTGTATTTTATTTGGCGAGGCTCATATCATTCTTATTTTTTAAAAATGAATTTGCAACGTTATGGACACGCATCTTGAACCACGTCACAATCAATGTACCCGTGATTGGAAACACATTTCGACTCCGTTGAGAATTGGATTTGGGTCACATAAATGTGCACCCGAGTTTAAGAAGGTAAGATTTATTAAGGCGCGTCCTAAAGAGTCTAACGTATTGTTATTTTAGGAAGAGGCCGTGAAGGTTCATTAAACGGCCAAATCCAAAGTCTAGTCAATGGTTATGTATTTTATTGAGGGCCCCGGCGGTTTGTGATTTATTTGGCGAGGCTCGTCTCATTTTTATTTTAAAAGGATAAACCTATAGCGACTACATTTTTCTATTAAGTTCGTCTCTAAAATAAAAGAAAAATCTCCTAATTATTTACATGCTGAAAAACGCAACTTATTAGTTATTAAGTTACGGCTAATGTGAACGGAAAATTGCGATCGCGTTTGTACAAGGAAAAACTGCTTTCATTCCACATTTTATTATTTGCTAGAACATGAGATAAATACACAATAATATCAAAACAGATTAACTATTCTTCGATTAATGTAAACTAACATTATTAGATGAAGAAAGTATACATATGCAACCTCATTATTCATTAATTAATCGGCTACATTTTTATACAAAGAGAGGAAAATTAATATTCAAACACAGATCCAAACAAAAGAATTCAACAGGAACAGGAGCCTGATTAATATTTCATTTTTCGCTTCAAGCCAAGAGTGTACAAATGTGTACCTGGAAACAGCAGTACAAGAACAAAAGAAGTAGGAGTCAGCAACAGTAATAACGCGGCAACAGCAGGTTCAGCAACACCGCAAAACCAGTAACAACCAGTAGAATGACCCAGTAATAGATTGAAAACTCAGCAGTGCAAAAGTACAATCGCAGTCAAAGCAGAAGAGAGAAAAGATACGAGATGCAGTAGTTTCTGACTTTTGAATAACACTCGAAGAAAAGCAAACAGAATTGTTTCGAGTGAAAGTTCAAATTGTCTTTCTCTTTTACTATCACAAACTCTCTCAAGTATCAAAGTATGTCAACTCTCCAAGTCTCTCTTAATAATATTCAAGTTCTAAAAACTCTCTTCTTTTTTTCTCTCAAAAAAAATCCTCCCCCTTTCATGTCAAGAATGACTCTATATATAGCAAGACAAGTCTTCCATTCCAACCCCAAAATTATTCCCCCAATGGCATGCTTTGTCCCACTACCTAATGTTTTCTTTATTTTAAATTTTGTTCCTCATACCTACATTAAATAAATACCACATTCCCAACCCATTACAATATGTCCCCCATGCCTACATTAAACAAGTACAAGATTCCTCCCCATTATGTTTTGTCTTGTCCCCCATTATATTAAACAAGTACATCAAAAACCCCACCCCATTATATTTGTTCCTCATGCTTAACATAAAGAATCAAAATAATGTTTAATTACCAAATTACCCCTCTGACATTATTGCAATTACCATTCTACCCCCGAATGCAATGCAATTTACCAAAACTACCCCCTCAGCTCTAAACAAACAATTAATCATAACTCAACCAAAATATAGTCAAGATGACCAATTTCTCAACAATCTTCAACAACAATTATATGAACACGATGAACAACACAACTCAAAATTAATGGAATGAATTAACCATATCGGGAACCAATCCTGGTTAATTTAGACCATGAATGTATGAGCAAGAACACAACAATACGAACAACAAAACACATGATTCAAACTAAATTAACAAATCAAAGACAAACATAAACTCACATTAAATCACTGGATTTAAACATGAACTTCAAACAAAGATGAACATGAATTAAATCTATTTTTAGCAACAAACATGACGGATTCTAACGATTCAAACAACATTAATATTTTCTGGAAAATACATAGCACATGAGACAAATTGAAGAGATAATTAATTAAATTCCAATTTGAATCTAACAAACATTAAACTAACAAATATTCACTTAAACAAACATGAAATAAACATGAAAAATAACTAATTAACTTCCATTTGAAATCTGAAAATTAATTCAACAAAACACATAAACATGAACAAAACAAAAGATCAAATATCTAACCATAGATATGAACAAAACAAACATTTTACCGATTTTAGATTCGAAAATATCAAAACAAAATACGGACAAAAATAAACTCGAAAATCTACTAACCGAATCGAACAATCATACATACGAACTGTTTCGGCGACCCTCGACCAAAGCTCAACCAAACGAAGACGAACCCGAACCTAAGAAGTTGACGCCGAAGCCACAGGCACAGCTGATGCGGCAGAAGTGATGAAACGGAAGCAGCTGGGGGGGGATGCGTCGGGTTCGCCTGCAGCTGAAAGCAGAAGAGACAGCTACGGAACAACTCGGCCATGGCGAGCTCGAGCTTTGAAGAAGATGAAGTGCAAGCAGCAGCGTGGCAGCAACCAACGGCGAAGAACTCCACAGCAGCAGCCCACAACATGTTTGGAACGGGAAGACGAAGCAGCAGCTACTGAAATAATGGTGTTTGCCGGAGCAGCTGTGGAGGGTCGTTTGAGCAGTGACGACGTCGGGGTAGTGACAGCGTCCATGGCGGACTATCTGGGCCATCACTGGTCGTCGACTGTTATGGCATGGATGGTGGTTGACGACGAGGGTGAGGGCAGCCATGGACGTCGAGCTCGAACTCGAGCTTGACGTCGAACGACGAAGAAGACGAAGTGACGACGCAGACGAACTGTTTGTTAGTGGCGTTTGGACGTGAGGGAGTGGGGTAGAGGGCAGCCATGGAAAGCAGCCATGGATGGCTTGGGGATGAAGGTTTTGGGAGAGAAATAAGATGGAGGGGGCGGGTAGTTAGTTTTAGGTTTTTAGGGTTTTTTGTTCTTTTTGTTTTTTTCTTTTGTTTTGTTTTTTGAATGAAGAGGGGTGTTGGGTTAATGGGTTAATGGGGCGGACCGGGTCGACCCGTGTGAAGTGGACTGGGTCGTGGACAATTGTTTGGGCCTGGGGTTGAAAATTGAAGAAGTGGCCCAATCCGATTTTTATTTGTATTTTTGTTATCTTTTCTTCTTTCATTTTCTAAAACTAAATTATAAGAATACTTAAATTATTATTAAGAACTAAATTAAGTTATAAAAATCGCAAATTAACTCCCAATAACAATTAACGCGCAATTAAGTAATAATTAAGCATAAAATTGTTCATTTGGGCATTAAATGCTAAAAATGCAAAAGATGCCTATTTTTGTAATTTTTAATTTTTGTAAAACTAATTTAATTACTAACAATTGTAGAATTAAATCCTACATGCAAAATGCGACATATTTTTTGTATTTTTTATTAATTTAACAAATAAGCAAACACAGACAAATACAAATAATTATCCAAAAATATCACAAAAGTACTCAAAATTGCACACCAAGGAAAATCATTTTATTTTGCATTTTTTGGGAGTATTTCTCATATAGGGCAAAAATCACGTGCTTACAGCTGCCCCTCTTTGCCCGGAGACACGAAGGGTTTTCGTGCAAAGATAAAGCGAGCGATTTTTGCCCATCCGAGTACTCCGTGTGAAGCATTTTTTGAAAAAGATTTAACCGAACCTTTGCTTCAAAGGTTTCCTACATATCCCTGGCTAAAGGGGAATCAGGTTAATGTAGTTCGGGAAGTTTTGGTAGCTGGGACTACCGTGGGACTACAATGTTACTGCTGTTGCCTGTTGTTATCACTGCTTACCGATCTCCTTATTACACCGTGTTTAAAAGAAAACAAGAAGCTAGGCTAGACTGTAACTTGTTCTTGTTGCCTTGCTTTCTTGTCGGCTTGTGTTTCCTCCGGTGCTTTTCTTCCTTGAATTTTTGGAATGATACTGGCCCTTTGCTTTTCTGAATACTAGTTTTCATCATTTTGCTCGGTCCGCTGGGGACATGGCTTTCTTCATTAAGCTTTTTGGCGGTTCCTCTGGTGGGTACGGCTTTCTTCATCAGACTTGTTATGCTGGGCATGATTTAATGTTCACCGGCTGCTTCTTTCAAGATGCCTCTTTCCTTCCTTTTGACTCATGCGCCTGAATTTGTGCTGGGATCTCTTGTTGCAACCTTATGTTTCCCGGTGCTGGAGATTTTATTGTTTCCTGCTGGGGATTCTTGTTGTAACCCTCTGTTTTATTGTCTTCTGACTTAATCTTGAAATGTATGCCTCTGTTGTATGGGCGGGCTCCCAACTTCAATACTTGAAAATTAATGTTGAATGTATTCCTCTGTTATCTGGGCAGGCTCCCAACTTCAATGCTCGAAATATAAAGACTGAAATGTATGCCTCTGTTATCTGGGCGGGCTCCCAACTTCAACGCTTGAAATGTAAAGACTAAAATGTATTCCTCTGTTATTATGGGCGGGCTCCCAATTTAAACACTTGAAATGAAAAGACTGAATGTATTCCTCTGTTATTATGGGCGGGCTCCCAATTTCAACACTTGAAATGAAAAGACTGAATGTATGCCTCTGTTATCTGGGCGGGCTCCCAACTTCAACTCTGGAAATATAAAGACTGAAAAGTATGCCTCTGTTATCTGGGCGGGCTCCCAACTTCAACGCTTGAAAGTAAAGACTGAATGTATTCCTCTGTTATTAAGGGCGGGCTCCCAATTTCAACACTTGAAAGTAAAGACTAAATGTATTCCTCTGTTATTATGGGCGGGCTCCCAATTTCAACACTTGAAATGAAAAGACTGAATGTATTCCTCTGTTATTATGGGCGGGCTCCCAACTTCAACTCTTGAAAGTAAAGACTGAATGTATGCCTCTGTTATCTGGGCGGGCTCCCAACTTCAACTCTGGAAATATAAAGACTGAAATGTATGCCTCTGTTATCTGGGCGGGCTCCCAACTTCAACGCTTGAAAGTAAAGACTGAATGTATTCCTCTGTTATTATGGGCGGGCTCCCAACTTCAACACTTGAAAGTAAAGACTGAATGTATTCCTCTGTTATTATGGGCGGGCTCCCAACTTCAACACTTGAAAGTAAAGACTGAATGTATTCCTCTGTTATTATGGGCGGGCTCCCAACTTCAACACTTGAAAGTAAAGACTGAATGTATTCCTCTGTTATTATGGGCGGGCTCCCAACTTCAACACTTGAAAGTAAAGACTGAATGTATTCCTCTGTTATTATGGGCGGGCTCCCAACTTCAACACTTGAAAGTAAAGACTGAATGTATTCCTCTGTTATTATGGGCGGGCTCCCAACTTCAACAATAACTTAGGAGGAAATGCGTCTTCTGTGGGTAAAACTAAACTTAGGAGGAAATGTGTCTCCTATGGGTAAAAGTAAACTTAGGAGGAAATGCATCTCCTATGGGTAGAACTAGACTTAGGAGGAAATGCGTCTCCTATGGTAAAACTAAACTTAGGAGGAAATGCCTCTCCTATGGTTAAAAACATAAACTTAGGAGGAAATGCGTCTCCTATAGGTAAAACTAAACTTAGGAGGAAATGCATCTCCTATGGGTAAAACTAGACTTAGGAGGAAATGCGTCTCCTATGGGCAAAAGTAAACTTAGGAGGAAATGCGTCTCCTATAGGTAAAACTAGACTTAGGAGGAAATGCGTCTCCTATGGGTAAAAATGGACTTAGGAAGTGCGTCTCCTACTGGTAAAACTAAAATTAGGAGGAAATGCCTCTCCCATGGTTAAAAATATAAACTTAGGAGGAAATGCGTCTCCTATAGGTAAAAGTAAACTTAGGAGGAAATGCGTCTCCTATGGGTAAAACTTAGTAAGTGCGTCTCCTATTGGTAAAACTAGACCTAGGAAGTGTATCTCCTATTGGCAAAGGCATGGAATGTATTCCCTTGTTATACAGGTGGGTGCCTGAAATATGCAATGGACAGACAAGAAAAGTATTCCTCTCGTTATTCAGGTGGGCGCCTGGCTATACTAAGACATAAAAGTATTCCTCTCGTTATTCAGGTGGGCGCCTGTATGAAATTTAAAGACTGAAATGTATTCCTCTCGTTATACAGGTGGGCGCCTGGTTTCAACAATAACATTGAAAATAAGATCCTATTTGAGGGCGGATGATCCCAACATATCCTATTTGAGGGTGGATGAACCCGACATATCCTGTTCGAGAGCGGATGAACCCAACATATCCTATTCGAGGGAGGATGAACCCAAAATATCCTATTCGAGGGCAGATGAACCCAAAATATCCTATTCGAGGGCGGATGAACCCAAAATATCCTATTCGAGGGCAGATGAACCCAAAATATCCTATTCGAGGGCGGATGAACCCAAAATATCCTATTCGAGGGCGGATGAACCCAAAATATCCTATTCGAGGGCGGATGAACCCAAAATATCCTATTCGAGGGCGGATGAACCCAAAATATCCTTAAGACTTGAAAATGTCTTACCCCGAATACTTGCTGGGGATTGGGATGGATTTCCCTTTCTACCTTCCCCATTTTATTTTTTATTTTTTATTTTTATTTTTTATTATTATTATTATTATTAGTTTCTTCCTTTGAAGACTAACTCCTTTGAGACTTGTTTTGCCTTAACCTGAAAGGAACCGCTGAGGATACCGATTTTCACCAAACTTGTGTTGGACTCCTCGAAACTGCTAGAGATAACACTGTTGGGGAATTATTTACTTACCTGTTGGGGGTAAAATGTTATCAGCTGGGGATAACGTTGTCGTGGATAACACTGCCGGGGGATTCTGATTCCTTCAGAACTAGTGCTTACTGAGCTCAAGTTTCATCCCTTTGTTGTCCGCTGCGGAACAACTTCCTCCATTGAAACTTATTATGTTGGGGCAACACTGGTACAAAGACCACTTCCCTTGAGATTGGTGTTATCTGTATCCTTCCCCAAATGGGTATCTGACTTTCAGAAAAAAATTTAAATGAAAGGAAAATTTTCTGCCCCAGTTTGATAATATCCCTTGCGGCATGCATTTTGGCATCAATGCCATTTCCTTTACCTGTTTCAAATCAAACAAAATTTGTTAGTTTAAAACATGGTGGTTGGTTGTGATACTCCTACTGGGGATGGCTTTTCCCTTTCTCCTTTCCTGCTCTGCGCTCCAAAACTTGTTAGGATGATATTATTTGCTGGGGATAATCCCTTTCTGCTGGGGATATCCCTCTTCTTTTGTGGCATAGCTCGGAAACTGGCATTTCCCTGACCTCTTGGTCTAATATGAATTTCCAACACCATGCTCATTGCTCTCCTTGCTTTGTCCAGGGGCTTTG
This sequence comes from Nicotiana sylvestris, assembly GCF_000393655.2. Lineage (NCBI taxonomy): Eukaryota > Viridiplantae > Streptophyta > Magnoliopsida > Solanales > Solanaceae > Nicotiana > Nicotiana sylvestris. The sequence goes on along the minus strand of NC_091057.1, from coordinate 83,468,972 downwards.
GCCTTGAGGTTTATAACCGTTGATTTCGACAAGGGTACCCTCTTGGCACTTGTCAATCCTTTTGTCAATTCCCTTTGCTGGGGATATCTTTTGACACTGGCCGCGCGCTTGTTCCTTGCTGACTATACCACTTGGATGTACTAGTCAGATCTCATCTTGCCTGATTGGAAAGCTGATGATAGCCTATTTTGAAGTCATTTCCCACTGGTTCTGACCAAACAGACTCTATTGAGGAATTTTTCTATGAAAGGAAAAAAGATAAAAGGGAACAGAATAAAAAGATAAAGGAAAAAGACGACTCTTTAACAAAAGAAACTATGAATAAAACCCTATCAAACGCAGATACCGACTCCAATGGTCATGACATGCTTATGTGGCATATCCTCTAGCGTCAATCATCTTTCAAGATCTTCAATTGGCAATTCCCCATCTGATTCTCAATCCTATTCGACTTGTAGTGCCTGAAGGGTTTTCACTATCAAGTCTCTCTCATTTTTATTTTTTTCTCTCAGCTTTCATCGCCTTATGGTGCCTATGAAGGTTTTCACCGATAAGACTCTCTCATTTGTATCACTTTCCAGCTGGGGATTTGGAGTGTCGCCGGTATGACTCTTTCTGTCGGGGATTAGAGTCCTTTCTGTTGTGGAACAGAATGTTATGCTCACCGGTGAGACTCTCATTTGTCTGACTTGGCATCTTTTGAAGACTGATCAGAAGGTCTTTCTTTGGACCGTAATGTGGGTTTTGGATGGGGCTAGAAAGAAAGGGTATAAAAGGCTCAAAAGTGCGTCGATTCTGGGTTATTAATTACAACTTTCGGAACCAGATTTATTTACAACGAACGCAACCTCTGCCCCAGTTTCTTGCTTGAGGATATCTTAATTGAATTTTTTTTCATTTTTCAAAATTATGACCGAGCCGTGAAGCGCCTACGTATCCTCTTTGAGGAATCATGTCAAACGTAGTTCCCAATTCCTCTTTTTCATTCTGATTTTCTTTTGTTTTTGTTTTTCTTTTTCTCTTTTTTTTTCCTTCGTTTTGTTGTTTTCTTTTTTTTTCTTTTCTTTTTTTTGTTTACCTGTCATGTTTGCGCTTTCTAGTCGTTTCTAATGATTCCGAAAGAGGGGTACGAAAGAAAAAACAATAAGGCTCAAAAGGGGTTAACGAAGGATAAAGTGTTTAGGTAGCAGAACAAAATGCCTTCGTCATTCCAGTCTTCAAACATGCCAAGTGCAAACAACACAATTTAAACAATAGATTTATAGTCTCTTCCGATGGTGCTGGACTTGACAATTATATTCAACATCTGTTTGTTCATTTGTCACTTCTAAAGCACCGTTGGGCGACACTCTCATTCTCATTATTATGAACGACCCTCATGCCAATTTAGGCGAATCTTTCTTTAACGGTTTTCTTTGTGTTTAACTTGCCCCAGTTCCACATGACTCGGGCTCCAAATAATCTCAAACCGTTCTTATTTCCTTTAAATGCTTTGATCACCTTCCCAGGGTTTTATGATTAACTTTTAAGACTAGGCCCAAACTGGGTGCGCATGTCATGTCCCTAGAATCGGCATTGAACAAAAATGATAAAAGGACTAAACAAAAAGATGACTGGAAATAATAAAAGACCGGATTTTGTATTAGACTACCGGTGAAATGGTTTAAATAACAAAACAAACAAAACAATCCAGAACAAAATCCTAAAACAAACTGGACAAGACAACATCCGACTTATAACCCTAATAATCCGAACAACAGAAATGACAACAAAATGAGCCACCACAAGCTTCTCTCTTGCTGACCAAGGAACGAAACGTCCTCCCACTTTATCAAAATTGGCATTTTAGCCACTGAGCTTTGCATCAATACTGCCGAGACCATTACCAGCTTCAATCTCATCAACCTCCGTCGGCAAGTTCTCGAGGGGGTTCGAGTGCTCCATGTCACTGTTATTAATCACAACCCGTCCTTCTCGGATCATTTTCTCTACTTCCCTTCTCCAACTATGACAGCTCTCAATGTTGTGCCCTATGACATTGGAGTGGTAGGCGCATCGCGCTGCCGGATCAAAGCTCCTTGCAAGTGGATTTAGAGTACATGCGGGGAGTGGCTCAATCGAGCCAGCATGCCTTAGCCTTTCAAACAGACTGGCATAAGATACCCCGATGGGGGTGAGAGCCTTTCCTCATTTCAGCAACCTCTTCATTCTTGCATGTTGACAGGGCCGGAAACCTGATCCAGATGGCTTTTGATGGGCTTGTATGGGTGGGTAAGCATTTCGTGGAGTCGGGTCCCTGGGAAGTGAGGTATGGCTTTTGACGTCACGGGGAAAGAAGTGGTGTTGGGGAGTGGAGAAGCATTGAGGATTGATGGAGCTACTCGGATAGCTGGGAAAGCTGCCATAAATGGGTTGGGATGGAGAGTATGGAGAATCTTCCATTATGGTGTTGGGTGCTTGGGAAATGACCGAGTTCAAGAGGCTTGGCGGTGGAGGGGGTGGTGCTTTTCCCGTTATCCATGCCTGATACATGTCTGCCACATGCTGTCTCAGCATTTTCACTTCTTCTACCAACCTGTTGTTCTGTTCGACCAATTGTTGTCGGTCATCAGTACCGATCCACTCGGTTCTGCGGTTCTGAGCCATTGTCCTTTGATTTTGCTTTGCAGGGAGGAGTTACCACAACCAACCACTTTCTATATATGGACACATCAAAGGGAAGCCATCACGTTAGTGTTAGGGCATTGGACAGACAATCATATATCAGAGATACAATGTACCTAAGCAGTTAGACAATTGTGCCCCCTGAAAATCTTCCACACTCTCTTTTATTTATTTATTATTATATTTTTTTATTTTTTATTTTATTTTAGTAGTGGTCGAATCTTATGGAGATTGCCTACGTATCATGACCCCGCATGAATCAGACCGAGCGTAGTTCGGACCAATAAAAGATCAATAATAAACACATTTTTTTTTGGAATTTCCAACTTTCAAATTAAAACAAACTTGATTGCAAAAGTTTAAAAACTAACCATACTAACAGACTTTTTACAAAAGACAACAAACGGCCTCGAAAATCAAATAACTCGCATACTCTAATCAAAGAATTACAAACTCAAAACAAACGGCCAGTTCCTTTCCCCGTTTGCCAAATGCAGCCAAACAGCTATTTTTGCAAATGTGGCCCCTTCCAAATTTCACATGAATTTTGAGGCTGGGGAGGATTATTTTATGACACTTTGCAAACCTGTCCGTTCTTTTACGAAAATAACCTTTCGACAACTGAAAGATACTCTAAGGCTATTTCGACAGAAGGGTTTAAGACGCGGCTGAATCTGGCTCGGCTTATCATGACAAAATTCAAACGGTATTCACCTGACCGCTAACTCTTTTTTTTTCAAATTACAAAAAAAACTGGTGTTGCAAACACGGCCCTTCAGCGTCTCGGGAACGAAGATTTTTCAAGGCTGTGCGGGTCAACTAGACCAAATATAAAAAATGACCCAAAGGTGGCTGTTTATGCAAAGTCAGCCTTCCGGCGCCCCTTTCGGGAACGTTCGGCTATTTATGACAAACAACATCACCTGACTTATTTATGACTCTTTTTATCGTTTTTCAAATTAGAAAACTCAATATTGCAAGCACGACCTTTCAACGTCTCGGGGACGAAGATTTTTAAGGCTGTGCGGGTCAACTAGACCAAATATAAAAAATGACCCAAAAGTGGCTGTTTATGCAAGGTCAGCCTTCCGGCGTCCCTTTTGGGAACGTTCGGCTATGTTTTGACAAAACAGCGTCACCCGACTTCTTTATGACAGAATTAAAATTTTGACATGTTTTTTTTTCTTTTTATTATTATTTATTTGTTTTTGGCTATTTTAGCAAAAGGTGGGGTTGAACCCGATGAAGGTTGTCTACGTATCTCACATCCGGTGAGAATCAAACCCGCGTAGTTCGGGCAATCAAGGATAAGTAGATGAACTAACTTTTTTTTTTTTAATTATTATTATCTTTGTGAAAGAACTACTTTAAAAGAAGAAAGGAAGTATTGATTTTCTTTTTAAAAGAAAGACTTCTAAGATATATTTTTTTTGAATTTTCATTTGTTTTTTTTTCTTATTCTAAAAAGAAAATATTTTTGGAATTCTACTTTTAATAAAAGAAATGCTTCTAAAAAATATTTTTGAATTTTGGATTTTCTTTTCAATATTTAAAGAAGAGGGAAAATATTTTCGGATTTTTTTTATTATATATATATATATACGTTTTTTTTTAATAATTAAACAAAAAAAATTCTAAAGAAGTCAATAATGGAAAATATTTTTGGATTTTTGTTTCGAAAACTGGGAGTCTAAAAGAACTTTTCTAGACTTTGCAAGACAAATATTTTTGCAACAAATAAAGATATATATACATTTTTGGAAATAAAGAAAAACTTTTGGATTTTATATATATATATTTGCAACTAATAATAAAACCGCTTTCAAAACAAAATATTTTTTAACACACAAACTATTTTATTTATTTTTTCTATTTTTTTTGAACAACCGAGACAGAACAACGATTTTTTCCTTCTATTTTTCCTTTGCTTTTAATAAAACAAACTAATAAGACGTTTTTTTTATTATTATTTTCTCAAAATTTCGGCAGAGTTTCGACAGTATTTGGGTATTGGATTTTTTCAAAAATAAACAATCAATTCCCTAACCGCTATTTCTTCTTTTGTTTTTTCAATTTCACAATATTCATAATATTCAAACACCGGTCAGTGAGACAAAATAAATGCACGGAAAACAAATAGGATGCATCAGGATGGTCTTTTCATATCAGGTTGCTAGTCCTAGACGGACCCAACCCCTGTGTTGAGTCCCCTAAGTCAAATGCACATGATGCAAATAAGCGTTCCTACTAGGGATCCGGCATGAGGCTTTGTTATACTAAGTTTTAAAGCCTAGGTGTTTGTTCTAGACCTGGCTTACCCAAGCGGACAACTCGAGCCAAGGATGGGAGCTGTGTACCGGTAACCAAAAGGCCATCCGGTTTTGCAACTCCTCTGAATTCTCGTTCTATTTTGGTATATGACACTAACAGAAAGAAGCCACGACCAGCGTGCACTCCTCAAGAGGGAAGAGAGGGGTTTCGGCACAGTTTATATATACAGTCCAAATAATATCAAAGCGGTAAAAGCAACATTTAGCACATTAGGCTCAAACATGTAAAAAAATCAGATAAAGCCAAATAATAACAATTATTCTAAGCTCGAATTCTTAACCCTGAACCAGTGGTTCTGGGCCATTAGTCCCCAGCAGAGTCGCCAGAGCTGTCACACCTCCTTTTTCCGTACCCGAGGGGGTACAAGGGAGTTTTTTCCAATTAAAGGACAATCGAAACAGGATTGGTTTATTTATTTCAGAGTCGCCACTTGGGAGATTTAGGGTGTCCCAAGTCACCAATTTTAATCCCGAATCGAGGAGAAGAATGACTCTATATTACAGTCTGCGTACCAGAAATCCGGATAAGGAATTCTGTTAACCCGGGAGAAGGTGTTAGGCATTCCCGAGTTCCGTGGTTCTAGCACGGTCGCTCAACTGTTATATTTGGCTTATTTATCTGATTTTAAATACAATATGAACTTATGTGCAAATTTTATCTTTCAACCGCTTTTATCATTTACTGTTATTTTTATCAAGAATTGCAACGTTATAAAAATGTATCTCGAACCACGTTACAATCAATGTACCCGTGGTCGTCGACACACTTTGACTCCGTTGAGATTTGGATTTGGGTCACATCAATGTGCACCCGAGTTTAAGGAAATTAAATTATTAAAGGCGCGCCTAAAGCGACTAGCGTATTTATTTTGGGTAGGACCGTGGAATTTTACTAAACGGTCCATCCCGAAGTCTAAACAATTTTTAAAGCAAATATTTACTGAGGGCCCCGCAATTTGTATTTTATTTGGCGAGGCTCATCTCATTCTTATTTTTTAAAAATGAATTTGCAACGTCATGGACACGCATCTCGAACCACGTCACAATCAATGTACCCGTGATTGGAAACACATTTCGACTCCGTTGAGAATTGGATTTGGGTCACATAAATGTGCACCCGAGTTTAAGAAGGTAAGATTTATTAAGGCGCGTCCTAAAGAGTCTAACGTATTGTTATTTTAGGAAGAGGCCGTGAAGGTTCATTAAACGGCCAAATCCAAAGTCTAGTCAATGGTTATGTATTTTATTGAGGGCCCCGGCGGTTTGTGATTTATTTGGCGAGGCTCGTCTCATTTTTATTTTAAAAGGATAAACCTATAGCGACTACATTTTTCTATTAAGTTCGTCTCTAAAATAAAAGAAAAATCTCCTAATTATTTACATGCTGAAAAACGCAACTTATTAGTTATTAAGTTACGGCTAATGTGAACGGAAAATTGCGATCGCGTTTGTACAAGGAAAAACTGCTTTCATTCCACATTTTATTATTTGCTAGAACATGAGATAAATACACAATAATATCAAAACAGATTAACTATTCTTCGATTAATGTAAACTAACATTATTAGATGAAGAAAGTATACATATGCAACCTCATTATTCATTAATTAATCGGCTACATTTTTATACAAAGAGAGGAAAATTAATATTCAAACACAGATCCGAACAAAAGAATTCAACAGGAACAGGAGCCTGATTAATATTTCATTTTTCGCTTCAAGCCAAGAGTGTACAAATGTGTACCTGGAAACAGCAGTACAAGAACAAAAGAAGTAGGAGTCAGCAACAGTAATAACGCGGCAACAGCAGGTTCAGCAACACCGCAAAACCAGTAACAACCAGTAGAATGACCCAGTAACAGATTGAAAACTCAGCAGTGCAAAAGTACAATCGCAGTCAAAGCAGAAGAGAGAAAAGATACGAGATGCAGTAGTTTCTGACTTTTGAATAACACTCGAAGAAAAGCAAACAGAATTGTTCGAGTGAAAGTTCAAATTGTCTTTCTCTTTTACTATCACAAACTCTCTCAAGTATCAAAGTATGTCAACTCTCCAAGTCTCTCTTAATAATATTCAAGTTCTAAAAACTCTCTTCTTTTTTTTCTCTCAAAAAAAATCCTCCCCCTTTCATGTCAAGAATGACTCTATATATAGCAAGACAAGTCTTCCATTCCAACCCCAAAATTATTCTCCCAATGGCATGCTTTGTCCCACTACCTAATGTTTTCTTTATTTTAAATTTTGTTCCCTATGCCTACATTAAATAAATACCACATTCCCAACCCATTACAATATGTCCCCCATGCCTACATTAAACAAGTACAAGATTCCTCCCCATTATGTTTTGTCTTGTCCCCCATTATATTAAACAAGTACATCAAAAACCCCACCCCATTATATTTGTTCCCCATGCTTAACATAAAGAATCAAAATAATGTTTAATTACCAAATTACCCCTCTGACATTATTGCAATTACCATTCTACCCCCGAATGCAATGCAATTTACCAAAACTACCCCCTCAGCTCTAAACAAACAATTAATCATAACTCAACCAAAATATAGTCAAGATGACCAATTTCTCAACAATCTTCAACAACAATTATATGAACACGATGAACAACACAACTCAAAATTAATGGAATGAATTAACCATATCGGGAACCAATCCTGGTTAATTTAGACCATGAATGTATGAGCAAGAACACAACAATACGAACAACAAAACACATGATTCAAACTAAATTAACAAATCAAAGACAAACATAAACTCACATTAAATCACTGGATTTAAACATGAACTTCAAACAAAGATGAACATGAATTAAATCTATTTTTAGCAACAAACATGACGGATTCTAACGATTCAAACAACATTAATATTTTCTGGAAAATACATAGCACATGAGACAAATTGAAGAGATAATTAATTAAATTCCAATTTGAATCTAACAAACATTAAACTAACAAATATTCACTTAAACAAACATGAAATAAACATGAAAAATAACTAATTAACTTCCATTTGAAATTCTGAAAATTAATTCAACAAAACACATAAACATGAACAAAACAAAAGATCAAATATCTAACCATAGATATGAACAAAACAAACATTTTGCCGATTTTAGATTCGAAAATATCAAAACAAAATACGGACAAAAATAAACTCGAAAATCTACTAACCGAATCGAACAATCATACATACGAACTGTTTCGGCGACCCTCGACCAAAGCTCAACCAAACGACGATGAACCCGAACCTAAGAAGTTGACGCCGAAGCCACAGCCACAGCTGATGCGGCAGAAGTGATGAAACGGAAGCAGCTGGGGGGGTGCGTCGGGTTCGCCTGCAGCTGAAAGCAGAAGAGACAGCTACGGAACAACTCGGCCATGGCGAGCTCGAGCTTTGAAGAAGATGAAGTGCAAGCAGCAGCGTGGCAGCAACCAACGGTGAAGAACTCCACAGCAGCAGCCCGCAACACGTTTGGAACGGGAAGACGAAGCAGCAGCTGCTGAAACAATGGTGTTTGCCGGAGCAGCTGTGGAGGGTCGTTTGAGCAGTGACGACGTCGGGGTAGTGACAACGTCCATGGCAGACTGTCTGGGCCATCACTGGTCATCGACTGTTATGGCATGGATGGTGGTTGACGACGAGGGTGAGGGCAGCCATGGACGTCGAGCTCGAACTCGAGTTTGACGTCGAACGACGAAGAAGACGAAGTGGCGACGCAGACGAACTGTTTGTTAGTGGCGTTTGGACGTGAGGGAGTGGGGTCGAGGGCAGCCATGGAAAGTAGCCATGGATGGCTTGGGGATGAAGGTTTTGGGAGAGAAAGAAGATGGAGGGGGCGGGTAGTTAGTTTTAGGTTTTTAGGGTTTTTTGTTCTTTTTGTTTTTTTCTTTTGTTTTGTTTTTTGAATGAAGAGGGGTGTTGGGTTAATGGGTTAATGGGGCGGACCGGGTCGACCCGTGTGAAGTGGACTGGGTCGTGGACAATTGTTTGGGCCTGGGGTTGAAAATTGAAGAAGTGGCCCAATCCGATTTTTATTTGTATTTTTGTTATCTTTTCTTCTTTCATTTTCTAAAACTAAATTATAAGAATACTTAAATTATTATTAAGAACTAAATTAAGTTATAAAAATCGCAAATTAACTCCCAATAACAATTAACGCGCAATTAAGTAATAATTAAGCATAAAATTGTTCATTTGGGCATTAAATGCTAAAAATGCAAAAGATGCCTATTTTTGTAATTTTTAATTTTTGTAAAACTAATTTAATTACTAACAATTGTAGAATTAAATCCTACATGCAAAATGCGACATATTTTTTGTATTTTTTATTAATTTAACAAATAAGCAAACACAGACAAATACAAATAATTATCCAAAAATATCACAAAAGTACTCAAAATTGCACACCAAGGAAAATCATTTTATTTTGCATTTTTGGGAGTATTTCTCATATAGGGCAAAAATCACGTGCTTACAGCCACCATATTGGCCTTTCCCAGATGGTATAATATAGTGATATCATAATTTTTAAGCAACTCCAACCATCTCTGCTGCTTCAAATTAAGATCCTTTTGCTTGAACAAATACTGAAGACTACAATGATCAGTGAACACCTCACAAGATATGCCATACAAGTAATGCCTCCAAATCTTTAATGCATGAACTATGGAAACCAACTCCAAATCATGAATGGGGTAGTTCTTCTCATAGGGCTTTAATTGACGAGAAGAATAAGCAATAAATCTACCCTCCTATATCAATACACAACCAATCCCAACTCTCAAAGCATCACAATACATGGTATGTGAACCTGAAGCTGATAGCAAAACTAACACTGGAGTTGTGGTCAAAGCTGTCTTGAGCTTTCAAAAGCTCTCCTCACACTCATCCGACTATACAAATGAAGCACCCTTCTGAGTTAACTTGGTCAAGGGTGATGCGATAGATAAGAATCCCTGAACAAACAGCCGATAATAGCCTGCCAAACCAAGAAAGCTGCGAAACTCTATAGTTGAGGACGGTCTGGGCCAACTCTGAACAGCCTCTATCTTCTTCAGATCAACTTGAATACCCTCGCTAGACACCACGTGCCCCAAAAAAGTCACTGAACTGAGCCAAAACTCACACTTGGAGAATTTTGCATAAAGCTTCTCCTCTCTCAATCTTTGCAACACAATTCTTAAATGCTCCGCATGCTCCTCCTGACTACGCGAATATACCAGAATATCATCAATGAAGACTATGACAAACGAGTCAAAATAAGGTCGGAATACGTTGTTCATCAAATGCATGAACGTTGTTGGGGCATTGGTCAGCCCAAAAGACATCACCAAGAACTCATAATGACCATATCGGGTCCAGAAAATTGTCTTAAGAATATCCGAATCCCTGATCTTTAGCTGGTGATAACCTGAGCGGAGATCAATCTTGGAGAACACCCTCGCTCCCTGAAGATGGTCGAATAAATCATCAATGCGAGGCAAAGGATATTTGTTCTTAATTGTTACCTTGTTCAATTGCCTATAATCAATGCAAATTCTCATTGTGCCATCCTTCTTCTTCACAAACAGAACCGGCATACCCTAAGGTGACACACTAGGCCGAATGAACCTTTTATCAAGGAGTTCCTGAAGCTGCTCTTTTAACTCCACTGGTGTTATACGATACGGCGGAATAGATATGGGCTGAGTGCCCAGTACCAGATCAATACCAAAATCAATATCCCTGTCCGGTGGCATGCCCGACAGGTATGCAGGAAACACATTGGGAAAATCCCTCACAACTGGAACAGAATCAATACTGGGAGCCTCAGCTCCTACATCCCTCACAAACGCTAGATATAAAAGACAACCCTTCCTAACTATACACTGGGCCTTCAAGAAAGAGATTACTCTACTAGGAACATAATCAGTCACACCTCTCCACTCGATCCGTGGCACACCCGGCATATCCAATGTGACTGTTTTAGCGTGACAGTCTAGAATAGCACGACACGGAGATAACCAATCCATGCCTAAAATGACATCAAAATCCACCATGCTCAATAACAACAGATCCACTCGGATCTCCAAATCCCCAATAGTCACTACACACGACCGATACACATGGTCTACAATAACAGTATCGCCCACCGAGGTAGATACATGAATAGGTAAATCAAGAAACTCATGGGTCGTACCCAAATAACGAGCAAAGTATGATGACACATAAGAAAAGGTGGAACCAGGGTCAAATAATACAGAGACATCTCTGTGCTAGACTGAAACAATACTTGAAATCATGGCATCTGAAGCAGCAACATCTGATCTACCCAAAAGGGCATAGAAACGAGCCTGACCCCCACCTGATCGACCTCCCCTTCTAGGCGGCCCCTGGCTGACTGACCTCTACCCCTAGCTGGCTAGGCGGGTGGTGAAGTAACTGGAGCAGAAGTCGAGGGCTGATCCCTCTGCGTAGACTGACTATCACGAAGACGAGGACACTATCTCCTCATATGCCCAAACTCTCCACACTCATAACAACTCCCTCGTGCTGGAGATGGGGACTGAAAGGAACCCCTAGCACCGGAATGACCAGTAGAAGGACCTGGCATGGAATAACCCTGGACTGATAGAGCACGAGACGAGCTCTAAGCTGGAAGGGCACTGAGTGATGAGTGGCCCTGATGAGAACTATGAAAGCCATGACCTGATGATGCTCCACGGTAACCTGGGTGAGCTGAATGAGCCTGCCTGAATGAACAGCCTCTGCCCTGTTGGAACTGACTCCTCGAAGGAGCATTACTAAAGCCACCAGCTCCCTGAGGCCTCTTGGCCTCCCTCTCCTCTCGCTCCTACCAACGAACCGTCTCAATCTCACGGGCGATATCAACAACCTCCTCGAAGGTAGCACTTGTCACGCTCTCCCTAGTCATAAGAATCTGAAGCTAGTACGTGAGGCCCTCAACTAACCTCTTGATCCTCTCTCGGTCTGTGGGAACCATCCAAACCGCATGATGGGCTAACTTAGAGAAACGCATCTCATACTGCATCACCGTATCTCCCCCTGACGCAGCTGCTCAAACTACCTACGCAGCTCCTCTCGGTGTGACTGTGGTACATACTTCTCCAAAAAGAAAACAGAAAACTACTGCCAAGTAAGGGGCATTGCACCAACAGGCCTACGCCTCTCATACGCCTCCCACCAAGTGAAGGCAGCCCTAGAAAAATGAAAGGTAGTAAATGCCACACCACTAGTCTCAAGAATCCCTGTTGTACGAAGTATCCTCTGGCACTTATCCAAGAAACCCTTGGCATCCTCGCCCTCTGCACCGCTGAACGTCAGAGGCTGGAGTCTACCAAACCTCTCAAGTCAACGTTGCTCATCATCTGGCATAACTGGTATCACAAACTCCTGAGCTGGTGCAACCGACTGGACTGGAGGTGCCCCTATTGTCTGGAGTCCCTGTACAACCTGCTCAGGTGTGCGAGCAACGGGAGTCTGGGTGCCTCCCCCGGCCTGGGAAGTAGTTGCGACCGTGGTGACTAAGACCGCCTGAGCCAAACTGGTACATACTGATAAGATCTGAGTTAAAGCCTCCTAAAGGCCTGGAATCACAATAGGCACAGCTGGTGCCTGGGCTGGTGCTACTGTAGCGTCCGTAACTGGGACCTGATCGAGAACTGGGGCAACTGGTGAATCTGTCGGTGCTGCTCTAGCTGCTCCGCCCCTGCCACGGCCTCGACCGTGACCTCAGTCTCTGGTGGCCCCTGAAGCTTTTCCTAAAGGTTTTGCAGCTTGTCGAGGGTAAATACAGACGTCTCCGTACCGATCCGCGAGACTCTACTAAACTGGCTCATGACTTGTGAGACCTATGTAACCTAGGCTCGGATACCAACTTGTCACGACCCCAAATACCGGTCGTGATGGCGCATATCATAATACTAGTCAAGCCAACCAATCAACTAACCACGGCCCATTTTCCTTTAGTAATAAACCATTTTCTAACACAAGTTTTAAATACTGAAGTCATTATAAGCGTTAAAATAACAAAAATATGCAGAAGGTCAAAATAACAATAACTACACAACCCAACAATCTGGTGTCATGAGTCTAGAGCCTATAATACAAGTCTGAATACCTAATACATCAATAGTCTAGAAAATGCGGAAAATAATAAGATAGGAGGGAGAGAATAGGGCTGCGAACGCCATGCAGCTACCTAGAAATCCCCGACAGAAACTGAATCAGCTGAAGATGCTCACTTGGCCGCTCGGGCACCTGGATCTGCACACAAGGTGCAGGGAGTAACGTGAGTACGCCAACTCAATAAGTAACTAAAGTAAATAATGGACTGAAAGTAGTGATAAGCAGTTCAAAAACATATAACTTTGAAATCAGTTCTGTCATAAAAATCATCATTTCTAGTTTAAAACATTAAAGTCAGTTACTTAGCAATATATCCAACAGAGGCTTATTTATAGAAGAGTGAAAATAGTGGAAACATCAAAACAGGGCCCCTCGGGCAAGGAATCACTAAGAATATGGCCCCTCGGGTAGCCTCTCAGTCACTCGTGACTCAATTCTCGTCACTCAGTACTCACTCTCAGCACTCGGCTCATTAGTATCTCATAATAATTAAAATCATAGTGACTGTTGCGGCGTGCAACCCGATCCATATATAATAGTCAACTATGCTCACTGGGGGTGTACAGACTCCGGAGGGGCTCCTACAGCCCAAGCGTCACATTGATGCGGTGCGCTACCCGATCCAACATACATATCGTTGCGGCGTGCAGCCCGATCCAGTATATATATCGCTGCGGCGTGCAACCCGATCCATGTAAGTATCGTTGTGGCATGCAACCCGTTCCATAATATATACGTATCATATCCTCACTATTAGGTTCTTAATCTCTCTCAGTCATTAACCTTACAGCCTCTCTGGCACAACAATAGAAATTAGGGAACTCAGCCCAAACAGTCCTCATAATTAGAAGTGAAAAGATAAAACCAGTTTTAAACAGGGCATACAGCCCATAATACAATGTAAATATCTAAAATATGGAATAATATAATATTTCCAAATCAAATACGCGGCTTAATAGTCGCTACAGGACGAACCAAGTCACAATCCCTACCGGTGCACGCCCACACGCTCATCACCTAGAATGCGCGTCACCGCGTTTATCAAAACAAGTCAAATACCGGGGTTTTGTGCCGTCAGTTCCAGATTTACAATGGTTACTTACCTCAAATCGGTGAAATACTACTCCGCGACGCCTTTGACCCTCGAATCAGCCTCCACGCACATCGAATTTATCCAAAACCAGAATGAGGACGTCAAAATATGCCAAGGTAGCGAAGCCCAAGCGAAAACAATCGAAAAATCCCAAAATTACCAAAACCCGACCCCCGGGCCCACATCTCAAAATTCAAAAATTTTTACATCAATAGATTCCTCTTCTCCCCAGGAGTCTATGCATATTAAAAACACTAAAATCAGATTCCAAATGACCCCTCAATTCCTCCTTTAAAGGCCTCTTAAACTCAAGCCCTAATCCTCTATTTTTATCCCTTAATCTCCACTAAAACCATGATTAAATAGTGGAAAAATGATCTTAAACCCAAGTATTTAAGCTTAGAGAACTTACCCAACCGATATCCTTTGATTCCTCTTGATATCCTATGCCTTAGCCTCTTTCTCGTCTTCAAAAATGGAGTTCTTTGCAAAAATTCGCGAAGGAAGCAATATATACCTTCTGGCCAGGGATTTTCGCATCTGCGACACGTCCACCGCTTCTGCGGTACCGCATATGCAGTCAAATTACCGCTTCTGTGGTTATTCACTTAAATGACCAACTTTGAATATGCAGTCAACTCTCCGCACCTGCGCCTTCTCAGGTGCAGTCAAACTACCGCATATGCGGTTCCTGCTGTTCCCTCAAAATCCACTTCTGCGGCTCCTGTTCCGCACATGCGGCATCGCACCTGCGGTCCTCAATCCGTAGGTGCGGAAATACCAGAAGCAACTAAGATTCTGCAACTTTACAAGTCTAAACCTTTTCGTCAACCATCTGAAATCATCCTGAGGCCCCCGGGACCTCAACCAAAAGTACCAACATATCCTAATACCTTGTTCAAACTTGTTCCAATCATCAAAACACTTCAAACAACATCAAATCACCCAAAACACATCGGATTCAAGCCAAACTTTATAAAATCTTCCAAATTACGTTTTCGATCAAAAACCTAACCAAACCATGAGTGAACGACCTGAAATTTTGCACACACATCCCAAATGACACAACAGAACTACTGCAACTCTCGGAATTCCATTCCGACCCCTATATCAAAATATCTCCTATCAACCGGAAATCGCCAAAATATCAACTTCGCCAATTCAAGCCTAAATCTACTACGATTCTCCAAAATTCATTTCGATCGCGCTTCTAAGCCACAAATCACCTCCCAAAGCTAACCGAACCATCGGAACTCACATCCGAGCCCTCTAATACATAAGTCAACATCTGGTTGCCTTTTTCAACTTAAACTTCCTTAAAAGAGACTAGATGTCTCAAACCTTACCAAATTCCTTCCGGATTCGATCCGACCAACCGATATCACATAACATAGATAAACAAAGCATAAAGAAGCAGAAATGGGGAAAACAAAGCGGTAACTCATGAGACGACTGGTCGGGTCGTCACACTTCGATACAGTTGGATTATTCAAGTTCTCTCACAGCTGAGCTTGAGGAGATAGAGCACCGAGCTCGGATACCATGTTGAGGAGCTTCAGCCATGGTAGAAGTTGAAGATTCTAGAAGAAAGAAATAAAAGAAGTGCAATCTCTATTAGTAGCTAACGAAGAAGAGTAATGAACAGTTGTACAACACTATCAACTAACTACTTTATTTATACAATATCAACTACTAACCTTTTTGTAGTTATAACTAATTACTCCTAACTAATAAATAGCTGGAACCCATTATACTCAACAAAATATATAGTAATTCTTTATAATCTTTTTTGGATTTATAATGGATTGCGAAGTTCCATTATTAGCATTCAGCTCTTCGAAGGCCATGCACACTATCTTCAATAGCCATATATATTATAACAGAAGCGTTTATCCAAAGATTTTAATATTACAAGTTTAAGTTTTCAGGTTCTTATCACTGAATTCATTGTACTTTTAAAATTACGAATTCACATCTAATATTTATAAAATATTTATTGAATTTCATAGAAAAATTAAACCCGGCCCCGCGATGAAAATGCTAGCTGGTTTTAGATAAACCAGATGTTGAAGCATTGAATCCACCCTGGCATGATGAAATTTTAAAATATATTTCTACTAGTGTCTTGTTTATTATTAATTGGTAACTTCAGATACTTCTTCTCTTTCGGTAATCAACTAATCTATACTATAATGTAAATAAAATTCTCATTAAAAATATTTCTTTTTAACTTTTTGACCAAATCCATGAAGAACTGGTCCATTAAGGCTGCTAATCACATTTGTCATGTCGCATGGGAATGCAACTTTCAATTTCGAATTAAGTATGAAGTAATAAACTATTTAAGTGGAGATGGGACACTGTTTTAAACAATTGACGAATGGTTTAAGTTTTTTTTTTTTTTAAAGTAATTCTATATTAATATTTTTGTTCACATTCGACAAGTTCTTATATTTTATAAACATCACCATAACAATAAATACTCTTTTTTAATAAAGTGCATTCGATAATCCATTTCATCAGAATTTTCACTAACAATTTGCAATAATCAAACTTCCTAAAAAAATAAATCATTTAGTGTAAGAGGCGACAATATCATGTGAAGCTGCTTTAGCTTTTTGGGGATTTGCATCTATACCCGCTTTTTTGTTACGTTTTAACTTGTGCCCGCTTTGGAAAAAAAATTGCAAACGTACCTACTTTTTTGCGTAACTTCAGCATACGGGCTTGAAGTAGCAAAGACAATCACTCAAAACTTCAGCATTCTAGTATAGGGGACTGAAGTAGCAAGTGTGCTGAATCAAGTGTGCTGAACCAAGTATGCTGAAGTTTTTGTTTTGTAACTGGCGAAGATTTTGTTTTGCATCTAGCGAACTTCAGCTCTAGAGCTTAAGTTTTTATTTTTGTAATTGAGGAACTTCAGCTCTAGAGCTGAAATTTTTGTTTTGTAACTGGCGAACTTCAGCTCTAGAACTGAAGATTTTGTTTTGTAACTGTCGAACTTCAGCTCTAGAGCTGAAGTTTTTGTTTGTAATTGGCAAGTTTTTATTTGTAACTGGCGAACTTCAGCCTTCTTAGAGTGTTTTAACTCTTAGACAACTGCGTTTGAGTTTTTGAGACATCAGCTGAAATCAAACAAATTAAAGACTCCCATTGATCCCTCCCTAAAGAATCACCCACAAACATCACTGTTTTCCCTTTCATTTTCAACAGAAACTCAAGCCCATTGAACCTATCAAGAAACAAAAACCACCCCAACAAATCAAATACAGCATCCAAAAAAAGAAAGAATCTAAAGATTAAAACTTTGTTGGAAAAAAAAAACCAAGATTCAGGTACCTGAGAAGCTCACAATTCGCAAGTTTCCAACGGTATTTAAGGTATTCAGTGTCAGGTCGGTCGTAAAGTTGACAGTTGAACTGAACATCGATAGCAGGGCAAGAAGAGGATTGGTACAATGGGTAAGTTTCATCGAAAGAAACTCCGCTGAACGAAAGGATGCACAATGCATCTCTTTCGTGGAGAAGGGGGCTGAAGTTGTTTAAAAAGTGGGTACATGTTAAAAAAAATTTTAAAAAAATGGGTATAAGTTAAATGGGGGCGACCAAATAGGGCGCTCCGTGCAATTTTTACAGTTTTCATCTGAGATCGCATTGTAATAGTTGTCGGCCAGCTATGAGTTCATTGATTTACATGCTTGTATATTATGTAGTTTTTTTTGCTAATGAAATGCGAGATAAATTAAAGTAGGAAATTAAGAATATTAGTACACAAGGAAACTAGTCGTGTTAACGCAATCCCATAAAAGTCATTGTAGAGATTAAAATAAAGCGCGTAAATAAAATCAAACACATGACTGATTCTGAGTTTGAGTCAAAATGTTAACTCAAAATGCTGGCTTGGTTAATATAGTATATACTTTATGTGATAGTGACTAATGAGCCCTAATGGATTTTTACGTTTGAAAACTGTGGATTGGCACATTTTGTAGAGTCCAGCTTAATGACCTCGCATAATGAAATTAGATTTCACTTAAATCGCATAATTTGAATTAAGTTAATTCAATTTTATTAACCTCAGAATATTTCTTGAGTCAAAACATCTTGTATTTATGATTTAGCTAGTAGCATTTTATATGGACTTCATCCGATCAAATTTCAGTATTTACAGACTGTTTTAGCTAGTAAGCGTTGAACTTAACATACAATTTGTGTTACAAAGATAGTTTAAGTCCAAAATTCAATCAGCTTTTGAAAATTCGGCCATATAAACCTTTTGAGTTAATGCGTTTATCTTAAGCAATTTTCCGTGCCATCAATTTTTTCTTTCTTTCGTTTCTCCCTCCATCTCCCTTCAAGTAGGAGTTACCTTTTTGTTTGAAATTATGATCGTTAGAATTCTTGCCTATGGAGAAGATAGTGTGTCAAAAGACCTACTTTTCTTTTTAAAAGAATTTAGAGTCTGAATGAGACTATTAAGTATCAATAGCGGATGAAGGGAAATCTTAGTAAGATTGGGATCGTATGCCTAATGAAAGATAAAGTTGCAACTTATTTTAATAACTTTAATAGTCAAATCTTCATTTGGAAAAATAGGAACTTCATATATCAAGGCCATAGTACTAATTATTATTAAAAAGCTCATATTTGTTTTATGTATACAACTTCTAGGGAATTTTTTTGGTCCTTGTTCCAATATCTGACCACAGGCCATAGGCACTACTGAATATAGCATAAATTCACCAAGAGTTCATTGGCTCTAGAGAACATAGGCCAACTTAAGCTCCTAGTCCAAATATATTCATTTGTTGCCTCAAATAAGTATATACACTGTCTCCAGATATACAGTAATACAGTAAGATATTCTATACCAACATACAATAATATGCAGCAAACACTAAAACTCTGCCGCGCACGAGCTCCATTCGACAAGAAACACATGTCTCAGTGTGCTGCAAGAGGCACTCCTACTCTTTCAGTAACACTCTTGATATACTCCCTCCTTGCTGGATGATCTTCTTGTGGTCGATTGTGAGCTGTCCACACCGGCTCTCCCACGAACAACCTCATCAACTGCACACAAAGTCATTTATGAAATGGGCATTTAAAATCAGGGAATGACTCATCAGATAGCATATTCATCAAAGAACTTGTTAGTTACATCCTTGCATTACCAAATATAAGACTAAGTAGTGACAAGGTTCACTTAGTTTGAAAGGGAGATATTTACTTCTTTGATTGATTAGGATATAGCTTGAACTATGAAAAGTTACAAGCACTCAAACAGAGAAATACACTCTATATCTTTTCACCACCACTGTATGATCTTTGTTAATGTCGCTGGCAAACCAAGCCAACTTTTCTTCTCTGCTTACTGAAAGAGAAACTAAAGTTTCTACATACCTTGACATAGTTCCCCGTGTCGAGAGTGAACCTGTGGTAAATCCCAGCAGGTAGGATGATCAGATCACCAGCCTTGATCCAGATGCGAATCCAGCGATCTTCCTTGTCCCTCACCTCGAAATATCCACTCCCTTCCAGACAGTAGCGTATCTCCTCATCTGCATGTATGTGCTCTGTGTAGAAATTCTTCAACTTCTGCTCATAGTTCTCCACCTTCTCAGGGCACAAATCCAGCAAATCCTTCAAGACAAAAGCATGACAGAAGTAAGAAAATGATGCTGCAGCATAGCTGGTACAGAATCAAAGATTTAAATGGGCACAATTATTACAGTCTCTGCACACATCGAGAGAATAATCACACAGATCATGTGCGCTCTATTGGGAGCTCTGGTAAAGCTACACTTAAAGTCGATAGACCTACAGAACTAAGAAACTGAAGTTGCAATCCCGATTTTAAATGTAGCGAGGAGTTACTTGTGAGCTCCGAACAAAACAATAAATGACCACTAATACTGAACCTTAAATCTCACATTTCTAATAGCTGATATATAGTATCTGCATGTTTAACATGCTATGATAGTGGTAATTCGATATTCACCACCATACAGCTTAATTGAGGAAAAATGTCGGTTGAAAAGCACATACAGCAAAAAGAGCAGAAAAAGGATTCAGAAGACAAAAAAACAGCACATAAATTGCATTTTCATCAGTGCCTTTTATCTCCCTGGATCCAGATTATTGGCACTTAGGCATAATGTGTGTTGCATTACATTGCATCTGATCACCATCTCCCTAACCGGCTGGAGGTCCACATAGCTCAACCACTATCTTCTTGGATCGTTTTCCACTCATTCTAAGACACCAAAAAATAAACATACAAGTACCACATAAACATCTCACTTTATTTTATACACTATCCAGAAGATGAGATATCTGAACCATTCCATTCAACTTCGTTCCCCTAGCCTCTATAAATCATTGACTTAAGTCTCCTTGATGCTAGTTTTGACCAATGTCTCCATCAATATCAGTCCTGTGTATTCCATCCCGTTGAACAAATATTCACATGGGATTTCAACATTTAAAGCAAAGTCCCTGATTGAATGCTTGAAACTGATCAAGGATACAGAGAACCAAATATGCAAGGACATGAATAGGATCATCTTTTCCATAAATGCAACACCGTCTTAGTATATGTGAAAGCCATCCTAGAAGTAAACCTACTATTCCCATAAGCCATTACTAAGGTATCAATTATATGTCTACTCTATGATTTTGTCACACGTTCAGCAGAAACATAATCTTATCTCGTCATCTCTTCCCAGTTTCAACTACCCGCTGATAAACAACTACCTCCTTTTAATTGTAGCAGAGTTACAGAAGCTCAATCTTTTAATATCTAGGAAAATTTACAAATCTAGAAATTTTAAGTAGACACTTCACAGATTGCTTAGAGGTTCTTAAAACTTCAAGAGCGTGTTTGCACCAGTTAACACGAGCGGAGACATAGATAAACAAACCTGAAGTCAACCTTAAACCTTGTTACAATAGCTTGATTTTATTGCTATACATGGAGAATGATTTTGAGCTCTTGATTTTGATACTTGGACATTAGGCCTAATCTATTGCAAATTCAAAATTTTCATTCTAAGAAGTTTGCAGGATCCCTACTAATAATATGAATCACTAAAATTAAAACATGAAATATCACAAAACAGAGTTTTTCAACAAGAACTATATTAGGTATAAAAATCAGAGATGAAGAAAGAAAAAAAGATGGCACTAACTAATGAGAGCGATGGCCGAAATTTCAGAAATCTTTTACACCGCCTCTGCTTGTGCTTCTAAGAATCGTGAAAACGGATTAATAGCCTGTTTAGCCAAGCTTATTTTTGGCCAAAAACACTTTCAGCCAAAAATTGAGGTGTTTGACCAAGCTTCTGGAAGGAAAAAAAGTGCTTTTGAGGAGAAGTAGAAGCAGTTTTGGAGAAGCAGAAAAAAGTAGCTTCTCTCCAAAAGCACTTTTTTGAGAAGCATTTTTGAGAAAAATACACTTAGAAACAGTATTTTAAAGCTTGGTCAAACACTAATTGCTGCTCAGAAGTGTTTTTCAAACTAATTGGCCAAACACAAACTGCTTCTCACCAAAAGTACTTTTGAGAAAAGCACTTTTGAAAAAAGCACTTCTCAAAATAAACTGATTTTTGCAGCTTGGCCAAACGGGCTATAAGTCAGACTTACAAAAGTACCAAAAAAAGAAAGAAAAAAACACTTCCAAAAGCAAATTAATTTACAGACTTTAGTTCATATCATGTGGATGTGCAATTCCTTAATTGAAGAAAAGTGAAAAGAAGTCAAAAGATGCACATTTTCCATTGTACAACTGCAATTATACCTCAATACAGACTCTAGTGGCTGTATGAATCCTTAATATCATAAACAACGATTGTTCTGTTTGGTCCATAATATACGAAAGGATCATCTAACACTTGGGATTCTCCAATATATTCAAGTGGTTATATCTTTAATACTACTCTAGTAAGCCCTAGTCTTCAAATTGACATCATCAATTTGAGAAACAGTCACAAAAGATAAATTGAAGAAATAGATAAAGCACAAAGACAAATACCATGTAACTGTATCCTCTACTCTCACGAATTTTCTTCAATTCTTCATCGTTCTCGTACTCCTTAGGATTCAATTTCCAGTACAATACTCCAATTTCTGCCAAGTGTTCCACAGACACAAACTCCGGTGGATTCTTGTGGTGAGGTAACCTCTGATCTTCTGAATTTTCATCCATGAACCATGCCTAAACTTATACTCAAATCAATTAATCAATCAATAATTTGTAGTAAAAAAAAGTAATTTTTTTTCTTTTAATTTTACTAATCCATCAATAAACTCACCTCGATTGCCATGTGTGCTGATACTACCTCGATTGACCTCAATATAGAGTTACAGTATTTTGGGAAATGCTAAGTTTCATTGGGTTAATATATCACTGATATTTGGAGATTAATGCTGTTCTTTTATGCCACGTGTACACTGCGAGGTTTATTTAATTTATGTGGCGAAAGTTTGTTTGGCTGTTTCTCGTAGTTTAATCAAATATCTACAACCGGATGGAGTTTTTCACCATACATTCAGTTTGTGAATCGGAATATTTCACCAAATGCTATAGAATTCTCTAGAGAAAAAGCTTGGCACAATCTTACAAGCTAGGGATCAGTGACTTAGCTTCTGTTAAGGCTGCTCAAACTTTCAGCAAGTCAATAACTTTTTTTACTCATAATTGGTATACCAAATTTTCTAAATCAAACTATGCAATATTTAGCTAAACAATAACAAAAATAATAGACTATAATTTTATAAATCAAAATCAAAATAATAAAACGACGACATTAGAAATTTTACTAATAAAAATAAGCATAAAACTAAAGGAAAGAGACGAAAGGATTTGTAGTTTGTAGAAAATTTTTGTAGAGCTTGACTTTAAAATTATAAAATTTATTTAAGAAATAACTTTTAGTTAAAAAATTACTTTTAAGATTAGTTGTTTATTTCTACACAAATTTTAAGTATTAAAAGTTATTTCATTAATTAGAAAACTTTTTAGATTAAAAAAGAATCAAATAGACCACACATGGTTGTCTCCATTTAGTTTGGGCTAAGAAAATGGACAGAACTTTGAACTCGCGAACGTTACTTTGAACACGCTGGACTGTCTCACTCAATTGTATAACCATATAAAGTGGTATTTAATTTATATGCAGTATAATTTTTCAGCGAAGGATGTGCGCTTGACCACCCGTGGCATCGACCGAAACAATGCTCAATATTCATTATTAGCATTAGGAATGTGACGGGTGAATGAAGTATTTATTTATTTATATATATATATATATATATATATATATATATATATATATATTAAAGCACGAATAATAAAACATTAAATGTTGAGCGACAAAAATATCCTCTAAATATTGATCGACTTTTATGCCCTTTAAAACTAAATAATTCTTTCATATAATAATTCCGTATGGGATAAAATTGTAAAAGCAAAAATTCATTAATTTGCTTTGGAGAATCAGCGTTCACCAAGTAAACTTCTTGTCGAATGTCTCTCAATTTCAATAGGAATCTGTTGCATGTTGGGTATTCTAACTTTCTTTGTTTCTCAATTTGAATAGGAATCAGTAGCAGCTTGTCAAGTTTAGTTCCCTATATATATTGAATCTTGATCTAATTAAAGTACGCTCCTTTTTGGGTGGTGGTTAGTGATGACTAATCCTAGGTAGTTCCCAAATTTTGTGGTTGAGTTAATGTTGAGGGAGTTTGCAATAATTCTTTGTGTGTGGGGTGGACATTTTTTGAGGAGTAGACTTTAGATTTTGCAAAGTTTATTTTTTGACCAGATTGGGATGATAAGTTGTTGAAAATGTTTATAATAGTAGAGGTATATTTTGTATCGGCTTCCACAAATAGCACCAGATTATCTGCAAAAAGGAGATACGATAGTTTTGTTGAGACTCTTCCTACTTTGATAGGGTTCCAAAGGTTACGGTTTATTGCTTGGTTGATTAAGCGGGTTAGGGATTCCATGCAAATGATAAATAAGTATAGTGAAAGGGGGTCACCTTGCCTAATCCCACGAGTTGGGTTGAAAGAAGTGGTAGGTTTCCCATTGACAAGTATTCATACGGATGAAGTTGTGACGCATGACATAATGAGTGAAATTAGCTTTGGGGGGGAATTTAAGCTTGCCAAGGAAAATCTAATGAAGGACCATTCGAGACGGTCGAATGCTTTTTCTAGATCAATTTTCAGCATCATATGCCCTTTTTTACTATTATTCTTATTGAAGGAATGAATAGCTTCTTGGACAATGATGCTATTATCAGTAGCTCTGCGATCGGGAATGAACTTGCATTGATTAGGGCTAATAATTTTGTGCAATAGAGGTCTTATACGGTGGAGAATTATTTTAGTAATAGTATTGTAAATCGTATTGCAAAGGCTTATGGGTCTATATTGAGTGATCGATTCGGGTTTTTTTACTTTAGGGATTAAACTATGTTTGTATTATTAATATCATGTGGGATCTGGTTGATTGAAAAGACATCCATACAAAAATTAGTGATTGCACTTTGAGTATCGCCCCAAAATTGTTGGAAGAAAATGGGGTGAAGTCCATCTGGACCTGGTGTCTTTAGAGGCTTAAATGAATTGACGACATTTTTTATTTCTAAAGTTGAAAGAGGTTTGGTGAGTTGAAGTTGATCTTCAAGTGTCAGTGCATGAATATCTGTGGAATTTTTTAACACTATAGGGAAGTTCAGTAGTACACACATTATTAAAATGCTCAATGATAGTGGTTGTAATGGTAAAAATAGCACGGTATAGTCAGTTTCCGGACTGGTCATTCAAAAATAGTCAGCATTTACGAAGTCAATGAAAAATAGCCACTATTTTGCTGCAACAGAGACCGGTCCAGCATAATATACTGGAGTTCGGTGCACCTGTGTATGAACTCCAGCATATTATGCTGGACCGGTATACTTTGTTGATTGCAGTATAATATACTGGAGACTGGAGCACCAGTGCTCCAAACTCCAGTATATTATACTCGACAATTATACTTGCTGGAACTCCAGTATATTATGATGGAGTTCTAGTGTACTTATGCTGGAACTCCATCATATTATGCTGGAGTTCCAGCATACTTATCTTGGAACTCCAATATAATATGCTGGAGTTCAAGCATACTTATGTTGGAACTCCAGTATAATATACTGGCGTATTTTTCGGGTTTTGAACAGTGTTTTTGCTTAGATTTATCTTTACATGAAAAATGGTTAAATTTCGATTACTTTTGAAACTGGGCTATTTTTGAACGACCAGTTGTAAATCTGGCTATTTTTAAATTTCTCCCGTTGTAATGGCATCCTTATCTAAGGTCCAGTTGCCAGCATTATCTATTAGGCCCATAATTCTGTTTTTGTGCCTTTTATGGATTGTAGTCGTGTGAAAAAATTTTGTGTTGGCATCACCTTCATTTAGTCATTGGACTCTAGATTTTAATTTCCAGAAGTCCTCTTCTTGTCGAAGAATATTATTGTAATCGAAAATAAGGTTTGTTTCAAGGTTGTGGTGAAATGTCTTTTTATGGATCAGATTCATTTTTTTGTAGACCTTCAATTCTAGCAATAATTTTCCTTTTATTAGCAAAAATGTTTCCAAAGCATGTGGAGTTCCATTTTTGGGCATTATTTTTAAAGCTGGCCATAACACTTGTATACTCGGCGTTAGAGTGCCAACAACTTGAGACTAAATTTTTAAAATCAGGGTAAAGTAGCCACATTGTTTCAAACTTGAAAGCACTAACAGGTTTGTTAGAATGACGTATGAGGTTAAAGAGTAGTGGACAGTGGTCTGAGTATGTGCGTGGGAGATGTGTAACATTTGAGTCTTGGTATATTTCAAGCCAAGCCGGGTTACTCATAAATCTATCTAGTCTTTCTAGTATAAAGGAATTATTGTTTTGGCTGTTAGGTTTGTTAGTCCAGGTGAACCTTGGTCCAGTAAAGCCTAGGTCTAGCATGTTCATTTCGTTAATACACTCCACAAAGGCCGAAACTCTGTTATTCTTGATGGGGTTTCCTCCTAATTTTTCAGAGGCATTTGTAACCTCATTAAAATCCCCACATACTAACCATGGGAGATTAATAATTGAAGACATTTCTTTGAGGTTTTTGAATAGGATATTTTTATATCTACTATTATTTTTAGCATATATGACAGAAATAATCCACGTGCACTACTAGAAATTCGAAAAAAAACGACCAAAAATTGGCGACCAAACTTGGTCTGTCAAGAAAAGCCACCAACGTTGGTCGCTAAATTGGAGAAAATAAATAATTATTCTAAATACATTAGCGATTAAGGTTGGCCGCTTTTTGGTCGATAATTTGGTCAAAATGTTGACCGGACTGGTCAGACTTGCTTGGTCAAAGAAATACTGAAATTAGCGACTAACTTTGGTCGCTAAAGTAGGACCCACTTATAAAATTTTAATAATTATATTATTATTTTAAAAAAATTATAAAATATAAATAATTATAATTTAAAATTAGCGACCAAAGTTGGTCGCTCACGAAAGGGGAAGTAGTTAGAGACCAACTTTGATCGCTAATTTGGGATCCAATTCTAATGTTTAACAATTATATTATTATTTTAAATATTATATAAAATATAAATAAATCTGATTTAAATTTAGCGGCCAACTTTGGTCGCTAATTTTAATGTTCTGGATAATTAGCGACCAAAGTTGGTCTCTTTTCAGGTCAACATTGGTCAAAATTAAAAATCACTTTTGTATTTACTATCTAAATAATATAAATGTAATCCGTTAACACTTTTGTAATACAAGGGATGAATACACTAAAATATACTCTAACATGCTATATATGTAGTTAAAGTAGTACAACAAAGCGTGTTATATATATATGTAAATTGAATCATCGACTTGTAATCTACTCAGATGCATCGTTGAATATTAAAAACAAAACGTCTCGACTTATATCAATTAATCTGTTATAATTGATTCATCGACTTATAACCTAGTGATGAATGAATGTAATTCACTAACTCTGTTACAATACAAATAATGAATACAGTATCATGTACTATAACATGCTATATATGTAGTTAAAGTAGCACGAAGTGTGTGTGTTATATATATATACACACATTAACATATACTATAACAAGTTATATATACGTTATAGTATTACAGTGAAGTGTCTCTGCGTGTGTGTGTGTGTGTGTATATATATATATATATATATATATACCTAATATATATATATATATATATAAGAACATGAAGCGCTCGGAACACAAGGTTGGGTTATTTTAGGTATTGATACACTTGTAAATTGATTCGTCGACTTATAACCTACTCAGATGCATGTATATATATTAAAAACAAAATGTCTCGACTTATATCAATTAATATGTTATATATATAAGAACATGAAGCGCTCGGAACACAAGGCTGGATTATTTTAGGTATTGATACACTTGTAAATTGATTCGTCGACTTATAACCTACTCAGATGCATGTATATATATTAAAAACAAAACGTCTCGACTTATATCAATTAATATGTTATAATTGATTCATCGACTTATAACCTAGTGATGAATGAATGTAATTCATTAACTCTGTTACAATGCAAATAATGAATATAGTATCATGTACTATAACATGCTATATATGTAGTTAAAGTAGCACGAAGTGTATGTGTTATATATATACACACACTAACATATACTATAACAAGTTATATAAACGTTACAGTATTATAGTGAAGTGTCTGTGTGTGTGTGTGTGTGCGTGCATATATATATATATATACACATACACACACACACACACACACACACACATATATATATATATATATATATATATATATATATATATATATATATATATGTGTGTGTGTGTGTGTGATGACCCAAAAGGTCATCACTTGCTTAAATTAAATTCTGTATTTCTGAGGCCTTAAAAACCTCATTTAGAGTCACCTCGATATGCGTACGCAGTTCGGGCGCGTAGCCGGAAAGCTTAAATATGAAATTCTATTAAAAAAAATTATAAAATTTGGTTATAAAATGAGTTAATTTGACTTCGGTCAATATTTTGGGTAAACGGACCTGGACCCGTGATTTGACGGCCCCCGAGGGTCCGTAGGAAAATATGAAACTTGGGCGTATGCCCGGAATCGAATTCTGAGGTCCCAAGCCCGAGAAATGAATTTTTAAAAGAAATTATTTTCTGAAACTCTTTAAGGAAAATTGAAATAAAACTTGCTTAGAACATGATGGTATCGAGCCCGTATTTTGGTTCCGGCACCCGGTACAGGTCTTATATATGATTTAAGACGTTTTTGTGGAATTTGGTGAAAAACGGATGTCATATGACATGATTCAGACTTAACTCGCAAAGTTGATGTTTAAACAAGTTTTGAGAAAATTTCATTGATCTCGAGATTTAATTTGATGTTCATGATGTTTATTTTAGACGATTTGATTGCACGAATAAGTCCATAGGATGTTTTTGAGAATTTTGTGTATATTTGGTTGGAGCCCCGAGGGCTCGGGTAGGTTCTGGGATTCCTTAGGCCTAAAAACACAGTTGTGGCAGGTTCAGAGAAGTTGCAGGTCTCTGAACCCGCCAGTGCGGTCCGCACAAAAGCGTGTGCGACCGTGGAAGGGGGGCCAGTGCGGTCCACGATCGACTTTGTGCGGTGCGCGGTGGAGGCCTGTGCGCCGCAGTCCATTTTGTGCGGTCCGCATAGGGCACTGGACCGCAGTACCCGCAGGAAGGCCTGTGCGGTCGCAGTCCATTTTGTGCGGTTCGCACAGGGGGTCTGAGAGGGGTATAATTAGACAAGATTTTCAGTTATTTTTCATTTTTCAAAACCCCAAAAACATAAGAGGCAATTTTTCAAACAACCTTTCTTCTCCAAATCAATTGTAAGTCATTTTTAACTTGTTTTCTTCAATCATTAACATCTTTTAACATGATTTCAACTTCAAATCAATGATTTTCATGGGAAAATTGGGTATTTTGGGTAGAACCTAGGTTTTTCAAAAAAAATTGGGGATTTAGACCTCGATTAGAGGTCTGATTTCAAAAATATTATATATTTGAGTTCGTGGGGGAATGAGTAATCGGGTTTTGGGTTTGAACCTCGGGTTTTGACCACGTGGGCCTGGGGTCGCTTTTGACTTTTTGGGTAAAACTTTGGAAAACTCATTTTCATGCATTCAAATTGATTAATTTAGCGTTTATTGATGTAATTAAGTAACTTGTGGCTAGATACGAGCGAATTGGCGGTGGAATCAAGGGATAAAGCTATAATTAAAACTTGAGTTGTGTTCGAGGTATCGAGGTAAGTGTTCGGTCTAACCTTAGCTTGAGGGATTGGGAGTTGAGTCGTATTTGCTAATTGCTTCTTGTTGAGTACGACGTATAGGCATGGTGATGAGTATCTATATGTTGGTGTCGAGCATGACCGTGAGCCCTAAATTGATACTTGTTGTATTCTTAAATGATACTACAAATGCTGTAGTGGGTGAATTCTTGATAATGAGTAAAGACTTAAGTTTATTTTCGTGGAAGATACTTATGATCAAGAAATGGTGGTAATTGAGACGAGAAAGAGTTGAGTTAAGATTGGTTATAGCTGATTCTCCCTTTCCGGGACGTATATACTTGTACTGTCGAATTTCCTTGCCGGGATAGTGTAGTTTATTGTTGACCCTTTGTCGGGGATGTTATTATGATCACTATTGACTGTATATTTGGGACGGGTTGCACGCCGCAACAGATATTATATTGGATCGGGTTGCACGCCGCAACAACTATATATATGTGGCGCCCCTTTTTTCTCGCGAAATTGGGTTTATGACATTTGGGAGGACAAATTGTTCCCTTTCGGGAATTGGGTTTGAATTGAAGAGTCGCCACCTAATGATTTAAGTTCATTAGGACACTAAGAAAGGTTTGATTTGAACAACCAGAGATTGGGTAAGGGCTTGAAATTATCCCAAGGGGAAGGTATTAGGCACCCCTCAAGATCCACTAGTGTGGTTCCTGGCCAAACCATCGTTGTGACTTTAGGTACAAATAACACGTAGGCAAATAAGAACTTCAAACAAGAGAGGATTTTCACGTAATGTTTACAAAATAGGTGAAGTTAAAAGAACTAAAAGAAAAGTTGATTTTTTTTAAGAAAATAGTTTGAAATTTGAGAATAAACAATGAAGCAAATAAATAAAGGAAAAGGGGTCCTAGATTTGTAAATAATATGGATCACCCCACAAAACATCCTGTAATCACTCCTCAATGAGGGGCTACACGAGATGTTATTGCATGGTCATCATATCCATATCTACCCTTTCCCACCCCGTTGAGGTATTAAAGCGCGGAATGGTCTCGTTTACTTATTGCATGCTATTACCCGCCTCGATCCTATCAGTCCCAGAGGCATTTGAGACTACTAATCCTAAAGGGGAGGGATATTGGGCTTACTTGTGGTTTCAAAAGGTAAAAATACTAAGGCGACAAACAAAACATATATGGTAAGTATGGGGAAGCATATAAACAAATGAAAAGTCTCAAACAGACCTCCTTTAAGCAGAGAAAAGCAAGTAGTTAGCATGACTTACACATACTGTTTAGGTTCTGATTAAACTTAAAGGATCGAGGCAGACTGATTTATTACATAGTTCAGATAAGAAGCCTGAATCAGGCCTGCCTGCTGGTTGTAACATATAAAATCTGATTTAGTTTATAAACTTTCACCGTATGGCTTGCCTAAGTGTTAGACGAAGACCCTATAGGCATGATATCTACTGATTCCAGAAATAATGAAGTAAACATGAATACATACTGATTTAAGAAAAATCGTTTGTTATTAAAGAAAAGCGAGTTTTAGCAAAAGAGCATGCGTCATTGTTACTGGTTTTAGACTTATAAGTGAGTGAAGCAGTTCAAATTCGATTAAATCTCATATAGGCATGCTTTCTATGTATCGTCAATTTTGGACACTTTTATAAACATAGTAAAAAAATGCAGAAATCCTATAGGCATGACATCTAGATGCTGAATTTTGTTTAAAGCCTATGAACATGATATCTAATTGCGGTTGATTATTTAAGACCTATAAACATGTTTGCCTAATGAGGAATGCATATGCAAGATTCAGAAAGAACCTATAGGCAGGATATCTATATGATATGTAGAAATTCAGAAATTCCTATAGGCAGGATATCTATATGATATGCAGAAATTCAGAAATAACCTATAGGCATGGTATCCATATGGTAATACAAGATTCCTATAGACATGGTATCTATACATGAGAATGCAGAAATTCTTAGAGACATGGTATGTATATGAGAATGCAAGATTCCTATAGACATGGTGTTTATATGAGAATGCATGAATTCATAAACTCCTATAGGCAGGTTATCTACCCCTTTTTGCATACATAGTTACCCCTCCCTTTTCACTAGTCATTCCCGAGAGTTTTATTACAAAGTTATTACAGCCTAGAAAGAGTAAAGAAAAGAAAAAATACAATCAGAAAAAGTACAACCAAGGAGAGCCTGATTCAGACTTCCTGTCTGAAGTATGAAGTAAACCAACTCCAAGAGATCTTATTTCAAAGCCTTTCTCCCATTTGGATGTGTCAGAGTTCCCTAAGAGCCTCATATGGACTCCGGGCAGTGCTCACACCCAAATGCATTATAGATGAAGACATAGTGCAGTATGGAAGGGCCAGCCCTCAAGTGTCCAAGTTCCGAGGGAACTTAAGGTCCCAAGGCAAGGCTCACAAGAGGGGGGCAGAATTTAGAGACTAAGAGAGGGTGCAAGTGCAAAATTCTGAAAAGGGGAAAGGGGAAAGGAAACAGTTTACATTAATACACATATGGGTATAGGGAATGGGGAGGTGGTAAGGAGGCAAGGACATGCTAGTGGGCATACCCAGCAATGGAAAATGCTGGCACACCCATAAGCCTGTTATAGCACATTGTTTAGAGGTTAGGATCCTCTAAGAGATCAAGTTCAATCCATAGACAATAACTTGCATATTGCCATGTTTTAAACTGTAACTCAAAGCACATAAAGGGAAATAGGGAGCGATGATTCATAGTAGAAACAGGCAGTAGGACATAATCATACTAATTTAAATGGTGAACTCTACAGAAAGCAGTAAAGTAGACATATATACAAAGACTGTAAATAAACACATTGTTGTGGTGCTGAAGTTTAAATCAGGATATACCAGTTTCAAAGGAAACAAACAAAGAAAAGTAGTAAGTCTTGTAAATAGGCCACAATGCAGACAAGAAGAGAAAGTTATTGTGAGAGAGTATGAGTTCAGAAGGATTCTGATGTCCTCTTTGTGAAAAGGGTCGTGCCTTTTATAGTGTGAAAATCATGAAGAAATAAGGTAAGAAAATAGTCAAGGAACTGATTGTCAATCAATTACACAAGACTTTCCTTAATTAAAGGATTCAGATTCAAACGGGTAAAAACAATTTAAGGAAAGAAAAATAAATAAGCGCTTTGTGCATAGCATGCAATTAAGGGTAAATACATAAAGGTTATGTAAGGACAGAATTTCTGAAATACGCAGTTGCACAAACAAGGCAAGAAAATCATTTAACAGCCAGTAAATCAAAGGTCAGGGATCTTGTATGAATGAGCCGAGTCAAAAAGATGGGAAAGGTTTTTTAACTTAAGGGAAATCAACAAACAATGGAAAGGGAATCAATCAAACCTTTTTAGAAGGAATTTGAATCAATCACGAGTTGAAAGCCTTTTTGGAGGAAGATTCATCACATATAAAGAGCACACAAACACGTTGAGTTGAAAGAAAATGTTGTGCCATTGCAAAAATCAATAGAAAAATTCAGTGAAGAAAGAGTTTTAGAAGAGTTTAGCCAAATGTTAGAATCATATGCAAACATGGATATCCAAACTCGGTTTAGAGACTCGAAGTTGGTCTGAAAGAGTTAGGGGTTTTAAAATAAAAACCCTAGTTCAATTAAATCACATAATCAAACTTGGCAGAACCCCTGAATACTATGGTTTTCACCTTGAATCAAGTACAGAGATGAGAAGGCAAGTAATCGAAACAGGCTCAGAAGTTTCAGTTCTATGAAACCTCTTGCATGTTTCTTTCAGCAGCAGAAACTCATGAGAAAACAATGATAGCAAGTAACACGCAGAACATAGTAGCAGAATTCAAAGAAAAATAGAGTAGAAGAAGCTAATACGAAACATAATTGAGAAGACTGATAAGAACAGTAGAAGAAGCATGCTAAGAAATTTTAGAAGAAACTTTAAACAGAGCTCATAAAAAGGAACTTAATAAGGAAACTTAAGAACTTAGTAAGAAAATATAGTACAAGAAATATATCAGAACACAGTAGAGAAAGCATACAGTAGGAAAGCATACGAGAACATAATATAGGAAAATACAGTAGAAGAAGCACGTAAGAACTTGGTAGAAGAAAATACAAGAACCCAGTAGAAGCAAATACACATAAAAGGAAAAAGAAAGTTAGAAAACACTTAAATACTTTCAGAAAACCCTAGATCGGAAAAGAAAGATTTTGAAAGTAGTTTTTTGAAAGAAAAGTCAGGAAAACGTTTAAGACCTTAAGGAAAGCATGGATTTGGAACGGATCTAAGGGAACTGGAAAAACCTCGAAGGTTTAGGGTTTTAGAAGAACCCTAGAAATGAGAAAGGCTTTGGAAAGTCACCGATCTGAGTCGGAGAGGTCAGGATCATCTCTCAAATAACCATGGTACGCCGGAGCAAAGCCGGAGATGGTCATAGAACCTCGAATTTACAGAGGTCTGGGTACAAACCTTCAAGGTCAGGCCTTGAATCTTCATAGATCAGGTGTGTAAGAGCAACATGAGGTAGGTATAAGACTCACATAGCCCTGGAAGCCCTGGATTCCGGTGGCTTTCAGGGTGGAAGCGGTAAGAGGCGGCTAGGGTTCTGAGAAGACTCGAGAGAGTTTGAGAGAGTGGAGGGTTTTAGAGGCGGCGGGTAGGTGAAATGACTTA
This sequence comes from Nicotiana sylvestris, assembly GCF_000393655.2. NCBI lineage: Eukaryota > Viridiplantae > Streptophyta > Magnoliopsida > Solanales > Solanaceae > Nicotiana > Nicotiana sylvestris. The sequence goes on along the minus strand of NC_091057.1, from coordinate 83,434,674 downwards.
GGGTTAGTGGGGTTGGTGAATTAAAAAATGAAAGGAGAGAATGTGGCCGTTGATCATTTTAATCAACGGCCTGGTTTAAACGGGGAGCCGGGCCGGTTGGATTTAATTGGGTCAGAGGCGAGTAATTTTAGGAATTGGGCTGGGGTTCAATTGGGGTAGAATTTAGGCTAAAATTGAAATAAGTAGGGCTAGTATTTAAATAGCCACTTTTCCCTTATTTATTTTATAAAAAATAGTAAAATAATTTTTGGAAATGAATTAAAGGTATTAAATTAATTAATAATATATAAATATTAAATTAAAAATACTGGAATTAATTTTGTAATTATAAACATTATTAAATCTTCAAATAGGCTAATATTGCAATTATACGCAATTTGGCTTTAAAAATACTAAATAAATTTTTAAAAATGTGTAAAAATCACACTAGCTATATTTTAGTATAAATATAAGAGTCCAATAAATGAATTACCAAAATGATAACTTTGGGGATAATTATTGGGTTTTTCTTGATAAATAAGGGCAGTAAATTGATTTAAAAATCTTTGAAAAAAATGGTATACTTATATATGCATATACATGCTATTTGAAAGGCATTGTGCATATAAAAATACAGGAAAAAATTGGGTATCAACAGCTGCCCCTCTTTACCCGGGAAGGATGAAAGAGCTGTCGGGTAAAGATATGATGGCCAATTTGATCGAACAGAGTGGTTTGAAGAATTTGACCAAGCTTTGGCTCCTGAGCTGCCTACATATCCCTAGTCTTATAGGAATCAGGCCATATGTAGTTCAGGATCCGTCGGCAGAATATGCCGATGGAGATTTTTCAAGACGGACGTGATATTTGGGTTGAGATGGATGGTTAAAGTCTAACAGGGTTGCGGGAACTGGAGCGGGATTGCTCCTACTGAGTTGCTCGCCAGTTTACCTGAAAATAAGCAATACAAGTGTATATTGTGCGAAAATTTAAACGTGATGCAAGTTCCCGTCGGACCATGAATGTTGTCTTTGGACGGTTAGGATGACGTCCTCAGACCATGACATCCTGGGCCATGAAGCATATGATATGGGATTCGCAGGCCATGAAATGATGCTCTCGGACTATGAGAATGATTCCTACGAACTATGACGCCTTTGAATAATGATATGCAAAAGATAAAAGGGTCCTCAGGCCATGGCATGGCATTCTCGGGCTATGAAAATGGTGCCTCCGAACAATGACGCCTTTGGATAGATTGGCAATCTTTCAGCCCATGAGATGTAGAAGGTGGAGATCTTTCAGCCGATGCAAGATGTAAATAAAGTGGCGATATTTCAGCCATGCAAGATATAAATGAAGTGGCGATCTTTCGGCTGATGCAAGATGTAAATGAAGTGGCGATATTTCAGCCATGCAAGATGTAGATGAAGTGGCGATCTTTCAGCCATGCAGATGGAGGTAGAGCTTAACCTCGGAAGGTGGAATGGTAGCCTTATGAAATGCAGGGAATGCAGATGGAGACAGAGCTTAGTCTCGGAAGGCAGAATGGTAGCCTTATGCAATGCAGAGAATGCAGATGGAGATAGAGCTTAGTCTCGAAAGGCAGAATGGTAGCCTTATGCAATGCAGAGAATGTAGGTGGAGATAGAGCTTAGTATCGGAAGGCAGAATGGTAGCCTTATGCAATGCAGAGAATGTAGATGGAGACAGAGCTTAGTGTCGGAAGGTAGAATGGTAGCCTTATGCAATGTAGAGAATGTAGATAGATACAGAACTTAGTCTCAGAAGGCAGAATGGTAGCCTTATGCAAGAAGTAAAAATGGCAAATGGCAATAGAGTTTTCTTAGCTGATAGCGGATTGCGGTATCGTGATTGTTGGGGATATTGTGCCTGCTAGGGACACTGTTGTGTGCGGATAGCAGTTGTGAGAAAGTTTAACGGTTCGGAGAGTTGTATTCCTGAACTTTGTGAGTGAGCGTATAGTATATTTGATGATTTTGCAACTCAAGTGCCTGCATCCAAAAAAATCGTGAGTTTGTAAAGGGGGAAAGGTTAGTTCGTATCCCCGCTGGCTTTGCTTGACCTGATCGGCTTTGATCCGGCGATACTGTATATATCACTGGGGTAGCGTTGCTAAACAAGGCAATTTTAGTAATAAACATGCACGATTTAGTAAAAGCATAACATAAGTACATAATTAAGAATAGTTTTCTTTAGATGAACCGACGACAGCGACGTGGTTCAAGATAATGCAACTTTTCTTGCTCCAGAATTTTGAGGGTTCTTCTCAAAATTCTGCCCCAGTTTACCGGGCTGCTGCTTCTGACGGCTGTTAATGATAAATGGCTGGAATCGACTTCGAAATTTTGAGGGTCCTCCTCAAAATTCTGCCCCAGTTTCCAATAACGGGGGAAATGAAAATTTTATTGAATTATGACCGAACCCATAGGGCTGCCTACATATCCTCTCTTAAACGGGAATCAGGTCAGGCATAGTTCAAATTATATCATAAAAGAAAGCATAAAGGTTACACATAGTATCGCTTGACTGCTTCTGAATTGATCGGCTTTGGCCAAACTTCCCCGTCCATTTCTGCAAGTATGAGGGCTTCTCCTATTAGAACCTGGTGAACCATGTACGGACCCTGCCAGTTGGGAGAGAATTTCCCTTTGGCTTCATCTTGATGCGGGAAAATCTTCTTTAATACCAGCTACCCTGGTGTGAATTGTCTTAGCTTGACTCTTTTGTTGAAGGCTCTGGACATTCTGTTCTAATAAAGCTGACCATGGCAAAATTTATTCATTCTCTTTCCGTCTATAAGAGTTAGCTGTTTGCAACGACTCTTCACCCATTCTGCATCGTCGAGCTCAGCTTCTTGTATGATCCTTAGGGAGGGAATTTCTACTTTGGCGGGAATGATTGCTTCTGTACCATAATACAACATGTAGGGGTTGCCCCAGTTGATGTGCGGACTATGGTGCGGTACCCCAATAAAGCAAATGATACCATCTCGTGCCACTGCTTATGTTTCTTTATCATTTTCCTTAGTATCTTCTTGATATTCTTGTTGGCGGCCTCTACGACTCCGTTCATCTGAGGTCTGTAGGCTGTAGAATTCTTGTGTTTGATCTTGAAGGTTTTACACATGGATTTCATCAAATCACTGTTAAGGTTGGAGCCATTATCAGTAATGATTGACTCTGGAATTCCGAACCGACACACGATACGGTCGCGGACAAAATCCGCCACGACTTTCTTAGTCACTGCCCTTTAAGATGCTGCTTCAACCCATTTGGTGAAATAATCAATTGCTACTAGGATAAACCTGTGCCCGTTTGATGCTGCGGGTTTGATTGGTCCAATAACATCCATTCCCTATGCGGCGAACGGCCACAACGAGCTTGTCGCATTAAGCTCATTTGGAGGCACTTTTATCTTGTCTGCATGTATCTGACAGCGGTGACACTTTCAGACGTATTGGATGTAGTCTGTCTCCATAGTCATCCAGAAGTAACCAGTCCAGAGTATCTTCTTTGCTAAAACAAAGCCATACATATGTGGACCACAGGTCCCAGCATGGATTTCTTCTAGCAGTTTAGATGCTTCTTTTTCGTCGACACATCTTAGCAATCCTAAATCAGGAGTCCTCCTATACAGGACTCCTCTTTTGTGAAAGAAATTGTTGGAGCCTCCGAAGTGTGCGTTTCTGAGTAGGATTTGCAAGTTCTGGGTATTCTCCTTTCGTAAAATATTCCTTGATATCATGAAACCAAGGCTTTCAGTCTGCATTTTCCTCAACATGAGCATAATAAGCTGGCTGGTCATGGATCTTTACCCGAATGGGATCAATAAAGTTCTTATCTGGATGTTGTATCATGGATGATAGGGTAGCCAATGCATCGGTAAACTCATTTTGGACTCTAGGAACATGCTGGAACTCTGTCTTTGTGAACCTCTTTCTCAACTCCTATACATGATGCAGATAAGGGAGTATTTTGGAATTCTTAGTTGCCCATTCTTCTCAGACCTGATGTATAAGCAAGTCCGAATCTCCAATTACTAGCAACTCTTGAATATTCATGTCAATGGCCATCTTGAGCCCTAAGATGCAGGCTTCATACTCGGCCATATTGTTGGTGCAGGGGAACCTGAGTTTGGCAGACACTAGATAATGCTGACCAGTTTCTGATACTAGGACCGCTCTTATGCCAACTTCTTTGAAATTTGCTTCTCCATCGAAAAACATTCTCCAACCGTCATAGGATTCTGCAATATCTTCTCCTATGAATGATACTTCTTCATCAGGAAAATACGTTTTTAGGGGTTCGTTTTCTCCGTCCACGGGATTTTCAGCAAGGTGATCTGCTAGTGCCTGTCCTTTGATTGCTTTCTGAGTCACGTAGACAATGTCAAATTCACTCAACAGGATTTGCCACTTGGCCAGCTTGCCAGTGGGCATGGGCTTCTGAAAGATGTACTTCAAGGGATCCATCCTTGATATGAGATATGTAGTATAGGCACAGAAGTAGTGCCTCAACTTCTGAGCTACCCAAGTCAAAGCATAACAAGTGCGCTCTAACAGAGAATACCAAGCCTCGTACGGGGTGAACTTCTTACTGAGGTAATAGATGGCCTGTTCCTTCCTCCCCGTTTCATCATGTTACCCCAGAACACAGCCGAATGCTCCATCCAATACTGCGAGGTAGAGTAATAGAGGTCTACCTGGCTCGGGCGGGACCAAGACTGGTGGTGTTGATAGGTACTCCTTGATTCTGTCGAAGGCTTTTTGGCAGTCATTAGTCCATTTGGTAGCGGCCCCTTTCTTCAACATCTTAAATATTGGCTCACAGATAATTGTAGATTGTGCTATGAACCGGCTGATATAGTTAAGTCTCCCTAAGAAACTCATCACGTCCTTCTTGTTCTTTGGCGGTGGCAACTCTTGAATAGCTTTGACCTTTGATGGATCCAGTTCTATTCCTCAGCGACTTGCAATGAACCCAAGTAGTTTTCCGACAGGAACCCCAAATGCATACTTCACGGGATTCAGTTTCAGGTTGTACCTTCTCAATCTGTTGAAGAACTTCCTCAAATCTTACATGTGAATAGTGGCTTTCTTGGACTTTATGATGACATCATCTACATACACCTCAATCTCCTTGTGTATCATATCATGGAAAATAGTAGTCATGGCCCTCATGTAGGTGGCCCCTACATTCTTTAACCCGAATGGCATCATCTTGTAGTAGTACATCCCCACGGTGTAATGAAAGCCGTTTTCTCAGCATCTTCTTCGTCCATCCAGATCTAATGATATCCAACAAAACAATCTACAAATGATTGCAACTCATGCTTGGCGCAATTATCGATCAGGATGTGTATATTCGGCAAGGGGAAGTCGTCCTTTGGACTGGCCCGCTTGAGATCCTGGTAGTCGATACAGACTCTGACCTTCCCATCCTTCTTCGGCACCGGCACATTATTGGCTAACCATGTCGGATATTCTACTACCTTGAGAACCTTAGCTTTGACCTGCTTAGTGACTTCTTCTTTGATCTTCAGACTCATATCAGGCTTGAACTTTCTGAGCTTCTGCTTTAATGGTAGACATGTCAGATCAGTTGGCAGTTTGTGGGCCATAATAGATGTGCTCAGACCAGTCATGTCATCATATAACTAGGCGAATATGTCCTCGTATTCTCTTAGAAATTCTGTGTACCCTTCCTTTTCTGACGGTGATAAGTGAACGCTGATTCGTGTTTCTTTGACATTTTCTGCATCTCCCAGGTTAACAATCTTAGTCTCGTCCAGGTTGGACTTTGGCCTGTTCTCAAAGTTCTCGACTTCTTTAACAATCTCTTATGGTATATCATCTTCCTATGAATTTATGTCCCTTTGTTGCGTTGTCTCATTGCATGTCATAGCCATTGGTTCATCAAGATAGGTAATAGTAATGCTGTATAAATAATGTAATGAGAGAAAATAATAAGAGTAAGATTTGTAAGGAAACCGAAATGCTTTAATAAATTTCATAACTATTTTGAACATTGGAAGATGTTATTGCGAAAATTCAAAATGCGAAAGGAAAATCAACTAGTAAAAATAAAAGATAGTGCATGATGCTTTGTTCAGCCTTGCTACCCCGAGGCTTTTCGGGCTCTAGTGGTTCTGATGGTCCAATTGTTGAGGCATTCTCCTCGGCTTACGACCTATATGGAAGGGCCTTCCTCCCCCTCCTCCTTGAAGATGACACAACAATCCATGTCATCATCTTCTAGAAGTAAATTCCTCATTGTTGCCAGTGCTTCCTCTTCTTCCGACCCATAGATAACTTCGGTCGGCTGGAAAGTCTGCTACAAATATGGTATTGGCTGCTCCAGTAGGTAGTATGGACCGCGCCATGGTGGCGACCAGTTGTTGAATTCCTCCCAAGTATACTCGTATCCCAGACCGAAAGTGGTGCCATGTTTCTTCAGTTTGATAGGCTTGGCGATTCCTTGGAGGTTCTTGCCAAGTCCTTTGCTAGGTTCATATCCGCTCTAGTTCAATATGCTTTTAATTTTGTTTTCCCACCATTTGTCTTTGTCAACGACGTTGACTCGCTCGATGTGGTGATAGGTTTTACCGCCTATATTTCTTCTTCCTTCGATCGTTGGGATGGTTTAGCGACTGTATATGGGATTGCTACCATCGCCGTGAATGATCAGCTCTTGGTGATTCCACTCAAACTTCACTGCCTGATGTAGGGTTGACACTACAGCCCCAGTGGCATGAATCCACGGTCATCCCAAAATCAAGTTGTAAGATGCCGGCACATCTATTACTTGGAAATCGACATCGAACCAAATAGGCCCCATTTGCAAGCACAAACTAATTTCCCCAATAGTGGACCTTTGGAAACCGTCGAAATCTTTGACGTTGATGGCCTCGTCTTTGATCTCATGCAACCTCTTTCCTAATGTTTTGAGTGTTACCAACAGACAAATATTGAGGCTGGACCCTCCATCAATCAGGATCCTGGTGATAAAATAATCTTCGCATTGCACGGTTATGTGCAACGCTTTGTTGTGACTTAACCCTTCTGGTGGCAGCTCATCTTCATGAAAAGTGATCTTATGACTTTCCAATACCTGCCCTACCATGTTTTCCATTTCTCCTCCGGTGATGTTGCTTGGTACATATGCCTTACTTAGCACCTTCAACAAGGCATTCTTATGTGCATTGGAACTTTGCAGCAAAGCTAGGATAGAAATCTGTGTCGGTGTTTTGTGCAGCTGATCAATGACTGAGTATTCCTTAGCTTGTATCTTTCTCCAGAGATCATCGAACCCAGTTTCAGTGATGGTCGGCTGACCAGAGGCCTGCTTACTCGACTCAGCTAAATGTTTCGGAGTATAAACCCTGTCGGTTCTTGTCATACCCTGTGCGGCAACTGTTTCCCCGAACTTGGCTTTCCTTTTCCTTCTCGCCTCGGCTGTGTAATCCCAAGGTATGGCATTTGTATGGAACGTTGTTACGGCCGACATTGCTACTGGAATGGGCACCTTTACTCTGAACGAAACATGTATTTTGGAGGGTAAAACTGCAACTTCAAACGGTGATGGTGCATTTGCTGGAGACCCAAACTCAACCTCAATTGGTGTTGGCATCTTTGTAGGGGGTGGTGCTTCAAACTCAAGTGGTACAGACATGTTTACCTCGGCATTCCCAAAAGGCTGAGTTTGGACTACAAGCGGATTAAGGGTGACTATTGGCTTTTTTGGTTCGTTGCCTTCTGTGATTAAACCGATCGATCCTTTGGGATCCCAATCATCCTCTATTTCAATCATATGAACACCTCCACCCTTATGGTCTGGCAGAGTGTTGTTGCGAAAATTCGGAGTAGGCTCATTCGCCACCATGATCTTGTTATCAATCAAAGTCTGGATCTTGTCTTTCAGAGAGCGACATTCATCAATGGTATGCCCTTTCATGCCGGAATGGTATGCACATGATTTATTTGGATTGACCCATTGAGAAGGGTTTTTAAGGGTTATAGCAGGGATAAGGGTGACATAACCAGCAGCTTTGAGCCTTTCGTACAGCTGGTCAATTGGCTCAGTAATGGCGGTATACTGTTTGGAGGGTCTGCGGTCAAATAGTCGAGGTATAAGAAAGTTTTGATGTGTGGGAGGTGATTGATAGTGGGATGGCTGAGCATTGTAGGCTTGATAGACAAGTGCGGGTTGGGAATATCTGGGTGAAGTAGGTTGATATGTAGGAGGTGGGGGTGATTGGTAAGTAGGTGGTGGAGTTTGGTAAGAGGGTGAGGGTGCTTGGTAATTCGGGGTAGGCTGATATGTGAGTGGAGGTATCAGATAGGCTTGGTATTTGATAGGGGATTTGGCCCTTTGTGCAACCATTACGGCACCTACATCCCTTTTCTTAGATGTACCACCAGACTGTAAAGCCTTATTGGTAGCTTGCAAAGCTTCAAAGTTTGTAACCATACCACTTTTGATGCCTTCCTCGATCCTTTCCCCTAGCTTGATGATGTCGGAAAATTTCTAGCTCTCAATCAACATCAGCCTTTCATAGTAATGCAGGTCTTGAGCCCGTATTAAAAACTTGTTCATTTGTTCTTCTTCTAAAGCCGGTCTAACCTTAGCGGCTTCTGATCTCCAATGAGTAGCGTACTCGCGAAATGTTTCTGTGGGCTTCTTCTTTAAATTCTAGATGTAGAACACATCTGGCGCATTTTCTATGTTGAACCTGAACCTGTCCATAAAGTCAGACGCCATACTCACCCAGTTCGACCATTTCCTCAAGTCTTGGCTAATGTACCAAGACAGAGCATCTCCTCTCAGACTCCTCATGAAAAGCTTCATGTGAATCCTTTCATCCATCCCTACTCCGACCAGCTTGTCGTAGTATTGTCACACTTCCTTTTTTACTACACCCCGCAAAGGGTATAAATATAAGGGCGTTTTCCAATTAAAGGACAGTCGAAACGGGATTTGTTTGTTTAAAAATTCAGAGTCGCCACTTGGGATAATTTATGGTGTCCCAAGTCACCGGTTCGAATCTCGAAATGAGGAAAATATTGACTCTGTACTACAGTCTGCAAACACAGAAATCCGGGTAAGGAATTCTGTTAACCCCGAAGAAGGTGTTAGGCACTCCCGAGTTCCGTGGTTCTAGCATGGTCGCTTTGATCATACTTGGCTTATTAAAATTGTTTAATTACTCGTTTTAGAACCTATGTACTTTTAACTCTTATAATTAAGAAAACATCTTGAAACAAGTCACGCGTACGTGTACCCATTTGTTTGGCCTGTCAAAAATCATGTCACGCAAACGTGTCCATAATTAATAACGCTTTATTATTATTTAGAATATTTGGTCGAAGTTGCACGAACGCATACTCCGGTTTTGTTTTTAGAAAATCGTAATCATGTCACGCGAACGTGTCCACAACCACGATAGTATATTAAACGTGCCAAAAGCAAACTACGAACCATTGTCATTTTTATATCTAGGTTATGAAATTAATACGAGGGCCATGTTTTATTAAATTGCGAATGGCTCACCTCGGACTAAAGATGTTGCTAACGGTTAACAAGAAAAGTAGAAATAAAACAAAAAAATAAATAAAATAAAAGTTCAATTCATGGTCATTTCAACTCAAATTCTTAAAAATATTAAGTCCAAGTCCCATGGCCCAGAAACGTGTTGCTAGCTAGTAAAACAATAATACAGAAGCAATAAAACCTTTAAAGTCTAATTTCTCTTTCGCGTTTAAACTCAAACCAATTTCTGATTAACCCGCATGATTCTAAGGCAATTCAATGTTCTTTACAAAATTATCTTTCCTTTAAAAGCCAAATCCATTTTAGACAACGTGGATCTAAATAATCACTAACCAAACAAATTTATCAATCTCACATTAAACTCCGTCACTGAAATAGCTATAATGCAATTCAAATGGCAATGTTGTTAACACTGATCCAATGGCAAAAATGGAGAATGTCACTCAGTCTAAAATTGAAAGCAAGAGGGAGGAATATGTATCAGCTGCAAATGCAGACTCAATAAAGAAAAGTATCGAAACAGCTACAGCAATTAGTGTATGTTCAAATGATCAAAGGAATAAAATTTTGGTTACCTATGCAGCAGCTGCAGCAGAACACACACAGTCTCCAAACAGAGCAAATACTCTGCTTCTAAACAGAGAAAAGGTCAAAAACACACCTGAGGAAAAAGGTTCGGCTGTAGATTGCAGTAAAGCCAGGAAGCAATTAGTAATAACAAATTCAGGCGACTCAATGCAATTGGGCAAATATGATGGGAACAGGCATCCAACTACTTGAAATCGAAGCTCAGCCAGCAGCAGCCAACAAATCCGGCAATCAACAATGAACAACTCTAAATTTCAACTCGAAGAATAGCTATCGGACCTTTGAACTAAATGGAACCAGTGAACGGACTTCGACAAGGAACCAAGGGAAACGGTCGTCGAAACTCAGTCATCGAAGCTCAACCAGAAACTCGAGACTCGCCGGAAAAGAGTGTTAAACGAGTTTTGCGACTCCTCACTGTTTTCAGCGCCTTTGTTCGTTAGTTCTAGAGCTCGAAGGTTGTCATCGGACTCCCGGCCAGCTCTGGTGATGAAGAAGATGGTTTGGTCGCTTGAGGAAGGGGTCGCGTCTGGAACTCGTTAGTTCGACGAGCTGGTGGAGCTCATTTTTCCGGCGAGTTTCAGGCAGAGATGGGTTCGTTTGACGATTAGCGTTCAGGGGTTAGAGCGATGGCTTTGGCTTGGTTGCTGAAGAAGAAGCAAGAAGGAAGCTATATGTGTGTGTTTCGGCGAGTTCGCCGCTGGTGGGCGAGAGGAGTTGAAGAAGCTGCAATTGCTCTGTTTTTCTTTATCCCTCCGGTCGTTAGGTTGGTGAGAGGATTTAGAGAAAAAGAATTCCAGATCGATGGAGGGGGGGTCGTGTTCGAAGGATGAAGACTGGGAGAGGGGCAGGGTGGTTTCGTGAAGAAGACGATCCAAAGGGGGGTGGGATCGTTTCTTTTGGTGATGATTTCTCCAGAAGAAAACGAAAGGGATCATCCCTTTTTCAAAAGGTTGCGCAACTTTTTTTTCCTCTCCCCCCTTCTTTTCAGCGTTCTTCTTCTTTTTTTATTGTAGATTGTAGGGTTTTTAGGTTAAGGAGTATGGGGCTAGGAATTATGGGCTTGGAAATTATGGGCTAGGTCCAAAATTAGGCCTAAAAATGGGTTGCTCGAGCCCAAGTTCTATTCTTTCCCTGAAAACGAGATTAAAAATACGGTCTCATTTATTAATTAATCCTACTATTCAAAAAAAATATTAAAATAAAACTAACCATTAAAACAAATCTATTTTTGGTATTTTCAAATATCATATTAAAATAAAAATACGATACTATTTTTGTATTTTTTTTAAGATTAAAAATTACTACAAAATATTAATGAATCTATTTTTGTAATTTTTGTTTTCTTGTAATAAAGTAAAAGAGTCAAAATTACTTAAAATATCTATATTATGCCTAAATTAAATATTTACGCGTTAAAATGTGAAAAATTTTGGGGAGGGTAAAAAATCACATGTCTACAGCTGCCCCTCTTTTACTGGAAAGATGTAGTATTTTCAGACAAAGAATGACTAGACAGGTTTTTGACCCGACCCTTATTTGGAGAGATTAAAACTAAGAGAAAAGGGGAATGTGACCGAGCTCTGGTATCTGAGCTGCCTACATATCCTTGGCTATAAAGGAATCAGGCCACGTGTAGTTCAGAGATGAGTGAGATGACGGAGTATGCCGAGATGGAGATCTGGTCGAGGTGCCGTTCCGCCGAGGTTCCGGTCCGTGGTCCCTGTTATTACATCAAAAATCAAATGAAAAAGACTAACTAAACCTTTCAACTACAAGTTACAAGGTTCCTATCTATAAGTCTTCTAAAGCTTGATCTTGAGTCTTGAATGGTTCTTCATGCAGACTTTAGATTTGAACCTTGACGCTTGTTAGCTGCAGGTGTTAGCTCGTTCTTCTATAGCTTTTGGATCAAGACCGGACAAGTAGTGCTTGTGACTTCTACCATGTCTTAAGTAGTTCAAACCTTTCATCAACTTCTCCATTTGGATTCACTTCTTGCCTTTCTTTCTTTTTTCTTTATTGTGACTAACTTCTGTTGATCACCTCGGATTGTTGACTCGCATTCTTGCCGCGAGATTCTTTGGTTGCTGACTTGAATTGCAATCTGAGATGCTTTTCCTTTTCTTCAGGTAGACGCCTGATTGTTGAACTCGAACCATCTTCTCTTGTTACTTGATACTGTTTTCCCTTGGACCTTGAACTATTTTCCCCTGAAACGTGAATTGTCTTCCTTCGAAACTGCTTTCCCTAGAAACTTGAGTTGTCTCCCCTTGTTCTCCAGGTGGGCGCCTGATTACAACAAAATAGACAAAACAAAGAAATATTTCTGCCCCAGTTTGCACTAGGAAGATTTGTGAGTTGTAAGCAAAATTGTAAACCACTTATACTATTGATGCAATGATGAAATTAAACTAAAGAATAGACTAGGAAAACTATAAACTAATCTTGACTAAAGTAAAAACTAACCCTATTCTCCAGGCGGGGCCCCCTGACTGCTAACTTGAAATGTATTCCCTGCTCTCCAGACGGGCTCCTGACTGCTAACTTGAAATGTATTGCCTGCTCTCCAGGCGGGCTCCTGACTGCTAACTTGAAATATATTTCCTGCTCTCCAGGCGGGCTCCTGACAAATATCAATAAGAACTTGAAAGAATAAAACTTGAATTGTACTTCCTTGTTCTCCAGGTGGCTCCTGATTGCTGACTTGAAATGTATTCCCTGCTCTTCAGGCGGGCTCCTGACTGCTGACTTGAAATGTATTCCCTGCTCTCCAGGCGGGCTCCTGACTGTTGACTGGAAATGTATTCCATGCTCTCCAGGCGGGCTCCTGACTGCTGACTAGAAATGTATTCCCTTGTTCTCCAGGCAGGCTCCTGATTGCTACAAAATATACAAAAACAAAGAAAATTTTCTACCCCAGTTTGGTGGCTAGGCTCATATGTGAGTGTTAAACTGAATAGTGTTACAAAATATTCGTAAGAATTTGAAAGCTAAACCCCGTTGTCCAGGTGGGTCCTGACAACTCTCAATTAAACGACCATTATAAATCTAAGTTATATCTTTTAAAGGTGTGACTTCCGCTAAATCTTGTTATCTAAAAGGGTCTTAAAGCTACATCCCATTATCCAGGAAGGTCCTGAAAATCAAAAGTCAAGTTTTATCTTAAGAGTGATAATTTCACGGTTGAATTATACTACCCTACAACAGAATTTACGCTAAATGTTGTTATCTAATCGAAATCTTAAAGCTAAGTCCCATTATTCAAGAGGGGCCTGAAAACTCCTAATTGAATCCTATCTTAAACATACAAACTTTGAAGCCAACTTATATTCCTTTGGGGTACGTTTATGCTGGATTATTCTACTCATGATTGTTTTGAATTTTAAACTAGGTCCCATTTTCCAGAAGGATCCTGAAAATTTACGGTCAAACCTGTCTGGCGCTTGCCTTTCCTTGCGGAGGGTTTCTCCGACACAAACGAAATTTTCTGGCCCTGTTTCAATCAAAGAAAAATCTTGTCAGTTTAAAATGTGGTGGTTGGTTTGTGGCCTTGACTTTGAGGGCGATTGCTCCTTCACTTCCCATGATAATTGATTTCCACTCGACGACCTTGCTTGTTTATTGATTAACCACTTTCTCTATCATCCTTATCACAGAATATACCTCTTCTCCGTTCAGACTCAATACCCTCTATCTGTTGCATTGCTCATGAACTGACATTTACCAACCTTTGTGTTTCACCAAAAATACCTTTAATCTGTCCACCTAACACCCTCCATCTGTTGCATCGTGCTCTTGTGTTGACATGAATTCCAAAGCACGTTAATTGCCATCCACTTAGTGCGCATGATGTTCCTTCCTGACTTAAATCACTGGCCTTGGCCTTGAAGTCTTTTGTTCCCTCACTCGTCACGATAACTTTGATTTCTGCTTGGAATATCTTGTTTGTCACTGGTTAAATGCTTTCTTTGTTGATCTCATCACAGAGAATACTTTTGAACCGTTCACAGAACATCCTCCATCTGTTGCACTGTTCACGAATTGAAATATACCAAACCTTTGTATTTCTCATGGACTCCAAAGCATGTTGATTACTACCAACTCAGTGCGCTCGTTGTTCTTTCCTAGCTTGTGCCACTTTGATGTGCTGGCCAGATCCCGTTTTGTGCAATTGGAAAGCTGGTGGCAAATTTGGAAGTCATTTCTCACTTATTCTAACCAAATGGACTCAGGAAGAAGAAGTAAACAAGACAAAAGGAATAGAGTAAAGGACAAAGGAAAGAGATGATTCCTAACAAGAAAACTACAAAGTAGAAACCTATCAGATGTGGATACCAACTCTAATGACCATGACATGCACATGTTGATTAAGTGGCCTAATCTGTCAAACAAGTCTGATGTTCAACTCTTGTTATACCTCTGAACCGTGAAACTGGACTTCAATGCTCCGATCGTCCAATTTGATTCACACCCGAAGGGTTTTCACCATCAAGCCTCTCTCATTCTGTTATTTTTCTCAACTTACTGTCGCCTTACGGTGCCCGCGAGGGTTTTCACCAATAAGACTCTCTCATTTTTGGATTTCTCTCAGCTCCCGTCGCCCTATGGTGCCCGTGAGGATTTTCACCAATAAGACTCTCTCATTTTCATTATCTTTTCTGCTTGGACCAGAGTGTTGCCCCTGATATGAATTACCTCTCCTTGCTTGACTTGGAATCTCTCGAAGACTGATCGGAAGGTCTTTCTTTGGATCGTAACGTGGACTTTTGGATAGGGTTAAAAAGAAAGGATATCAAAGGCTCAAAACAATTCACATGGGTTCAAAGTTACAACTTTCGGAATCAGATTTCCTACAACAACCTCAACTTCTGCCCCAGTTTCTTGCTTGGGGACTTTTGGATTTTTATTTTGATGAGACCAAACCGTGAGGCTGCCTACGTATCCTTAAAAGGAATCAGGTCGAACGTAATTCATGTCATAGGAATTACTTTGTTTGTTGTGATTTTTCTTTTCTTTTTCTTTCTCTTTCTCTTTTTGCTTTCTTTTTCTCTTTTTGTTGTTTTTCTTCTTCTCTTTTTTTTCTTTTCATTCTTTTCTTTCTCTTTTCATTCTTTTCTTTCTCTTTTTTTTTTCTTCTTCCTTTACTTATCTTTTGCGCTTGCGTTTCTGAACTTCGCTACTGATTCCAAAAGAGGGATATGAAAGAAAATAAATGAGGCTCAAAGGGGTAACGAAGGATAAAGTATTTAGATAGCAGAACAAAATGCCTTCATCATTCCAATCTTCAAAACATGCCAAGTACAAACAACACAATTAAACAAACCAAGGAAAACATTCGTAACATCTTTTAATTGTACCAGACTTGATAACCATATCCACACATTCGCCTTCTATATCTGTTAAATACAAAGTACCATTGGACAACACTCTCACTCTCATTACCATGAACGACCCCTGTCAATTTGGGCAAACTTGCCTTTAGCTTCAAACTGATGCGGCATGATGCATTTCAACAGGGTTTCTTTATGTTCTATCTGCCCCAGTTTCACACAATTCGGGCTTGAAGTGATCTCAAAATGCCTTTACTTATTTCCCTCAAATGTCCCTATCATCTTCAAAATTATTTCATTGCTTCGTGACTAAACTGATTTTTAAAACCAGGTCGAGAATTACGCATACATGTCATGTCACTAGAGTCAATCAGGAAAAGAACTATAAAAAGAAAAGAGAACTAAATGAAAATGACTAGAAATTACAGAAAACAGAAAATTGCATTAGACAGATGGTGAAAGGGTTTGAACAACAAAACAAACAAACTAAACTGGGGACACAAACCTAGAACAAACCTAGACAACACTAGACGGGCTACTATGACTAAACAAACTAGGCAAAATAAAAGGATAGAAGGGTTTGAGCCACAAGACAATGTCTGGATTACAACCCAGAAATAACCCGGACAACAGAAATGACAACAAAATAAACCACTTAAACTCCTCCCTGGCTAACCAAGACAGGAGCGTCTTTCCAATTGCCAAGCTCGACATCTTAGCCACTGAATTCCGCATCAACATTACTAGGACCTTCAAAAACTTCCATCACATTGTTCTTAACAAATTGCTTTTGGGTTCCCTTTGCCGGCTCGTTCTTAAGATCAACCCCTGATAGCGCCAAAAGCTTAGTAGTACATGGACCTCCGAGGCTCCCAGAAGAATTCTTACATTCCTTTTCCGAATAAACCATACCCACCATATGCGTCTCATTATGCACAGGCGATGGACTTTGGCTAGTGTCTGATGCATCTGGATTTTGCACGACAATGTCGCCTGCATCAATAAGCTTCTGAATCGCATTCTTCAGATTCCAACATTTCTCTATATCATGCCATGGGGCATCTGAGCAATAGGCATACCTTTGAGAAAAATCAACTTCTTTGGAAGAGGGTTTGTCATTTTTATCTGGGTCGGCTTCAACATGTCCAATTGCCTCAACTTTTGGAACAGACTGGAATATGACACTCCTAATGGAGTGAAAGCCTTTTTTTTTCAGAAACCTCTCATTCTTAAATGCCTGATTGGGTCGAAAACCTGATCCAGGAGGTTTTCGGTAGGCTCGTGGGGGTAGAAAGGCATTTTGTGGAGCTAGGTACTAGGAAAGTGATGTACGATTTTGGGAGTTCCGTGGAGAGAAGTGGCACTGGAGAGGATCACCTGGCACACAAGGATATCCACGGGGACGATGTCAAGGCTGGAAGTGTTGATCGGGAAAGCCCATCGGATCATCTTTTCTGTTTCTCTTTCTTCCACCCAAGCTTACTGGGGTGTTCTGAATGTCTTTCGAACAACTCATGATTTTGCCTGACTTGATTCCCTCTTCCACTAGCTCCCCTATTTTTAACACATCTTTGAAAGGCTTTCCCAAGGCCGGGATGAAATGACTGAAGTAGGTGGGCCCCTGGGCTTGTAGGAAAAGCTCAACCATTTCTTCTTCACCAATCGGGTTATTGACTCGAGCAGCTTGCTCCCTCCATCTGAGCCCAAACTCCCTAAAGCTTTCCTCCGACTTCTTTTCCATTTTAGATAGGGAGGAGCGGTCTGGGGTAACACCTGATCTGTATTGAAAGTATCGAACAAAATCTTGAGTCATGTCACCCAATGTAGGCCACTTACCAACATCTTGACGATTATGCCATTCCAAGGCTGCCCCAGTCAGGCTCTCACTGAAGTACGCCATCAACAAATCATCTTTCTCGCCAACACTTCTCATTTTACTGCAGTAATCCCTCAAATGGGCTACCGAATCCCCACACCCATCATACAAGTTAAACTTTGGCACTTTAAACCTCGTAGGCAGATGAACGTCGGGGGACACAGACAATTCTTTGTAAGACATGCTACCCTGGTCTCCCGTTCCTTGCTTGTTCTTTGAAGACTGTTCTATGCCTTTCAGCCTCCTGGGTATCCCATCTCGCCGTTTTCTTCCTGCGAACTCTTCATTTACAACATGAGACCCATCCCGCGGACCCTGCTTGTATGAGTTGGGAACCTTGTGGGCAACCTCTGAGGAATAATATTGGGCATCATGAGCTTTGAATGAGTATTCATTGTCGGGGATAGTAGATGTGACATGAGGGCGATTTTGGGGAGAGGTAATTGGAGGATGAGTGATGGAGCTACTAAGACGATTGGGAAAGATGTGATAAGCGGGTAGATCTGGAGAGTATGGAGGATCATCTGGCATTGTGTTCGGAGCTTGGGTAAGGACGACATCCAGGAGGCTAGGTGGTGGCGGGGGTGGTACCTTCCCAGTCATCCAAGCCTGATACATGTCAGCCATGTGTTGTTTCAATATCTTTACCTCTTCAACCAACCCATTGTCCTGTTCAACCAACTGCTTTCGAGCGTTGGTATCAACCAACTCAGTTCTGTTGTTGTCTGCCATTGCCTTTTAACTTTATGTTGTAGAGAAGAGTTACCACTTTAAAACCACAAACCAACCACCCTTCTGCTATGAATGTAACAAAATGAAGCCATCACATTAGCGTTAGGGCATTTAACATAAGATAATCTCACTTTATGCGCGATGCACCTAACCACAGTCATCGGTTCCAAAATGACTTCGAGGGTACAAAGGTCAGTTGGCATCATCCCAATTTGTTCATTTCAACCTCTCTTTTCTTTGTTTTTCTAGCACTTGCTGGCTTGCCCATTTTCCTTTATTTCTCTTTTTTTCTCTCTTTTTCTTTCTTTTTTTTAATCAACACTCTTTTTCTCTCTCATATCTCACATCCCACAATTTCATCTCTTTTTTTCTCTTTTTTCTCTTTTTTTTCCTTTTTCCCTTTTTTTCTTTTAACAGTAAAAAAATGATTCGATCGAACTCTATGTAGGTTGCCTACGTATCATGACGCCGCATGAATCAGACCTTTGCGTAGTTCTGGAAGATCGAAAATAAAGTAAACAAACCAACGTTCTTTTTTTTCCTTTTTTGATAATCTGATGAGAAAAGAGAAATAAAAGAAGCAACCCCTTTTTTTTTGAATTTTTCTTCTTTTGAAACAAATACTCTACGAAAATTATTAAGGAACAAACCCTAGAAGAAAATCTTTTTTGAACTTGAATTTGATATCCCTGAAGAAGGATTTCGAAGCGAGAAATGAACAAGATAAAAGATATTTTTGGATTTCCGCTTTTGATTACCTAAAGGGGAAATTCTAATGATAAACAAAAGATAAAGTATTTTTCTATGTACAATATCCTAAAGTTCTAATAATAAAAAGAACTTTTTTTTCATTTTTCACTAATTTTCCAAAGAAACACCTCAAAAGAAAATCTTTTGGATTTAAAGAAAGTTTTTAAAGAAGTACTAAAACAAAATTCTCTTTTTTTGAATTTTGGTCCTAATATACTAAAGGAAACATAAAAACAATTCATTTTAAGTCCTAGATATTAATTGCCTAAAGGAAAAACAACCTCAACTTTTGTTTTCCATTTCTAGAATTAGTATTCTAAAGAAAACTTATAACGGAAATATAAATGCAACATCACTTTTTTGGATTTTTGAGTTACAACACATTTTTTCAAATATAAAGCAGAAAATAAAATAACAAAAGACTTGACATTACTGTACAAAACTAGAAAGTAAAAGATAACATAAAATGAAGAACAAACTCAAAACATAAAAATAAAACAAATCTCCTTAAGCAACTCCTGACTGAGCGATTCTGACTGGATGGTCACGGGGAATCTGTCATGCTCAAACTCCGGTAAATAAATCCGCATCTGTATGAGAAAACTAAAACCATCACTATGTGAGACAATAACATTTTCTACTAGACACGTGCAAGACATGGTTGTGGCTATTTTCTAAAATTAACCTATGTGGCTAAAAATGGCTAAAAATGCAAGATTTGGCTAAGACCCCGCGAAGCCAAGAACCTAAGATTTACTAGGAAGACTGAACCCTATGTGGGTTGCCTACGTATCACGCCCCGAAAGACGAGAATCAGGTATGCGTAGTTCAGGCCGATTGGATACGGGCAAGAATTTTAAAAAAACGACTAATTTTAAAGAAAATATTTTTTTTTTTTTTTTGAAAAATGATGATACATGTAAACTCCTTTTGAATTTCCTTTTTCCATTTTTTGTATTTTTCGAAAAAATGATGAAAAAGTGCAAAATCTCTTTTTTTTTGAATTTTCAAGCTCTTTTTTTTTAATTCTTAACAAAAATGTGACAGAAAATATAATTGGGCCCTACTCGCTTTATTTTCACACTTCACCCTCTTTTTATTCTTTTTTTATTTGCCCTCAACTATCATTGGTCTGCCAAATGACTCTTTTACCCTTGAAGAAATGCAACATGTAGCATATAGGATGTATCAAGATGGTCTGTTATTTTGGGTACACCTGTCCTAGACGGACCCAACCCCTGTGTTGAGTCCCCTAAGTCAAATGCACGCGATGCAAACAAGCGTTCCTACTAGGGATCCGGCATGAAGCTATGATTTTCTAGGTTTAAATCCTGGGGTTTTGGTCTAGACTTGGGTACCCGAGCGGACAATTGAGGCCGAAGAGGGGGCGACGTATCGGGAGCACTGAAGTCTACCCGGCCTTGTCGCTTGCCCAGCCTCGTTCTATTTGGTATAATTTCTATAGAAAAAGCGGGCCACGCGAACGTGTGCACCATTTTCAGAAGACTCAGAGAGGTGGCGTAAGAAAACATTTATATACAATTCAAACAATAATAAAGCAGTAAACAAAT
Source organism: Nicotiana sylvestris (assembly GCF_000393655.2). Lineage (NCBI taxonomy): Eukaryota > Viridiplantae > Streptophyta > Magnoliopsida > Solanales > Solanaceae > Nicotiana > Nicotiana sylvestris. Next base: position 83,414,273 of record NC_091057.1, on the reverse strand, counting down.
AACATTTAGCACAAAAGATTCACAGAATACAGTAATATTAACAATAAATGAAGCCAAGTAAAAATCATTAACAAGCTCGAATTCTTGAACCCTGAACAAGAGATTCTGGGTTCGGTCCCCAGCAGAGTCGCCAGAGCTGTCACACCTCCTTTTTTACTACACCCCGCAAAGGGTATAAATATAAAGGAGTTTTTCCAATTAAAGGACAGTCGAAACGGGATTTGTTTGTTTAAAAATTCAGAGTCGCCACTTGGGATAATTTATGGTGTCCCAAGTCACCGGTTCGAATCCCGAATCGAGGAAAAGATTGACTTTGTACTATAGTCTGCGAACACAAAAATTCGGGTAAGGAATTCTGTTAACCCGGGAGAAGGTGTTAGGCACTCCCGAGTTCCGTGGTTCTAGCACGGTCGTTTTGATCATACTTGGCTTATTAAAATTGTTTAATTACTCGTTTTAGAACCTATGTGTTTTTAACTCTTTTAATTAAGAAAACATCTTGAAACAAGTCACGCATACGTGTACCCGTTTGTTTGGCATGTCAAAAATCATGTCACGCGAACGTGTCCATAATTAATAATGATTTATTATTATTAAGAATATTTGGTCAAAGTTGCGCGAACGCATACTCTGGTTTTGTTTTTAGAAAATCGTAACCATGTCACGTGAACGTGTCCACAACCACGATAGTATATTAAACGTGCCAAAAGCAAACTACGAACCATTGTCATTTTTATATCTAGGTTATGAAATTAATACGAGGGCCATGTTTTATTAAATTGTGAATGGCTCACCTCGGACTAAAGATGTTGCTAATGGTTAACAAGAAAAGTAGAAATAAAAAAAATAATAAAATAAAAGTTCAATTCATGGTCATTTCAACTCAAATTCTTAAAAATATTAAGTCCAAGTCCCATGGCTCAGAAACGTGTTGCTAGCTAGTAAAACAATAATACAGAAGCAATAAAACCTTTAAAGTCTAATTTCTCTTTCGCGTTTAAACTCAAACCAGTTTCTGATTAACCTGCATGATTCTAAGGCAATTCACTGTTCTTTCCAAAATTATCTTTCCTTTAAAAGCCAAATCCATTTTAGACAACGTGGATCTAAATAATCACTAACCAAACAAATTTATCAATTTCTCATTAAACTCCGTCACTGAAATAGCTATAATGCAATTCAAATGGCAATGTTGTTAACACTGATCCAATGGCAAAAATGGAGAATGTCACTCAGTCTAAAATTGAAAGCGGGAGGGAGGAATATGTATCAGCTGCAAATGCAGACTCAATAAAGAAAAGCATCGAAACAGCTACAGCAATTACATTATGTTCAAATGACCAAAGGAATAAAATTTTGGTCACTTATGCAGCAGCTGCAGCAGAACACACACAGTCTCCAAACAGAGTAAATACTCTGCTTCGAAACAGAGAAAAGGTCAAACACACACCTGAGGAAAAAGGTTCGGCTGTAGATTGCAGTGAAGCCAGGAAGCAATTAGTAATAACAAATTCAGGCGACTCAATGCAATTGGGCAAATATGATGGGAACAGGCATCCAACTACTTGAAATCGAAGCTCAGCCAACAACAGCCAACAAATCCGGCAATCAACAACGAACAACTCTAAATTTCAACTCGAAGAACAGCTATCGGACCTTTGAACTAAATGGAACCAGTGAACGGACTTCGACAAGGAACCAAGGGAAACAGTCGTTGAAACTCAGTCATCGAAGCTCAACCAGAAACTCGAGACTCGCCGGAAAAGGGTGTTAAATGAGTTTTGCGACTCCTCACTATTTTCAGCACCTTTGTTCGTTAGTTCTAGAGCTCGAAGGATGTCATTAGACTCCCGGCTAGCTATGGTGAAGAAGAAGCTAGTTTGGTCGCTTGAGGAAGGGGTCGCGTCTGGAACTCATTAGTCCGACAATTGGTGGAGCTCGTTTTTCCGGCGAATTTCAGGCAGATATGGGGTCGTTTGACGATTAGCGTTCAGGGGTCGGAGCGATGGCTTTGTCTTGGTTGCTGAAGAAGAAGAAAGAAGGAACCTGTATGTGTGTGTTTTGGCGAGTTCGCCGCTGGTGGGCGAGAGGAATTAAAGAAGCTGCAATTGCTTTGTTTTTCTTTGTCCCTCCGGTCGTTAGGTTAGTGAAAGGATTTGGAGAAAAAGAATTCCAGATCGATGGAGAGGGGGGGTCGTGTTCGAAGGATAACGACTGGGAGAGGGGCGGGGTGGTTTCGTGAAGAAGACGATCCAAAGGGGGGTGGGATCGTTTCTTTTGGTGTTGATTTCTCCAGAAGAAAACGAAAGGGATCGTCCCTTTTTCAAAAGGCTACGCAACTTTTTTTCCTCTCCCCCCTTCTTTTCAGCGTTCTTCTTCTTTTTATATTGTAGATTGTAGGATTTTTAGGTTAAGGGGTATGGGCCTAGGAATAATGGTTTGGAAATTATGGGCTAAGTCCAAAATTAGGCCTAAATATGGGTTGCTCGAGCCCAAGTTCTATTCTTTCCCTGCAAACGAGATTAAAAATAGGGTCCCATTTATTAATTAATCCTACTATTCAAAAAAATATTAAAATAAAACTAACCATTAAAACAAATCTATTTTTGGTATTTTCAAATATCATATTAAAATAAAAATACGATACTATTTTTGTATTTTTTTTAAGATTAAAAATGACTACAAAACATTAATGAACCTATTTTTGTAATTTTGTTTTCTTGTAATAAAGTAAAAGATTCAAAATTACTTAAAATATCTATATTATGCCTAAATTAAATATTTACGCGCTAAAATGTGAAAAATTTTGGGGAGGGTCAAAAATCACATGTCTACAAGTTTGTTCTCAAGTGGACTCTCGGATCCCCTATACCATCAAACATCTCGAACTTAAGAGGTTTGTACCCCTCGGGCAGTTCGACATCCAGTTGTATGCAAAGATTTTCGTAGTTCAAACCCTTCAATCCCCTGACTTCCTTCGACACCCTGAATTTGACTAGTCAATTTCTTGAGTTCCGCAGCCAGGTTCCTGATGAGTGAGTCTTTATCATCAGACTCGGGTGTGTTTGAGATGGGTTGGGTGAAGTGTGGCATGGTCTCCACATAGATGGGGGTATTATGGTGGGAGTGAAAATGGTCATTTGTGGAATTCAAAGGTTCAGAGATGAGCAGTGGAGTATTGTTGGATATGTGGCAAGTATTGCAGTGGTGGTGAGGAGCGGGGTGGTTTTGTGGTTTTGGGGGTTTTTTGTGGAGGCGTGGGGTTCTGAGCATTTGGAAAATTGATATCTGGAATGGTGAGGGAAACTGACAAGTTTACCAGATTCCGAACCTGATCAAGTTCCTCCTGAAATTTCAACAGTTTCTGCTCGAGTTGGGACGCACTTTCTTTGGAGACCTGAGCACCATGAGTGACCTCTACCCATTCAGTTGAGTTTTCCTTTCTGGTGTTGGTCAAATCTTCCATCTTTCCTTTGTTCCTGCTTCTGATAGGACTAGGAGGAGGAGTGGGTGGAGGGCTCTTGGATCTTGTGGAATATGATGACGACGCCAGAGTGCACGAGCTAACCTTTGGGAAGGGGAATAAAAATGAAAAATAAAACAAAAGGTAACAAGTTAGTGAGGATTATAAGGAAAAGATGTTGCGATATTTAAACACATAGTTCAAGAATGTAAATCATGTCCTAATTTGGGAGCCTCGTTGTGCCCGATGTAGGCCTAGCGACAAATTGATTTGGATAACTTAGAATGCTAAATGCCCCATTTTATTGATAAAAGTAGACGAATCCCAAAACGACACTAAATAACAAGGAATAAAATGTCACTAGTGGCCAGTGGTCTTATTATATTTCTTAAAGCAAAAAGAAAATATTCCTATCTATTTGGTCCCAGAAGGGCCTTCCCCAGACTCGGCATCTTTGGCTCCATCGAACAGCTTCACCAGCTCGCGAAGTCCTAGCAGCAGGTAGGCTCTGGCCAGGTGTCCACCCTCGTTTCCTTCAGCATTCTGGCAGTCCTCGATCCTCTTGAAAAACTTCCTTTCCAGCTCCACTAAACCTCGTTCCAAGTATCCCATTCGCTTGTTGGAACTGACAGCCATGTCTTTCCACTCTTCAATCAGTTTTTGGTGGGCTTCTTGAATCTCATGGTGCTCGCTTTCCCATTCCCGAATCCTCTTGCGCAGTTGGTTGTATTTGACCTGTGCTTCAGCCCTTTCACTGAATTCTATGACCTCGAACAAACCTGGGTTGGCCCAGACCATTGTGATTATCCTCCAGCCATCCTAAATAGTATGGGGTGCATCCAGCATGGTATCTTTCCGGCTTGATGCTATCTCTTCTTAGAACGAGTTTACAATGCCACATATGCTGAGCTTGGCACTTGTAAGGGCTATCATCATCCTGGAAGTCGGCTCAGAAGTGACTCATCTTATCAACCCTTGGTATAACCTGCTTCCTGCTAGCCTGTCTCATAACTCGGAGAGGGACATAAGGGTAGGTTCCTCTCAAACCGATCAGTATCATAAATGGTGTGTCCCTGGATCGGGCGATGAACTCTTCAGTAGGGAACCACTCGAACATCCATTGTATTTGATCCTCAGTTAGATTTTCGAATAGCTCTACCCACCCATTAGCATCTTCTGGCTGAGCAAACATGTTGGGCATGTAGTTCATTCACCTTGGTTGATGGAAGGCTATATGATCGTCCCAGTCTCTACGCTGAATCTCTTGCAGATATTCACCCCTTTGAAGATGCTCCATGAGCCAGAGCTGGAGTAGCAAGTTGCAGCCCTCGAAGTGTTTGGCTCCTTGTTGACACTTTTCCAAGGCTCGGTATATCTCTGCGATGATCATGGGCACTATGCTAAATGGTTGTCCACCAATTACCTCCATCAAAGTTTTGGTGACCATGGCTAGCCTGGTGTGGATCCTTGCTTTCTTCATTGGAAACACTATCATCCCCAAGAAGCAGAACAAGAAGACAAAGACCCTTTGGTGAATATGCCCCAATAATGTACGGACGGACTCATCCGGATAAGTATGGTAGGATTTGATGTGACCATACCTCTCGTACAAATAATCAAAGGGAGTGTAGGACTCCTTCAAACATGTCAAGTCTGGATTATTCTTTAGGCCCATCATTTTGAGAAAACCTCTACCCTTGCGATTTTCCAGCATTAACAAACCCGGAGTCTCCCATGGTATACCAGCTAATCCTCCTATTTCCTCTAGCAGGGGTGTCATCTCAATCTCCCCGAAATGAAACACAGACCTATCACAATCCCAGAACAGAGTAGTAGCTTCTATGATTTTGTTGTTGGGTTGGACCTCCAGGAGGGAAGTAGATTTCCTAGGTATTTTTGGATAAGAGTCTGATCACTGGAATAAAGATCCTCTCACCAGCTTAGCAACTTGGGTGGATGTTAGTGACCATGCCGAATCTGGGGACTTCGTGCCTCATGTTTCTACAAGACAAAAAGGTTAGGCCCTTACCCCCACCAGACTCGACTATTAAATACCATTAATTGGCATAAGACATTTAGTTCTCCAAATAAATGCACAGAACGTGATAGTGTTCGTTTGGGTTTTGGAAAAACCTAGTGGACTTTGGACAAGGCTATCTTGAAGAGTCATTATGCGGACAACATAACTGACTCAGCTAGGTTTGACTGTGATGCATGCACAATTAAACAGAGTAAGGTTTCTATGGGGGTTTTAGACTGGTACCCTTGAGCGGACAACTCAAGAGGGAAAGGCACGGAACCGTCGATTACATCGTTGATCGACTGGTTTTACCGCAAATATGCCTTTGCTGGATTTAAAAGGTGATAATATCGGAAGAGCGCAACCATTCATTATAAGAGTTGCTATGGTATTTGTTTGGCACGAGTGGAATATGATGCTGAAAACATGCTTATGCAATAATTAAAAAAAGTTGCCATGTATTTGCACGTTATGAAGTAATTACAACAATTCTTCATAATTTAAAGCAGTAATAAAGGAAAGCAGTAAAAGAAATAAAGGAAAGAAACAAAAGACAAGTCAGTTTTGTAATAGGAGAGGGAATTAAATACTTAAAGGCATTAAGCAAATAAAGACATATAGAGAAGCGTAAAGTCACAATAATAGCCTAAAATGGTAAAAGCCTAAAAGAAATCCCCAGAAGAATCGCCATGCTGTCGCGCCCCTTTTTTCTCGCGAAATTGGGTTTATGACATTTGGGAGGACAAATTGTTCCCTTTCGGGAATTGGGTTTGAATTGAAGAGTCGCCACCTAATGATTTAAGTTCATTAGGACACTAAGAAAGGTTTGATTTGAACAACCAGAGATTGGGTAAGGGCTTGAAATTATCCCAAGGGGAGGTATTAGGCACCCCTCAAGATCCACTAGTGTGGTTCCCGGCCAAACCATCGTTGTGACTTTAGGTACAAATAACACGTTGGCAAATAAGAACTTCAAACAAGAGGGGATTTTCACGTAATGGTTACAAAATAGGTGAAGTTAAAAGAACTAAAAGAAAAGCTGATTTTTTTAAGAAAATAGTTTGAAATTTGAGAATAAACAACGAAGCAAATAAATAAAGAAAAAGGGGTCTTAGGTTTGTAAATAATATTGATCACCCCACACAACATCTGGTAGTCACTCCTCAATGAGGGGTTACACGAGATGTTATTGTGTGGTCATCATATCCATATCTATCCTTTCCCACCCCGTTGAGGTATTAAAGCGTGGAATGATCTCGTTTACTTATTGCATGCTATTACCCGCCCCTATCCTATCAGTCCCGGAGGCATTTGGGACTACTAATCCTAAAGGGGAGGGATATTGGGCTTACTTGTGGTTTCAAAAGGTAAAAATACTAAGGCGACAAACAAAACATATATGGCAAGTATGGGGAAGCATATAAACAAATGAAAAGTCTCAAACAGACCTCCTTTAAACAGAGAAAAGCAAGTAGTTAACATGACTTACACATACTGTTTAGGGTCTGATTAAACTTAAAGGATCGAGGCAGACTGATTTATTACATAGTTCAGATAAGAAGCCCGAATCAGGCCTGCCTGCTGGTTGTAGCATATAAAATCAGATTTAGTTTATAAAATTTCACCCTATGGATTGCCTAAGTGCTAGACGAAGACCTTATAGGCATGATATCTACTGATTCTAGAAACAATGAAGTAAACATGAATGCATACTTATTTAAGAAAAATCGTTTGTTATTAAAGAAAAGCGAGTTTTAGCAAAAGAGCATGCGTCATTATTACTAGTTTTAGACTTATAAGCGAGTGAAGCGGTTAAGATTCGATTAAAGCTCCTATAGGCATACTTTCTATGTGTCGTCGATTTTGGACACTTTTATAAACATAGTAAAAAATGCAGAAATCCTATAGGCATGACATCTAGATGTTGAATTTCGTTTAAAGCCTATGAACATGATATCTAAATGCGGTTGATTGTTTAAGACCTATAAACATGTTTGCCTAATGAGGAATGCATATGCAAGATTCAGAAAGAACCTATAGGCAGGATAGCTATATGATATGCAGAAATTCAGAAATTCCTATAGGCAGGATATCTATATGATTATGTAGAAATTCAGAAATAACCTATAGGCATGGTATCCATATGGGAATGCAAGATTCCTATAGACATGGTATCTATACATGAGAATGCAGAATTCTTAGAGACATGGTATCTATATGAGAATGCAAGATTCCTATAGATATGGTGTTTATATGAGAATGCAGGAATTCATAAACTCCTATAGGCAGGTTATCTACCCCTTTTTGCATACATAGTTACCCCTCCCTTTTCACTAGCCATCCTCGAGAATTTTATTACAAAGTTATTACAGCCTAGAAAGAGTAAAGTAAAGAAAAAATACAATCATAAAAAGTACAATCAAGGAGAGCCTGATTCAGACTTCCTGTCTGAAGTATGAAGTAAACCAACTCCAAGAGACCTTATTTCAAAGCCTTTCTCCAATTTGGATGTGTCAGAGTTCCCTAAGAGCCTCATAAGAACTCTGGGTAGTGCTCACACCCAAATGCATTATAGATGAAGACATAGTGCAGTGTGGAAGGGCCAGCCCTCAAGTGTCCAAGTTCAGAGGGAACTCAAGGTCCCAAGCCAAGGCTCACAAGAGGGGGAAGAACTTAGAGACTAAGAGAGGGTACAAGTGCAGAATTATGAAAAGGGGAAAGTGGAAGGGAAACAGTTTACATTAATACACATAAAGGTATAGGGAATGGGGTGGTGGTAAGGAGGAAAGGACAGGCTAGTGGGCATACCTAGCAATGGAAAATGCTGGCACACCCATAAGCCTGTTAGAACACATTGTTTAGAGGTTAGGATCCTCTAAGGGATCAAGTTCAATCCATAGACAATAACTTGCATATTGCCATGTTTTAAACTATAACTCAAAGCACATAAAGGGAAATAGGGAGCGATGATTCATACCAGAAATGGGCAGTAGGACATAAGCATACTAATTTAAATGTTTAACTCTATAGAAAGCAGTAAAGTAGACATGGATACAAAGACTGTAAATAAACACCTTGTTGTGGTGCTGAAGCTTAAATCATGACATACCAGTTTCAAAGGAAACAAACAAAGAAAAGTAGTAGGTCTTGTAAATAGGCCACAATGTAGACAAGAAGAGAAAGTTATTGTGAGAGAGTATGAGTTCAGAAGGATTCTGATTTCCTTTTTGTGAAAAAGGGTCGTGCCTTTTATAGTGTAAAAATCATGAAGAAATAAGGTAAAAAAATAGTCAAGGAACTGATTGTCAATCAATTACACAAGACTTCCCTTAATTAAGGGATTCAGATTCAAACGGGTAAAAACAATTTAAGGAAAGAAAAATGAATAAGCACTTTGTGCACAACATGCAATTAAGGGTAAATACATAAAGGTTATTTAATGACAGAATTTCTGAAATACGCGGTTGCACAAACAAGGTAAGAAAATCAATTAACAGCCAGTAAATCAAAGGTCAGGGATCTTGTATGAATGAACCGAGTCAAAAAGATGGGAAAGGTTTTTTAACTTAAGGGAAATCAGCAAACAATGGAAAGGGAATTAATCAGACCTATTTAGAAGGAATTTGAATCAATCACGAGTTGAAAGCCTTTTTAGAGGAAGATTCATCACATATAAAGAGCACACAAACACGTTGAGTTGAACAAAAATGTTGTGCCATTGCAAAAATCAATAGAAAAATCCAGTGAAGAAAGAGTTTTAGAAGAGTTTAGCCAAAGGTCAGAATCATATGCAAACACGGATGTCCAAACTCGGTTCAGAGACTCGAAGTTGGTCCGAAAGAGTTAGGGGTTCTAAAATAAAAACCCTAGTCCAATTAAATCACATAATCAAACTTGGCAGAACCCCCGAATTTTAGGGTTTCCACCTTGAATCAAGTACAGAGATGAGAAGGCAAGTAATCGAAACAGGCTCAGAGGTTTCAATTCTATGAAACCTCTTGCATGTTTCTTTCAGCTGTATAAACTCATGAGAAAATAATGATAGCAAGTAACACGCAGAACATAGTAGCAGAATTCAAAGAAAAATAGAGTAGAAGAAGCTAATACGAAACATAATAGAGAAGACTTATAAGAACAGTAGAAAAAGCATGCTAAGAAATTTTAGAAGAAACTTTAAGCAGAGCTCAGTAAAAGGAACTTAATAAGGAAACTTAAGAACTTAGGAAGAAAATATAGTAGGAGAAACATATCAGAACACAGTAGAGAAAGCATACAGTAGAAAAGCATACGAGAACATAGTATAGGAAAATACAGTAGAAGAAGCACATAAGAACATGGTAGAAGAAAATACAAGAACCCAGTAGAAGCAAATACACATAAAAGGAAAAAGAAAGTTAGAAAACACTTAAATACTTTCAGAAAACCCTATATCGGAAAAGAAAGATTTTGAAAGTAGTTTTTTGAAAGAATAGTCAGGAAAATGTTTAAGACCTTAAGGAAAGCATAGATCTGGAAAAGATCTAAGAGAATCGGAAAAACCTCGAAGGGTTAGGGTTTCAGAAGAACCCTAGAAATGAGAAAGGCTTTGAAAAGTCACCGATCTGAGTCGGTGAGGTCAGGATCAGGCTCAAACAACCATGGTACGCCGGAGCAAGGCCGGAGATGGCCGTGGAACCTCGAATCGACAGAGGTCTGGGTACAAACCTTCAAGCCCAAGCCTTGAATCTTCAGAGATCAGGTGTGTAAGAGCAACAGGAGGTAGGTATAAGACTCCCATAGCCCTGGAAGCCATAGATTCCGGTGGCTTTCAGGGTGGAAGCAGTAAGAGGCAGCTAGGGTTCTGAGAAGACTTGAGAGAGTTTGAGAGAGTGGAGGGTTTTAGAGGCAGCGGGTAGGTGAAATGACTTAGGGTTAGTGGGGTTGGTGAATTAAAAAATGAAAGGAGAGAATGTGGTCGTTGATCATTTTAATCAACGGCCTGGATTAAACGGGGAGCTGGGCGGGTTGGATTCAATTGGGTCAGGGGCAGGTAATTTTAGGAATTGGGCTAGGGTTCAATTGGGTGTAATTGGTGTAGAATTTAGGCTAAAATTGAAATAAGTAGGGCTAGTATTTAAATAGTCACTTTTCCCTGATTTATTTTATAAAAAATAGTAAAATAATTTCTAGAAACTAATTAAAGGTACTAAATTAATTAATCATATATAAATATTAAATTAAAAATACTGGAATCAATTTTGTAATTATATACGTAATTAAATCTTAAAATAGGCTAATATTGCAATTATACATAATTTGTCTTTAAAAATACTAAATAAATTTGTAAAAATTTGCAAAAATTTATACTAGCTATATTTTAGTATAAATATGAGAGTCCAATAAATGAATTACCAAAATGATAATTTTGGGTATAATTATTGGGTTTTTCTTGATAAAATAGGGTAGTAACTTGATTTAAAAATCTTTTTAAAAAAATGGTATACTTATATGTGCATATACATGCTATTTGAAAGGCATTTTGCATATAAAAGTAAAGGGAAAAATTGGGTATCAACATTGATATGTTTCCCCGAAGCATGTACCCCCTCCCATTTTAAACTGCTTATTCGTGTTTATTTTCTGCCATATATTATATAACTGCACAGGTTTATCTAGAGTCTGGTCCTAGCCTTGTCACTACATCGTCGGGGTTAGGCCAGGCACTTACCAGTACATGGGGTCGGTTGTGCTGATAATACACTCTGGACTATGTGCAGATACCGGAGCGGCACTTGATCAGCAGCAGTAGGGGAGCCAGCCTTCAGTCCACTGAGACACTGAGGTAGCCTTGTAGGCATTCGTAGGCCCGGCGTCTCCTCTATCTTTTATTATGTTCTGTTATCTCATGTATCCGAGACAAACAGTGCTATTTTTCCTTCAAACTGTTGTATGTAGTACTCTTAGTAGTCCATGGATATTGTGACACCAGTTTCTGGGTAGAGGCATGTGTTGACTTTCGAAACATTTTGATTTTTATATTTATTTAAGAACTTTCGCTTAAATCTCAAATTCCGCTGTCATCAAGATATTTATCACTTGTTAATAAGATGTTTATCACTTATTAATATAAGTTGTAAAAAGAGATTAAAACAGGAGAGTTAAAGATTTCTAAGTTTGTGGCTTGCCTAGCTTCTACGAATAGGCGCTATCATGACTCCCGATGGTGGAAATTCCGGGTCGTGACAAGTTGGTATCAGAGCTCTAGGTTACATAGATCTCACAATTCACGGACAAGCTCAGTAGAGTCTGAGGGATCGGTACGGAGATGTTTGTATTTATCCCCCAAAGGCTACAGAGTTAGGAAAAATTCACATTTGTTCTTCCCTATCGTGCGATTTTGTTTCTCAATGCAAATTGGATTTCCACTTTGTTCTTTCGTAGATGGCAAGAACACGCGCTTCCTCATATACCGCTCAGCAGCCTGAACCCCCAGCAGCAGCTCCCACGAGGGGCAGAGGCTGAGGGCGAGGGCGAGGTCGTGCTAGAGGCCAAGGTAGGGGCAAAGCTCAGCCCCGAGCAGCAGCACCAGTGACGGAGCATCAGGTCGATTTTGATGAGGAGGTTCCGGACCCAGCAGTTCCGATGGGCCCAGCTCAGGTCCCAAAAGGGTTTATTGCTACCCCAGTTCTTCGGGATGCTCTGGTCCAATTAGTGGGTCTCATGGAGAGTGTCACCCGAGCAGGCTTGCTTCCTGTGGCACCAGCCGTCTCTCAGGCTGGAGAAGGGACCCAGACTCCTGCTACTCACACTCCGGAGCTGGTACCTCCTCATATTCAGACTCCAGTGGTTCAGCAAGTTGAAGCAGTTCAGCCGGGTATGGTAGCTCAGACCGCTGATGGAGCGGCTATGCTGTCGATGCTTTGTGGAGGCTGGATAGGTTCACCAAGCTCTTCACTTCCACTTTCAGCGGTGCATCTACTGAGGATCCCCAGGATTATCTAGATAGCTGCCACGATTTTCTCAGGAACATGGGTATTGTTGAGACCAATGGGGTTGATTTTGCTACATTTCGCTTGTTTGGATCCGCCAAGACTTGTTAGAGGGATTATTGCTTAGCTAGACCAGCCGGATCACCAGCCTTGACTTAGGAGCAGTTCACACAGCTATTTCTGGAGAAGTTTCTCCCCATTACTCAGAGAGAGGCCTACCGGAGGTAGTTTGAGTGTCTCTAGCAGGGTTCTATGATGGTTACCCAGTATGAGACCAGATTCATCGACTTAACTTGCCATGCTCTTATCATACTTCCTACTGAAAGAGAGAGGGTGAGGAGGTTTATTGATGGTCTTATTCAGCCGGTTCGCCTTCAAATGGTTAGGGAGGCTGGGAGCGAGATCACTTTTCAGGAGGCGGCCAATGTGGCCCGTAGAGTGGAGATGGTCCTGTCGCAGGGAGGTAGTCATGGGTCGGATAAGAGGCCCCATCATTCAGGTAGATTCAGTGATGCCTCGTTTGGAGGCAGAGATTCATATGGTAGAGGCCATCCTCCTAGGCCCTTTCAGTCAGCTCTTTAGGTCTATCACGGTGCTTCAGGTAGCTATGGCCCATAGATGCAGTATTCCGACCAGCAGTCCTATAGTGCACCACCAACTCCTATTAGTACACCGCCGCTCCAGAGTTTTCGGGGTGGTCATTCGGATCGCCAGGGTCAGTCTCAGTTTCCTCAGCCACAACACTCAGGTGGATGTTTTGAGTGTGGTAAGTATGGTCATATTAGGAGGACTTCTCCGAGGTTGGTGGGTACTCAGTCGCAGCAGTAGGGTTCCCATGCTATGGTCCAGGCACCAGGTGTTCCACAGACCGCCCATCCAGCTAGAGCTGCTAGAGGTGGAGGTAGACGATTTAGAGGTGGAGCTTAGGCCGCTAGATGTGGAGGCCAACCAGCTGCAGGCCGTCCCAGAGATGTAGTTTAGGGTGGTGGGGCCCAGCCCCGATGTTATGCTCTTCCATCCAGGCCCGAGGCTAAGGCTTCAGATGCGGTTATCATAGGTACTATTCTGGTTTGTGATAGAGATGATTCAGTGTTATTTGATCCAGGGTCCACCTACTCGTATGTGTCATCTTATTTTGCACAGTATCTGGTTATGCCTAGTGATTCATTGGGTGTTCCCGTTTATGGGTCTACACCGGTAGGTGATCTATTGTAGTTGATCGAGTCCATCGTTCTTGTATTGTGGTGATTGGGGGTCTTGAGACTCATGTAGATTTGTTGCTTTTAGACATGGCCGATTTTGATGTTATATTGGGGATGGACTGGTTATCACCTTACCACGCTATCTTGGACTGTCATGCCAAGACTTTAACCTTAGCTTTACCGGGTATGCCTCGTTTAAAGTGGAGAGGGACTCCTGGTCAGTCTAGCCGTAGTGTTATCTCTTATGTGAAGGCTCGGCGCATGGTCGAGAAGGGGTATTTGGCCTATTTGGCATATGTTCGTGATTCTAGTGCTGAGGTTCCCTCTATAGATTCTGTGCTCGTTGTTCGTGAGTTTCCTGAGGTATTCCCTTTAGACTTGTTGGGTATGCCATCCGACAGGGATATTGACTTTTGCATTGATTTGGCTCCGGACACTCAGCCTATTTCTATCCTGTCATATCGTATGGCCCCGCCTGAGTTGAAAGAATTGAAGGAGCAGTTGCAAGACTTGCTTGAGAAGGGTTTCATTAGGCCCAGCATTTCGCCTTGGGGTGCTCCAGTGTTGTTTGTTAAGAAAAAGGATGGGTCTATGAGAATGTGTATTGATTACCGGCAGTTGAACAAGGTTACAATAAAGAATAAGTATACATTGCCGAGGATTGACGATTTGTTTGATCAGCTTTAGGTGCCAAGGTATTTTCAAAGATTTATTTGAGATCTGGCTACCATCAATTGAGGATTAGGCCATCTGATGTCCCTAAGACAGCTTTTCGCACTCGGTACAGGCATTATGAGTTCTTGGTTATGTCATTCGGGTTGACAAATGCCCCAGCAGCTTTTATGGAATTGATGAACTGGGTGTTCAGACCTTATTTGGATTCATTCGTGATAGTCTTCATTGATGATATTTTGATATATTCCTGCAGTCGGGAGAAGCACGAGCAGCATTTCAGAGTGGTTCTTCAGATTTTGAGGGATAGTTAGTTGTATGCTAAATTTTCGAAGTGTGAGTTTTGGTTGAGTTTAGTTGCATTTTTGGGTCATGTTGTGTCAGCAGAGGGTATTTAGGTTGATTCGAAGAAGATTGAGGCAGTCAAGAACTGGCCTAGACCAGCATCAGCCACAGAGATTCAGAGTTTCTTGGGATTGGTAGGCTACTATCGTCGGTTCGTTGAGGGGTTTTCATCTATCGTAGCCCCGATGACCAGGTTGACCCAGAAGGGTGCCTAGTTCAAATGGTCGGACGAGTGTGAGGCGAGCTTTCAGAAGCTCAAGACAGCTCTAACTACGGCACCGGTGTTGGTTTTGCCCACAGGTTCAGGGCCTTATACAGTTTATTGTGATACTTCTCGTATTGGACTTGGTGCAGTGTTGATACAGGATGCCAAGGTCATTACCTATGCTTCACGGCAGTTGAAGATTTATGAGAAGAACTATCCAGTTCATGATTTAGAGTTGGCAGCCATAGTTCACGCATTAAAGATTTGGAGGCATTATCTGTATGGTGTGGCATGTGAGGTGTTCATGGATCACAAGAGTCTTCAGTATTTGTTCAAGCAAAAGGAGTTGAATTTGAGGCAGAGGAGGTGGTTGGAGTTGTTGAAGGATTATGATATCACTATCTTATATCACCCGGGAAAGGCCAATGTGGTGGCCGATGCCTTGAGTAGGAAGTCAGCCAGTATGGGCAGCCTTGCTTATATTCCGGTCGGTGAGAGGCCTCTTGCTTTGGATGTTTAGGCCTTGGCCAATCGGTTTGTGAGGTTGGATATTTCTGAGCCTAGTCGGGTATTAGCTTGCACGGTCGCTCATTCTTCTTTATTGGAGCGTATCCGTGATCGGCAGTATGATGATCCCCATTTGTGCATCCTTAGAGACACGGTGCAGCGCGGAGTGCCAAGCAGGTTGCCTTAGATGATGATGGAGTTTTGAGATTGCAGGGTTGAGTTTGTGTTCCTAATGTGGATGGACTCCGAGAGTTGATCTTAAAGGAGGCCCATAGTTCTCGGTACTCTAATCCAGGCGCCGCGAAGATGTATCAGGATTTGCGGTAGCATTATTGGTAGCGTAGAATGAAGAAGGATATTGTTGCATATGTGGCTCGGTGTTTAAATTGTCAACGGGTTAAGTATGAGCATCAGAGGCATGGTGGTTTATTTTAGAGGATTGAGCTTCCCGAGTGGAAGTGGGAGCGGATCACTATGGACTTCGTTACTGGACTCCCGCAGATTCGGAAGAAGTTCGACACAGTATGGGTCATTGTTTCATTCCTGTGGTAGTCTCGTATTCATCCGAGAGGTTAGCTGAGATCTATATCCGGGAGATTGTTCGTCTTCATGGTGTGCCTGTGTCTATCATTTCGGACCGAGGTACGCAGTTTACCTCGCATTTCTGGAAAGCAGTTCAGTGAAGGTTGGGTACGTAGGTTGAGTTTAGCACAGCATTTCATCCTCAGATGGACGGGTAGTCCGAGCGGACTATTTAGATTTTGGAGGATATGCTTCGAGCTTGTGTCATTGATTTTGGAGGTTCGTGGGATCAGTTCTTGCCTTTAGCAGAGTTTGCCTACAACAACATCTACCAGTCAAGTATCTAGATGGCTCCTTATGAGGCTTTATATGGTAGGCGGTGTTGATCTCCGGTTGGATGGTTTGAGCCGGGAGAGGCTCGGTTGTTGGGTACGGATCTAGTTCAGGAGGCCTTGGACAAGGTCAGGATTATTCAGGATAGGCATCGTACAGCTCAGTCCAGGCAAAAGAGTTATGCAGATCGCAAGGTTTGAGATGTGGCTTTTATGGTCGGTGTGCGGGTATTACTTCGAGTGTCGCCTATGAAGGGCGTGATGAGATTTGGGAAGAAGGGCAAGCTTAGCCCTAGGTTCATTGGTCAGTTTGGGATTCTTGATCGAGTGGGAGAGGTGGCTTATAGACTTGCATTTCCGCTAAACTTATCGGTCGTGCATCCAGTGTTTCATGTGTCCATGCTTCGTAAATATCACGGTGATCCATCCCATATGTTAGATTCCGGCACTATCCAGTTGGACAAGGACTTGTCTTATGAGGAAGAGCCGGTAGCCATTCTAGACCAGCAGGTTCGCCAGTTGAGGTCGAATAGTTTTCCTTCTATTCGTGTTCAGTGGAGAGGTCAGCCTCCTGAGGCATCGACCTGGGAGTCCGAGTTCGATATGCGGAGCCACTATCCCTATCTTTTCCCCAATTCAGGTACTTCTTTCTTCTGTCCGTTCGAGGACGAACGGTTGTTTTAGAGGTGGAGAATGTGATGACTTAAATTCTGTGTTTCTGAAGCCTTGAAAACCTCACTTAGAGCCACCTCGATTTGCGTACGCAGTCTGAGCGCGTAGCCAGAAAGCTTAAATATGAAATTCTGTGAAAAATGATAAAATTTAGTTATAAAATGAGTTAATTTGACTTCGGTCAATGTTTTAGGTAAACGGACCCGGACCCGTGATTTGACGGTCCTAGAGGGTCCGTAGAAAAATATGGGACTTGGGCGTATGCCCGGAATTGAATTCCAAGGTCCCAAGCCCGAGAAATGAATTTTTAAAGGAAATTGTTTTCTGAAACTGTTTAAGGAAAATTGAAATGAAATTTTCTTAAAACATGATGGTATCGGGATCGTATTTTGGTTCCGGCACCCGGTACAGGTCCTATATATGATTTAAGACATTTCTGTGGAATTTGGTGAAAAACGGATGTCATATGACGTTTTCGGACTTAAATCGCAAAGTTGATGTTAATAGAAGTTTTGAGAAAATTTCATTGATCTCGAGATTTAATTTGATGATCATGATGTTATTTTGACGATTTGATTGCACGAATAAGTCCGTAGGATATTTTTGAGAATTTTGTGTATATTTGGTTGGAGCCCCGAGGACTCGGGTGAGTTTTGGGTAGGTTCCGGGATGCCTTAGGCCTAAAAACACAGTTGTGGCAGGTTCAGAGAAGTTGCATGTCTCTGAACCCGCCAGTGCGGTCCGCACAAAAGCGTGCGCGACCGCGGAAGGGGGGTCAGTGCGGTCCGCGGTCAGCTTTGTGCGGTAGAGGCCTGTGCGGCCGCGGTCCATTTTGTGCGGTCCGCACAGGGCACTGGACTGTAGTATGCTCAGGAAGGCCTATGCGGCCGCAGTCCATTTTGTGCGGTCCGCACAGGGGGTCTGAGAGGGGTATAAATAGACGAGATTTTTAGTTATTTTTTATTTTTCAAAACCCCAAAAACATAAGAGGCAATTTTTCAAACAACCTTTCTTCTCCAAATCAATTGTAAGTCATTTTTAACTAGTTTTCTTCAATCATTAACATCTTTTAACATGATTTCAACTTCAAATCAATGATTTTCATGGGGAAATTGGGTATTTTGGGTAGAACTTAGGTATTTCAAAAAAATTGGAGATTTAGACCTCGATTTGAGGTCCAATTTCAAAACAAATTATATATTTGAGTTCGTGGGGGAATGGGTAATCGGGTTTTAGGTTCGAACCTCGGGGTTTTGACCACGTGGGCCCGGGAGAGATTATGATTTTTTGGGTAAAACTTTGGAAAACTCATTTTCATGCATTCAAATTGATTCATTTAGCATTTATTGATGTAATTAAGTAACTTGTGGCTAGATACGAGCGAATTGGCGGTGGAATCAAGGGGTAAAGCTATAATTGAAACTTGAGTTGTGTTCGAGGCATCGAGGTAAGTGTTCGATCTAACCTTAGCTTGAGGAATTAGGAGTCGAGTCCTATTTACTAATTGCTTCTTGTTGAGTACGACGTATAGGCATGGTGACGAGTATCTATACGTTGGTATCGAGCATGACCGTGAGTGCTAAATTGATACTTGTTGTATTCTTAAATGATACTACGAATGCTGTAGTGGGTGAATTCTTGATAATGAGTAAAGACTTAAGTTTATTTTCGTGGAAGATACTTATGATCGAGAAATGGTGGTAATTGAGACGAGAAGGAGTTGAGTTAAGATTGGTTATAGCTGATTCTCCCTTTCCGGGACGTATATACTTGTACTGTCAAATTCCCTTGCCGGGATAGTGTAGTTTATTATTGAGCCCTTGTCGCGGTTGTTATTATGATCATTGTTGACTGTATATTTGGGACGGGATGCACGCCGCAACAGATATTATATTGGATCGGGTTGCACGCCGCAACAGATATTATATTGGATCGGGTTGCACGCCGCAACAGATATTATATTGGATCGGGTTGCACACCGCAACAGATATTATATTGGATCTGGTTACACGCCGCAACAGATATTATATTGAATCAGGTTGCACGCCGCAACAGATATTATATTGGATCGGGTTGCACGCCGCAACAGCTATATATATGTGGATCGGGTTGCACACCGCAACAATATTAAATGATAAGGGATCGGGTTGCGCGCCCCAACAGTATTGTTATTGTATTGTTGTAGATATTGAGATGTTCTTTCATATTTTATTAAGTTTCTGTTGGTATTGATATGTTTCCCCGAAGCATGTACCCCCTCCCATTTTAAACTGCTTATTCCTATTTATTTTTCGCCATATATTATATAACTGCACAGGTTTATCTGGAGTCTGGTCCTAGCCTCGTCACTACCTCGCCGGGGTTAGGCCAGGCACTTACCAGCACATGGGGTCGGTTGTGCTGATACTACACTCTGCACTCTGTGTAGATACCGGAGCGACACTTGATTAGCAGCAGTAGGGGAGCCAGCCTTCAGTCCACTGAGACACCGAGGTAGCCTTGCAGGCGTTCGCAGGCCCGACGTCTCCTCTATCTTTTATTATGTTCTGTTATCTCATGTATCCGAGACAAACAATGTTATTTTTCCTTCAAACTATTGTATGTAGTAATCTTAGTAGTCCATGGATATTCTGACACCAGTTTCTGGGTAGAGGCATGTGTTGACTTTCGAAACATTTTGGTTTTTATATTTATTTAAGACTTCCGCTTAAATCTCAAATTCCGATGTCATCTACATGTTTATCACTTGTTAATATAAGTTGTAAAAAGAGATTAAAACAGGAGAGTTAAAGATTTCTAAGTTCGTGGCTTGCCTAGCTTCTACGAGTAGGCGCCATCACGACTCCCGAGGGTGGAAATTCTGGGTCGTGACAATATATGTATGTGTGTGTATATATAATAGACACACATACACACACACACACACACACACACTTCACTCTAATACTATAATGTTTATATAACTTGTTATAGTATATGTTAGTGTGTGTATATATATAACAGACACACTTCGTGCTACTTTAACTACGTATATAGCATGTTATAGTACATGATACTATATTTATTATTTGTATTGTAACAGAATTAATGAATTACATTCATTCATCACTAGGTTATAAGTCGATGAATCAATTATAACATATTAATTGATATAAGTCGAGACGTTTTGTTTTTAATCAATACTATATATATATGTTATCTATATATATACATATATATATACATACATATATATATATATATATACACATACATACATATATATATATATATATATATATATATATATATATATATATATATACACAGAATGCTCATGTATTCGACTATCTGTAAAAGTGTTAAAAATACAGATAGAACCATTTGCAAAATGATTATTGCAGGATTTACTGGCCAACTTCGTGGCTGGTGGGATAATCATTTATCTGTAGAAGAAAAGGCGTTCGTTATAAATGCTACGGCAACCGACGAAGGGGTTGATAACATAGGTATGGCTCTAGTAGTGGGTAGAGAAGATGCAGTTTATACTCTTATCCTTACAATTTTAGAGCATTTCAACGGTAGATTTACCTCAAACCATCAGACCGTCAGAACTTTACTTAATGGACTTAGATGTAAGACCCTTAGTGAGTTTAGATGGTATAAAGATACTTTTATGAGTAGAGTTATGGAACTACCCGAGAATAGATATGAGCACTGGAAAGCCAAGTTTATAGACGGCCTCCCTTCCTTATTTGCTGAAAGAGTAAGGAATGTGTTAAAAGGTAGTTGCGGAGAGATTCTGTATAATAATTATACCTATGGTAAGCTTATAGGTGTTTGTACAGAAGAAGGTCTTAAATTATGTAATGAGCTAAGACTTTCTAGACAGCTTAAGATAGATAAGCTTAAAGAAAGGTCCCAAGTAGGTGACTTTTGTACCCAGTTTGGTTTACCCGGAACTTCCACTCAAAATAGGAAGAAGAAAACCAAATATCATAGGTACCCTAACCCGGATAGCCCGTATAAGAAAAAGAGGTCTAGATATAGGCCTAAGGAAGAACGTGATACTAGAAAAGCGAACAGGAAATCTACTCGATTTGCGAAGAATAGATCCAAACGTGATCTCGCTGATATTAAGTGTTATAAGTGTGGAAAGTTTGGTCATATTTCTCCAAACTGCAAGCTTCAAAAGCTAAAAACCTTAGAACTCGATGATGAGTTACACGATAAGGTTTATGGCTTGTTATACACTTCGGGATCAGAATCTGACTATTACTCAGAGACTGAATCTGAAGCTGAAGTTGAGTTAATTGATTTTTCTGATAATAATAAAAATGTAGATATTTCTTGCACTACATGCAAAAATGATATTTGTGCTTGTGATAGTGATGAATTTTATAAATTGAAATCACAATTTGATGGTCTTAATATAAAAACTATTACATCTGACAATGTAATAGAACTTTTAAAAGAAGTTACTGATGAAAAACTTCGTGAAAAAATTATTACTTTAGCTGCAAGTTCAAGTTCTAGTAGTTCAAAATCTGTTGAAAAATACAAAAACGAATTTGAACACTTTGCACCATATTCTTTATCTGAAATAAATAGAAGACTTCAAAAGTCCACTACTCCTAGTCGAGATACTTCTTTTGATGATTTAAAAGAAGAAATAGAAAATTTGAAAAGAGATATTAAGTCTCTTAAGCAAAATCAAATG
Source organism: Nicotiana sylvestris (assembly GCF_000393655.2). Taxonomy (NCBI): domain Eukaryota; kingdom Viridiplantae; phylum Streptophyta; class Magnoliopsida; order Solanales; family Solanaceae; genus Nicotiana; species Nicotiana sylvestris. The sequence continues at coordinate 83,392,666 of NC_091057.1, read as the reverse complement.
ATTTGTGATCACCGTATTACTCAAATTGAGACAAATAATTCTCTACCTGAATCTTCGACTAAAGGATTTTCTGATTTTTCTAATGATAAAGGAAAAGAAATTTCTGATGAAAAATCTGATTTATTTTTAGGTATGATGCAAATTATTACTGCACACAAATGGTATATTAAATGTACTATTTTGATTGATAATAATTTTTCTATAACGGATATAGCTATGATTGATAGTGGTGCAGATGTAAGCTGCATTCAGGAAGGATTGATTCCTACTAGATATTTTCAAAAGACTACTCATTTGGTGAAATCCGCTTCTGGTCATGCTTTAGATATAGAGTACAAATTGCCTAATACTCATATTTGCCAGAATAAAGTCTGTATTCCACATTTCTTCTTTTTGGTAAAAAACCAGTTATACCCTCCAATCATACTTGGAACACCTTTTATTAATGCTATTTATCCGTTTAATAATATAGATGAACATGGTTTTTCTGCTAATTATCAAGATAAAAAGATAAGCTATTCCTTTGTTACAGATCCCGTAACTAGAGATATTAATGCCTTGATTAATATGAAACAAAGGCATGTTGATTCATTACAATTAGAAATTCTTAGTATGAATATATTCGATACTATACAATCTGCAAAAGTTCAGCAGAAGATTAAATTGATTGCTGAAAAAATGGCCGTTGATGTTTGCGCCGATCACCCTAGTGCCTTTTGGAACAGGAAAAGGCATATTGTAACTCTTCCATACGAAGAAACCTTCTCTGAGGATGATATTCCTACTAAATCTCGACCTTGCCAGATGAATGCTGAGCTAGTTGAATTCTGCAAAAACGAGATTGATAGTTTGTTACAAAAGGGTTTGATAAAACCCTCAAAATCTCCTTGGTCATGTTCTGCCTTTTATGTTAATAATGCGGCAGAAAAGGAACGAGGTATTCCTCGCTTAGTTATAAATTATAAACCATTAAATAAACATCTAAAATGGATTAGGTATCCTATAGACTTTTTTTTTGTCGCTTATAGTAATTAGTAAGTGTATTAGTTGTAATTAACTTATAGATTGACATTACACTAAGTATTAGTGCATTAGCTAATATTATATCGAATATAGCTTATATATATACACACACACACACACACTATACTATATATGTACATAATTTTAAATTGAATTAAAATTTTAAATTTTAATATTCAATATTTAATATCGAATATATATATATATATATATATATATATATATATTTAAAAAGAAAAAAAAAAAAGTTATTTAATTTTTTTTTTAGAAATAGCGACCAATTTTGGTCGCTATCTTGGTCAAACGGTCAAAAATAGCGACCAACGTTGGTCGCTATTTTGGTCAAACAGTCAAAACTTAATTAGCTACCAAAATAGCGACCAACGTTAGTCGCTTTTTGTAAATCCAGAGTCAAAAACGGGTTTCCCCCTCCCATTCTCTTATTTTCTTCCCAAAATTTTCCCAAACTCTCTCTCAACACATTCCCCTCCCCTTTTCTATTTCCCTCACACAAATCAATCCCCCCACCCCACGCCACCACTGTGACCGCGCCACCACCGCCACCACTGTCCGCGCCACCATTGTCCTCTATCACTGTTTGCCGGAGCCGCTGCTATCATTCTCCTCCTTTGCAGCACCACCACTTCCATTGTTGTTCAAGGTTAGTAATCTACCTTATTAGCTTTTTAATTTTTAATTTTTGCTATATAATTTTATGTAATTTTTTAGAGTTTTTGTCTATTTAGTATTAGGGTTTTTGGTTTGAACTACATTAGATTTAGAATTAAGGTATAGAACTCAAATTGATGTATTTAAATTATTTAATGTATAAATTATGAACTTAAGGTAGAAATTATGAACTACCTTAAATTATGAACTTATGGTTCTTAATAGAACTCAAATTAATGTATTTAAATTATTTAATTTATAAATTGATTTAAGGTATAAATTATGAATTGAACTTTTTGGATATGAATTGAACTTTTAGTTTATAAATTGAAACTTTAGGATATGAATTGGACTTTTAGGATATGAATTAAACTTTTAGGATATGAATTGGACTTTTAGTTAACTAAAAAAAGATTAGGATATGAATTAACTAAATTAATTTGTTCTTGTTTTATTTGTATAGATGAAACATCGTACTTGGATGTACAATAAGAATTATCCTAATCGACAGGGATTGCAGGAGGATTTCGTAGAAGGAGTGGATGACTTTATTAGACATGCAATGTCACTTCCACCATACCTAAGTAAAGGAGTAATTAGGTGCCCTTGTGTTAGGTGCGACAGTATAAAGTTTGGAAAACCGGCGGAAGTTAAGCATCATCTTTATAGGAAGGGGTTTATAGAAAATTACTTTGTGTGGACTAATCATGGAGAGATCGATGGTAGCCACGGGATATTTCATAACATGGTTGTGGGTAGGTCGGTGGAGAATACAAATCGTGATTCTAGAATTCATGATATGGTTGCGGATGCTTTTGGGATGCACTTAGGGGTGAGCCCAATGAAAATGTTGAACAAACTCCTAATGATGACGCAAAACATTTTTATGAACAGTTAGAGGAATCTAGTCGTCCACTATGTAATGGAAGTCCGCACTCTGAGTTGTCTGTTTCACTTAGATTAATAAGTATCAAATCTGATTGATATATTTCTCAAGCAGCCATGGACTCTTTCATTGACCTTATGAGTGAACTAGTTGACTCTAATATCAAATTACCTGGTGACTTCTATAAGGCAAAGAAATTAGTTTCTAAATTGACTTTCGTCAATGAGAATTGATTGTTGTGAAGATGGTTGCATGTTATATTATAAAGATGATGCAAATTTAAGCAGTTCTAAATTTTGCGAAAAGCCTCGTTTCAAGAGGCTTTCCAGTGGGAATATGGTCTCTATCAAGGCGATGCATTATTTACCTCTTATACCTAGGTTAAAGAGGTTTTATGTGTCGATGTGTTATGTTCCTCATATGAGATGGCACTTTGAAAATAGAAGACCACCTGGTGTTATGTGTCATCCTTCAGATGGAGAAGCTTGGAAGCACTTTGATAGGACATATCCAGATTTTGTTAGTGAACCAAAGAACATTCGGTTAGGTCTGTGTGCGAATGACTTCCCTTTTTCTGTATCTGCGACACCGTATTCATATTAGCCTGTCTTTCTTACACCTTATAATCTAACACTCGAGTTGTGTATGACTAGTCCATATATATTCTTAAATTGTATTATTCCCGGTCCACGTAATCCGAAAAGTTTGATAGATGTATATTTGCAACCTTTAATTGATGAGCTGAAACAATTGTGGTACGATGGTGTTGAAACATATGACATATGAACCAAGGCGAATTTTAATTTGTGTGCTAATTTAATGTGGACAATTAATGATTTTCCTACGTATGGAATGTTGTCTGGGTGGATGACTGCTGGGAAGCTAACTTGTCCTTACTGCATGGAAAATAGTAAAGCGTTCACTTTGAAACATGGCCGAAAGCAATCATGGTTTGATTGTCATCGTCAATTCTTGCCTCATGATCATGAGTTTAGAAGGATGAAAAATGCATTCAAAAATAATAAAATGGAATATGATTCTCCACCTCCGATACTTTCAGGTGAGGAAATTTGGGAGAGGGTCCAGAACTTCAGTAAAGTTATTGAAGCTCTACCTTATAGATTCCCCGGATACGGTGTTACTCTTAATTGGATGAAAAAAAGTATATTTTGGGAGTTGACGTATTGGAAGGATAATCTTCTCTGTCACAACCTTGATGTCATGCATATTGAGAAGAATTATTTTGACAATTTGTTCAACACATTGATGGATGTTAAAGGTAAGACAAAGGATAACCCGAAGGCTAGAATGGACTTACAAGAATATTGCAGGCGGCCTGAATTATACTTGCAGATAGCAAACAATGGTAAGATATTCAAGCCCAAAGCAAGTTACACATTCACTTTGGAGGAAAGATGGCAAATTTGTGATTGGGTAACAAAATTGAAGATGCCTGAGGGTTATGCGTCGAATCTTGGGAAAAAAGTTGATATGGAGGTAGGGAAGTTGAGCCATTTGAAAAGTCATGACTGTCATGTTTTCATGGAGACCTTAGTGCCTCTTGCATTTTGTGGTTTGCCTGAAAGAATCTGGAAACCCATCACAGAGATTAGTTTGTTTTTTAAAGACTTGTGTTCTTCCACATTAAGGGAAGAAAACCTACTCCGGATGGATCAGAACATTCATGTAACTTCTAGTAAGATGGAAAAGATATTTCCATGTTGGTTTTTTGATGTGATGGAACACCTTCCAATCCACCGTGTACACGAGGCACGACTTGGAGGGCATGTTCAATGCAGATGGATGTATCCTTTTGAGAGGTAATATTATAAGTTGATGTAATTTTCTGTTTTATTTTAATGTTCTTGGCTAACCTGAAATTATATAGGACAATTGGCAAATGCAAACAATTTGTTAAGCAGAGGAATATGATTGAAGGATCTATATGCGAAGCTTATCTTGCAAAGGAAACTGCTCATTTTTGTTCTTATTATTTTGAGAGTAATATGACATGTGCTAGGAATAGGCCCAATAGGCACACGGTCGAATATGTGAATGATCCATTATATCCGCCTATGTCCATATTCAATCAACCAGACCGATGTTCTAAGGATATTAGAAAGAGAAGTTTGAGTGATATGGAGTACAAGTCAGCTACACTTCATGTGTTGCTAAATTGTCCCGAAGTTGTACCATTTCTCAAGTAAGTATTGATTTAGTAGTTATCAAAATATAAAATTTACTGTGATTACATCTCAATGCAACTACTAAAAATATTTGATGTGTCACAGTCACTTCGTGGGTCAATTTGGCCATGATATTGTATATACGACATTTGATACGTGGTTCCAACAATATGTAAGTTTATTCTTAAAATATTGGAAGTTATGCTAACTTACGAATTTTTTTAACAATACGTAGGTAAATGATATAAATAATGGTGTAAATCAATTTTTGAAAGATATATCTTGGGGACCTGGGCTTGAGGTCACAACAATGTCTAAGTACATTGTGAATGGTTATAAGTTTCATACAGAGGATTGCTCTAAAAATAAAAATAGTAACAACAGTGGGGTGTGGGTTCAAGGTGGTGATGGAAACCAAGTTGGAGATATTGATTATTATGGTGTGCTCAAAGAAATAATAGAACTAGAATATACAGGTTGGCCATTTAAGAAATTGATACTCTTTAGATGCAGTGGTTTGACCCAAATCCAACAAGAGGTACAAGAGTACACAATCAATACAACATAATTGAGGTTAATCATATGAGAGAGTATGATCGCTATGATCCTTTCATAATTGCACATAATGTTAGACAAGTGTATTATGCTCCTTATCCATTGTGGCAGAATAAGTCCAATTGGTGGGTTGTAATCAAAACTAAGCCTGTAGGTAGGGTGGAATTCGAGAATGTGTTAGATGTTGCATATCAAAACGATATCTCCAGTGTTCACGAAATAGTGGACAAACTTTTAGAAAATGATTTGGAACATCCTGAACACATATTGGAAGAAGTTGATATAAATGAAGTAAGAATTATAGAAAACGAGGAAGAAGAATCAATTGATGAAGCTCAAACTAGTGAGGAAGAAGAATTCTCTGACGAGGAAGAATACGTCGATGAGCTTTAAAAAGTTGGTTTCTTTAATAACTCTCGTTTATAGCTAGTTTCTTTATATGTTTCAATCTTAATATGTATTATATTATGCAGATGATTGGCAAGGGTCGAGGTAACAATGACCCTACTGGTTCTCGGGGTCGAGAAAAGGCTAGGAAACCAAAGAGGAGGGTAGAAGATAATACTCAATCTTTTCCATCCTCTTCATAGGTGCCTATGCCTATGCCTATGTCTTTGCCTCCACCCCAGGGCTATTCTGAGCTGCCACAGCATCACGAGCCCTACACCTTCATGCAGACACCAGGTCTTTCGTCACAGGGCCATAGGACTATACGTCCGACATACAGTCCACCTGCCTTACGACCACGAGGATCGCATCCATCTGCATAACATGGATCACATCGATCCATGTCACATCCACATGGATCACAACCATCAGTGTCACAGCCACTTGGGTCACAGCAATCAGTATCACACCCACTTGCGGTCCATCCAGCTATGTCGCAGTCGCAGTCACAGGGATCACAACCATCTTCATCAGGGACTCCATCTATTTCAGGCCTTCTCCTACGAGATACTAGAGCTCTGACCCCCCTACACCTTCCACACATGCCTCTAATATACATGCTTCAGACGGTGATGCTGATGATAACGAGGAGGTGCATTATGATCAATATGGCAGGATCATCATAGTCCCTGAGGGTGATGGGTAAGAGTTATTTGTTATTTTTATGTTTATTGTTTTGTACAGTTTTTACTAAGATATTAATGTGTTTTTTTATTAAATTACAGGTTCATCCCGAGTAATATTACTATGAGGATAATCACCAAAGCAACCAGAAAGCTTTATGATGGCCCTTATGCGACTTGGAGTGAATTCCCATTCTCGCTGAAGGAGCAAATTTTCAATCAATTTAAGGTATAAATGTTCTTTTAAGCAGTATAATTATTTATATTTATGATATTTTCATATAATATTTAACTTTTGAAATACAGATCAAGTGTGTATGGGAACACTGTTATAGCGCGGAAGTGGCTGCAAATTTTCATCTCAAAGCTCGCAAGCTGTTGTCGCATACTTTCTCCAAAGCTAGAAAGTTGAACCAGAAGTCTGACTGGTTGCTTCAGAATTTATGGGAGGATTTGCAAAGGCAATGGCTTACCGCAAAGTTCTTAGAGAAAAGAAAAAAGAGAAAGAAAGCTCGCGCATCTGAGAAGGGATAATCCATGCACATTGGAGGTGCGATCAGCCTAGGGACAATAAAAAGAAGAATGTACGTAATTGCTTAATTTATTTTAATTTTCAAAGTATATATATTTTGTTTATTAACTAAAATTGATGAGTTTTCAGGAAAAGAAGTTGGGGCGTCCGATGAACCAAGATGATCTATTCAATGAGACTCATATTGTAAAGAATAAGAAAGAGACGGATCAAGAAAGGTGGGTCGAGGGCCGAGCCTCGACTGTACATGTAAGTTTTCACTTTTCATTAAGTATTTTGATTTACTTTTATATAAATTTTGAAATACTAATTCAATGTAATTTTTCTTATAGGATCGCTTCACAGCTGAAGTGGAGGAATTCATACGCAGTCAGCCACCTAATGAGTCAGGCGAGCCAATCCAACCTTCGGAAGAGGATGCTGAAAGAATGTGGACAGAGGCTGCAGGCGGTCCAAAATGGGGGAAGGTATACGGGCTTCCTACTAAGAAATTCCATCGCTATAAGTGTGGAATGCAAGGAATAGGGACTTCCTCACAAGCCGAGCAACTTTATGGGAGAGCCTCTCCGCTATGCAGGAGACTGTGACAAAGCTCACATCCGAGCTAGAAGCGGCCAAGGAAAGAGAAAAGCTTAGAGATGCTCAGTACATTGGCATGCAAGCTCAGTGCCAGGGCATGCAAGAGCAACTCAAATCTCTCCTAGCTTCTGGAGACTTTCCGATTCCACGGTCTCGTGAGTCATCGCCAGAGGCTCGCCTTCCCCGTGCTCGTTCCTCCCGTCCTCGACAAGCAGACCCTTTTGGATACCGTCTTGGTGATGAAAGTTCATCAGACGGTGATGATAATGATGTACAAAATACTCCTTGACTTTTATACACTTTGAACTAGACAAATAGAATCGATTTTCGAATAGGCTTGTAATAAGAGTTAACTTAGTTTGGTAAGCTTAATGTGTTAGTTCTATTGAACTTTATACTTTGTTGGTTTTAATGTTGTTATTAATGTTGTTGTTAATGTTGTTGTTGTTGTTGTGTTGTTGTTGTGTTGTTGTTAGTTTTGTTGTTGGTATTGTTGTTGTTACTTGTAATAGGGATTTGGTATGCTGGCAGGTGGTGTAGCTACCAAAACAGGCAGTTTCTGCCAAAATTATACCCAGAAAAGCGACCAACTTTGGTCGCTTGTTGGTGGCTTTTCTATTTAAAAAAAATATTTTCTGGGAAATAGCGACCAAGGTTGGTCGCTAATTAACTCATATTTCTCAAAAAGCGACCAACTTTGGTCGCTATTCTATTAAAAAAATAATTTCTAGAAAATAGCAAACAATTTTAGTCGCTTATGTTTAAAAAATAATTAAATTCTTGAAATTAGCGATCAATTTTGGTCGCTTATGTTTAAAAGAAATTAATAGAAAAGCGACCAACTTTGGTCGCTATTTTTCAGATTTTAAAATATAATATTTGGTTTACAGACTAAAGTTGGTCGCTATATTTTGATTAATAATAAATAAAAAAGCGTAATTTAAATATAAAGACCAACTTTGGTCGCTAAATTTATATTATTAAAATATTAAAGCGATCAAAGTTGGTCGGTATATTGTTTACCTGGAATATTTGGTCTTTTTACCTTAGAGACCAAAGTTGGTCGCTAATTAGCAATCAACTTTGGTCCCTAAGGTAAAGTGATCAGGAAAATAGCGACCAGGCCTGTTCGGACACTTTTTGGTCACTTTTTGACCTGTAAGCAACCAACTTTGGTCGCTTTTTCCGGATTTCTAGTAGTGGTGGGTGATGATGTACTTACTTTCACAGTCACATGAATTTCTTGCTCAGTGAGTACCATTGGTTCTATGGTAACCTCATGATTATTCCAAAGCAATGCGATTCCTCCGGAGAACCCGGAAGCTGGTACCTGCAGTAAATCAATAAAAGGCAACTATTGTAGCAAAATATCATGGTCTGCCATTCGAGTTTCTGTGAGAGCTAGAACGGATGGTGTGTTTGCATGGAGAATGGCATCCAAATTACGCCTGAAAGTGGGATTATTAGCTCCCCTACAATTCCATAGCAGTATCTTCATATGAGGGTTGGTGTGATAATTCATTCCCTAACCCAGAGTGAGATCTAGGTTTGTTGCAGCTGCTAGGCATAGGTTGAGGACATATTGCTACATGGGCGACCATGCACACGACCTTATGTTCAGCGTCACTTATCGAATGTTTGGCGGAGTTTGAAGCAAGAGTTTTTCTTCTGCATTTTCTAGGAAGGTCAGAGTCAGACACTCCTCCGTCGGGATGATGGGATCCATCACAGGGCCTTGAGTGTTTGGATTGCTTTCCTACTATTCCGGGACCTGTGGGGGGGAGGGAAATTTTGAGTAGTTGAATGGAATGATGGACTTGGTGTTTCCATCACTGGTACTATCTGTTCCGTGGAGAATTGCTCCAGTTGAGCTTGTGTGACTGGTGTGTGCAGTGTTTGAAGTACTTGATTTAGCGATAAATTCGCAAAGTTGGTTAGTTGGTATGATGGCGAGTTGGAGTTCTGGTATTGCATGTTGTTGGAGGAGTTCATCAACATGTTTTCCAATGATAGTAGGTTTTCTGTTGGAAGGCAAAAATGTTATCCATGGCCGGTCGTGCTACTCTTATCACCAGTACTCTATCAACAATCCCTAACTATGCAATGCAAATTAACATGATTCCCAAAAACTGTATCACCAAAATCAATCGCATCCAACGTAATTTTCTTTGGGGTTCCACTGAACATAAGAAAAGGATACACCTCGTAAATTGGGAGACTGCTACACTACCAAAGAGTTGGGGCGGATTGGGTATCCCCAACACTAAAGCAAAAAACACAGCCCTCCTTTCAAGCCTAACTTGGCGTTTTATCTCAAACCTAGATCACTTATGGGTTAAAAAAATTTTAAAAAAAATGCCAAACAAGACAACTCCTAAATGACTTCACTATGAAACCGTCTCATTCTTACATCTGGAAAAGCATCACTAAGAATATTCAATTCTTTAACCATGGATTAGCTTGGAATGTTGGAACAGGCTATAATATAAGGCTTTTGGCGGATAATGGATAGGATCAAATGACTCCCTTCGATCAATCATAGAAGGACCACTAACTCAAACCGACTCAATACAAACTTTAAATAATATTATGCTGCCTAATAATGAATGGGACTTCTCCCAAATATCCATGCAAATCCCTTCTACTATCCTACGTCTCATTAACAATACCTACATTCAAGAATCCGATCCAAAAATAGACTCTTTCTTCTGGAAAAATACCTCATCGGGATTCTTCTCTACTAAATCAGCTTACACCATTTACCTTCACCACTCAAAAAGTACTCCAACCCCCCTCGTAAAATCTATTCAATGGGTATGGAAAATAGATGCTTTAAACGAAGTTAAAATTTTCATGTGGCTTCTCCTCAATAATAAATCACCAACTGCTGAAAATTTATTCCATCGTAATATAATTGTGTCAACCACCTGTGCTTCTTGTCCAAATACTACTGAAACATTAAACCATTTATTCATAAATTGCCCACAAGCAAGATCCATTTAGGAACATTTCAACTTGCACATCCCCACAAAGCAATGGATTCTCAAATATTTCATCTATGCTCAGCATCTACAAAATGCATTGTCATAAATAACCAGTCACTTCCTTTAAAAATCCTAACCCCCATTATTCTTTGGTCCATCTGGACAAAAGAAACCTAACCCTCTTCCGAAATTCCACCAAACCAATAACTCACTACGACATAATTTTCCAAACTTTGGAGTATTATCACCTAGTGCATAAGCACAAGGAAAAACATATCCGCGTAATAAAAACAATTCGATGGACTCCACCGCCAAACGATTTTTTTAAACTTAACATAGATGGTGCTTTTGATGCAAACACAAATACAGGAGGGGGAGGTGGTCTTATCCGAAACAATAATGGGGAGTGGATTATTGGGTTCGCATCTCAACACCATTCACAATCTGCAGTTCACATGGAATTAATGGCATTACACAATGGTCTAAAGCTGGCAATGAACTATACTTTAACTCCACTTATTGTGGAGACAGACTCTCAGGTATTGCTTCAAATGTTGCCATCAAATAGCATACTTTTCTCACACATATTAATGGATTGCAGGCATCTACTGGAGGAGCTGGGCAGGCCACAGGTGGGCCATATTTTTAGAGAAGGAAATGCTACAAGCTGGCCTGCTATGGGAAAGGCAGTCAGCCAAAAATGCGAAGAAATATAATGATTTTTGTATCCTCTTCCACTTTTATCTTAGATGTACTAAAAGAAGGCATATTTGAAACGGGTTCTAAACGCCCAATTCCTACTGTGTAACAAGTCTTTGTTTTGTATAAAATTTCTTTCCTTAGCAAAAAAAAAAAAGTACGCTCCTTTGACGTGTTTTGTGTTTTAATGTTTTAAATCCTTAGGACTAAACTAATGCATATGCATCAATTAATTTCTTCTACTATTTTCCTTTGTGCATGATATGTCTTGAATGCACATTTACTGATTTTTTTAATATTCTAATTGTATTTGTAAAATATAAATTATATGAATATTTAAATTAAAAAAATATTTGTCGTGAAACTACTAACATTCTTTTCGTTGTCCCAACTTCTTAATGCTGGTAGATTAGCTAGGTGAGATAGACAGATAGTGCAATTCAAGGTACTCAGAAATTGCAATTATGAAAAAGTTTATTTTCTAAAGTATTATTATATGGTGTTATTTTGGTATATCTGTTGTATTGGTTCTTAATATCTAGCATTGTGTTTGTATTGATTTTTTATACATAGTTGCTTTATAAATTGTGTTGTATGGATGTCTAGGTTAGTAAAATTTTAGTAATATAAGACAGAAATTTGAATTTCTAACCATATGAAAGATATTTCTCCATTGCACTTAAAACAAAAGAATATATGGAGGACAAATGCTTACAGGACAGATAATAAATTGTTTAAAGGATATACAATGTTGTCATTTTTTCGTATGATGGTCATATAACAATGAACATGATAATAATGGTTATATTTGGGTGAAAGTTTGTGAAACGATTGCGTTCATTACACAAAAGGTCACTCAATTATCCCAAATTATCTTCTAAAGTCACTTTACTTTCATTTGTAACAACAAAATCATTGAACTATGCTTATTGTACTCAGAAGGTCACTCAACTAGATTTTCCAAATTTTGGATTGTCAAATACCTATTTTACCCTTTAAATTATAAATATTTATCTTCTTTTTATTTTTTTTAAACTTTATAATATTATGGTTTTCCTTTTTAATTTATATTATGGACTTACCTACAGAATAAATAAATATTATTTATAAATTAAAAAATAAAAAGTATTTAAGCATCTATAATGCTGGAATAACAAAATAATGAGTATAGTAAAAAAATTAATTAGAATAATTTGTTAATAATAATAATTTTAGTATTAACAACAAAAAATTCAAAAAATTATTTACACAATTCAGAATGAAAGAAAATAAAGGTGGTAAAATATATATTTCATGCACGTAATATGAAAATAATTATTTCAATAAATGTATTTTTATAATATACAATATATATTCTTGAAGATTATGCTCAATTATATTACTATTTTGTTTCTATCAACTTTCCGACGACACAAAGTTATGTCACCCGAAAGCAGGGGGACTATCTGTATAGAGTAAAATATGCTATGTTAAGTCGTGCATGGAATATATATAATATAATTGAGCATAATTTTCAAGAATATAATGTATATTATAAAAATACTTTTATTTAAATAATTAGTTTCATATTACGTGCATGGAATATATATTTTACAACTTTTATTTTTTTCATTCTGAATTGTGTAAATAAATTTTTGAATTTTTGTTGTTAATACTAAAATTATTATTACTAACAAATTATTCTAATTAATTTTTTTACTATGCTCATTATTTTGTTATTCCGGCATTATAGATGCTTAAATACTTTTTATTTTTTTAATTTATAAATAATATTTATTTATTCTATAGGTAAGTCCATAATATAAATTAAAAAGGGAAAATCATAATATTATAAAGTTTAAAAAAATAAAAAAAAAGATAAATATTTATAATTTAAAGGGTAAAATAGGTATTTGGTAATCTAAAATTTGGAAAATCTAGTTGAGTGATCTTCTGAGTGCAATAAGCATAGTTCTGTGATTTTGTTGTTATAAACGAAAGTAAAGTGACTTTAGAAAATAATTTTATTTAATTGATAAAAAAATGGAAAGTGGGGGGACTATCTGTATTGGGAAAAAACTGAGTTTATATTAAAAGATGATGTGGCATGACACGTGGATTAGTTAAATGGTCAAAGCGCAGCAATTGACTAAGAGGCACGGATGGAAACAGCCACGGGAAGAAGAATTTAAATAGGCACGAGACAACGTATAGATACGAGTCTCGTACCAATTTAAATTATCTACAGCCAACGGATAGAAGGCATTGAAAGCAAAGATCTGGTGACAGAAAGGAGTCCAAATTCATTATTAAATACTTGATACGTTATGAAGTCGGTATTTAATAGGAATGATTGTATAACGGCTTATTTAATATCATTTATTACTCATGATTATATCATTAAAGCTGAGGCTTCATTCCTTTACCTAGAATTATCTATAAAAGGAAGAAGTATCATCATTTGTAAGGACACGGAATACTATTGAGAATTTATTAAAATATACATCTATTTGCTTATTTACCATCGTTCTCAAAAGTATTTTATTTTTGTCTCCTGATTATCAGTAACCCGAATTTCTTTTTAGCTTTGACCAAAGACTCAGATTTTTGGTTAAACAAATTGGTTCTGTTACCGGAAATCTGATAATCTTTCCTTTTAAACTACATCTTATCTATTAGGCGTCACCATGTCAAACAACAACGCCGACAACAATAGTAACAACACATTGGGAAACCATGAGAATCAAATACATCAAAATCAAGATAATGTGGTTCCCTCTCCTCTAAATTCACCACGTCAATCTCGTGAAGGCACTCCTGTTACCGAATCACGTGCTGATCAACAAGAGCAATCTGAACATTTTGAAGGAGTTACAACTGAAGCTTTGCAAAAGCTAATTGATGCACAGGTCGGCAAAGCTCTTCAGGCACTTGTTAGTCGATTGCCTGCTGCGCCACCTACACCAACTCCTAATAATAATACATTGGAGAACCCCCGTTCTGGTCTTGATAATTCTGGAAACGGAGCAACCCCCAGTGAACCACAAGAAGGGGGACCAGGTAATTTAAATAATTCGTATTTGCAAAATTTAGTACTAACCTTGCAGAAACAGCTTAAGGAACAAAATGAGCGTATTGAACAAATCCCTGGAGTTCCACCTGTAATAAAAGGAGTAGACATGGACAAATACTCACAACAACCATGGAAGCCTAGTGCTGCTCCCCTTCCAATTCCGAAAAAGTTCAAAATGCCTGACATCCCGAAATATGATGGTACTACAGACCCACGTGACCACGTGACTGCATTTACAACCGGCGTAAAAGGCAACGACTTGACCAAACAAGAAATTGAATCAGTATTGGTCAAGAAATTTGGAGAAACACTCACCAAGGGTGCATTAACCTGGTATTCTCTTTTATCTGAAAATTCTATTAATTCTTTTGCTGAGCTTGCAGATTCTTTTATTAAAGCACATTCGGGAGCACAAAAGGTTGAGAAAAGGATGAAAGATATTTTCAAAATCAAACAAGGGGATTCGGAGTTGCTTAGAAACTTCGTTGATAGATTCCAGCATGAAAGAATGACTCTACCTCGTGGTCCTAACAATTGGGCTGCTATAGCTTTTGCAAGTAATTTAAATGACAAAAGTTCTGAAGCCACGAGACGACTCAAAGAAAGTCTTAGAGAATTTCCTGCAACCACATGGAATGATGTTTACAACAGGTATAGCACGAAGCTGCGAATCGAAGAAGATACCGTACCTAAGCTCCATCATGAAGAAAGGGGCGGTACCCGAAGGTCAGAAACCGAAAAAAGATCAGGTAAAAACAGGTACGATCCATATATGGGACCCGCAGGAAAGGACCCACGGTCGAAACAAGATAGCCAGCAATATGATCAAAAATCAAGGAATCGGGATTCTGGTTCTTCTTCAAAGTTCAGGAATGATCGGAACAGACAAGAATCACGAGATGATGACAGGAGTTTAAAGGCACGATTCGGTGGATATAATTTTAATGTCTCTACCTCCGAGCTCGTAGCTGTTTTAAGAAGCATGGGAGATAAGGTACGGTGGCCAAAAGAGATGCGGTCAAATCCAAGTAGACGCAATCCGGATCATTGGTGCGAATTTCACAACGATCACGGGCACAAAACTTCAGAATGCAGATTCCTGCAGAGTGAAGTGGATCATTTATTAAAGCAAGGGTACCTTACTGAGTTATTTAGTGAGAAAGGAAAACAAGCTTATATGAAAAATAGACAAGAGCCACCACAACCTCCTTCACCCAAAAGGACAG
The DNA here is from genome assembly GCF_000393655.2 of Nicotiana sylvestris. Classification (NCBI taxonomy): domain Eukaryota; kingdom Viridiplantae; phylum Streptophyta; class Magnoliopsida; order Solanales; family Solanaceae; genus Nicotiana; species Nicotiana sylvestris. Next base: position 83,377,205 of record NC_091057.1, on the reverse strand, counting down.
TGAATGTCATAAGCGGGGGAGAGGACATTCACGGCGTAACCTATACAGCCTCCAACAAGGTTTCTAAGGTAACAATTACACACGGGAAACGAGTGCGGCAGGTCCTTGAAAATGAAAGTATTTCATTTGATGACGCAGATACCGAAGGAGTAACAACTCCACATAATGACGCACTGGTAATATCTTTACTTGTATATGATACTAATGTAAAACGAGTTTTGATTGATCCAGGGAGTTCTGTAAATATTATATTACTAAGGGTACTACGAGAAATGCAAGCTGAAGACAAAATGATACCCAAGGCGCACACCTTGTCAGGCTTTGACAATTCAAGTGTAGTAACAAAAGGTGAGGTATTTCTAACAACTTTTGCTATGGGTGTTGTGAAGGAAACTAAATTTCAGGTAGTTGATATGGAAATGGCCTACAATATGATCATGGGGAGACCATGGATACACGATATGGACGTTGTCCCATCAACTCTACATCAGGTTATTAAATTCCCATCACCATGGGGAATTTGCCAAATTCGTGGGGATCAGCAGATGGCTAAAAGTGTCAACGCTGTAACAAGTACGAGCACCGAGAATAAAGAAAAGTAGCAATTACAGGAAACAGTTGAAGGTAAAAAAGATCAAACTTCAACTGAACAGGAAAAGACGGATTTGGACTCAAGACCTGACACAATTCAAGAACCTGAAGAAAATGAAAGCATCAAAACGACAATTGAAGATCTTGAGGCAGTGATGTTATTTGATCAATGGCCTGAACGGAAGGTTTATGTCGGGGCCAATTTAAGCACGAACATGCGAGGTATGATAATCGAATTTTTAAAAGCTAACTTAGACTGCTTTGCTTGGTCCCACGCTGATATGACAGGGATACCACCAAATGTGATGACTCACAAACTCAATGAGGACCCTTCTTTCACACCAATAAAGCAAAAGAAACGGAAACAAGGTGCTTTCAAGAACCAAGTGATTCAGGATGAAGTCCAAAAATTATTAAAAATCGGATCAATCCGTGAGGTAAAATATCCTACTTGGTTAGCTAATACGGTGGTCGTACCCAAGAAAAATGGTAAGTGGCGTGTTTGTGTAGATTATACCGATTTAAATAAAGCCTGTCCAAAAGATTCCTTTCCCTTACCGCATATAGATCAACTAATTGATGCAACCGCAGGTCATGAACTTTTAAGTTTTTTAGATGCATACTCAGGATATAATCAGATTAAAATGGATCCTGGTGATGAAGAAAAAACTTCTTTCATCACAGACAGGGGGACTTACTGTTATAAGGTAATGCCCTTTGGCCTCAAAAATGCTGGGGCAACCTATCAAAGGTTGGTCACCAAAATGTTCCAAGAACATTTAGGGAAAACTATGGAGGTATATATAGACGATATGCTCGTCAAAACCCAGCAATCTCATGATCATATTTCTCATCTATCTGTTACTTTTGAAATTTTGCGAAAATTTAATATGAAACTCAACCCAGAAAAATGTGCATTTGGAGTTGCATCAGGTAAGTTTTTGGGTTTTCTTGTTTCTAATCGTGGTATTGAAGTGAATCCTTCTCAGATCAAAGCAATAGAAGAAATCCCGGATATACTTACTAATAAAAAGGAAGTACAAAGATTAACGGGAAGAATTGCAGCTTTGGGGAGATTTATTTCCAAATCCTCGGAAAGGTGTTTTAAGTTTTTCTCTGCACTTAAAAAGCAAGATCATTTTGAATGGAATGAAGATTGTCAACAAGCTCTTAGAAATTTGAAAGCTTATTTGTCAAAACCACTGTTGTTGGCAAAACCGAAGGTGAGGGAAAAACTTCTCATTTATTTGGCCGTGTCTGAAGTCGCAGTAAGTGTTGTTTTAGTCCACGAGGACCAAGGTAAACAATCTCCTATTTATTATGTAAGTAAGTCCTTATTGGAAGCTGAGACACGATACCCACATCTAGAAAAATTAGCATTAGCTTTGATCATGGCATCTAGAAAGTTAAGACCTTATTTTCAATGTCATCCCATTGTAGTAGTTACTGCTTTTCCACTTCGAAATATTTTGCATAAACACGAACTTTCAGGAAGATTAGCAAAATGGGCTATAGAACTAAGTGAGTATGAAGTTATTTATCAACCCAGGACCGCTATAAAGTCTCAAGTACTAGCTGATTTCGTGGCTGATTTTAGCCAGGGGATGCATTTAGAAGCAGAAAAAGAATTATTAGTTTTTAATGGTGCGAACCCGGGGACTTGGGTTTTATACACTGACGGTTCATCTAATGTAAAAGGGGCAGGCTTAGGAATAGTCCTCGTACCACCTGCGGGTGAGACCATTAGACAGGCTATAAAATGTCATTCTATAACTAACAATGAAGCAGAGTATGAGGCTGTAATTGCAGGTTTAGAATTGGCACGAGAACTCGGCATAACACAGATTATAATCAAGAGTGATTCTCAACTCGTGGTTAATCAGATGCTGGGGACTTATACAGCCAGAGAGTCACGAATGCAAGAATACCTCGCAAAGGTACGGGAGTTAATAAAGCAATTCCAAACTTGGAAAGTAGTGCAGATCCCAAGAGATGAGAATGTAGAGGCAGATGCTTTAGCAAACCTTGCATCCGCAGCAGACGTGGCAAACAATACAGATGCTTCAGTCATACATCTATTTCATTCCGTTCTTGAACCTGATAAAAACGAGGTAAATTTTAATCATCTAACATGGGATTGGAGAAATGAAATTGTTGCCTTCTTACAGCACGGAACCGTGCCTAATGACAAAGGAAAGGCTTACGCGCTTCGCAAAAAAGCTGCACGATATTGTTTATATCAAGGTAATCTTTATCGAAAGATGTTCGGCGGACCACTAGCAAGGTGTCTCGGTCCCTCTCAAACCGAATATGTCATGAGAGAAGTACATGAAGGACATTGTGGGAATCACGCAGGAGGACGGTCACTGGTAAGAACATTAATTCGCACAGGATATTATTGGCCTAAGATGGAAGAAGAGGCAACCAGTTTCGTGTCCAAATGTGATAAATGTCAAAGGTACGGCAATAATATGCACAGACCAGCTGAGTTACTACATCCTGTTTTAGCCCCTTGGCCCTTTATGAAATGGGGAATGGATATCGTAGGTCCACTTCCACAAGCAAAAGGTCAGGTAAAATTTCTACTTGTACTTACAGATTATTTCACTAAATGGGTAGAAGCAGGGGCATTTAAACAGGTACGAGAAAAAGAAGTTAAAGACTTCATATGGCGAAATATAATATGCCGCTTTGGAGTACCAAAGGAGATCGTGTGTGACAATGGACCACAATTTATTGGAGCACAAGTTACAGAATTTCTTCGAAGTTGGCAGATCAAAAGAATAACGTCTACGCCATATCATCCAGTGGGGAATGGACAAGCAGAATCAACTAACAAAGTTATTATTAATAACTTGAAAAAGAGGTTACAAGATTCAAAAGGTAATTGGCCTGAGGTGTTACCTGGAGTACTATGGGCTTATCGTACAACGACCAAAACAGGCACTGGAGAAACACCATTTTCGATGGTTTATGGTACGGAAGCCTTAATTCCAGTTGAAATAGGTGAGCCAAGCACACGATACGATCAGGCAACGGAGGAATCTAATAATGAAGAGATGCGGGTTAGCCTAGATTTACTTGAAGGAAGAAGAGAAGCTGCTTTGATAAGAATGGCAGCACAAAAGCAAGTAATAGAACGATATTACAATAGGAAAGCACGCCTCAGATTTTTCAAAATTGGGGACTTCGTGCTTAAAAAGGTGTTCCAATCTGCAAAAGCTGCTAACTCAGGAAAGCTAAGTCCAACATGGGATGGACCATACAAAGTCCGTGGCATTGCGGGAAAAGGAGCATACCAGTTGGAAACAATGGATGGTAAAATTTTACCCTCACATTGGAATGTTGTCCACTTAAAAAGATATTACTTTTAAGAAAGTACCTACGGTCAGGTATCATCATGTTAAAATTTCTCTATTGGTTTATTAATATTTTACTAACGATTTTAGATGCTAGGCAAAATATCCAAACTCGTGCCAAATGAAGAGTCACAACCTGCAAGACAAAATGGAGTATTCTTAAATTCCCAGCCCAGGGTTGCAATTAATCTGATGGAAATACACACGAGTTAGGCAGTCTTCATCTATAATCGCACCGTCGAGTCCTGTATATCTTTCTATTTCAGGAAAAGGGCCAAAGTAAAAGAAATAAAAAAATGCTCGAGGCTTCATACTTCACCGCTCAAACACTTGGGGGACTACATATTATACACAGAAAGAGATAGATACGAGTATCGAATAAAAATCGGCTACAAAGAAGCAAGTGTTGAGAAAAAGTTACGAAGTCTTCAGCATTCATGAGAACAACAGAGTCATCTCTCAAACTCATAAACAAAGTCACCTCTCAAACCCTTCTTAACATGTAAAGATAGGGTCATGACTATGTACTGAAACAGGTTATGAAGAAAAACCTTGTTTATTTTATGTTATTTACAAATCTGTTACAAGAAAAACAGTTACGAGAAAGTTGTAGATGTATTGTAATACATGTAACAGTCAAACACTTGTTAAAAGTTTATGAATAAAAACTTGCCAAAGTTGTTTCATATAAAACGTGTGTTTTCCTATTACTTTCATCGTATTATAACACCATTATGAAGTTGAGACGTCTTCTTCATTAAGTGTCGATAAAATAAAAGGGCCCTCTTTTATAAGCCTCATGTTAATAAGTCATGAGAAGTATCATAAAGCATTTTCAAAGGATAAAAATGCTAAACTATTCTATAAGTCCTAAATAAGTAAGCTAAAGGCAAGAATAGAACACATTGCAGTACTAACAAAACTTCTTAATATAATTAAAAAGACTAAGTAGAAACTTAGTCAATTAAAGTTTATACAAGTGCCCCATTATGATAACTGGGGACTTTCACCAAAAAATCCCTTAAAAACTAAGGATAAAACCATCATTCAATTGAAGGGGTCAGCACATCAGAAGTTGCAATATTTATTTCACTTTCAGCCACAGGCACGGTGGCAACTTTTGAAGAAGCAGCAACAGGAACGATTTCAGCAGAGCTTGAGATGTTAGGATTAATGAGGGAAACAAGAGTCACGAAAGCTTCAACTTCCACAGACTGGGTCATAGAAGTTTCACCCTCTGAAGCTGGAATTGCAACATTTTCAGCTGAAGCAGGAATTGTAATCCCAATTGCTGCAGTATGCACTTCTTTATTTAAAAGTTCTTCTGTTCCAGGAACTTCAAGTGCAGGAGAAGGAGTATCAGCAGACTGTTGGCTTTTCTCGATGGTATCTATGACTTTGGCCAGTTCAGACTGCAAGTCAAAACCTTCTTGAGCAGCTTCCGTCAAAGCATCACGACGAGATTTCAGGAAAGCCCAACTCACTTCTATGTTAAAATTTTCCTCTAGAAGTCCATATTCCTTTTCCCACATAGCAAGATCGTTTTTTAAGATTTGATATTCAGCTAAATGGGAATCAAGGGAAGCTTCAAGAGAAGCATGAGAACTCTTCAAGGCATGAATCTCGTCAGAGGAAGTCTGTAAGTCAGCCTGAGCTTGAGTCAAGCTTTGCACTAACTCTCCTGCATATTCTTCCTTCCTAGCCAAAAGTGCCTTCAGCTCTCTAACTTCTTCACTAGCCCTGGATAATTGTTCTGACAAAGAGCATTCCAAAAGCTCTTTGTCTCTTTTCAATTGGCTTGAAAAGGCTTTGACAGTTGCCAGTTCAGAAGTTAAACCACGGTTTTGCTGCTCCAAGAGATTTTTATCTTCTTGCAACTCCTCTATGGTCCCTTGAGCATTCTCGAACTGCTCCTTCCAATTGGTTGCTTCAAGCTGGGCTCCCCTAGCTATTTCCTCGGCCTCGTGCATAGTCTTTTCAGACTCACGAGCTCTTCTTTCCAGTAGGGAAATTCTTCCCATTAATTCCGTGCCAATAAGATTAGCCTACAGAGGTAAGTCATGGAAATGAGAGATTGAAGATAATTTAAAAAAAAAAAAAAACTTGTTGGTAAAAATACCTTCAAAGTAGAATGAACTACATCATTCATTAGAGTTAAGCAGCTATGGCTCTCCATCTTCTTCTTCTCGATATCTCCAATTAGAGGTTCGAGCCAAACATCGGCTCTGCCGGTCTTCCTCAAGAGGCTATGATTGGCAGGAACCTCCAAAGTAACACTTCTCATAGTCATACCTCCACTGCTAGAACCTATCTCTGTATGATGAACAGAGGAAAGAGGAGCAGTGGAAGGAATGGAAGGAAAAGATGTAGAAACCACAGGAGCAGAAGAAGGTGCGGTAGAAACAGCCAAGGGAACGGATATAGGAGCAGTAGAGACTGGCAAAAGAACGGAAGTCGTCAAAACTGGTAACGAAATACTTACGGCTGGCAGAGGAATGGAGGAAATAGGAACAAATGAGGAAAGAGGAGTTTCATCAAAAACAGGGCCGAGCTCGCCACTCCCGAAACCACTGTCAAAAAGATGCTGAATTGATTCATCATTATCTCTAGGTTCGGTGTCCTCATCAGA